>NC_082638.1:4397500-5022500 GCF_002263795.3 Bos taurus | reverse complement strand
AGTCCTCGAAGATTCAGAGGGACAGAACGAAAACCAGATAACAACGGACAACTTGTGCGGACCTGCGTGCTCAGTCGTGGCCGACTCTGCGACACCCTGGACTGCAGCCCACCAGGCTCCTCCATCCATGGCAATTCTCCAGGCAAGAAGACTCGAGCATGTTGCCACGCCCTCCTCCAGGGGAATCTTCCCAACCCGGGGATCGAACTCACATCTCCTGCCTTGGCAGGCAGATTCTTGACTGCTGCGCCATCAGGGAAGCCCCAGGGACGACTTCCATCCTGTTATTAAGCCTGTGATAAGCAGTAAAAAGACACTAAAGCAGGATAACAGATACAAGTGTGAGGCTGGGGATAAAACGAGCACACCCTTTCTTGTCCGTCCTGATTTTTCTTGGCCAGACCTTTTCCTCTCCTCCTCTGCACAAACGTGTCTGAAAAAAAGCGTTTTAGTCATTATTTGTATGTTTCTTCTCATGACTAACATGATGAGATGCTCCTAGCATCCTTCACTTCTAATTCCAGGCTCCCGACACCTGCGATACCTCCACTCCCAATAATTTCAAGCTGCACACACCTTGGGTTATTTCTGGCTTTGGTTATGTGCCTTCAAACAGCGTGCCCGAATTCTCTTCTTTATAAAGAGCAAGACCCCTTGGTGGCTTTCTTTCGGAGCACTTTTACTTGTCAAAGTTTTCATTCAATACACATCTACGAGGAACCCACAGCCCAATCTCAGTGGAAGGCATCACAAAACAGACTGCATAATCCCTGATTCTTTCTGTCAGAGACTCAGGGAATGGGAGATCAGTGTGAAAACAAGTAATATGCCTAGTCCGCTGGGGAGTTGCCTGGTGGCTCAGTGGTTAAGACTCTGAGCTCCCAATGCAGGGGGCCCAGGTTCGATCCCCAGTCAGGGCACAAGATCCCGCTTGCTTGCAACTAAGATGCAGGGAGACCAAAATAAATAAATACCTTCTAAAAAAGGTATTTGTTAACAATGAATACGTAGTCATCTGTGAACAACAAAAAGTAAGGGGCGGCGTCCCAATTCTTGATCTAGAATAACACAGAGACCTGAAGCTTGATGCTGAAGCTGAAGCTCCAATCCTTTGGCCACCTGATGTAGAGAACCGACTCATTGGAAAAGACCCTGATGCTGGGAAAGATTGAAGGCAGGAGGAGAAGGGGGCGACAGAGGATGAGATGGTTGGATGGGATCACCAGCTCAATGGACATGGGTTTGGGTAAACTCCAGGAGATGGTGATGGACAGGGAAGCCTGGCGTGCTGCAGTCAATGGGGTGGCAAAGAGTCAGACACAACTGAGCGACTGAACAGCAACAACTGCGGTAGAAGGTATGAATATTGTGTTTTCACTTAATCCCTCCACGAGGACCTGGGCAGAATGGTGTTTTCCTCTGAAAGGTGAGTCCCTGAAACACGTATTAGCATTTATTTGACCTCAAGAAGCACCTGTCAATGACTGTGACTTGAAGCCTTCCCTGGGAGTTAATTACGTTTCTCAAGTTTTTAAGAAAAACAAAAACTCAGAAATGAAGGAACAAGGACCGCCGCTCCGGAGACCTCAGGGAACAAGACAGGGCACTTTTTCGAGTGATCGCAAAGGCCCCAGGTCCTGAATCCCAGCCCCCCATCTGATGGGTGCGATGATGGTCAAGTCTGAGCTAGCTCTGCCCTAGGGGCAATCCACTGCAGCCACTGGGGCCAGGGTTGGGATGGCCCCTGAGAAAACGTGTCCAGAGAAGCTGCCACAGGCCCTACAAGTGGACTAGCAGGCCCAGCTTTTACCGCCTGAGTGCACCGGGGATGAAAAATGAGGCGTCAACCTTCCCGGGGGCGCTAGTGGTAAAGAGCCCTCCTGCCAATTGAGGAGAAATCCAGAGTTCCACCACTGGGTTGGAAGATCCCCTGGAGGAGGAAGTGGCAACCCATTTCAGTTCTCTTGCCTGGAAACCCCCGTGGACAGAGGAGCCTGGTGGGCTACAGTCCACGGGGTCGCAAAGAGTTGGACACGATTGAGCCACAGTGGCGGGTCCACGTCTTCCTCCTTCTCCACAACCTGGGATGGAGGAAAATCAAAAAAGTTCAAGGCCACTGACTCTAAGCGTGACTCGGTAATTTTTAAGTCCGTGAAGAGTTATTACGGAGAGAAATAGGGTCACCCCCTCCTAGTCTCCATAGAGCAAGAATAAATGGATTTAAATGCCAACAAGGGAAGGTTAGGTTGAGTTTTAAAAGAATGTCTCAACAGTAAAAGTTATTAAGCATTAACCTAGGAGTCTTAGGGTAGTAAAAAAAAAGAAAAGATCTAATATTTCATCTTAAAAATCACTGAAGTCACAGTTTCTTTTATGTACAATGGATGGTTATAAGAAGGCTTCGGGATATTGAAAAAAGACCTACCAGAAGAAACAAAAGATTTTTACAGTCATATTTGAGAGCATGGAAATTAGGCAGTCTCACAGTGTCCAGAGAGTGATGAATAATTGGTAAGATCAGTCTTAAGTCAGTGACTTAAAAATAGATAGACCTAAACAATAATGAAGTTCTCTAGAGTGGATCACTTTATGTTGGATTCTGTGTCTTGGGACTGCCCGAGATGAGAAAGTCTCTTTACTGAAGTGTCCTGGGTCAGTTAAAACCATCTGGGGGCATTTCAAGGCAGACGCGCCGTATTCAGATATCATGTTTTTATCAGAAGACTCTGAAAGTTGTCCCAGTTCAGTCCAGTCGCTCAGTCGTGTCTGACTCCTTGCAACCCCATGAATTCCAGCACCCCAGGCCCCTGCCCATCACCAACTCCCGGAGTTTACTCAAACTCATGTCCATTGAGTCGGTGATGCCATCCAACCAACTCATCCTCTGTCATCCCCTTCTCCTCCTGCCTTCAATCTTTCCCAGCATTAGGGTCTTTTCAAATGAGTCAGTTCTTTGCATCAGGTGGCCAAAGCATTGAAGCTTCAGCTTCAACATCAGTCCTTCCAGTGAATATTCAGGACTGATTTCCTTTAAGATGGACAGGTTCTCCATGCAGTCCAAGGGACTCTCAAGAGTCTTCTCCAGCACCACAGTTCAAAAGTTGTCTCAGCTGGCTTCAAACACGAAAGGCAACCCATGGTGTCCTCAGAGTGGTCATGGGGGTTTGTGAGAAACACCTTTTTTTTTTTCTTTCAACAAACTATACAAATCAAAGCATCCATGCATGCTATATAGAATGGGAAATTATTGATGAAAAACAGGAGAACAAGTATAAATGAAGCACTGTCATTACAAGTGATGTGTTGGTAATAACAGAATAGGTAAATGCTTAAGCATCCAAAGTTTTCAGCATCTTGTCCCCAAATTTCTTTCTGTAACAGCACTGGATATCCACATTTAAATCATTATCATTCACAAGCCTTCACAGTCATCAGGTGTTAATTTTGCTTTATTTGGTAAAAGTTCAGTTTCAAGTTTTGAAGGGGGGCATATATCATGTGTGCTGATGAGACAGTACTGAACTTATCAAAATAAATGATGATGAGAGAGTACTGAACTTATCAAAATAAGTCCATCCATTTCCAAATTGTATTTATTATATATAGATCTCTATGTGAACATATCTCCTTACACATCTCCTCCCCCAAATTAAACACAAAAGCATGTATTCATCATCTGTAACGCTGTTTTTAGGAAAATGGGATTAAGTGCTTTGTGCTATATTACTAAGGAGTCCAAAGAAGGTGTATGTACAATGGAGTGAACAGAGATTAGCAAAAAGTTACCAAGTGGACACACACACACACACACACACAAAGTGCATTCTTTCAGGCAAGATCTATCTATCCATTGACTGACTCCAGCATACTCTGGACTTCGCAACTTCCAAGTGGAAGTAAAGGCCCAATTAAAATATTATGTAATTTTTTCTCTTTTTTTAATTCGGGAGAGTTCAGCTGGATGTTAAAAGCTGGACTTGTAGCAGTGACCCAATTTGTGTTTGTCATGTCCTTCCCCCACAACCTCAACTGTGGTATGGGCAATGTTCCCTAATTACCTCTACTCATAAAAATGGTTTTCCCCAATCCACTTCTGGGCTCATTCATATTCACAATGTGTGTGTGTGTGTGTGTGTGTGTCTTCTTGCATGTGTGTGCAGTCCAAGGGACCCTCAAGAGTCTTCTCCAACACCACAGTTCAAAAGCATCAATTCTTGGGTGCTCAGCTTTCTTCACAGTCCGACTCTCACATCCATACATGACCACAGGAAAAACCATAGCCTTGACTAGATGGACCTTTGTTGGCAAAGTAATGTCTCTGCTTTTGAACATGCTATCTAGGTTGGTCATAACTTTCATTCCAAGGAGCAAGCGTCTTTTAATTTCATGTCTGCAGTCACCATCTGCAGTGATTTTGGAGCCCAGAAAAATAAAGTCAGCCACTGTTTCCACTGTTTCCCTATCTATTTTCCATGGAGTGATGGGACCGGATGCCATGATCTTAGTTATGATCTTAGAGAACACAATGGAAATGTCAAACTCTGGCTGCCTGGGTCTCTCCCTGCAGAGCCAGAGCAATGACCAATCTCTGTCCTCAATCTGCAGACACCCAGGAGCTGCTCTGAACATTCCCCACAAGCCTGGAAAGACCTACATCCGCCCCGGGAGGCAGAAGCACAGGGGAATTTGAGCGCTTTCTGGATGAAGTAAAGAAACGTGT
Organism: Bos taurus; assembly: GCF_002263795.3. NCBI lineage: Eukaryota > Metazoa > Chordata > Mammalia > Artiodactyla > Bovidae > Bos > Bos taurus. Next base: position 5,017,780 of record NC_082638.1, on the reverse strand, counting down.
GCGTGTTCAGTCGTGTCCGACTCTTTGCGATCCCATGATCACAAAGCCAGACTTCGTCCTTTGTCATCTCCCGGAGTTTGCTCAAATTCAAGTCCATCGAGTCGGGAATGCACAGTCAACTTTTAGGGACCGTGATCTGGAGTTGTATCTCGGCAACCCAGATACAAAAGGATTGACTTCCTTGGCTTGGTTCACAGAATCAGAACATGATGCAATTAACAGTGCAGCCAGAAACGTGCAGATTACCCTCTCACCCACAGACACCTGGAACCCGACCATAGCAAACAGAGCTGCTGCTCGATGGAGGAAGGCAGTGGGGTGTGTGTGTGTGTGTGTGTGTGTGTCTGTGTGTGTGTGTGTGTGTGTGTGTTGGGGGTGGGGCTGTGAAATGAAAATACAGAGGCTGGAATCAAAACTCAGAAAATTCAGGGCAACTTCCCTGGTGGTCCAGAGGCTGACACTCTGAGCCCCCAACGCAGGGGGTCCGAGTTTGAACCCTGGTCAGGGAACGTGCCTGCATGTGCCACAGCCAACAGTCCACATGCCACAGAGAAGATCACAGATCCCCCAGGCTGCAACTAAGATCTGCTGAGTCAAAGAAATTATTTTTTTGTTTTTAATTCATGGACTTCCTTGGTGATGCACTGGGTAAGAGGCTACCGGTCATTGCAGGAGGCATGGGTTCAGTCCTTGATCTGGGAGCATCCCACATGCCATGGGGCCACTAGGCCCACACACCACAACTACTGAAGCCTGAGGGCCCTAGAGCCAGAGCTCCCCAACATGAGAAGCCATCAAAATGAGAAGCTCACTCACCGCAATGAGAGAGTAGCCTTTACTCGCCACAACTACAGAGTAGCCCTTACTCCCCGCAGCAAGAGAAAGCCCATGTGTAGCAAAGAAGACCCAGTGCACCCAAAAGAACCCAACCAAATAAATACATAAAAATTTTAAAACCACTACATTAAAACATTTTTTTAAAAACTAACAAAATTCAGGCCCAAAGAGGAATAATTCTCTCATCGTGTAGAATCACCGGTTTGATGGGCAGCAACCTGGGCGCTCAGATGCACCTCCCAGCTGAGCGTTGAAGATGCTGACGGCAGCACATGCACTTGATGGCTATGGCCACTGGGTCAGGGGATACAGAGGTTCCTGCCCCCACGCTGCCGACAGTGTCTTAGTCGAGATGCCCCCCGGAGCAGGAGGCAAGACTAGGATGGGCATCGTTTCCTGGGAGAAGAAGTTGAAGAGGTGAGACAGGGAAAAGGATAAAAAAAAACAAGGAAGAAGAGGTTAACAGTAGGTACCCTTGTGGAGAGATGGGCTCAGTCCCACCAAGACTGTATACAACATGCCTCAAAGTTACCCAAAGTCACCCAACTGAGGGTTCAAGAACCTGGGACATGTCACCCCAACTCCAGTCCTGATGGGTTGACCTTCCCTGGCAAACAAGTGCCAGGGCTTCTGGTCTACTCCTTCCTGGGGTTCAGACGGTGCCCACTGGGGTGACCTCTGGGGGTGGTGTGTATATGGGGTGGATCACACCAGCATCTGGTACTTTTAAGAGTATAGCTAGATCTCACATCCTGATCAGAGGAGGCCAACCTTGCCAAGGAATCCTAAGACTTGGTCCAGTACTTCCTTGGTGGCCCAGGGGTTAAGAATCCACCTGCCAACACAGCAGGACGCAGGTTCTATCCCTGGTCTGGGAAGATTCTACACGCCTTGGGTCAATTACACCCACAAGTCACCACCACTGAGACTGTGTGCCTCAGAGCCTGGGCTCCTCAGCAAGAGAAGGTATCACAATGAGAAGCTCAAACTGCACCTAGAGAATGCCTGCATGCAGCAATGAAGACCCAGCACAGCCAAAAATAAGTTAATAAGTAATATTTTTTGTTTGTTTTTAAAAGACTTGGTCCAAAATTGCTAGAGTAGTCTCCTTCCATAATCGAGCATTTTCCTTCCCAACCTGGACATTCTCAGACACGCGGCTCCTGCATCTTGCTATGGGGTGTCAGAGAAGACTCTTCACCCCAGAGTTGAGCATTGGGCTTAAACTGGCTTGAGTTGCTTCTGTTACATCGTTCAATGGGTACCACTCTTTCTAGGCCCTAAGAGTTACTTCTTTCCTCTGAGAGTCCACATTGTACAGCTAGCTGGGAGTAGACACTCGTGTTTACTTCAGATTGTAATGCTTAGCTTATGCTCAAGTCTGTCCAAAATCCGTGATACTTGTAAGGCTCAAAGGGAAGGCATGTGTGGGTCTGAAGCTCTTTCCTTGAAAGTGAAGTTGCTCAGTCATGTCCAACTCTTTGTGACCCCATGGACTGCAGCCTTCCAGGCTCTTCTGTCCATGGGATTTTCCAGGCAAGAGTACTGGAGTGGGGTGCCATTGCCTTCTCCATAATATACTATAGTCAACTACCCCAGGCACTGCTGGGATTTGAACCCAGGATCTCCTGTTTACTAGACAGGCGCTTTAACCAGCTAAGCCACGGCGAGGGCTATGTAAATTCACAGCACATCTATTGGGTTGGCTGAAAGTCTCGTCTAGGTTTTCTCATAATATCTGATGGAAAAACTCAAACGAACTTTTGGCCAACTCAATGTATACACAAATGGAAGAAATGGGACGCCCACCTAAGAGCTGTATTAAAAATTCCTGAGCCCGTTTAAGTATCCTATGACACTTCGTCTCTCCCTGAGTAGTTTCTCCTAGAAAAATGGCAACAAAGAGCAATTATTTAATATCTGCAGAGTTCAAGTCACTGCACAGGTGGCGACTTCCCCCCTCCTGTCATTGTTCAGTCGCTCAGGCCTGTCTGATTCTTTGTGACTCCATGGACTGCAGCACACCAGGCTTCCCTGTCCTTCACCATCTCCTGAAGTTTGCTCAGACTCATGTCCATTCAGTTACTGATATTATCCAACTATTTCATCCTCTGCTATCCCCTTCTCCTCCTGCCCTCAATCTTTCCCAGCATCAGGGTCTTTCCCAACCATCAAGTGGCCAAAGTCTTGGAGCTTCAGCTTCAGCATCAGTCCTTCCAATGAATATTCAGGGTTGATTTCCTTTAGGATGGACTGCTTTCATCTCCTTTTAGTCCATGGGACTCTCAAGAGCCTTCCCACCTCTAGAGACAAAAATTTACCTCTCAGCAATACCAAAGTGACATCTCTTGGCTTTGGAATAAACCTATTAACACAAATGATGATCAGGCTTCACCAAACGTTTCACGTCATGTGCTTAAGCCAGCCAAGCACAGCCCTTCCCAGCCCCAAACACGTGCTGATAAAGGTAACGGAGTGGAAAATTACCTCTTGCACACAGCGCTGCCCCTATGAAAAGAGCATCTTGCTTGTCCTGACGTAGGTGCCATGCTGATCATGGCCTGTGCTCGTCAGACTCCTGGAATCAGTGGCTGCATAATCTCTGAGAATAGACTTTGTGGGGAGAAGTTTTGATATTTATGATAAGGAGATGGATATTTTCAACTTGTACTGAAAGGTATGACAAACCTACAGAGCATATTAAAAAGCAGACACGTTGCTTTGTCAACAAAGGTCCATATAGTCAAAGCTATGTTTCTTCCAGTAGTCATGTACAGTTGTGAGAGTTGTACCATGAAGAAGTCTAAACACCGGAGAACTGATGCTTTTGAATTGTGGTGCTGGAGAAGACTCTTGAGAGTCCCTTGGACTGCAAAGAGATCAAACCAGTACATCCTCAAGGAAATCAGTCCTGAATATTCATTGGAAGGACCGATGCTGAAGCTGAAACTCCAATACTTTGGCCACTGATTCGAACAGCTTACTCACTAGAAAAGACTCTGATGATGGGAAAGATTGAAGGCAACAGAAGGGGATGACAGAGGATGAGATGGTTGGATGGCATCACCGACTCAATGGACATGAGTTTGATCAAACTCTGCGAGACAGTGAAGGACATGGAAGCCTGGCGTGCTGCAGACCATGGGGTCACAAAGAGTTGGACACCATTTAGTGACTCAACAGTTTTCAAAGGACAAGAAATTCATTCTGGTTACTTGAGTGTGTCCTCTGTGGGCTCAGTTTCAAGACCAATTTTCAGGAATCTTTGAGAGACAGACCAAGCTAATGTATACGACAAATTCCCATGGACATCTCTGCTCTCTTTTCACTTAGATTGTTGCACGAGGCCTATCTGGGGCCCTTTCATTACGGGACTTTCCCACGTTCCAGAGATTGGAAATGCACACAGAACACAGTAAAATTCAACGGTGGTGATTTCAAAGCTTGCAGGTTCATCAATATTTATGGAGTCGGATTACAGTCATTTCCAGGTGATGCCATCACCATCTGAAGCTATCTTGTCTGAGTTAATTTTAAAGTTTAAATGCATGCGGTAGTCATGATGTTTTACTGTTTAATCGTCTGTTACCCGGGTCTAGATGCCAGACTTACAGGCGCATTGAAAAATGCATGCGGAAATAATCAGGTGTCATTCTATTTCATCTCCTACTCGGAGTTTAAGTGGTAAGTTAATTGAAAGTGTGTGCAGTTAACATATTTCATAATTTGGATATGTAAGCTAAAATATACCTTAGAAATGCATTTTCCTGAAGTGGCACGGAACGTATCATTTGGAGACTTTCAAAAACCCTGACATTTAAATCCAAGTGTTCAGCCTGGTGTGTGAACTTGGTGGAAATGGACTGCTATAGATTTAAACCATTTTGAGCGTTGTGCTAAAACTAGACTTAGAAGCTTACCAAACACTTTTCTTTTTTTTTTAGCAAATGAAAAACAAATAAATGACGAAGAGTATTTTCCAAGTTAATTAGATATGGGTGAGAGGATAAGAGAAATATTTGTTTCTGGAGGCTGGGCAGAAGGTCTAGCACACGATGGGTAGTCGATACACATTCGGTCAATAGATAAATGAGGCTCAAATGCAGTCTTTAGGCAATGAATTTGCCGATCACAGTCAATTACATGAAACAATTAAACCACCCTTTCCAATCAGGACTTGCATAACAATATGCAAGACTTGGAATTCCCCGGGGGTGCAGTGGTTAAGACTCAGACCTCCGAATCTCTGGGGGCTGCGTTCAAGCCTCAGTCGAGGAACTAGATCCCATATGACACAACCAAAGATCTACAGGCTACAACAAAAACTGAAGATTCTGCAGGCAATGACCAAGACCCTGCACAGCCCAAAAAAAAAAAAAAAAACAAATTCACTATCAGGCCCTTTATAAAAAAATGTTTGCTCATGTCCACTCAATAACCATTGACTGCTTAAAGATTAGGTTAACTTTTGGGGGGAAAAAAAAAAAAACTGTAAAATGATCTCATTTTACTCTTTAATATTTTATAATACAAATATTTGAAGATGATCAATAATAAATGATGTGGGCAAAGGAAATCCCAAACCACTAAGAAGTGACTGAGAAGGCAAAAGCCAAGACTTTAGAGAAGACTTAGAATTTAAAACTTTTTAAGCTAAAGAATCTTCCCAGGTGGCGCTAGAGGTATAGAACCCGGCTGCCAATGCAGGAGTCAGTAGGAGACTTGCATTCCATCCCTGGCTCGGGAAGATCCCCTGGAGAAGGGAATGGCAACCCACCCCAGTATGCTGGCCTGGGAAATCCCAAGGACAGAGGAGCCTGGCGGGCTGCAGTCCATGGGGTCCCAAAGATCTGGACACAACTGAAGTGACTAGGAATCTACAATTAGAAACACAAAACTTGGCCCTCAGCTCCTGGCACATCCACAAAGAAATAAGGAAAAGAGGAAACTTTGTTTCTCTGTCTCTTTGCCTCTCCTTCTGAGTCTTCCTCAACTTTGAGAGTAATTTCTCATGTGGATTTTTATCAACACTTGTTAATCTAGAGAGTCAGAAAAACAGCTGTGCCTACCAGGAAGCCTGATGATATAGGTCTTTAGTAGGAAAAGGCTTCCCAGGTGGCATTAGTGGTAAAGAATCTGCCCGCCATGTATGAGTTCCAGGTTCGATCCCTGGGTCTAGAAGATCACCTGGAGAAGGGCATGGCAACCCACTCCAGTATTCTTGCCTGGAGAATCCCATGGACAGAGGAGCCTGGCGGGCTACAGTCCACGAGGTTGCAGAGAGTTGGACACAACCGAAGCAACTTAGCACACACAGTAGAAAAGTGTAGACAGGCGGGCTATAGTCCACAGGGTCACAAAGAGTCGGACACATCTTAGTGACCAAGCATGCACACAGGAACACAGGAGTAGTCCCAAACTTCAAGGCCATGGTCAAGGTAGAGGAGAGAGAAGTTGCTCAGTCCTATCTGACTCTTTTCGACCCCGTAGACTGTAGCCCACCAGGATCCTCCATCCACGGGATTCTCCAGGCAAGAACACAGGAGTGGGCTGCCATTTCCTTCTCAAGGGTATCTTCCCGACCCAGGGATAGAACCCTGGTCTCCCGCATTCTGGGCAGACGCTTTAACTTCTGAGCCACCAGGGAAGCCCCCAAGGTAGAGGCGGTGGTGCTAGTTACATTAAATTAGACTTCCTCAGGTTTCAACCTCTTAGGACACTAGCCTAAGATGTTTTGTGTCTTCTCTGTTTTTCCTTAGGAAGTGTTTGGAGGAAATTACCACTTGGGATGCTTTAGCCCACAAGCCTTAAAATAATCCTAGACAACTTTGGTTCTACAATCTATGACAATAGGTTCCACCCATGGCAAGACCTCCAGGACAGATTTATGAAATGAAATTATCTTATAAAGAAAGGCCTTGAAAGTGAGGAGTAAATAGAGGTGAGGATCCATTCCAACCGAGACCAGAGGTTTTCTGAACTTACTTACAAAAGAGAAACAGACTCATTTACGGTGATCAAGGCGAAGAATGGGGAGAGGAGATAAATTGGGACTTTGGGATGGACATGTACACACTGCTCTATTTACAGTGGATAGTCAACAAGAATCTACCGTACAGCACAGGCAACTGTGCTCGACACTCTGTAACAACCTAAATGGGAAAAGAATCAACTGCAGAAGGAAAAAAAAGAGGGGATATATGTACATGCTTGGCTGATTCACTTTGCTGTACAGCAGAAACTAGCACAACACTGTAAAATAAATATGTAAAATGTGAAAGTGTTAGTTGCTCAGCCATGTCCGGCTCTTTGCGACCCCATGGACTGCAGGTTTCTCTGTCCCTAGGATTCTCCAGGCAAGAATACTGGAGTGGGTTGCCGTGCCCTCCTCCAGGGGGTCTTCCCAACCCAGGAATCGAACCTGGGTCTCCTGCATTGACAGGTGGTTTCTTTACTGTCTGAGCCACTAAGGAAACTCCAAATCAACTATACTCCAATTAAAAAAAAAAAAAAAAGAGTGACTGGCTTACTTATCCTTCCAAAATTTCCAAGTTTCCGATTTCCAAGTTTCTAAGTTAGTGACACTGCTCTCTGGGTGCTGCTGAGCCGTTCTGTAAATTGAGTTTGTGAACTTGACCCTGAGTTCATCCAAAGCGTCAGGTTCTGATGAATGAACAATAATATTAAGGGCTTTGCATCAGCCCTGGGCTCATCTAAAATGATTAAAACTTAAAATTGCACATGGGTTTTGTGACGCCCCCTCTAAACGGGACGTAGTTAAAGTGGATTATTTCTCAAGCATGGATTTGAGAAAACAAAAGCCTTCTGTTTTAACAGTGACGTAGAGAACAGTACAGACTCCCAGAGCAAGTAAACCATTAGGGAAATGCAAAGCAGCTCCCAGCGCATCACGAGTTTAAGCTAGATACTTGGAGATGTATTGCAAAAGATTATTTCTGAATCCAAGGTATGCCTTTTTAAAGGTCACCCCAGGAAAGAAGTCTCTGTGCGAGCTACACTGATTTATATGTATTCATAAATGACTGTGTTTTTAAAGTTCAGTAATCGTGATGTTTGAAACCAGCCAGATCTCTCCTAAGAGCAATAGGAGCAAGACGTTTCATTTTGGTAACACTCTCCGGCAGAAATATGGTTTTAATAATGCAACCTTCAGTGTTCACTCTGATCCTCAGCACTGCGGTGTTTCTACCATAAAAACTGCGTGGGAGCCATGTTGCCTGGAGCGAGCTGACAGGCAGAGTTAACTGTATCCTTACAACTTACTTCTGGGTCCACAAAGAACCATGCCTGACGGCATCATGAGGGGCCCCCTTCTTCTCCTGAACCTGCAGTACATGCCTGAACCCGAAAATCTCTTCAGCCTCTCACAGAATCATGACCTAAATGCTAACTTGCTTTTGTGGGCTCTGTTGACAAAGCAACTTGCTAGTTCCTGTTCTGCATATCTACATACTCTCAGAGACTGAGAACTTGCACCCCATTTAACTCTTCTCCACTTGACTTCCCTGGTGGCTCAGACGGTAAAGTGTCTACCTACAATGCAGGAGACCTGGGTTCGATCCCTGGGTCGGGAAGATCTCCTGACAAAGGAAATGGCACCCCACTCCAGTATTCTTACGTAGAAAATCCCATGGACGGAGAAGCCTGGTAGGCTACAGTCCATGGGGTTGCAAAGAGTGGAACACGCCTCAGTGACTTCACTCACTCCACTTCAGAAGGTGCTTGTGCTATATTCTCATGTGCCAAGAACACGTCTTCTTTATGGTTGAAGACTCAATCGAATCTTTCTCGCCTCTTGAAGACGGGGGAGATGATCACAAAACTTCCACCCAAGAACTTGGAGTATGGCTGTATTTTCTGTTTCATCTCTTGAATGTCTTCGTCTCCCAGGTCCCGTCTTTCCTATTTCCACCACCCAATGTTTCTCTTCAAATGATGTCCTTGTGGGTAGGCAAGGTACCATGACCTCGTGGAGCTGGGAGAGGGAGCCGTGGGTCCTTCCACAAGGATGACCAAAATTCTCACTCTTCTCTGTGGCAGAAGGACCTGTGTGGTCTGGTTGCTGGACTCACTGACATCTGTCCACTCTGTTCTTCTGGGAGGATGTGCCCGGAAGCCCAGCCACGTGTTCCAGGTCTCCAAGTATGAACATGGCCAACTATCCTCCTCTCTCAGCCCTCGCTGACCCCTTAGCCTTCTCAGCTCCTCCGTATCTCCTCATTAAAGCCTACGTAAAACTTTGGATCCCATACTTGTGACACAAACACTCAGGGGAGCCACAAGCACTGCCCCCAGTTCATCAAAACACAGCTTCAGACAATTCATCAAAACACTGCCCCCAAAGCTCCTAAATCATGTGAGAACAAGAGCCACTGCACAAATCATCTTTCTCTGAGAGCCTGCTCATGTCCCAAGCAAAGACTAGAGAGATAGCTCCAAAATTCCAAGTCATTTCCCAACCGTTTCAACGTTGGTCACTGTTTTTGTTCGGTCGCTAAGTTTTTGCGAGCCCATGGACTGCAGCATGCCAGGCTTCTCTGTCCTTCACCATCTCCTTGCTACTGCTGCTGCTGCTAAGTCACTTCAGTCATGTCTGACTCTGTGCAACCCCATAGATGGCAGACCACCAGGCTCCCCTGTCCCTGGGATTCTCCAGGCAAGAACACTGGAGTGGGTTGCCATTTCCTTCTCCAATGCATTAAAGTGAAAAGTGAAGTCACTCAGTCATGTCTGACTCTTAGTAACCCCATGGACCGCAGCCTACTAGGCTCCTCCGTCCATGGGATTTTCCAGGCAAGAGTACTGGAGTGCGGTGTCATTGCCTTCTCTGCACCATCTCCTTAGGTTTGCTCAAATTCATGTCCATTGAGTCGGTGATGCTATCTGACCATCTCATCCTCTGCCGCCCCGTTCCCTTCAATGTTTCCTATGTCTCCTGCATTGGCAGGTGGATTCTGTACCATTGAGCCACCTGGGAAACTCCTTTCAATGTTTAGGTAGCTCCAACCTGGAGGAGGAAGAGGAGAATCCTGGTAACTGATCGCTGTCTGTCTTTCCACCCTTGCTCACAGTGCACGAGGACAGTAGAGACAGACTTCCTATTTCATTTTCTTCCAGCGGTCATATTCTCCTTGAAGATAGAGCCATGGTGCCAACCCAGTCTTAAGGACTGCTATACAAGGAATGTCTGTGACTCCCTCGAATTCATATGCGGAAATCTTTTCCCCGGTGGTATGGTTTTAGCAGGGATGGCATTAGGAGGGATGGTATTAGGAAGCGACGAAGTCATTAGGGTGGAGCCCTCAGAATGAGATAAGTGCTCTTCTAAAGAGGCCCCAGAGAGCCCCCTCGCCTCTCCCACCCTATGAGGAGAGAAGACATCTTCAGAGAGAAGACGGCCATCTTTGAACCAGGAAGCAGGCTCTCATCAGACACCAAGCCTGCCAGGGACTTGAACTTGGTCTTCCAGCCTCCAGGAAAGTGAGACATGTATTTCTACTCTTTATAAGCCACCCTGATGTGTGTGCTAAGTCGCTCAGTCGTATCCAACTCTTTGCAACCCTATGGACTGTAGCCCACCAGGCTCCTCTGCCTATGGGATTCTCCAGGCAAGAATCCTGGGCTGGGTTGCCATTTCCTTCTTCAGGGGTCTTCTCGACCCAGGGATGGAACCCGGTCTCCTGCTGTCTGCTGCACTGGCAGACAAGTTCTTTACCACAGCGCCACCTGGGCAGTCCATAAGCCACCCAGGCTGTGGTATCCCATTCCAGCAGCCCCAGGACCAAGGCAAGGGCAGAAACTGTCATGACACCATTGAAGACGCATTATCTGACCAGCACTGCTATCATCCCTTGGGATCCAGCGATTATTCAGAACAAAAATAACATCCTTGTGACTCACGTTTTACAGAGCGAGAGTGCAAAGTGTGTCTTGGCACGGAAGAATACCCTGAGAATTTCTAACCAATTTCATCTTCATTCCTTCTCCACTCTTTTTTTTCCCCCCTACTTAATAACTGAACCGTGTCAGAGGACTACGTACCAACTTGAGCAGTGAACAATATTCTGTGCTGTTACTCACACCTGCAGCAAAAACATTCCCAACGACAACCCTCAAATGGGCTGGCGTCGGCGAGCTGAAGGTCAACATATCTCTTATGGGACCAAGCTGAACTTTAGCAAATGATTATTTTGTCCATTTCCAGGCCCCTGGGGGATCCTTCCATTCGATTGATCAGCTGCGCTATCTCAATTCGGGGGCGGCAGGGCACGGCTGTTTCATCTAGAAGAAAAGGACCACTAACAGAATAACCAGACTACTTTCCAAGTATTAGCCTGAAGAAAAGATAAATGAAAGTGGAAACCGGCTGGTGGAGAAAGTCAGAGATCCTTTATGCTTCTGTCAAGCAGAGGGTGTCACAGGGAGGTCTGGGTGGATGAATGGTCTACTTAATAGCATCTGAACAGCACGAAGAGATGAGAATACAGAGGCACGTCTTCCTTCTCAGGGTGATGCCTCCAAGCAGCACCAAGTTGCCCGACATAAGACAGGATGCTGGCAAGGAAGTCCGAAAGGGAGGAGATATATGGCTGACCTTAAAGAAGACTAATCGCTGAAGAATACTGACTTTGACTCTTACTTTCCGCCCCCCCCCCCCCCACACTTTCTTTGGTGCATTAAATAATAGCATGTGGCTGTCCATGGTATGGAACCTGCTGCTGCTGCTAAGTCGCTTCAGTCGTGTCCGACTCTGTGCGACCCCATGGATGGCAGCCCACCAGGCTCGCCCATCCCTGGGATTCTCCAGGCAACAACATTGGAGTGGGTTGCCATTTCCTTCTCCAATGCATGAAAGTGAAAACTGAAAGGAAGTCACTCAGTCGTGTCCGACTCTTAGTGATCCCATGGACTACAGTCTACCAGGCTCCTGCATCCATGGGATTTTCCAGGCAAGAGTACTGGAGTGGGGTGCCATTGCCTTCTCCAGGTATGGAACCTTTTCTTGGTCTAATCAAGGAGTGGACAAAGATAGGTAATTTAACATAATGCATTCTTTAATAGATTTTTCAAATTTTATTTATTTTTAATTTGGAGGATAATTGCTTTACAATACTGTGCCGGTCTCTGCCATCCATCAACACAAATCAGCCATATGTATACATATGTCCCGTCCCCCTTAAAAATCCCTTCCACCTCCCACCCCAGCCCACCCCTCTAGGTTGTCCCAGAGCACCAGGTTGAGATCCCTACCTGATACAGGGAATTTCCACTTGCTATCTAATTGATTATATACATTACCATATGTAAAATTAGATATAATATATTTTTAAAAACGACTGTGGAGTTGATTTCCAGCTTTGTCACTTACTGACTTTGAAATTACTTGAGCTCTCAGAGTCTCTGTGGCCTCGGCTCTAGAAATGGGGTGAGTAACAGGATTTTGTGAAAATTCACAGGTTGTACCTATAAAAGCATCTGGAATATATGTGCATGTGAGTATGGCAGACAGAGAAGTAGATGTCTATGTATGCATACAAATATGTGTAATGTTGTCTAGTTGTTCAATCATATCCAACTTTGCTACGATCCCCTGGACTGCAGCCCACTATGCTCCTCTGTCCATGGGATTCTCCAGGCAAGAATACTGGAGTGGGTTGCCATTCCCTTCTCCAGGGTATCTTCCTGACCCCAGGAATCGAACCGGCATCTCTTGCATCGCAGGCAGATGCTTTACCACTGAGCCACCCAGGAAGCCAAATATGAGTATACAGACACATAAACATATACACATACACACACTCATACAAATACGAGTATTATCATTATATTGACATGTATATGTGTATATATGGATTCAAATATTAATTCATGTCCATTTCTTTTCTCCAGATTTTCAGCAAGCCAGAGACTTTTGCTCTAGGAGTCGTAGCTGCTGTTTGTTTACATCTTGTGAGTTTCTGTTTGCGGACACTGTCCCTCTTTCCTCCCTGGGCACTGACCGGCACGAGATGCCCTCATCACGTCAACTGTCCACCTCCTCCATCATCACGGGCTGCCCTGTCCTTCTCATCCTTGGTCCTGGGGTGGATGCAACATTCAGACCTTGAGAAGGAGCACTGTGGCCTCATCCACAGGCAGGATGTGTGCCTTCTGAACAACACGGGGCACACTGCACCCACGGGGACACCTGCCTGCACGGCTCTCTGTTAACACGCTCGCTTTTATTATTGACTCTCCGGGCTGTGACTCACCCACACCTAAGGCTGCCATCTCTATGTCCTGTGGTTTTTGTTTTTTGCCCCCTTTTCCTCTGAGAACTCCTGACTATTTGATTCTGATTCCGTTGGTAGGTCTCAGACTCTGCATTTCCAACAAGCTCCCGGGGGACGACAGTGCTCCTGGCTTGTGGACCAAAGACTTGAAAACTGCGGGCCAAAGGCCACAGCTGGAATCGCCCGGGAAGCTTTAACTCATGAATTTAAAAGTCTGAGTGGTACATTCGAAAGGAAATCAACCCTGAATATTCACTGGAAGGACTGATGCTGAAGCTCCAATACTCTGGCCACCTGATGCGAAGGGTGGACTTATAGGAAAAGACCCTGATGCTGGGAAAGACTGAAGGTGGGAGGAGAAGGGGACAACGGAGGGTGAGATGGTTGGATGGCATCACCCACTCAGTGGACGTGAGTTTGAGCAAGATCCAGGAGTTGGTGATGGACAGGGAGGTCTGGCACGTTGCAGTCCATGGGGTTACAGAGTCGGACATGACTGAGCGACTGAACAACAATTTAGAAATCACTGAAGTAAGAATTACAGTGAATCCCCAGAAGAGAAGTTTGCTTCTTCAGTGGATCACTGGTAGTGAATGTCTGGAGACATTTTTGGTTGCCACAAACCAAAGGCAGGGAGGGTAGGTAACTGATGCGGGAAATGGAGAGGCATGAACGTGTTGTCCAGCCCCAAACAGCCATGGTGCCCAGCCTCAGACACCTTGATGGCGCTCTTACACCAAATCATGCCTCGGACATCTGCTATTTACCATGACAGTATAAACTTAACTCTGTACTACTTCACAGATGAATACCTGGTTATTGCATGTTGAAAAAAAAAACCTGCTCATCCTACAGAAGGTTTTGATAATTGATACTGTTTACCTGAGATGTGGAATAGCAAATAGCCATTCTTCCCAGGTAGCTCAGACAATAAAAAAAAAGAAAAATTCTGCCTGCAATGTGGGAGACCTGAGTTTGATCCCTGGATTGGGAAGATCCTGTGGGAAGGAAACGGCAATCCACTCCAGTATTCTTGCCTGGAGAATCCCACGGACAGAGGAGCCTGGCGGGCTACAGTCCACGGGGTTGCAAAGAGTCGGACACGACTGAGTGACAAAACAATCAGATACAAGGGGACAAGACAGACAGCAGGAGTCCCCCCAGATCTGGCAATTTGGAGGCTGTATCTCCTTGAGATTGCCCTTGATTGTAAACCATGAATTTTGCACGGCAGATTTTTGAGACAGAATCATTGTACTGTGATGTTTTAACTATCAGACTCCTTCAGAAAGGGCTTTCTGTGTGGTAACATGTCATTCTTGGCATGCACAGTGCAGCTTAAATGCTTTATAAATGTTGGTTTCATTCAGTTCAGTTCAGTCGCTCAGTCATGTCCGACTCTTTGTGACCCCATGGACTGCAGTACACCAGGCCTCACTGTCCTTCACTAACTCCCAGAGCTTGCTCAAACTCATGTCCATCAAGTCGGTGATGCCATCCAGCCATCTCACCCTCTGTCATCCCCTTCTCCTCCCGCCTTCAATATTACCCAGCATCAGGGTCTTTTTCAAGGAGTCAGCTGTTCGCATCAGGTCGACCAAGTATTGGGAGTTTCAGCTTCAGCATCAGTCCTTCCAATGAATATTCAGGACTGATCTCCTTTAGGATGGACTGGTTGGATCTCCTTGCAGTCCAAGGGACTCTCAAGACTTCTCCAACACCACAGTTTAAAAGCATCCATTCTTTGGCGCTCAGCTTTCTTTATAGTCCAACTCTCACACCCATACATGACTACTGGAAAAACCATAGCATTGACTAGACGGACCTTTGTTGGCAAAGTAGTGTCTCTGCTTTTTAATTATGTTGCTTTCATGACCCACGTGAAAATGTGCAGGAAGAAACTGAGGAATGGCTGGTATCACTGAACCATCGGAGAAGTTCAGCCCTGGGCAAAAACAGCTGCAGCAGACGCCATGTAGAAAGATACTAGGGCAGGACTCTTTATGAATTCGATTCCATGTACCAGCATATCTTTTATTTTCTGTATTTCCTTCCTAGCTCTGCAAAAATTCTCTACAAAAGGGAAGAAAATAAACTCTGTTGGCTTTTTTACTGAGGCACGAAAACCAGACATATGTATTAAGCAATTGAAGGGTAAAGTGTATTTCTCACCCAGAACTACGGAAGTGAAAATCAAACACTGCAAAAGAGTGAATTATCAGCAAGCTACGTTATGACCATTTTTCTAGAATTTTATGAGTGTCTTCCATGGCGATTCAAACTGTTTACTCCTAGCTTGACATGAGTGAAAATCTGTGAATGAATCAATGACCAGTAACTTTTGATGTGTTTGTGTGAAAGTGAAGTCGCTCAGTCGTGTCCAACTCTTTGCAACCCCGTGGACTGTAGCCTATCAGGCTCCTCCATCCATGGGATTTTCCAGGCAAGAGTGCTGGAGTGGATTGTCATTTCCTTCTCCAGGGGATCTTCCCGACCCAGGAATCGAACCCGGGTCTCCCGCATTACAGGCAGACGCTTTACCGTCTGAGCCACCAGGGAAGCCCCTATATGTATGTGTATATATGAGTGTGTACAGCCACAGGACACTCTCATGAATGCAGAATCCAGGGTAGAATTTTTGATACAAATATCCTTTTAAGAATATGTCAAGAGTACAATGAACAGTATGTCTGTTTTCTGAGTATCATTTAAAGTCATTTAGTTCATTTAGTTTATAACATTATCAAGTTATAATCTGCCATATTATGAAATATTAAGAAGTGTTAGGACAGGACAGAGTCTCAGTCTCTCACTGGATGTATTTACATACTTGTAGAGACAGTCTATATATACAACAGTTCCAATTTTTGACAAACCTACACACAGTATTAAAAAGCAGAGACATCACTTTGCCAACAAAGGCCTGCAGAGTCAAAGCTATGGTTTTTCCAGTAGTTACGTACGATGTGAGATTTGGACTATAACAAAAGCTAAGCACCAAAGAATTGATGCCTTTGAACTATGGTGTTGGAGAAGACTCTTGAGAGTCCCTTGGGCAGCAAGCAGATCAAAGCAGTCCATCCTAAAGGAAATCGACCCTGAATATTCACTGGAAGGACTGATGCTGAAGCTGAAGCTCCGATACTTTGGCCACCTGATGCAAAGAGCTGAGTCAGTGGAAAAGACCCTGATCCTGGGAAAGATTGAGGACAAGAGGAGAAGAGAGCAACAGAGGATGAGATGGTTGGACGGCATCACTGATTCAATGGACATGAGTTTGAGCAAACTCCAGGAGATAGTGAAGGACAGGGAAGCCTGGCGTGCTGCAGTCCATGGGGATGCAAAGAGTCAGACAGGACTTAGCAATTGAACAACAATTTTTGAAGTCTCTTCTGCTTACAAAGTAAATTATATGCTGTATGCCACTTTTCTGTTCTATTAAAAAAAAAACAAGAAGGGAAGTTCTCAGATACACTGGACACCGAATCAGAGGATTCTGGTCTTGCTGTTGGAGCGGGGAAATGATATGCACAGAGGAGAAAAGGGAGACGTGAGATCAAGGGTGAGGACTCCAGAGGCCAAGTCTCCTCAACCTTCCGTATTAGAGACGGTGGGCAAGAGCCTCAGCAGCCACTTGCAAAGCCCCGGAGGAAGACGGAGGGGCAGGAAGAGAAGTTTGTTCATAGGATTCCAACCAGGGAGCCAGCCAAGAGCCCGAGTGTAGACATAAGCTCTGCCTGGGCATGAAATAGTTCTTGTTCTGCATGGCCATGAAACAGCAGCCAACTGTTATTTCATATGGCGCTGCAAGGCTGAACCCTGCTGAACCCTACATACAGCTGATCCCAACACAAATGTGGCAATGAATGTATACAGCGGAAGTCGCCAGAAGCCATTTGTTTGATGCAAAGAGAAGCATCACACTGGATATATCAGCCTTACACGACCAGCATGTGTGGACATGCTAACAGAAGACGCTCTTAGGGGATCCTAGTGACGTAAGGTCACTGCAGCCAATGGGATTCCTATACTCACATCACACAAATGGCTTATGGTGACTTCCGCTGTATACATTCAGTGTCACATTTGTGTTGGGATCTTCAGTATGCAGGGTTAAGTAGGGTTCAGCTAGCACTTCTGTGGTAGCTCAGTTGGTAAAGAATCTGCCTGCAATACAGGAGACCCTGGTTCAATTCCTAGGTCGGGAAGATCTGCTGGAGAAGGGATAGGCTACCCACTCCAGTCTCTTCTTGGGCTTCCCTGGTGGCTCAGCTGGTAAAGAATCTGCCTGCAATGCAAGACCTGGGTTCGATTCCTGGGTTGGGAAGATCCCCTGGAGAAGAGAAAGGCTACCCACTCCAGTATTCTGGCCTGGAGAATTCCATGGGGTCGCAGAGAGTTGGACACAACTGAGTGACTTTCCCTTTCCCTTTCAGGGCATTCCCTGTTGGCTAAGACTCCACCCTTGCAATGCAGAGAACCGGGGTTTGATGCCCAATCAGGGAACTAGATCGCACATGCCACACCTAAGACCCAGCACAGACGAATAAGGAAAAAAAGAAATGTGAAGAAAAGAAGACGCTTCTGTTCTGTGCTCTCAAAGAATGGGCATCTCATAACATCACACATTCCAAAGAATACGTGTGCACAGTGGGTGCTTGCCACCAACCCGCCCACATGTGTTGTCTCATCTGGCCCTTCCTTCCCATCAGCAAGGGAAGAGAATCCCAAGGGCCTCCTGGGATCCAGGAGCGTTTCAGGCACTGGTTTTTAGGTATCTGTGCACCTCAACTTCTCTCTCATTAGTGAGTTGAGTATAATAAGTCACAATAAGTCTTTCCCCCAAAGATTGATTCTCGTGTCTGCGCTGAATGCAATAAAAACAACTTGGGTTGCTGTGATTTTTTTTTTTTTTAAAGCAAGTATCTGGCCCAGTGATATGGTTTATTTATTTCAATAAATATTTTTAAAGTGATGGGGAAATTCAGCTTCACCCTGAGTCATTTAAACCATCTTCAAGTTAAGATTTCACGTAATAACTCCCTCTGAAAATCATTTAGTTGTTCAGTTGCTCAGCTGTATCTGACTGTTTTGTGACCCCATGGACTGCAGCACGCCAGGCTTCCCTGTTCTTCATTATCTTCTGGAGTTTGCTTAAATTCATGTCCATCAAGTCAGTGGTGCCATCCAACCATCTCATCCTCTGTCATCCCCTTCTCCTCCTGTTCGCAATCTTTCTCAGCATCAGAGTCTCTTCCAATGAGTCAGCTCTTGGCATCAGGTGGCCAGAGTATTGAAGCTTCAGCATCAGTCCTTCCAATGAATCTTCAGGAATATTCAGGATGTGCCCATCACTGCATGTATTAACAGTCCTGGCTGCCTGGCAGTGGGTACCACTGCGGGAGGAGGGGTGAGCTGTGGGTAGGACCAGAAAGGAAACAGGTGTTTGTTGAAAACAAGAAATCACGAGCTTGAAGTTAAATCGAGGGAACAGAAGTACACACTCCCTCTCTGTGACAGAAATGAACAGCCCATGCCATCATCATGCAATAACGTGCCAGAGCAAAATTTTCTTACCACTAAATTCCCCTTCACGAGCAACCTGTTACATTTTTCAGGAAAGAAATAGACAAAATAGCATAAAGATACATTTCCCTTCATTTCCCACACGTGTATAATAAAAACTTCAAAAATAGTTTGAAATACCATTGTTATAAAAGGTGATAACAGTAACGACAGGGGGAAAAAATCTACATTCTCAAAATTATCCTAAACTTTTATTAGCACTTGGGGAAGTACAAGTGGAAAACGAAGGATGTCCGTTTCTCCATTGCACAGTTATCTATTTAACCTGAGTAAATTCATCCTGAGCTTTCTGGGTGGTTCAGATGATAAAGCGTCTGCCTGCAATGCGGGAGACCCAGGGTCAGTCCCCGGGTCGGGAAGATCCGGTGGAGGAGGAAATGGCACCCCACTCCAGTATTCTTGCCTGGAAAGTTCCATGGACGGAGGAGCCTGGTAGGCTACAGTCCATGGGGTTGCAAAGAGTCGGACACGACTGAGCGACTTCCCTTTCTTTCTAAACTCGTTTTACCCCACTGGGGGTAAATATGATAGAGTGTAGAGTGACATGTATGTGGTTTACACCACAGAACAAATTAGTCGGACACGACTGAGCGACTGAACTGAACTGAGTACAAATTTTAGCTAAATGGCAAGATACATGAGTTAGAGGATTTTTTTCATTTTTTGCTTATCTCTATAAATCTCTTTATTTTTCTTAAAAAAATTTGTTTTGAATGTAGACCATTTTTAAAGTCTTTATTGAATGTGTTACAACTTTGCTTCTGTTGTCTACGTTTTCTTTTGGCCTTGAGGCACGTGAGGTCATAGCTCCCCAACCAGGGATAGAACCCACACCATCTGCAATGGAAGGCAAAGTCTGAACCATTGGATTGCCTGTGAAGTCTTTCTATACATCTTTCAGATAAGCAATGCTGCTTTATAAGAATCCTTTGTTCTGAAAATTCAGCCTAGGCTGTTATGATCATGTAGAAGACAAGAAAGGAATATTCCAGGGATCTACCCTAAGAATCACTGAGACTTTTCACAGCACTTTGTCTGCAAGAATTAAGATAATGGTTACTGGAAATCCCGTCAAACACGAAGCTGCTATGGAATGAAAACTTTTGTTCCATAACTGAAGATAAACTGTCCAGGTTGAAAAAAGATGAAACCAAAGAGTCACTGAAAACTCTTTTTCTAGGGCATGTAGGTATACACACACACACACACACACACACACACATATATATATTTAAGTGAACTGCTATAAATACACATAGCTGGTAGTTTAGAAGGGTATACTGTGAACTTTTCATACCATCAAGCTATGGCAGATATAGTATATTAGGCAACTAGGTAGAACTTGAGTGGGAAAATTCAGTTTCACTCCCAAGTCCGAAAACTGAAATTAATCTGTACACATATTTCATTACAATGACACAAAGGCCTGATTTAACTTAACTCTTGCTATCAAATGATCAAATCCATCATTGTTCCTAAACTTTATATTTTAAAAATAAGTTCGACAGGCTCTCTTTGAATCGTTTTAAATGGTTGGATTTAAATATCATGCTATTTTAAGACTCTGAGCCTATGGAATCTTAACATAAATTGCTGGAAAAAAGAGAGAATACAAAAAGATAAGAAAATGAAAAATAAGTGCACTGAACTATGCATAACAAGTATTATACTAAAGGAACTTGAAAATTTCGGAGAAGGCAATGGCACCCCACTCCAGTATTCTTGCCTGGAAAATCCCATGGGGAGGAGCCTGGTGGGCTGCAGTCCACGGGTCACTAAGAGTCGGACATGAGTGAGCTACTTCACTTTCACTTTTCACTTTCCTGCATTGGAGAAGGAAATGGCAACCCACTCCAGTGTTCTTGCCTGGAGAATCCCAGGGACGGGGGAGCCTGGTGGGCTGCCGTCTCTGGAGTCGCAGAGTCAGACACGACTGAAGCGAATTAGCAGCAGCAGCAGCAGAATAGTATACAGGCTTCCCAGGTGGCTCAGTGTAGAGAATCCGTTTGCCAATGCAGGAGACACTGGAGACGCAACACACACAAGTTCAATCCCTGGGTCGGGAAGATCCCCTGAGGAGGAAATGGCAACCCACTCCAGTATTCTTGCCTGGAGAATCCCATGGACAGAGGAGCCTGGTGGGCTACAGTCCATGGGGTCTCAAGAGTCGGACACGACTTAGCGACTAAACTTCTGTTACTATTGAGAGTTGGGAAGTGGCTGGTGGTTCTGAGTACTTACCTGTGGGCAAGCGCCAGTGATAAAGCTGTTCTGTTTGGCAGTCTGTGTGCCTGGTGAGTGTGAGAAACCACGTCGGACAGATTCAAGCTGGTCCTCAGTGGACAAGACTGCTGATCCTTTCCTCCAGGAGTTTGTCCCCAAGAATGCCGATACATCCTGACTCTTGCTGTTGTTCACTTGTGCATTTCCCCCACCTAGATGAATCCATTTTCATGGACAAAGTCTGTAGACGAGCTTGCATGCATGTGTACTAAGCTGCCTCAGTCGTGTCCACCTCTTTGCGACCCCATGGACTGTAGCCCCGCCAGGCTCCTCTGTCCGTGGGATTCTCCAGGCAAGAATCCTGGAGTAGGTTGCCCTTTCCTCCTCCAAGGGATCTTCCTGACTCAAGAACAGAAGCCAAGTCTCTTATGTCTCCAGGATTGGCAGGCAGGTTCTTTGCCACTGGCAACTCCTGGGAAGCCCAGGTTAGCTTACGCATACCCATGGAGACTATACATTAGCTTATGCATACCCAGTGAAGACTACAGACTAGCTTTCCCGAACCCAAGAGAGGCCACAGGCTAGCTTACTCACACACAGTACAGTCTATAGAGCAGCTTGCATGCTCAGTCGCTGCAGGGGTATCCAACTCTTTGAGACCCCCGTGGACTGTAGCCCACCAGGCTCCTCTGTCCATGAGATTCTCCAGGCAAGGATACTGGAGTGGGGTGCACTCCCTTCTCCAAGGGATCTTTCCGACCCAGGGATCAAACTTGCCTCTCCTGCAGTGGCAGGCAGATTTTTTACCTAAGTCACCTGGGAAGCCCTTCCTTCAGGGTAGGGGTTCCTAACCAAGGGGATCTAATGCCTGATGATTTGAGGCAGAACTGATGCAGTAATAATAGCAATGAAGTGCGCAGTAAGTGTAATATGACTGAATCACCCTGAAACCATCCTCACCCTGGTCTGTGGAAAAACTGTCATCTTCTAAACTGGCCCCTGGTACCAAAAAGTTAGGGGACCAATATTTCAGGGTCAGCCCAGCAGAGAAGCCGAGAAGACAGCTACTGAGGCAATTAGGGGGCAGGGAAGTGGCCAAATTTCCTTTTCAGTCACCTACTGCACCTAGCAATTAGCATACCTTTAAGAGTTCTTTCACTTCAGTTCAGTTCAGTAGCTCAGTCGTATCTAACTCCTTGCAACCCCATGGACTGCAGCATGCCAGGCCTCCCTGTCCGTCACCAACTCCCGGAGTTTGCTGAAACTCATGCCCATTGAGTTGGTGATGCCATCCAACTATCTCATCCTCTGTGGTCCCCTTCTGCCTTCAATTTTTCCCAGCATCAGGGACTTTTCCAATGAGTCGGTTCTAGTGAAACACTAAACTATGGTGGGAGAAATTCCATGAGGCCATTCAGAAATCTGATGTTTTGCATGTACAATTTGCTAGCTGTAGAGCACATCAGTCATCTAGCTGCTTGAAGTCTACAAAAGTAAAGTAAAATGTAGTAAATGGACACAGATTAGGAAGTACCATAACCACTGTTTGTTGACAGACACAGAAAGACTCAAGTAAGGGCTTAGTTAACATCTGTTAAAGGCACTTCCCTGGTGATCCAGTGGTTAAGAAGTCGCCTTCCAGTGCAGGAGATACAGATTCAGTCCCTGGTTGTGAAAATAAAAATCCTACATGCCCCAAGGCAAATAAGCCCAGGCATAGCGACTAAGACTCGAAACACCCTAATAAATATTGTAAACACATCTATATCTATAATGTATATCTATATCTATGAAAGTGTGTTAGTCGCTCAGTCACGTTCGACTCTTTGCAACCTCATGGACACTAGTCTGCCAGGTTCCTGTGTCCATGGAATTATCCAGGCAAGAATACTGGAGTGGGTAACCATTCCCTTTTCCCGGGGATCTTCCTGACCCAAGGATGGAACCCAAGTCTCCTGCACTGGGGTTGGATTCTTTACTGTCTGAGCCACCAGGGAAGCTTATATCTGTAGATAGATAGATGGTTGATAGAGAGACAGACGTATGTATGTATATGTATGGCTAAAAAAAAGCTAATCGCTAGAAAAAGAAATATGATTTTGAGTTCTCTGGATGTTCCCTCTGAAGGCTGGTGATTCGGGACCTCCCTTCAGCACTTGTATTATCTGTTTATAAGTCTGATTTAATACAATGATCAGAGAAGGAATTCCTGTGTCATCTGGCAGACGACCAGTCATGCCTCTCTGCTCTGTTAAGACTGATGAATCTGCCAGGCACTGATTCATCACTCTGTGAAATTCTGCCGCATCTCTGGAAATTAACTCTGCAGAGAATCAAAAGGGAGGTTCGTGGCGTTGGCACACGCGTCCGCAGGACCTCTTCAGTTGTTCCATTGCGTCTGCAGGACGCAGGGGTGCGGAAGATGAACAGGCATCCCTCGGCTTACATGCCTTTGCTCTTCAGTGAGCGAAGGCGCTCACTAGCAATTTTCCTGTACACACTTTTTCCTGTACACACTGGCCCTCAGCGTTCCGGGCTGTGCATTCAGGAAACACACGTGCACATTCAGAGTGGGCTAGTTGAGAGCCTGAGTGCCGATCCATCCCTGGAGACCTAGGCATGAGTGGTGGCATGCAAGTTACATCGCTCAGGGCAAGATGCTGCCTTTTGTAGGTCTTTGCAATTCAGGGCATCTGCTTCCATCAAGATCCACTGAGTTGGGGGGGCGGGGTGGAGGGGGTCTTCCCTTGTGGTCCAGTGGATCCATTCGTGGTGCGGGAAGACCTCACAGGCCACGGGGCGGCTGAGGCCATGCTTGACAACTACTGTGTCATGCTTCACAACAAGAGATGACACCACAGTGAGAAGGCCATGCACACAACTGGACAAACCCATGTGCAGCCGGGAAGAGCCAGCGCGCTCAAAGTTATCTTTACATTAAAAAAAAAAATCAACTTAGTTGGTGGTTCAGGGGTTACGACTCCAAGCTCCCAATGCAGGGGCCTGGGATTTGATCCCTGGTCAGGGAAGTATATCCCACATACCGCAACTAAGAGTTCACAGTCCACAGCTAAAGCAAGCATCTTGAACGGTGGTGCTGGAGAAGACTCCTGAAAGGCCTTCGGACAGCAAGGAGATCCAACCAGTCCATCCTAAAGGAAATCAGTTCTAATATTCACTGAAAGGACTGATGCTGAAGCTGAAGCCCCAATCCTTTGGCCACCTGATGTGAAGAACTGACTCCTTGGGAAAGACCCTAATGCTGAGAAAAACTGAAGGCAAGAGGAGAAGGGGACGACAGAGGATGAGATGGTGGGACGGCATCACCGACTCGATGGACATGAGTTTGAGCAAGCTCCAGGAGACAGTGAAAGACAGGGAAGCCTTGCAAGCCGTACTCCACGGAGTTGCAGAGTTGGGCACGTCTGAGCGACTGAACAACTGTAAGCTATGAACTCACTTGCAGATGCAAACCCCTTAAACACCACTCTCACAGGTCATCCTGAAATAATGCTGAAATTTGAAACGGGGCCACTTTCTTCAAAACCAGGCCTCTGTATTTGAAGTGATTTCACACTTTTGAAAGGTAATGGAGAGTAGGTTGGCTCCCTGGAGAAATCATCGCCTCCGAGCTCTGTATCTGGATATATAAGTGTACCCCAAGGAATCTAGAACTCAATGAATAGGAACTTAGGCAAATGCTGGGAGACAGTGGAGAACAGGGAAGCCTGGCATGCTGCAGTCGAAGGGGTGGGAAAGGGTCGGACATGACTTGGCGACTGAACAGCAACAACAAATATCAAAAAACACAAAAGATCCACAGAGTCAGTCTTAAAACATAAAGGTCAACAGCTTTCTTAGTGAGGACCGGTCTGTTCAGTTCAGTTCAGTTCAGTCACCCAGTCGTGTCCGACTCCCTGTGACCCCATGGACTGCAGCATGCCAGGCCTCCCTGTCCATCACCAACTCCCAGAGTTTGCTCAAACTCATGCCCATAGAATCAGTGATGCCATCCAATCATCTCATCGTCTGTGGTCCCTTTCTCCTCCTGCCTTCAATCTTTCCCAGCATCAGGGTCTTTTCAAATGAGTCAGCTCTTCATACCAGATGGACTAAGTATTAAAGTTTCAGCTTCAACATCTGTCCTTTCAATGCACACCCAGGACTGATCTCCTTTAGGATGGACTGGTTGGATCTCCTTGCAGTCCAAGGAACTCTCAAGAGTCTTCTCCAGCACCGCAGTTCAAAAGCATCCATTCTTTGGCGCTCAGCTTTCTTTATAGTCCATCTGTCACATCCATACATGACCACTGGAAAAACCATAGCCTTGACTGGACAGGCCTTTGTTGGCAAAGCAATGTCTCTGCTTTTGAATATGCTGTCTAGGTTGGTCATAACTTTCCTTCCGAGGAGTGAGCGTCTTTTAGTTTCATGGCTGCAGTCCCCGTCTGCAGTGGTCTGTTCTGTACCCCACTTCCTTTTGGGAACATAACTTTGGAGGACTCTGGACAGAACCATGAGGCACCCAGAACCTGGCTCCCATGCCTAATTAGGATGCCTACTAGGGAATCAGTCAATTTCTACCCCTAGGATCCACGGGTTATACACAAAGGAAGAATTCTAGAGTCATTTTCAAACACCCTAAGGAAGAAAACAGAGACGCGCCAGACTGCCCAGAAACTCAAAACCGAAGCACATTTCAGAGTCCTGATCTGTTTCGAAAAGAAAGAACAATGTAGGTGTTTTTCTTTTTTTGCTCAAAAGATCGTGTTGGTTCTATTTCATCAGCATTTTTCCAACCCACTAACGCAGGGCTGTTTCATACCGTCTTGCTTATGTCAGACACCTGCATACATTCTCCTCTCGCCTTTTAGCAGAACAAAGATTCAGAAATGCTGAGGTCTATTAGAGCGATGTTAAGGGTGCAGATGCTAACTCTGATACTTTTCTGAAATGTTTTCTTTGGAATCTTAGATCCATTGTTCAGCATTCTCTGTCAGAGACAATGAAATAACACCTACTTTGCAAAAGAAAAAAAAAAGTGTTGCTTTTCTGTGAAATAATTTCCAATTATTGGTGGTTTTCCTTTAAATGTCAAGAAGAAGAAAGACTGGGAGACCATATACTACAACATGTAAGCTCTGAAAAAAAAAAAACAGACTTCTGTTTAAAATTTTTTTTTTTTCTTCTTTTCACTTGTCTGTATTTTCTGCATTTCCCCTAATGGATAAACTACTTTTTATCATTGTGATCATTTACCATGTATCTAAGGTGGTCACGCCATAGTTCCTAGAATTTTTTAAAATGAAACTGTTACTCAGTTGTGTCTGACTCCTTGCAACCCCACGGACTATAGCCCCCAAGGCTCCTCTGTCCATGGGATTTCTCCACACAAGAAGACTGGAGTGGGTTGCCATGCCCTCCTTCAGGGGATGTTCCCCACCCAGGGATCAAACCGGAACCTCCCACCTTGCGGGCAGATTCTTTGCCATCTGAGCCGCCAGGGAAGCCCCTGTGTGACTCCAAAAGTATCAGTGATTTAGGAGCACTGGCAAGCATCCGATCTAATTCGTGTGATTGATAACCTACCTGAGCAAGGCTCTGCACGGTCTCTTTACTCCAGAAATGTCCACATTTGGTTTCCAATGAGACACCCCAATACCGGCCATGCTTCTTCTCATCCCTTGAGCCTCGGACCCTCAAGGTGAATTTTTTTCCTTTTTTTTAAATGGGCCCCCTTTTCAAAGAGAGGCAGCCTCTGCATCACGACACTGTGATTCATTACTTTTCTGCACAGCTCATCAGAATGCTACACTAATTTTGTTCCCAATAAACTGCTGCTCCCGGATTTTCAGGCTTATATGAGCAGCAAGCCGTCTTAATAATAATAACTATAATTTATTGGGTAGTTAAATATATGCCAGGTGCTCTGCAAAGCATCCTGAATATACCACTGGATTTAATTCTCGAAGCAACCTTCTTATGGAAGTAATATTAATAGCCTCGTTTTTTTTATGAGAAAGCTGATGCTTAGAGAATTTGAGAATTGTATCTACCTTCCCCAAACCTATAAATGATCGTGCCCCGAATTAAACACGGGACTCCCTTGCTGCAGAGAGAGACAAGCACAGTGCCGTGTGATTCGACAGCCAATGTCCACTTTATTGCTTTATCTTTCAGGCAAGAATGTAAACCCAGCTTTCCCTGCAATTTTGATTATGCAGGCAATTTCTTGGTGTTCTTAAGGACATTTGATGATATCTGGAAGACTTTCCCTTTTTTTATTTTCAGAATTTTTTATTTTTCTGATGTGGGCCATTGTTTTAAAAGTCTTTATTGCATTTGTTATAATATTACTTTCGTTTTAAGTTTTCCTTTTTTGACCATGAGGCATGTGAGATCTTAACTCCCCAACCAGGGAATAAACCTGCTTGCTCTGTAGTGGAACCAGTGAACAAGGGAAGTTGCTAAGTCGTGTCTGACTCTTTGTGATCCCATGGACTGTAACCTACCAGGATCCTCCATCCATGGAACTTTCCAGGCAAGAATAGTGGAGTGGGCTGCTGTTTCCTTCTCCAGGGGATCTTCCCCAGCCGGGGATAGGATCTGGATCTCCAGCATGCAGGTGGATTCTTTCCCAGCTAAGCCACCTGTAGTGGAAGGTGGAGTCGTAAAAAACCAGGGAAGTCCTCCTCCTTTATGACTTGATTTCACCCATAAGGCACCAGGAGGAAGCAGTAACAACACATGTCAGAACTGATAACCTCTCAACCCACTTTTCATCTCGGTGACACAGCAGTTAACCTCACAATGGTATGATAAAGAGATAAAACTTAGCCCTTTTGGTATTAACATAATTGCTATAATAATAATTACATAATAATAATTATAGCATGTTATGTTAATAAATGAGGGACCGAGGATGTTATACTAACTTATAATGACTTAAATTTACGAATTTAACCTAAAGATGGACTGACCACATGCCCACAGGCACGGCAGAAATTAACACCAACATACTATATTCTAAGTGGGCTGACTTCAAAGTCTTGCTAATCAAATAAGAGCACGCTGGAAAAAAGATCAGTTATCTATTGATAAGGTCACATGACAAATATCCCTAAGCTCAATGGCTTCAAAGAAAGTATGCTGGAAACTTTCCTGGCGGTTCCAGAGGCAAAGATGTTCCCTTCCAATGCAGGGGATGTGGGTTCGATTCCTGGTCAGGGAGGTGAGGTCCAACATGCCTTGTGGCCCGAAAACCAAATCACAAAACGGAAGCAACGTGTAGCAAATTCAATACAGACTTTGAAAATGGTCCACATCAAATGAATAAACGGATACATAAATGAACCGCAGTGATTTAGCGCAGGAGGCAGAGGGGTGGACATTTAAACTGTGTTCAACTGGGCAGCTCTTTGCTGTCTGCTGATTTCACTTATAGGGTCTGCAATGGTGTGGTGTGAACCAACGAACATCGCCACAGATGTCTTATTTCCAACAAGCTGGCTCAGGCACACGCTCGCTGGCACCAGTGGGAAGAAACAGAACAGTTCAAGTTCTTTCAAAACCTCTACATGCGTTGCTAAGCTACTTCAGTCGTATCCGGCTCTTTGTGACCCCATGGACTATAGCCCACCAGGCTCCTCTGTCCTTGGGATTTCTCCAGGCAAGGATACCGGAGTGGGTTGCCATGCCCTCCTCCAGGGGATCTGCCCGACCCAGGAATCGCACCTGCAATCTCCTGTGTCTTCTGCATTGACAGTTGGTTTCTTTACCACCAGTGCCACCTGGGAAGCCCCTTCAAAAGGTCTACTTGTGTTACAAATGTTTACACACCCACTGGCTCAAGTAAGTGAAGCAGGGCGAGCTCAGTACCAAGGGGGTACAGAACTCTGCCCGATGCAGTGCTCAGAGGAGACGTGGTGAAGGCTGTGGCTGGCACAAGGACCGAGGGATCAGGGTGCTCATGCAATCACTATTCTTCAAGGAACAGCTGGATACGGTGCAAAGTAATTGTTAGAAAGAGCTCAGGGACAGCTATGCACACCCTACAAAAGGCTGTTCAGGGCAAACGCTTCTCACTGTTTAATTGCACAAGAGGGCATGCTACGCGGGGCGGATCTCATATCTAATTCATTCCAGTGGTCACCAGCGGACACTGTGAGGCTCAAAACTGAAACCATTGAAGAACAATACACTTGAGCTTTTTCATCTGTAACAATGCACGCTAACCCAAGCACAGTGCGTTCTAAGCCAAAACGGTATCTCCTGGCTATAAGTCACAGGACTGAGAGGTCTCAAGCGAATAACTGCACACCCTGTTGAAGGGCTCCCATTTCCTGAGATCAAGACTCATGATCAAAATTGGGTGTGGGAACAAAACTGGGATGGACTCTCCTTTTTGAGAATCAGGCTACAGAAGACCTTTCTTTCAATCAACAGCAGAACATCAACTCCGTGGCTCTCAGGTTAATTCTGTTAAAGGCAGGAATTCTAGGATAAACTGGGCAATGGTGAATGTAGTATGCAGCTTCCTACGCAAACACAACTGGAATTAAGCGTCTTTAAGTGGCGTGGTATCCCGTATAATCTTTATATTTTCCAAGTCAAGCCTTTACCAAATATGTCCCCAGAAAATTACTCCATTCACATTACTCTAACTCCCTTTGATTATTCATTAAATATCTGCTTTTGGAATCAGACATATAAATTTTTTTCTTACTTTCTTTCACGTAGCTTCTATATAAACTGCTGATGAGACAAATCCCTCTTAAAATCTGACATCAGGAGAAAACTTTACCTGATTAACTTGTTTGCTTCCTTTATCCAATTAAAAAAAGAGAGAGAGAGATAATTTTGAGCCTTATCTGACTGCATAAAGCACAGAGCAAGTATAAGCACATAATTGCACTTTCTACATTAACTGAGGTTTGAATCAGTGTTGTTATCTTTAATCAGACTTTGCCTACATTAATTTTGTAATGAACTCTTTGGGCGTGTGGGGAGGGGGGTATAGATAGTCTCAGTTACCTAGAGCTACAGAGGCATACATTTAAAATGTAACGGCTAACTATGGAGAACAGAATGGAAGTTCCTTTAAAAAGGATAAGCAGGGTTATGGTATGACACAGCAATTCTATCCCTGGGCACACATCTGGAGAGAAACACGGTCCGAAAGGATCCATGCACCCCAGCGTTCACTGCACCACTGTTCACAATACCCAAGACACGGAAGCAACCTAAATGTCCGTCAACAGATGAATGCATAAAGACGACGTGGTACATATACAGAATGGAATACGCCTCGGCCGTCAAAAAGAAGGAAATCATGTCATTTGTAGCAACATGGATAGACATAAATGAGATTGTCATACTAAGTTAAGTAAGTCAGAGAGAGAAGGAGAAATAGCTTATGATACCACGGATGCAGAGTCTCACAAGAAATGATACAAATGAACTTATTTACAAAAGAGACAAAATCACAGACTTAGAGAATGAACGTACAGTTGCTGGTGGGAAAGGGCACTTAGGGAGTCTGGGATGGACATGGACACACTGCTGTATTTCACATGGAGAACCAGCAAGGACCTGCTGGACAGCACAGGGACCTCTGCTCAATCCTCTGTAATAACCTTATGGTCACCAGGGGGAAGGATGGGGGAAGGGACAGTTAGGGAGTCTGGGATGGACATGGACACACTGCTGTGTTTAATATGGAGAACCAGCAAGGACCTGCTGGACAGCACAGGGAACTCTGCTCAATGTCATGTGGCAGCCTGGATGGGAGGGGAGTTTGGGGGAGAAGGACCTTCCCTGGTGGCTCAGATGGTAAGGCGTCTGCCTGCAATGCAGGAGACCTGGGTTTGATCCCTGGGTCGGGAAGATCTCCTGGAGAAGGAAATGGCAACCCACTCCAGTATTCCTGCCTGGAGAATCCCAGGGATAGAGGAGCCTGGTAAAGCTCGAAAAGAGTTGGACACGACTGAGCGACTTCACTTCGCGTCATACATATGACTGAGTCCCTTCACTGTCTGCTTGAAACCATCACAACACCATTAACCAGCTGTTTCCCAATATGCAATGAAAAGCCTTAAAAAGCAAAACTAATACAATTATGTAAAGTTTTAAAATAAAATAAAATTTAAAAAAAATACATAACTTTTAGAAAATGTAATGGCTCAAAACAGCAATTGATCTCCCGTGATGCTGCGGTGTTGATCATCCAGGCAGGCCTCGGCAGAGATGGCTCACCTCTGTGGTTTGTGGTACCTCTGGACTCACAGCTGAGCCGGCTAAGACAGCTGAGCCCTTTGTCCTGTGCTTACGGTCTCACTTCATCAAGGAGGCTAACCTACGGCTGTACACATCACAGCAGGGTCAAAGACAGCAGAAGCAGAAGTTACACAGCTCCAAGAAGTCCAGTCTTAGATTTTTAACACCCTTCAGTTCAGTTCAGTTCACTCGCTCAGTCATGTCTGACTCTCTGCGACCCCGTGAATCACAGCACACCAGGCCTCTCTGTCCATCACCAACTCCCGGAGTTCACTCAGACTCACATCCATTGAGTCAGTGATGCCATCCAGCCATCTCATCCTCTGTCGTCCCCTTCTCCTCCTGCCCCCAATCCCTCCCAGCATCAGAGTCTTTTCCAATGAGTCAACTCTTCGTGTGAGGTGGCCAAAGTACTGGAGTTTCAGCTTTAGCATCATTCCTTCCAAAGAAATCCCAGGGCTGATCTCCTTCAGAATGGACTGGTTGGATCTCCTTGCAGTCCAAGGGACTCTCAAGAGTCTTCTCCAACACCACTTTGTTGCAATTCTCTGGCTGAAAAGCAAACCAGGAGGCCAGTCCCTGCAGAAGACAGAGAGGGAAAGAGCCTCCCTCTCTTGTGAACTTCGAAAGACGTGTGACCATCTTCAATCTTAAAACGCAGGTGATTCACCCCTACAGGCAGCGACTGGCACAAACCCACAGACTGCTGTTGCGAGAAAATGCTTGTATCCACTTAAGGTAAATGAAAACCCAAATCCCGTCTTTGGCAGATCAAATAGAAATAAGAGTAACTCATGTATATTTCAAGTGAATACAAGATTCATCAATTAAGGCAACATTGGAGATTTCACAGTATAAATGAATTACACAGTCGATGAAACAGAATTTAATTGCAATGTATTGATGCAACGTATGACATCCTCTCAAAGTACTTAAAAGAGTGAACTGAATTATAGCTTTCCTAGGATTTTAAAACAAGGTTTTGATCTCGTTTCCCCTAATACTTAATCTTTCCATTAATGCTACACAGATGTTAAAATAAATATGAGGTTCCTGTGTGTCTAGTTCCAAGTTGTCTACAAGATGCAGCATGGGCTTGCCTAAGAAAACATTAAAAAAAAAATTTAATAACTAGCTCCAAGTCACTGACCCCCAGGAGCTCCGACCAAGGGAAACACAGTCAGGTCTCCAAATAAAGAGTCAAAAAAGTAAAACAAACAAATTCAGCCACTGGAACTTAGAGAAAAGGACAATATCATTCTACGGGCTTATTTCTTATTAAGTGTGCATTTCCAGAATCTCTTAAATTTTTCACTGAAGGATAAAAACTAACGTCTCCTTCCGTATATCTTAGTTCTTCACAATCATGTTAAAGACGAGTAAGAGGCATCACAAAGGCAACTTTGAAAGCAGAAATTTCTCTCTGTGCCTCTCAGCCCTATTCTACCCCAGGATGGATAAAATTGGTATCTTTTCATCTGAAGGGATGCCCTTCTTAGCAGAAGTACAAAGACATAAGAGCCATCTTGACAGCAAGAACTTTTTTTTTTTTTGCAAAAAGGGAGCAAAACCCTCTCTGATGGCTTTGATGGGAGACGGAGTTCAGCCATGAGTGTTCCGCTCAGCGAGATGGATGTTTCGCTCAGACTCAAGAGGCAGAAGGGATTCTTCTGCGAGGCTAATGATAGGGACACAGCCAGAGAGGCATCTCCGGAATCTCTGTATGATTTCCTGCGTCCGTTCACGGGCCGGTCACACAGAAGAACGGCTATTACGGAGTTCACCTCTTCCGCCCGCCATCAGCTGGGGCGTTATTTCCCCATGAACTCAGGGCCGCCGTTACTGTCAGAAAACCAGCTCATCTCCGTGACAGCTGAGAGTTAGATTTTGATTCCTGGAGAGGTTTCATGATGAAATGCAGGGCTTTCCTGGGAACTGACGCACGGGGTGCTTTTCCTTCCTTGGGACTGAGATGCAAAGGTATTCAGTGAGCCAGAGACTACCCTAAGCATCCTGTCTATTGACAAAGTTCCAAGTTAGCCTACAGAACGTCCTACTGCTGATACTGAAACCACGCAGGACCCCATGAGGACCGCTGAGTTCCTCCCCCTGCCTTTTGTCTGTAGAAGAACTTTAGTCCAAGGATCCTTTGAATCAGACAGTGAGAAAATGCAGAAAGCAAGGAAAACAGTCAAGTGAGACAAAATAATAATACTTTAGCCTTTCAACAAAGTCAAACACCTTTAGATCCTCCTCAAGGAGTCTGGTCAAAGCTATGGTTTTTCCAGTAGTCATGTACGGATGTGAGAGTGGTGTCATAAAGAAGACTCAGCAACAAAGAGTTGATGCTTCTGAACTGTGGTGTTGGAGAAGACTCTTGAGAGTCCCTTGGACTGCAAGGAGATCCAACCAGTCCATTCTGAAGGACATCAGTCCTGGGTGTTCATTGGAAGGACTGATGCTGAAGCTGAAACTCCAATACTTTGGCTTCCTAATGCGAAGAGCTGACTCATTGGAAAAGACCCTGATGATGGGAGGGATTGGCGGGGGCGGGAGGAGAAGGGCACGACAGAGGATGAGATGGTTGGATGGCATCACCGACTCAACGGACATGAGTCTGAGGAAAACTCTGGGAGATGGTGATGGACAGGGAGGCCTGGCGTGCTGCAGTCCACAGGGTCGCAAAGAGTCGGACACGACTTAGTGACCAAACAGCAACAAGGACTATACCTTATATTCTGAGCCATGTCCTTTGAACTGTTTTGCAGATAAAGAAACCCCCACCAGGTGGGAGAAGTTACCTAAATGCCGTCCACAAACACGGAGACTGCAGACCAGTAGGAAAGGTTGACGATGCTGACTCCTGATTCCTTCGTCACCAACTGATCAGATGAATGTCCACAAGCTGACCACACCTTGCTCATTGAACATCCTAAGACTCCTGAGTATCCTCTCCAGGGGAGACACATAGTCTTGATCTTGAGGGCATTAGCCTCACTGTGTCCCCTTCTGCCTGGAAAAGCAATAATGTTGTTTCTTTCTACTTCACCCAAAACTGTCTCCAAGATTTAACCAAGCACCGGTCAACAAGGGCCAGATTTTGGCAGCAATAATCATACCGCATTTTCATTTGTGTTGTTCAGTCACTCAGTCATGTCTGACTCTGTGACCCCATGGACTGCAGCATGCCAGGCTTCCCTGTCCATCACCAACTCCCAGAGCTTGCTCAAACTCATGTCCGTTGCATCGGTGATGCCATCCAACCATCTTATCCTGTCATCTGCTTCTCCCACCTTCAATCTTTCCCAGATTCAAGGGTCTTTTCCAACAAGTCAGTTCGTTGCATCAAGTGGCCAAAGTATTGGAGCCTCAGCTTCAGCATCAGTCCTTGCACTGAATATCCAGGGATGATTTCCTTTAGGATGGACTGGTTGGATCTCCTTGTTCCATGATAGTTCTTAACACTAGAGGAGATGCTTCTGGCTCCAAAGAGGTGATCCCCAGTGTCTGCATCGGGATTTGCCGGCAGAAGAAAGTTCCCACTTCCTGAATGGGAGATAGCTTGTGGCGGGACACTCAGAACCTTGGATCTGTCCCGACCCTCATTGACACAGGGTATCACCCGTTGCAGAGTGCCCACCCTGCGGAAACACTGGTTGGTCGAAAGGCACAAAGCCGTCTGCTACCGATAGTGATGGGGAATTTCTCAGTCATGCACCCGGGCTGTGCACGCTTCTCTTCCTATGCTAATTCAGAGAAGTGCTTTTCCTCTGGGGATCGCCAACCTCATCGGATCCGGAAATTGAAGTGGATTCCCTGAAAGAGACCACAGCCAGCCTTCTTATCATGAAGATGAGGGGCCAGATAAGCCTGCAGACTGGACTTTGCAGCAACCTGCTCCCAGGAAGGCCACATGTGTGTGGAAGAGGGCAGGGGAGATGGGAAGGGCAGTCTCCTCTTTCTCTAAAATGCCTTCACTTCACGGTGCCTCTATCAGAGACCCCTTGGCAGACACACTCAGAAGCTATGTGGTACCAGCGACTTAAGCATCCCTTAGCCCACCCTGGTGGACATCAGGTTAACCATCACAAGGTTTCAACATGTGATCATTTCACGTTTACACAACCGGGAGGGTGTATTAGTCAACACGGGCTGCTGTAACAAAATACCACAGGCTGGGGGCCCTGACACGAAAGACATCTATCATGTTAACACTTTGGGAGGCCGGAGTTCCAAGATCAAGGTTGTTCTCTTGAGACCTCTCTCCTGGCCTTGCAGATGACTGTCTCCTCCTTGTCTTTGGTCTTTGCCATCCCTTTGTGTGTCTAAACCCCCCACCCCACCCCCCCACAACTTCTAATAAGGACATCAGTCAGATTGGATTAGGGTCCAGCCCACAACCTCATGCTGCCTGAATCACCTCTCTGAAGGCTTTATCTCCCAAGACAGTCACACTCTGAGGTCCTGTACTTGGCTGTTTCTTACTTTAAAAAAAAATAATTTTAGTTAGTTAGTTAGTTAGGACTTTGCTGGGTCTTCAATGATGCACCCAGCCTTTCTCTCGTTGCAGCAAGCAGGGGCTACTCTCTAGGGCTGGTGCGTTGGTTTTTCATTGCGGTGACTTCTTTTGTCATGGAGCGTGGACTTCAGCAGCTGAGTTCCCCAGACTCTAGACTGTGGGCTCAGTAGTTGTGGGCAAAGGACTTAGGTGGTCCACAGCACATGGGATCCTCCCAGAACAGGGATCAAACCCATGTCTCTTGCATTGGCGGGTGGATGTTTTTTTAACATTGACCCACCAGGAAAAGTGCTAATCACTCAGTTGTGTCCAACTCTTTGCGAGCCTATGACCTATATAGCCTGACAGACTACTTTGCCCAAGGGATGTCCCAGGCAAGAATCTTAAGAGTGGGTTGCCATTTCCTTCTCCAGAAAGAATGTAAGTGAAGTTGCTCAGTTATGTCTGATTGTTTGCAACTTCATGGACTGTAGCCTGCCAGGCTCCTCTGTCCATGGGATTCTGCAGGCACGAACACTGGAGTGGGTAGCTATTCCCTTCTCCAAGGATCTTCCCCATCTGGTGGATCAAACCCAGGTCTCCTGCATTGCAGGCGGATTCTTTACCATCTGAGCCACCAGGGAAGCCCCACCACTGTGCTCTTTTACACAGAGACTTAACCATCCAAGAATTCTGGAATCTGAGGGTATCCTGGAGCCAATCG
This sequence comes from Bos taurus, assembly GCF_002263795.3. Classification (NCBI taxonomy): domain Eukaryota; kingdom Metazoa; phylum Chordata; class Mammalia; order Artiodactyla; family Bovidae; genus Bos; species Bos taurus. Next base: position 4,981,344 of record NC_082638.1, on the reverse strand, counting down.
CAACGTGGATACTCAGAGATGGCTGTAGCGGGGATCAGGGCTGTAACAGGTGGATTTTGGAGGAAACCATTCAGCCTATCATAGAATTTTCTCCTGTAACAACATCTTGGTATAATTCTGTATTTTTCACGACTTCCATTGTTAGAATAATCATACCTCCCCACCCACAGCACCACCATGACAGTCAAGGTAGCCTTTCAGGCCCAATACTAATCCTTCTGATGTCCAGACAGAAAGGCAGGAGAGAGATACTAAGATGGACCTTCAATCGATGGCCATGGCGGAGTTGCAGACCCTTTGCCCTCTCCGGATTGGCTGTGTATCACATTCTACTTTACCATAAAGGACGTGGCACCAAGACGCCCCCAAATAAGGGGCTCTCTGCAAGCTGGACCACATTTTCTGGTTGATCACCAGCTGGTGGCATCACAGCACACATTTTGAGGTTGCACTTTGTATTTTTTTTTTTTTAATGTAATACGATGAGCATAAAAACGGAGGGCCCCGGTTTCACCCACTCTTGTTAAATCCTTGAACTTGGGACTTGAGCGCATGCCGAATCCGGAATCTCAAAGAAGGGCAGACAGGGGCTCAGATAGGTGAACGAAAATCCCCCTGTTACTTTTCACAGCAACTTCAAAACCTAAAAATAACTTACTTGATATTTGTCAAGTGTTTCTCTCTGGAGAACAAGTCGGAAGTGTGTATGTTTTATTAATTAAATCTCAAAATTCAGGTTTAGGTTTTTAATGTCTAGGTATTTTTTTTAAAAATCCTAATTCATTCATAGCATTATTTGGAGTAGTTTATTTTCATCTGCCACTGCTAAAACAATCTTCCAGGAAGCCATGTTTTTACAGGGCTGAAATGGTGGTAAGGATCCAGTAGCAATAATACAGACATCACACTCTTTTATGCACCAATTCCTTTTGTTTTAGAACAGCTGGGGGTTATGCAAGTTGAAAAAAGAAATCTGTCTTGTTCTCTTTTGGCTTGTCTCTGCAAAAAAGCAGGAAAAGTATTCTAGGAATGACTTTGGTGCTGGAACTTGGACCTAGACCTTGCTTCGTACATGGAGCCTCTCTGACCCTCAGGCTCTTCATCAGAACCACAGGGAGAGTGACAGCTAACAGCAAGAGGTTAGTGAGAACGTATTAACAGGCAGGAAAAAGTGAAAGTGAAGTCACTCTGTCGTGTCCGACTCTGCGACCCCATGGACTGTGGCCTACCAGTTTAAGGATCTCTTAATTGTTGCTAAATGCTTACAATGTTTCAGTAGCTCTTCCAGAATCTGTCTAGATTTTGATACTTCTGTCACTCACGTACTATTTAGTCTACTGAGGGGAATTTCACTTATACAGACACCAGAAAAGCATTCTCAGAAATTTGGAAAACAGATATTCTACAACAAATGGCTTGGCTTCCCCAACAAATCGGTAGCATAGAAGAAGCCAGAAGGGGACGGAATCAAAGTTTAAAAAAAAAAAAAAAAAAAAACAGGGTCCTCCCTGGGAGTCCAGTGGTTAAGACCTTGCCTTCCAAAGCAGGAGATGTGTGTTCAAACCCTAGTTTGTGGGGCTAAGATCCCACATGCCTTAAGGCCAAAAAACCAAAACAGAAAGCAAAAACAATACTGTAACAAATTCAATGAAGACCTTGAAATTGGTACACACCAAAAAAACAAACAAAAGTCTTAAAAAGTTAGAAAAACAAAAAGATGTATGTCAGTAGTATGTTTGTCTCTAAGCTCCCAGTATGGAATATACATAAAAGAAAGAAAGGTTCTTACTGTACATGGTTCTTTTATTCCTCATGGAAATCTTTCATCTTACAGAAAATCAGAATTTCATCTCAAGAGCTTTCCAACACTTTCCAGCCATCCATCTTCCATTACGATAGGGACCTTGGGCTAAGGAGATTAAGAGTATTCCTTTAAACTTAAAATTTTTATTTAAAAAAATAAGCCTAACCTGAACCGAATCATGAAGGGAGATCAAGGAAGACTAAATTGAAGACATTCTGTAAAAATTAACCTGCTCTATTCAAAAGTGTCAAAGTCCCACTATGCCAAGAAAGACTGAAGAGTTACTTAAGAGGTGGCTCAGAGGGTAAAGAGTCAGCCTGCCATGCAGAAGACTTGGGTTCGACCCCTGGGTTGGGAAGATCCCCTGGAGAATAGAATGGCAACCCACTCCAGTATTCTTGCCTGGAGAACCCCATGGACAGAGGACCCTGGTGGGCTACAGTCCACGGGGTCATAAAGAGTCAGACACGACTGAATGACTAATATTTTCACTTTCAGTGCAACAAGACAGGTGAAGGATAAATTGGACATTAGTCTTACAGCTGGCTTACAGACACCAGAGACAATAAGTCTCTAGAGACACAATAGCTTTGGGTCGGTGTTAAGCTCCTGATTTTGATCATTGCACTGCGGTTATGTAAGATAAACCCACATTTAACATAGTATTCCTACGGTTCTGGACGTACTTCAGGAAAGCATCGTTGACTATTTCTGTAGAATTCAAGTGTCTACATTATGTCTGAAAACGTGTATTCCTTCTACCTGTGGTCTCCCCTGCTTTCCAAAGTTCTCCATTCTGAACTCACATTTATCTGCAGCGATTTTTTCTTCGGTGGGGGGAGTGGGCAGCCTGGTTTATTTTCAAGACAACTGAGTAGCAATTTGGAGAACACAGTGATATATGAAGAGCATAGAGCAGGAACTACCCTTTTGCAGAAGTGCGCAAAACTTTCCTCTCTGACCAGACGACAGAAGGAAGTTCACCAGAATCAGCTCGGAAAGCAGTGTTACTTAAAAGCATCATTTTCAGACCATCCACCCTAGCATCCCCTGGCAAGAACACACAGGCAGACTCCTGGGACCCACTCCAGATCCACTGAATCACAGGCTCTGGGATTTGGCTGGGAAATGCACACTTTAAACACATAGCCCAGGCGCACCTTATCATTCCGTACTGAGCAAATATTTATTAGCGTCTTCTGTGCACCAGATGCCACTCAAGGCTCTGAAGATAAAAGTGTATGAAAAAGCAAACAGCACCCAACATGGCACAGGCTCCCTGAAAGGCAGTGTACAGGTTTCTTACAAAACTAAGCTCCAATACTCTGGCCAAATGATGCAAAGAGCTGACTCGCAGGAAAGGACCCTGATGCTGGCAAAGATTGAGGGCAGGAGGAGAAGGGGACGACAGAGGATGAGACGGTTGGATGGCATCACCAACTCGATGGACGTGAGTTTGGGTAAACTCTGGGAGTTGGTGATGGACAGGGAGGCCTGGCGTGCTGCGATTCATGGGGTTGCAAAGAGTCAGACACGACTGAGTGACTGAACTGAACTGAACTAAAAACAAATGGGCTGGGACCTCTCTGCAAGTCCAGTGGTTAAGAATCCCCCTCGCAATGCTGGGGATGTGGGTTTTATCCCTGATCAGGGAACTAAGATCTCACATGGTGCAGAGCAATGAAGCCCACCCACAGCTAGACTGTCCACGCACCCCAACAAAAGCTGTGGCACGAGACAATGAAGATCCCACGTCCCACAACTAAAGGACCTGATGCCGCTAAATAAAAAAGAAAGAAAGAAAAGAAACAAGCTATGAAGAGACATGGAGGAAACTTCCATGCGTATTCCAAAGTGGAGAAGCCCATATGTAAAGGCCACACACTGTATGATTCCAATCAGATGACATTCTGGAAATGGCAAAACCAAGGAGACACCGAAAAGATCAATGGTTGCCAGGGCTTTGGGGGCAAAGAAGGGTAAAAAAAAAAAAAAAAGGTGTAGCCCAGAGGATTTTTAAGGCTCTGACATTATTCTGGATAAGGCTGTGATGGTGGACACAGGCCATCAGACATTCGTCCAAACCCACAGAAATACAAGAGCAAAACCAAACTCAGCAGATCCGATGGACCTTGGGTGACAATTTTTTCTTAAAGCACATCCTTGGCTGCACTCAACAAAATTTAAAAGCAAAATCCCACTGATCCCTGCACTCATGGAGCTCTGGACTACCACCAAAGTTTGAGAACAAGCAATGCAGGAGACACAGGTTTGATTCCTGGGTCGGGAAGATCCCCTGGAGAAGGAAATGGCAACCCACTCCAGGATTCTTGCCTGGAGAATCCCAGGGACGGGGGAGCCTGGCAGGCTACTGTCCATGGGGTAGCAAGAGTCGGACATGACTTAGCGACTAAACCACCACTGCCAAGGATTTGAGGTTGAAGACCACAGAGGTGAAGGGCCTTTCTGCTCACTTCATGCCACGAGGAACAGTATAGCAACCTGACTTAGTGCATGTAAATGACCTTTATCTTGACTTTGACCAAGTAGTAGCCAAGTTAACACCTGTTCCTGTTGATGTCTGGGTCACCCAAAGGATGGCAGGAATGTCTTACCCAGGGAACAATGCAGGTTGGATGGCTGATGGGACACCCAGATGCAATCAGTGGGAACTGAGGTCTTTCAGGGGAAATTTCTGAGATGGATACCCACTCGAGCCACCTCCCAAAGTGCCATGCTGAATCCAGAAAGGGTATCAGCAACCTGGTGATCAATCGCCAAGCATCTCGCCCTCTCTGTTTCACCCCACCCTCCACATGGCCGTGTTTAACGTCACCCGAAGACAAACCGTCTCACCGATCAATCAACTTTCAAAATGCAGGATGACAGTGCTCCCTCAGAATTTCAATACATGTGTTTGAACTGGAAAACGGAATCCCATTTTTGGTAGATGGTAGGTCCAATTTGGCTTCTGGATGATAGCAACCCACTCCAGTGCTCTTGCCTGGAAAATCCCATGGACATGGGAGCCTGGTGGGCTGCAGTCCATGGGATCGCTAGGAGTCGGACACAACTGGGCAGCTTCACTTTCACTTTTCACTTTCATGCATTGGAGAAGGAAATGGCAATCCACTCCAATGTTCTTGCCTGGAGAATCCCAGGGACGGGGGAGCCTGGTGGGCTGCCGTCTATGGGGTCGCACAGAGTCGGACACGACTGAAGTGACTTAGCAGCAGTAGCAGGTCCAATTTGGCTTCTGGATCAAACCATGAGGATTGGCGATCAGTTTTACAAGTCGATTACACACCGCACATTTTCCCATCAACAGATTTGAAACAGCTGGTCTACTATTTCTACAGGAATATATTCAATAAACCACAAGTATACAGATATAATATGCTGATGATTAGATTCTTTGCTAGAGCTCCAGCATGTGAAAAATTTTAGATGCCAAGTTTAAAATAGGTGGGAAAGTTTTTTTTTTTTTTTTCCAAACCATTTTAACATAGCGGGCGCTAGAGGAAAAGTTTTAAAGAAGCGTTTTTTGTTCACCATTCACATTTAACACGTGAGCCTTTATGGAGCTCACCTACTGACTGGAGATGGCATAGAAAGAGACGACCATGGAGGTTTGAGGGTGAGCACGAATTAGAATAAAAATAGAGGCAATTTCGAGCAAATTGTGGGAAGTAATCCAGGAAGATTAACAGCTTACTATTCTGTGCATAATGAGACCTATTTTTATCATCATTTCAAAGAGGTAGTAAGGGAAAGAAATAGAATCTCTATTCCAAAACTTAGAATATTTCCAAGCAAAGAAAGGGCTGCAGCAAAGGAAAGCCTGCTTTATGTTATACAGGAACATGCCCTGGACTTTGACATCAGATTTGCGAGGCTCCATACATTCTTTTGGGTGTGTGTGTGTTTTGAAGTATGTATTTTTAAAAATTATTTATTTTAATTGGAGGCTAATTACTTTATAATATACATTTCTCCCCCCAAAGTGCAGGGGTAAGACTCCATATGGAACACTGGGAACTGAGCTGGTCTCTGGAGAGAAGACTGAACAGGAGGAAAGAGGCATTCATCTTCATGAGGGTTGGAAAGAAGACCGTGGAAGACTGCGCCCGGCGGATGAATGAATAACATCAGACCAGAGTGTCGGATGTGTCAGGAGGATGGGAGGAAGGGATGTGGAGTGGGGAGTGATCAGGAGAGTCGGGGCATCCTTTAGTTTAGTAAGAACAAAATAAGAAACAGGAAAAAAAAAAAGCGCGGTCAAGAGTGGGAGTGAGACGCACGTGAGCCTTAATCACAGGGGACTTGAAGGTCACCGCGTCCACAAAAGCTAGAACGAAACAAGTCCGAGCAGAGAATGGGGTAATGCGAGGGAAAAAGAAAATGCGGTGTCGGCCCGAGGCAAAGAGAAGGGCAGGCATGCTCTGTTATAAATCAGGGCTGTCAGCGCTACAGGAGAGGGGCTGGGAGAGTAAAGGATGAGCTTGGGAGAAAATGATCAAGGAAGCGCAGGCTGAAAAGGAACGCATGGCAGGAAACTGGAAGGCTTAATAAACAGCTTCAACAGGAAGAATGGGACTCAGAGCATAAGAGGTCAGGGGACGGCGTGTCTCTCGGAGGGTGGCGAATAAAGAAAAGACTGGGGACGTAGTTCGGGGACATGAAAAGGCAAGCCTTCATACACTCTGTCCCATATAAACCCCATACACAATCACCAAGGATTGCAGAAATGAATGCAGACCACCACCTCGGAGGCCTGAATGAATGAAACAGCAGCATAACCATGTGCCTCCTACGTCCAAACATTGATGAGTTAGAATACATTCCGGGAGTTTATCCACATACACGGAATTGGTCATTGTGTGTGTGTGTGTGTGTGCACCGTTTAGTTATGTCTCATTCCTTTTCACCCCATGGACTGTAGCCCGCCAGTCTCCTCTGTCCATGGGATTTCCTAGGGAAGAAAATGCGAGTTGGTTGCCATTCCCTTCTCCAGGGGATCTTTCTGACCCCGGGATCGAACCTAGGTCTCTCGCATTGTGGGCAGATTCTTTACAATCTGAGCCACAAGGGAAGCCCAACTGGTCATTGTCAGACTGCAAAAAAAAAATAATAATAATAATAACAGAGAGAGAGAGGAAGACAGACAATGTCTCTCAATGAACTTTCTCTTTCAAGAATAAAAAAAGATATGCAACATGTTTGATAATCTCCTGGTAATTTAAATAGACATCATCCAGCTTCATAAATGTTACTCATGCCCAGCTACAAAGCTCAGATGTTCTTTAATTTCAAGATCAAAAGAAATACGTTTTTTGAGATCAGTGTCCTGAGTGGAGATGAACCAAGCTTCCTATATGATTCTTCCTTTTAGGGACACTGCTCTGTGAACAGAATAAAGCTTAGGACGTGACAAATGACAAAGATATTCACTGAGAGCAGAGGTGTAGTTGTGAATGAAAGGGGATAACAATTTCCTATATAAGTAAAATCATTTCCTCTCAAATAAACAATCATTCAGATAATTCAATTTTAAGTGCCTTGTGGGAGGTTATACAGGCGGTGGAGACAAGGATTGACATTTTCTGACACATCAGATGTATGTTTCAGTATTAAACGTTTTGTAGCTGATACTTATGAAGATGTTTTTGACTTTTTAGACTGTGAAAAGGGCTGGAGAAGACTCTTGAGAGTCCTTTGGACTGCAAGGAAATCAAGCCAGTCCATCCTAAAGGAAATCAAACCCGAGTGTTCATTGGAAGGACTGATGCTGATGCTGAAGCTCCAATACTTTGGCCATCTGCTGCGAAAGAGCCAACTACTTGGAAAATACCCTGATGCTGGCAAAGATTGAGGGCAGGAGAAGGGGATGACAGAGGATGAGATGGTTGGATGGCATCACTGACTCGATGGATGTGAGTTTGAGCAAGCTCCGGGAGTTGGTGAAGGACGGGGAGGCCTGGCGTGCTGCAGTCCATGGGGTCGCAGAGAGTCGGACATGACTTAGTGACTGAACACCCAATTATTTCAGTACTGATGAGTGAAACAAAACTGAACTGATAATGATGGTAACAGCTTTAAACTCAGCCGTCTCTCTTGTCCACATTTATGTATCACATAGATCAAAAGAAAACTTCCAGATAGAGCAGAGGATCAAAATGATCGAGAAATCCATCAGTAGAAACTAACCCACCACTAAACTAATGCACAACTGAACGAACCCACAACTAACAACACATTAAAGCTGTTAAAGCCATTCTGGTAACTGTATTCTTCATGTTTGACAAGGGAAGTACTCATGATGAAGATATAGTAATAGCCCCAGTCATATTTCTGGGCGTGGAAACTACAAGATTCAAGATGAGAATAGAGGAGGTTAGGCAAACAGGAGATCAGACAATGCAGAAGAAAAGCTGAAAGACCTTGATGGTGTACCAATGAACACGGTACAGAATGAAACACAGATAGAAGAAAATACATTGTAAAAGGAGAAAAAGAACTTCGGTGAGCGCTCTAATATGTGTAGCACTGGACTCACCATTTTTTATATAGACTTCCAATTAAGCCTCATTATATTACTGTCTGAAGGGGCTTCCTTGGTGGCTCAGCGCTAAAAAAAGAAAAAATCCGCCTGCCACGCAGGAGATGCAAGTTTTGATTCCTTGGTCGGGAAGATCCCCTGGAGGAGAGAATGGCAACCCACTCCAGGATTCTTGCCTGGAGAATCCCAAATAGGGTTGCAAAGAGACACGACTGAGCAACTGAGCACACGCACAGCATTACTGTCTAAAATCCAGAAACCTCTAGTTGAGAGCCTCTAGAGAGAACTAGATTTGTATCAGAATCACAGAGGTGAGTCGTGGGAACCAGGTGGTGCTAAAATCTAGCTACTTTGTGTACACACTTTTCACCCATCTCACTACTGGTAAGGATAGAGATAGTGCGACTCTATCCTTGCCTTGGGAGGTGGTGTTGTGTCTAAATTTTGGACCTCTGGGGATGGGGAGGCTATCTTTTGCAAGATCAGTTTGCCTACTTTAGGATAAGAGTTTCACCTCTGGGCTGCTTCTTGAGTTATGACTTATCCATAAGCTTTAAATTCCACAAGCATTTACCCCTCCACTAATGAGTTACTCTTTATCTATTTTGATCCCTAAGGATCTATGCTTTCCTCATCTCCACAATCTTATTACTGGAGTCAAGAAAGTCTGTTGATAAATAAGCAGTTTCATCTATGATGAATATCCAGAAGTTGCAGACTCTCCTGAAGTAGCTTTCTAAACAAAAATATATAGCTGCTACATTTTATAAGTAGCATCTGTTTTAAAGAACAGGCTTTTATTAGCATTATCAATGAGCACCTTAAATAAATACAGAAATCTCAGGTCCTAATCAGTGATTTTCCTAGCCAGCCTGGGTGCACAGTCACTCAGTCCTGTCGGACTCTCTGCGACCCCATGGAATGCAGCCCGACAGGCTCCTCCGTCCATGGGATTCTCCAGGCAAGAATACTGGAGTGGGTTGCCATGCCCTCCTCCAGGGGATCTTCCTGACACAGGGATCCAATCAGAGTCTCTTACGGCTCCCGCAATATCAGGTTGGTTCTTTACCACTAGCGCCACCAGGGAAGCCGCTCCTAATTCTATCTATTGCTAATATTGTGTTCTGGAATTGATACCCAAAGGGAGAAGTTCTTTGATTATTTTCCCATCTATGGACCATTCTTCCTTGCAATACGTTTACCCTGTCAGAAAGCCTATAGTGTCTTTTCCTTTAACGTTGTTATTAAGAAGAAAAATCACTGGGATAGATGGATGCCTTTCATTTCCCAGGCTCACTATAAAATCTAAAAGCCCCTTTCTCTGGCACAGTTGGCTCTATTATTCCTAAAGGTCAGTGTCCTTCTTTCTGTTATTATCACGTTGAGTTTCCAGATCCCCTCAAGAACAGGGGTCCCCATCCTCTGGGATCTAAGGCCTGATAACCTGAGGTGGAGCTGATGTAATAATAGAAACGAAGTGGATAATACACGTAATGCTATTGAATCATCCCCAAGCTACCCCCACCCCGGTCCATGGAAAAACTGTCTTCCGTGAAACTGGTCCTTGATGCCAAAATGTTGGGGACCGCAGCTCTATAACACTTCTCCAATTTTGTCTTGTTCATCAATTTCATCTCTTCGCTTTTCAGAAATCTGAATTATAGGATCATTTCCATATTTCACCTTCCAATTCACCTTTTTAATTACCCAGCATCCACTTTCCTGCTCTAATTGTAATTTTAAATATTCAGACACCATCTCCATTTAATCATTTTTTAATTTGTGTGTGTGTGTGTGCGCGTGCTAAATCTCTTCTATTCTGTCCAACTCTTTGCCACCCTGTGGACTGTAGCTCACCAGATTCCTCTGTCCATAATCTCCATTTAATCTTGATGTATGATCTCTCTCTTCCATGACTGCTCTTGATCCCTAATCCTTCAAATCCTGATAACGATACTCTTGAGTAGATTTCTCATGGACGCTTAAATGCTGGCATGGTCCCTGTTTTGTTTGCTTATCACGATGGATGGTGGTTTATGTTCTGTCTTATCTTCCCTGTTTGGGGAGTTGAATGTTGACACACCTCAGTTGAGACTCCCTTGGATGGCAAGGAGATCAAAAAAGTCCATCCTAAAGGAAATCAATGCTGAATATTCATTGGAAGGACTGATGCTGAAGCTGAAGCTCCAATACTTTGATCCCATGATATGAAGAGGTGACTCACTGGAAAAGACCCTGATGCTGGGAAAGATTGAGGGCAGGAGGAGAAGGAGACAACAGAGGATGAGACAGTTGGATGGCATCACAGACTCGATGGACATGAGTTTGAGCAAGCTCTGGGTGATAGTGAAGGACAGGGAAGCCTGGTGTGCTGCAGTCCATGGGGTCACAAAGAGTTGGACAGAACTGAGCGAATGAACAACAACAAACCACCTCAGCTGGTTCCCAATTTAAGTAATTCAGTTTATAGGAAACGAAGAGAAAAGGGCAGATCAGACTTTCTGCAGCCTCACTTTTCTCTATGGACGAAGCCCTGGGCGCATGCAGGAATACGAACTTGGGGTCAGCTGTTGACGAAGGAAGCCTCTCTGGGGAGGACTGTTTGCTTGCTTGCCCATTTGGTGTGGCTGTTGGGATCAGGATGAATCTGAGACCATCATCTCTAAGTGACACAGCATGTTTCTGAGGAGCCTTCCCAGGTGGCCCTAGTGGTATAAAGAACTCACCTGCCAATAGAGGAGACGTAAGAGACACGGGTTCAATCCCTAGGTTGGGAAGATCCCTGGGAGGACGGCATGGCAACCCACTCCAGTGTTCTTCCCTGGAGAATCCCATGCACAGAGGAGTCTGGTGGGCTACAGTCCATGGGGTTGCACAGAGTCAGACACAACTTAGCTACTGCAAGGACTTTGCCAACCTCCTAACACATACAGACTGGACACACACTTCGAGACAAAGACCACGTTCTCCAGTCTGTTTCTTTCCTCTCCTCTCAAAGAGCCCACAGATGGGCAATAATTCTACCTCTGAACTGCCCTTGGATGGAACTGCCTGAACTTATCTGTATTTCGAAGGACAGAGAAACCTGGTGTGCTGCAGTCCATGGGGTCCCAAAGAGATGGACACGACTGAGCCACTGAACAACCACAATCTGTATTTTGTATCTGGGAAGCACCAACTGCAAGCATTCTTTCATCACATACGCCTTGGTCATTTTCATTGGATTTGGAATAGAAGAAGTTAAATTGAAGTGCTCACGTTATCTTGAGCTGAAAATCTCTCTTGTCCAGTCATTGTTTAATCTAGGCTAATCAACTCTCATTCCTTTAATCTACCCGCACGTCATTTATCCCTTTCATCTTCTTTAATAGTCTTCACTAAGCCATGTCTAATGTCATTAATGCACTTTTAAATAAGGTCATACGCACTGGATGGAGTTCGGTAAATATGAAATATCACCCAGAACGCAACTGTACATCCATCCAACAATCACAAAGTCTTTATTTCACAACCTGTCTTATGTACAGTGGGTTTTCCCTGGTGGTTCACTGGTAAAGAATCTGCCTGCAATGCAGTAGACCCCCGGTTCGACTCCTGGGTCAGGAAGATCCCCTGGGGAAAGAAGAGGCTACCTACTGCAGTATTCTTGGGCTTCCCTGGTGGCTCAGATGGTAAAGAATCTGGCTGCAATGCTGGAGACCTGGGTTTGATCCCCTGGAGGAGCGCATGGCAACCCACTCCAGTATTCTTGCCTGGAGAACTCTATGGACAGAGGAGCCTGGTGAGCTGCAGTCCATTGGGTTGCAAAGAATCGGACATGACCGGGTGACCAAGCACACAGCACGTATGCACAGTACAGAGCAGAGGTTCAAAGCTTTGCTATTGTCAGTGTGACTTGGGTCTTGCAGAAGGACAGCTGCTATGTCCTCCACATTTGTTGTCCTTCATTGTTCAGCCACTAAGTGACTAAGTCACATCAAAAAGTACAACTTTTTTATGAAACCCCATGGACTGTAGCCCGCCAGGCCCCTCTGTCCACGGGACTCTCCAGGCAAGAATACTGGAGTGGGTTGCCACGCCCTCCTCCAGGGGATCTTCCCCACCCAGCGATCAAACCGAGGTCTCCCGCACTGCAGCCAGATTCTTTACCAGCTGAGCCACCAGGAAAGCCCACTGTATATAACACTGAAGTGAAGTCGCTCAGTCGTGTCCAACTCTTTGCGACCCCGTGGAGTGTAGCCTACCAGGCTCCTCCGTCCATGGGATTTTCCAGGCAAGAGTACCGGAGTGGGTTGCCATTTCCTTCTCCAGGGGATCTTCCCGATCCAGGGATTGAATCCGGGTCTCCCGCACGGCAAGCAGATGCTTTACGGGCTGAGCCACCAGGGATACAGGTTGTGAAATAAAGACCTTGAGACAATTGGATGGACATGCAGTTGCCTTCTGCGTAACATTCTTTCATATTTACAGAACTCCACTCTGTGTGTATAATGAGGGAAGGCCAGCGAAGACCCAGAGAAACAAACAAACTAGAAACACAAACCGCACTCACATGCAAACAACTGGATATAGTCCACGAAATTCAAGGCGTCTGCAAAAACTGAGAGCAGAAATGAAAAGGCATAGGGCAGCTCCTGGGGCTGGATGTAGACGGAGATGAAAAGGCAATTCACAAGTCCATACCGCCGCTGGGACAAACGAGATTCAATGCTCGGTCCTTTGTCCGGACAGTATTTGGAGTCCCAGGGAAGAATTCACCTCGTCTAGACCTGATCACTGCTCAGTCGTTAACAACGGGCAGAAAGGCCATTTGGTACTCAGAGTCCGGGCTTCCCTGCTGGCTCAGAGGGTAAAGAATCTGCCTGCCAAGCAGGAGACTCAGGTTTGATCCCTGGGATGGGAAGATCCCCTGGAGGAGGACACGGCCACCCCACTCCAGTATTGTTGCCTGGAGAATCCCACGGACAGAGGAGCCTGGCGGGCTACACTCCAAGGGGTCGCCAAGAGTCGGACACACTTGAGTGATGAAAGAGTAGTGGCAAGGGACAGCCCCACCAACACTACACACAGCCTAGTGGACGAGGGTCCTCCCAGAGGGAGTTGCAATGACACATCCCCAGGAAACAGACATAGAAACTTGGTGGCAGAAAGTGAAAGAAAAGAGTAGCTCCTGTTTCTAAGTCAGCTCATCTTCATCCATCTGCTGGCCGATGGCCAGGATTCCTATGGTGGACGCAGATTCCATCTTCAGAACTGGAAGAGTTTACCCCTGCCCCGTTCCCTGCTCCTGCCTCTGTATTTTATCCTCCATTAGGTTGGGCATCACGTATTATTACTTCTTTGGCCACAGGCTCTGTGAGCAGCGAGGACCCAGCTGAGTCAGCAGGCGGTTCAGGTGGGAGAGGTGCTCTGAAGCAAATCCCTGGCCATTAATTTTCTAGTTTTTGATGACTGCTCTTGCTTCCACGATGCGGAAATGGTGCCGTATTTTAGTTACAGCTCTTTGAAGAAATCTTAGCTGTTCTTTCGGTTGCTGCAGCCCGCCAGTGGCTCTTTTAAAGAGCCCATGTCTCATAGAGAACAAAAACAAGACAATACCAGATTTTTAAATAACTATTAACGAAGAAATCTGCCATCTGGAGGAACACGGTTGTCATTTATTGATTTCTGCTTCTATAGGTAGGGCTATCTAGCTAAAGAGGGATGTTAGTCCTCCTGTAATAAATCCATATATGGTATCTCAGATACATGAAGAATTGTGTATAGATCCCGCAAGCTGACCCAACATGTGACATGGGCGTTATGAAATGCTGGTGTCTTGGACTCTCAATGTTGCATCTGATTATCCTTTTGGTAAACGTCACATGGTCCACTTCCCTACAACCGTCAGTCAGTTTAGTCCAGTTCAGTCCAGTTCTTTGTCACCCCATGGACCGCAGCACACCAGGCTTCCCTGTCCATCACCATCTCCTGAAGCTTGCTCAAACTCATGTCCATCCAGTTGGTGATGCCATCCAACCATCTCATCCTCTGTCGTCCCCTTCTCCTCCAGCCTTATATCTTTCCCAGCATCAGGGTGTTTTCCAGTAAGCCAGTTCTTTGCATCAGGTGGCCAAAGTATTGGAGTTTCAGCTTCAGCATCAGTCCTTCCAATGAACACTCAGGACTGATTTCCTTTAGGATGGACTAGTTGGATCTCCTTGCAGTCCAAGGGACCATAAATGAGTCCAAATGTCCAAACAGCAAGTAATTCATAGACACCCCCTTTTCCACTCATATTAGACTAGAATACAAAATAGGGATCACCCGAGATTTTCTATAAAACGGTAGAAAGTAGGTATTTGGGGTTTAGTGGACCACAGAATCTCTATGAAATTAGCCATAAAGATAGATGAAGAAATGAGTGAGATTGCATTTCATTACGATGTTATTTATGAATAAGATCTGCAAAGAGTCGGACATGACTGAGTGATTGAACAACAACAATTATTTACATAAACAGGTAACAGACCAGAGTTGGCCCAGGGGTTATAGCTTACACACCTATGGCCTCGAATTCTGCCTTCCGCACCAGTACATTGAGTTCTGATCAACCCAACAATGACAGCGAAAATACTTGCTATCTTTTTAATCATTTATTCAATCTTAATATTATGTATCTATTTACTACATATATATAGGAGGTTTCCGTGGTGGTTCAGCTGGTAAAGAATCTGCTTGCAATGCAGGAGACCTGGGTTTGATCCCTGGGCTGGGAAGATCCCCTGGAGGACGGAATGGCGACCCACTCCAATATTCTGGTATGTATATATATATATGTATATATTCTACAGAGGTAGTAATATCCATCACAACACAATAAGATAGCTATCTCTATTTTACAAAACAAGAAGTGAGCTTAGGGACCTAATCTGGTCAATATCTCTAAAACATCCAAATGGACATTTGGATTTGGTAGTTACAGCAGTTTTAGTCAGGATGGGTTGGGTTATGCTGCAGCGATAAGCAACCCTCAAACCTCAGGAGTACAAACATACCAGAATCTGTTTCTTCCTTAAGGAGAGTCCAGTCACTTCTCCAGGTCGATTTCCCTCTGTGTAGCTATCCACTCTGGTCTGCTTGCAACTTCTATCAGCTCTGAACTGACACATTCTCTTGTGTTCCCTACAATATGAGAAGACTAGACAAGTACGTTCTCACTCCAGCACGTGTACAGATCACCTAGGATCTTATTCAAGTGAAGCTCCAGATACAAGAATTTTGGGAGTGGAGTCTTAGATCTGAATTTCCATCACTCCATAGTGATGCTGATATCTGGTGACCACATTCCAAGTGGTACGAGGTACCCTGGCAAGAAAATGATTCTATATGGAAAGAGAGACGTCTGGTCAACGTTCTGTTGGCCCAAACAAGGCAGAGTGCTCTGCATAACTCGAGGAAAATACGGAAGCGGTCTTGATTGCTTTCGTAGGGTATACAGGAAGCACATCTCTTGGGGTGTAGTTGGAATACCTACTCAGTCCATGCTTGGTTGCCTTCAAAGTCTTTACCCAGGTCACTGTGTTACCCTACTTATCCTGCGGACAGTCAATCAGTTCTGACTCCCATCCTGTCAGCCTGGAATCCATCTCGCCCTGAGAGTCTTCATCCCTGAGCCTATGTCTTTATCTTCCATCCCCTTGCTCTGCAAAATGTGGTGCCTGAACCAGGAGCGTAAGCATCATGGGGAGTTTGCTAGAAACACAGAATATCAGATGCACTCCAGACCAACTGAGTAAGAATCTGCATTTTAACAAGATCCTTAGGTGACATGCATGCACGTTAACGGACGCAGCTCACCCTCCAGAGACATCACTTTGCTGACAAAGGTCTGTCTATTCAAAGCTATGGTTTTTCCAACAGCCATGTACAGATATGAGAAGAGGACTATAAATAAGGCTGAGCACCGAAGACTTGATGCTTTCAAACTATGGTATTGGAGAAGACTCTTGAGAGTCTCCTGGACTGCAAGGAGATGAAAACAGTCAATCCTAAAGGAAATCAACTCTAAATATTCACTGGAAGGACTGATGCTGAAGCTGAAGCTCCAATGCTTTGGGCACCTGATGCGAAGAGCTGACTCATTGGAAAAGACCGTGATGCTGGCAAAGATTGAAGGCAGGAGGAGAAGGGGACGACAGAGGATGAGACGGTTGGATGGCATCACCAACTCGATGGACATGAGTTTGAGCAAGCTTCAGGAGTTGGTGATGGACAGGGAGGCCAGGTGAGCTGCAGTTCACAGAGAATCGTAAATAGTCTGACATACTTAGTGACTGGACAACAAGAACACTCAGTGTCAGATGATTTTAAATTCTTCCAAATTTTAGCTATCTTTTTATCTACGAAAAGAGGAAGGGGTGGGATATATTCTGATAGACTTGAGTTAAACTAAAAAAAAACGTTTTCATCAGCACAAAAGCTTTGACTGGAACATTTAAACCCTTACCATAGCCTTAAGGAAGAGGAATTTCCAAGAGAGTCGAGAGTGCTTTTTAGCACATTCCAAAAGAAAAATTCTAAAACCTCAGAAGGCACGTAACTGTCAGTTTTTTGCTACAATCCTTGACTGAGCAAAAACTTCCATTTCAGACTGTTCACTGTTAATGTACAGGAAATATCTGATTTTCCCACGTTGACTCTACATCCTGCAGCTGCGCTGAGGTCATAGATTGTTGTCCCCGTTTCTGTGTGGAACCTGGAAGGTTTTTGACGTGCCAGAGCAACCTTTGCCCTTTTTAATCCCGCATCTTTGTCTTATTGCACCTTCCCCTACAAAGACATCTGGCTGATTGATTCATTATTTAAAATACAGAAATCCCAGCAACGGGCTGAAGGAGATGAACACAACCCTGAAGGATTGGATGGCTGAGACCTCCAAGCCCTTGGCTAGGATGCTCAAATAGTGATTCAGAGCTGGGAGTAGTGCTCTTGCCTGGCAGGTGGGCTGATTCTCCACCAGCTGGCAGTGATGGGCTTTTTATTCACGTTCCAGGATCAGAAACAGAGAGCGTACTCAGAGAGCGCCACGGGGCAAGGAGAAGGCAAAAAACACTCCAGCACCCTTGGCCGGCTCATCTGTTCGCCAAGTCGCTTGGTAAAATGAGCCAATTTTCTTGCAGCTCTGGCTACTCACAGCCTGGCTTCTTCCTCTCTGGCAGTCATGAGTGTTTTAACCAGAAGCACGGATGGAATGGAATGCCTGAACAGGCCTGCAGAGCTCCCCAGAGCAGGCTCCGCCCCCTCATGAATGTTTAAATGGGCGCCTCGGAACCTTGACTTTCAAATTCCCAGGGGCTAAGATATTACAAGTCCCCCTGCCTGATACAAGGGGCCAGGAGATGAAAACAAAGATAATGTTCCCAGTGTGGGAAGAAATATTATCCTGAATAATTTATAGAGAGCTATCCTATCAACTCGCAGTAAATGGAATTCAGGATAGCCCATCTCCTGGCCTATTGTTGATTTTTCCCCAAAGGAAGGTTGTAATTTTGCTTTTTTTTTCAGGTTGAAAAATCGATGCTGAATTTAAGTCTATCCTCTGTGTTAACTCAAAAAAAAAAAAAAATCACTGTTTATAACAAGAAATCAACACAAATCAAATTTTCAAAAAGCACTGATACATCTAGTCAACACTAACCCAGACGGACTCATGCATTCCATTTCTCTCAGCACTATCAAGGTGTAACTGACAAATAAAACTGGAAGATACTTCTTAAAAGGCACAGTGTAATGATGTGCCACACGTATATCTTAAGAAAGGATGCTCGCACATCAATCACAAAAAATGCTAACCTTTTTAATTTTTTTGTGAACAACATTCAAGTTCTACTCATCTTTTCAAGTTTCATTTGCACAGCACAGTGGTGTCAGCTACAGTTACCATGTTACATACTGAATGCTGCTGCTGTACTGAGCCATGTCTGACTCCCTGTGACCCCCGGGCTGTAGCGCACCAGGCTCCTCTGTCCATGGGATTCTCCAGGCAAGGATACTGGAGTGGGTTGCCGTTTCCTTCTCCAGGGGATTGTCCCAACCCAGGGACTGAACCCAGGTCCCCTGCATTGTAGACAGATTCTTTACCATCTGAGCCACCAGGAAGGCCCAAAGTTCTGATCACACACCATAATTAGATGATGGCTAATTGATGCTTTCATCAGGCACTCTGTCTATCAGATCTAGGCCCTTAAATCTATTTCTCACTTCCACTGTATAATCATAAGGGATTTGATTTAGGTCATACCTGAATGGTCTAGTGGTTTTCCCTACTTTCTTTAATTTAAGTCTGAATTTGGTAATAAGGAGTTCATGATCTGAGCCACAGTCAGCTCCTGGTCTTGTTTTTGTTGACTGTATAGAGCTTCTCCATCTTTGGCTGCAAAGAACATAATCAATCTGATTTCAGTGTTGACCATCTGGTGATGTCCATGTGTAGAGTCTTCTCTTGTGTTGTTGAAAGAGGGTGTTTGTTATGACCAGTGCATTTTCTTGGCAAAACTCTATTAGTCTTTGCCCTGCTTCATTCCATATTCCAAGGCCAAATTTGCCTGTTACTCCAGGTGTTTCTTGACTTCCTACTTTTGCATTCCAGTCCCCTATCATGAAAAGGACATCTTTTTTGGGTGTTAGTTCTAAAAGGTCTTGTAGGTCTTCATAGAACTGTTCAGCTTCTTCAGCGTTACTGGTTGGGGCATAGACTTGGATTACTGTGATATTGAATGGTTTGCCTCGGAAATGAACAGAGATTATTCTGTCGTTTTTGAGACTGCATCCAAGTACTGCATTTCGGACTCTTTTGTTGACCATGATGGCTGCTCCATTTCTTCTGAGGGATTCCTGCCCGCAGTAGTAGATATAATGGTCATCTGAGTTAAATTCACCCATTCCAGTCCATTTGAGTTTGCTGATTCCTAGAATGTCGACATTCACTCTTGCCATCTCCTGTTTGACCACTTCCAATTTGCCTTGATTCATGGACCTGACATTTCAGGTTCCTATGCAATATTGCTCTTTACAGCATCGGACCTTGTTTCTATCACCAGTCACATCCACAGCTGGGTATTCTTTTTGCTTTGGCTCCATCCCTTCATTCTTTCTGGAGTTATTTCTCCACTGATCTCCAGTAGCATACTGGGCACCTACTGACCTGGGGAGTTCCTCTTTCAGTATCCTATCATTTTGCCTTTTCATACTGTTCATGGGGTTCTCAAGGCAAGAATACTGAAGTGGTTTGCCATTCCCTTCTCCAGTGGACCACATTCTGTCAGCACGGAGGTTCGTGACATTGTACAGGAGACAGGGATCAAGACCATCCCCATGGAAAAGAAATGCAGAAAAGCAAAATGGCTGTCTGGGGAGTCCTTACAAATAGCTGTGAAAAGAAGAGAAGCGAAAATCAAAGGAGAAAAGGAAAAATATAAGTATCTGAATGCAGAATTCCAAAGAATAGCAAGAAGAGATAAGAAAGCCTTCCCCAGTGATAAATGCAAAGAAACAGAGGAAAACAACAGAATGGGAAAGACTAGGGATCTCTTCAAGAAAATTAGAGATACCAAGGGAACATTTCATGCAAAGATGGGCTCAATAAAGAACAGAAATGGTATGGACCTAACAGAAGCAGAAGATATTAAGAAGAGGTGGCAATATTACACGGAAGAACTGTATAAAAAAGATCTTCACAACCCAGATAATCACGATGGTGTGATCACTGACCTAGAGCCAGACATCCTGGAATGTGAAGTCCAGTGGGCCTTAGAAAGCATCACTATGAACAAAGCTAGTGGAGGTGATGGAATTACAGTTGAACTATTCCAAATCCTGAAAGATGATGCTGTGAAAGTGCTGCACTCAATATGCCAGCAAATTTGGACAACTCAGCAGTGGCCACAGGACTGGAAAAGGTCAGTTTTCATTCCAATCCCCAAGAAAGGCAATGCCTAAAGAATGCTCAAACTACCACACAATTGCACTCATCTCACACGCTAGTAAAGTAATGCTCAAAATTCTCCGAGCCAGGCTTCAGCAATATGTGAACTGTGAACTTCCTGATGTTCAAGCTGGTTTTAGAAAAGGCAGAGGAACCAGAGATCAAATTGCCAACATCCACTGGATCATGGAAAAAGCAAGAGAGTTCCAGAAAAACATCTATTTCTGCTTTATTGACTATGCCAAAGCCTTTGACTGTGTGGATCACAATCAACTGTGGAAAATTCTGAAAGAGATGGGAATACCAGACCACCTGATTTGCCTCTTGAGAAATCTGTATGCAGGTCAAGAAGCTACAGTTAGAACTGGACATGGAACAACAGACTGGTTCCAAATAGGAAAAGGAGTTCGTCAAGGCTGTATATTGTCACCCTGCTTATTTAACTTGTATGCAGAGTACATCATGATAAAGGCTGGACTGGAAGAAACACAAGCTGGAATCAAGATTGCTGGGAGAAATATCAATAACCTCAGATATGCAGATGACACCACCCTTATGGCAGAAAGTGAAGAGGAATTCAAAAGCCTCTTGATGAATGTGAAAGTGGAAAGTGAAAAAGTTGGCTTAAAGCTCAACATTCAGAAAACAAAGATCACGGCATCCAGTCCCATCACTTCATGGGAAATAGATGGGGAAACAGTGGAACAGTGTCAGACTTTATTTTGGGGGGCTCCAAAATCACTACAGATGGTGACCGCAGCCATGAAATTAAAAGACGCTTACTCCTTGGAAGGAAAGTTACGACTAACCTAGATAGCATATTCAAAAGCAGAGACATTATTACTTTGCCAACAAAGGTTCGTCTAATCAAGGCTATGTTTTTTCCTGTGGTCATGTATGGATGTGAGAGTTGGACTGTGAAGAAGGCTGAGCGCCGAAGAATGGATGCTTTTGAACTGTGGTGTTGGAGAAGACTCTTGAGAGTCCCTTGGACTGCAAGGAGATCCAACCAGTCCATTCTGAAGGAGATCAGCCCTGGGATTTCTTTGGAAGGAATGATGCTAAAGCTGAAACTCCAGTACTTTGGCCACCTCATGCGAACAGTTGACTCATTGGAAAAGACTCTGATGCTGGGAGGGATTGGGGGCAGGAGGAGAAGGGGACGACAGAGGATGAGATGGCTGGATGGCATCACTGACTCGATGGATGTGAGTCTGAGTGAACTCTGGGAGTTGGTGATGGACAGGGAGGCCTGGCGTGCTGCGATTCATGGGGTTGCAAAGAGTTGGACAGAACTGAGCGACTGATCTGATCTGATCTGTGTACGAGAAGATGCAGAAGTCTGGGCTCACTGAAATCATCCCCTGATCTGCGTCTCAGCTGTCAGAAAGAAAGGTGAAAGTGAAGTCGCTCAGTCTTGTCCAACTCTTTGCGACGCGTGGACTGTAGCCTTCCATGCTCCTCCATCCTGGGTTGCCATTTCCTTCTCCAGGGGGTCTTCCCGACCCAGGGATCGAACCCAGGTTTCCCACATTGCAGGCAGACGCTTTAATCTCTGCACCACCAGGCCAAAGAATTGATGCTTTTGAACTGTGGTGTTGGAGAAGACTCTTGAGACTCCCTTGGACTGCAAGGAGATTCAACCAGTCCATCCTAAAGGAAGTCAGTCCTGATTGTTCATTGGAAGGACTGATGCTGAAGCTGAAGCTCCAGTCATTTGGCCACCTGATGCGAAGACCTGACTCACTGCAAAAGACGCTGATGCTGGGAAACATTCAAGGCAGGAGGAGAAGGGGACGACAGAGGATGAGATGGTTGGATGGCATCACTGACTCAATGGACATGAGTTTGAGAAAACTCTGGCACTTAGTGAAGCCTGCATGCTGTAGTCCATGGGGTTGCAAAGAGTTTGACATGACTGAGTGACTCAACAACAACAAAAATTTCTATACATTGTGCTGTGTGTATAGTATATGTCTCATTGATCATAGCATAATATTAAATACACAACATTCTAACTGATGGTTGACTCTCTTCTAAACACTATCTCTAGGAGTTAAGATAAATGTGGAAATACCAATGTGGCTTGATTAGCTACGTTCCCAAGAGAGATAATGACCATTACTAATTGTATTTTTAAGTGCACACGAAATCTATTGCTCCTCCAGAGAGCCCCAATAAGCTGATTCCATCTGCAGATGGCAGAGAAAGCAGTGCTCCCTCCCCAGGCTTGCTGCATGTCTTGTTGACATCTCAATCTAACCCGCCATGCTGACTTAAAACAGACATCATGCGTCTATGGCCCCGGGCCAAATCTTGCCTGCTGCTTGCTTGTATACAGTACAAGAGCAGTGAATGCTGTGTTTTGTTTTAAGTTTTGTTGTTGTTGTTGCTGTTTTTGCATTTCCAAGTGTTTGGGAACAATCAAAAAGAATAATATTTTGTAACACATGAAGATTCTGTGAAATTCCAATTTCAGTGTCCATAAATGCAACCAGACTGAAATGCAGCCATCGGCGTTTCTGCACTGTCTCTGGCTCCTTCTGGACAAGAAAGCTAAAGATGTTTACTATCTGACGCTTGGCAGAAGAAAAGATCTAAGGCTTGCTCCCCCTAAGAAACAGAAGCAACACCCCGTGGGAGATGTGTGAAATACTGAATCCCGGGCCAGATCCCGGAAATGATGTAGAATGTCTGATTTAAGGAAATCCTCAGGTGACCCATGCAGACATGAAAATTTGACAAGTCCACCCTAAAGAGAATGGATATCATAGACATTTTTCAAGAGCTCAGTTCAGTCACTCAGTCGTGTCCGACTCTCTGTGACCCCATGGACCGAAGCATGCCAGGCCTCCCTGTCTATCACCAACTCCCAGAGTTTGTCCAAACTCATGTCCATCAAGTCAGTGATGCCATCCAACCATCTCAATCCTCTGTTGTCCCTTTCTTCTTCTGCCCCCAATCTTTCCCAGCATCAGGGTCTTTTGAAGTGAGTCAGCTCTTCGAATCAGGTGGCCAAAGTATTGGAGCTTCAGCTTCAGCATCAGTCCTTCCAGTGAATATTCAGCACTGATTTTCTTTGAGGATGGACTGGTTGGACTCCTTGCAGTCAAGAAAAGGACGTCAATTTGAAGCAATGCAAACAAATTGATTCATAACTCACAAGAGTCAAGGGTAGTTTAGTTGAAAATAAATACTAAATGGTGAGACATTAACTTTCATGGGGGAAAAAACATCTGAGGAAATTTTAAATTTAACTCTGAACAACTCTAAAATGGAGAGAACAAATGTAAGCCCAGTTTTCTAAAAAAGGACACTTGCTTACTCATAGTTTTTTTTTTTTCTTTTTAAATTGATCTAAACTGTTCCTTGCGGTAAAGATGTGACTAATTAACCATCAGAGCCATGTAAACAATTTCACCTGTGCGATAGGAATGATTTATGGGTGAATATATGCTCTAAGTTTATGAGCCAACAAAAAGGACTTTCATAGCTCACAGAGCATTATAACCCATGAGATCATTCTAACCCATCAGTCAATAGCCATTTACCCAAATAAACTGTCTGTAGAGCCTTTCCCCTTGACACTTCAGCTGGTTATTTCACGACCACGGGACAAGGACCTCTTACAGATCCCCGGGACTTTACCCTCAGGAGGAGAGCAGCGTAGATGCTTAACAGCCTGCTTTTCTTACATTGAAACCCTTGTTTCTTTTGATGGGGACCCAGGTTATTCTTAAGATTTTCTCCTCTGGTCATTAATCACAGAGGAAGCATTGACAAGAACAGGACTGTAACTTCTCCTGCAATAATCGTTAACGCAGTCCGTAAACAAGGCTGGTATTCAGCCCAGGTTGTCAGGGGTGACTGCCAAAAATGATCCATTGGCAGGCTCACACCCTTATGTATGTTTTCAGTGTCTACTTTAGGTGAGCAACTCCAAGAAGCCGAACTTTCAAACGCTGGAGAGGAAAAACGTTTGGAAAAAATTACAAGAGTACTGGAGTGGGGTGCCATTATACTCCAATATAATTTCCTTAAAAAGGATGCCATTTGGTGATAAAGCAAGCATATTCACCCATCAAGGCCATTCACTCAGCAGCCATGAAATTGATTTGCATGGAAATCGGTTGTCACAAGCTATTGACAAACTTAATCAGTCACGCACACCTTTTCTTCACCTCTGACAGTGTGGGGATCCACGCCCACACGAGGATCTCGGATTCCTTTTATCAGCGCTGATGGCCCATCAGCTTGGGTCTAGATGATACGGCCTCATTCACAATGTTATGTCTCAGTGAGTTTCCTCTTTAATCATTCCACCCGTCCTGTTAGGAGCATGTCCGTCATTCCACTTCTGACTTAATGACGAGCCCTACCTCATTTCACTGGGGGTGACCTGGAGACAATCACACTGCCCATCACCACAGCCTCTTTCCCACATGAAACGCAACCTACAGTGTGACGGAAATCATCAAGGCTTCTACCAAGTCCCTGGTTGGAAGAACTGGTATGACTAAGTGTACCGATTTCCACTTTCAACCTTCACAGGTATGAATCAAATTCCTACTATAAATACAAGTTCTATAATAACAGTATTCTACATAGGAATCCCCTCAATGATTAAAAAAAAAAAATACAAACAGGAAAGGGAAACTCCACTATTTTCAACCAGACTGAAAATCAATGTGAATGAAGAGTAAAATAAAATCAGGTCAGAGAGGATTAGAGACAATGCCCCAAAAGGAATGAAGGCCTCTGAAAGATGTCAGCACCAGCGATTGGCTGACTTTTTCATTTGGGTACCACTCCTGGGCTCCCTGGTGGCTCAGATGGTAAAGCGTCTGCCTGCAATTCGGGAGACCCGGGTTCCATCCCTGGGTCGGGAAGATCCCCTGGAGAAGGAAATGGCAACCCACTCCAGTACTCTTGCCTGGAGAATCCCATGGATGGAGGAGCCTGGTAGGCTACAGTCCATGGGGTCGCAAAGAGTCGGACACGACTGACCGACGTCACTTACTTAGCTCGGAGAAGGTAATGGCAACCCACTCCAGTACTCTTGCCTGGAAAATTCCATGGACAGAGGAGCCTGGTAGGCCACAGTTCCTGGGGTCGCAAAGAGTCAGACACCGCTGAGCAACTTCACTTTCACCACTCTGGGATGAATTCACTCCAGCCCTTTTTGTGCTCTGTTTAATATCCACACTCACTAAAGAGAGACTCCAACTTGAGTAACTTCAGTTACATATTTACTCCTTCAAGATGCCATGAAGGTTAAGCGGGCTTGTCTAAAACCCATCCTCCCAAAAAAAGAAAAAGGCCAGGATGCTACTTTTAAGACAGCGACGTATGAATGGATGACAGGTGATCAAAATAGAAACAGGCCATGAAACTTCTTGCCTCTCTGGCATCCAGAAAACCCAGCTCTTCACAGACACATTTACAAAACTGTCCACCACCTAACAGGAAGTAGTCATTGCAGGTACAACAAGACTTGCTCCCTAACAGGAGACAACACAGCCTCGTCACCTGGACAACCGTCCTGGGATGCCCCTGTGGTCTCTGGCTTTATCTAGACTCCACAGTGATGTTCGACAACGTAGACAGTGAGAATTAACCACCAGAGCCAACACGCCCAACCACTTGAGGACAAGGAAGTGAGGTACTTAATTAAAACATGCGCAGCAAGTTGTGTACGAGACATGGAACCTACAGGGGGCATATCGTATTTTCCGCCTGTGTCTTTTCTTACCTGCTCAAGTCCTCATGACGGTCGTCGGCAGCACTTGGATTCACGAGGGATCCTTGCTTCTTGGAATGGAGCCACTGAAAGCCTCCTGAGCCCTGCAGGGCTACTCAGGCAGGGGGACATTGTATTCATTCATCCTGACCAGCCTGCATGATGTCAAAGGGAGCTGTCCCAGAGATCCCACTGGGCTCTTCCCAGCGGCCTTATATGAGAATCCCACGTCCCCAGAAGCATCTAAGTCAGTGCCCCCATACAGCATTCTAAACACCCAAAACAGAGACAGTCGGCCCCCTATAGGTAAGCACAGAAGCTTCATCTTCACAATACTGCTGTTTAAAGTGTGTTTAGCCTGGGGAGACATTTCATCCCTGGCTAGTTCAATATGCCAGTCAGACAAGCTCAGAGCCAACTGGGGGAGAAACAGACATTTTCTGAATAGGTCTTGAGAGATGCTCAAGAGTAAAGAGAAAACGAGAGAGACAGAAACGCTGATAAATAAAAGCATACACTAGTCCGATGTTGATCAAGGTGGGGAAAACTTGGTTACAACTATCTGAAGCATATGCAAAATGTTCTGTGCTCTCATCTAAAACTTTGCAGTTCCTTCTTATCTTAATTTTTGTGTGTCTGTCATTTCAGTTTAGTTTTCATCTAGCTTTGTGTGTACTACATGGTAGACGCTTTACTCTGTACAAAAATGTCTGCGACTTCTTTGTCTAAGACGCTTTCTCACCTTTTTGGAAGGCAGGTTCTCCTGGGATGTAGCTTTTCACGGGACACTTTGAAGCGGAGTTGTTCCTTTGTATTGGGACTTTCCTAGAAAGTCTTCTGTGGAAGAAAAAAAAAATATTTTTTATTTTATTAATCAGTTTTTAAATTGAAGCATAGTTAAATTGAAATGTGGTGTTAGTTTCCAGTCTACAGCAAAGTGATTCAGTTACGTGCGTGTGTGTATTCTTTTCCAGAATCTATTGCACTATAGGCTGTTATAAGATACTGAATACATTTCCCTGAGCTATAGAGTAGTTCCTTGCTGTTTACTAACTTTATATATCAATGTGTATATGTTAAACCCAAATCCTCAATGTAATACCTCCTACCTTGCCCTTTGGTAACCATAAGTTTGTCTCCTATGTCTGTGAGTCTACTTCTGCTTTGTAAATAAGTTTGTTTGTATCCTTCGTTTTATGCACACGTAAATGGTATCGTAGGATACCTGTGTTTCTCGGGCTGATGTACTTCACTCAGCATGACAATCTCTAGGTCCACCTATATCGTAGCAAATGCCATTATTTCATGCTTTTTCGTAGCTAAGTAATAGTCCATTGTGTGTATGGGAACCGTCTATTTTTTCTCTTTTCTGGCCTTGCTATGAATCATGCAAGATTGAACCTGTGCCCCCTGCGGTGGAAGCACAGAGTGTTAACCACGGGAAGGGTTAGACTCAGGCGCATTCGCTCTGCTGGTTAATGTCTCACTGTCTACGTTGTCGAACATCACTGTGGAGTCTAGATAAAGCCAGAGACCACAGGGGCATCCTGGGACGGTTGGCCACGTGGCGCGGCTGTGTTGTCTCCTTACAGGGAGCAAGTCTTGTTGTACCTGGAAGGGTTGTAACCAGGGAAGTCCCTTACGACATCTTGTTTATTGGTTCATCTATAGATGGGCATTTAGCTTGCTTCCATGTCCTGGCTATTGTAAACAGTGCTGCAGTGAACACTGGAGTACATGCATCTTTTTGAGTGAGAGTATTTCCCTGACACATGTCCAGAAGTGGGGTTGTATGACCATATGAGCAACTTCACTTTCCCTTTCCACTTTCATGCACTGGAGAAGGAAATGGCAACCCACTCCAGTGTTCTTGCCTGGAGAATCCCAGGGACGGGGGAGCCTGGTGGGCTGCCGTCTATGGGGTGGCACAGAGTCGGACACGACTAAATCGATTTAGCAGCAGCAGCATGCTAACTCTATTTCTAGTTTTTTTTTGAGAAACCTGCGTACTTTTCTCTTTCGTAGCTGCACGAATTCACATGCCTACCAACAATACTAGAGGGTTCCTTTTTCTCCACAGTCTACAGCATTTATAAAACAATGCATCTTTAGGTGATAAGTATACTTGTAGGATAAAATAAATAATTAACAGTAATAAATATACCAAAGCAGTTATACTACCAAAGCAAGAATATCTGTGCTGAGTTTGTTATGATTATTTTGGCAATGCTCTATGACTAAGAAAGAAAAGATGAGGAATTAAACTAATGAAAAATTTATAATAAAAGAAACTATAAACCTATGGATTTATAAGTGATTATTGCAGTGAGTGATATAAAAAGTACAATAAGACAAAACCAATTACCTATTTATTACAGGAGAGATGTGCTGAGGAGGAAAAATAATATTTGTGATTTGCAAGGCTCATAAACCACCAGACATTACTGATTCATATGTATGGGCTTTGAGTTAGTTGAGGTAACCTACCAAAAATGCTCCCCGGGGAAACCGAGAATTCTTCCTGTCTGATTTATCGCCCAAACACTCTTTATTTTACAGCAGCATTTACAGTTTACTGATCGGCTAGTCAACAGGTTCATCCATTTGGGGACAGCATTCTGTTTATGAAAAAACCATACAAAAAATCATACAATTAATAAAAAGAACAATAGCAAGGAAAACTGGAGCACAAAATTGAGGTAATAAATTAAGCCACATTTTTCTTTTGATGTGTGTTTTTATGACCCTGACTGTGTTTTACGCTCCAGAACTTTAACTTTCTGCTGTAAACGAAATGATTCTCCAGTTGATATTGACCCACTGCACACCAAAAAAGTTGAGTAATAACATCAGGACTCCTGAATAGCAAGATTCAGCCCCTAAAGGTGATAAGCCCTTCTTTGAAACATTAATTCACTGTTTGCTTTTCATCTGTGGCAGGTCACATTATCACAGACAGCATCAGCTTCATCAAATATCTAAGTACTCAATCCCCAATTTCTCCTATAATCCCCTTGCAGACAAGAACTCTACCAACTTATTATAGAGAAAACTAATACAACATCTCAGAGATGGGGACAAAATTACTTGAGAAAGTTTCTGATTCATTCCTCAAGTAATTTTGCCCAATTATTTGAATGATCCTAATTCATCGTCCAGGGCTTCCCTCGTAGCTCAGCTGGTAAAGAATCTGCCTGCAGATACAGGAGACCCAGGTTTGATCCCTGGATCAGGAAGATCCCCTGGAGAAGGGAATGGCAACCCACTCCAGTGTTGTATTTGGAGAATCCCACCAACAGAGGAGCCTGGCGGCTTACAGTCCATGGGGTCACAAAGAGTCGGATCTGACTCAGTGAGTAAAGAGTAACAACATCAAACTTTTCTCTCCTGTAACTTTTACATTATTCTCTCTACGGACACACACTGACTTCTGTATCATGAGTTAGCTTCTTTGCCATTGATCACCAGAGGAATGACGTCGGTGGAATGCAGAAGGTGCGTGAGTTCATATAAATTGTATTCCGGATTTTAATGTTTCATACCAGTGAGTCACAGCCGTGGAATACAAAGTACACGAACACTATTTCTCTCACCCCACCTTGTCTTTCTAGCCCATGTAGCCAGCCATTCAGTCATCTGGGATGTGCTGCTGACCTTGTTTCTCCCTGACTTCTGTACATTTTTCTTTATCTTCCGAAACCTGGGGTACATCCCCCTGCGAGCAAGCTACCATTCTCCAACAGAACATTCCACACACACGCAGCCTCTGTTTCAAATGAGCACTGTGAGTGTTTTTTCATTTGCTAGTGCCTTTGATATGACTGTATTTGTTATTATGCAGGTTGAAAAGTTCAAAAGGTTTTGAGCGACATGCTCTCAACTATTTTCCCCGAGCCCTGTTATTTTTAACTGTTTTGCTGATTGCTAAATTTATTTTTCAGGCGTGTCTCTATCACGGAATAGCAAAACAAACAAAAGCAAAACTCAAATATCAAAACCCCGTATTCACCCTTAGAGGATCCATGAGCTCAGATACATCTTTCTGTAATAAAAAGAACAAAATCTTCATTTCACCCCATCTCTCCCCGGAACTACAAATCTCTGGCTATCCATCACTTCACAGGGAAATCTCATGAAATATTCATCTCTAATTGCCATCTCCCCTTCACAATTCCTAAGGCTGGTTTTCATCTCCTCCACTGATCTAAAACATCTCCCACACTGGTTAACAGTAAGGTCTTTGCAACTAAATATAACAGACAAAAAAGAAAAAACCAGGCACAGTCCACAGGCCCCTGGACCAGGGTAGGTGGATGGATAGATTATGGTGCCTTCATAATACAACAGAATTAAATCAGAAGGTGAGAATGATGTATGTGAGAGTGTGGACCAGTCTCAAAGTAATGATGCTCAGTGGGAAAGCCACCTTCAAAGACTAAATCCAGGGACTCCCCTGGTGGTCAGGCAGTTCAGAAATTGCCTTGCAATGCAGGGAACAGGGGTTCCATCCCTGGTCACAGAACTAAGATCCCACAAGCAACTATGAGGAAAGACTCCTGAGTGACAGGTCGAAGGTCCCCAAGGCCACAACTAGTTCTCAGTGTTGTTGCCATGGCTCAGTTGCTCAGTCGTGTCCGACTCTTTGTGACCCCGTGGACTGCAGCACGCCAGGCTTCCCTGTCCATCACCCAACTCCTGGAGCTTGCTCAAATTCATGCCCATTGAGTCAGGGATGCCATCCAACCATCCCATGCTCTGCATGAGCCATACAAATAAAAGTAAATATTAAAGAAAAGGCTCAATCCTGTGCAATTGCGTTTTGCAGGACATTCCAGCCAAGACAAAAGTACACAAGCGGCCCTGGGAGAGCTGAGGGGTGCTCAAAGGGGCATTTTGAGCGGGTGAGGCAGAAGTAGAGGAATTGTCATATATCCTGAAGCCAAGACCTGTACACTTGGTTTGTTTGTCAGTAACATAAATCTGAACCTGCAAAAGCTCTTTTACTGTATGAAATGGCACCATAAAAAAAACCAATGAGTAAACCGGATATGTTTTGGTCCTCGGTGGATCTGACGCGGTTACGGCACAGGACGTAGGTTTTCCTTCCGCTCTGGTTTGTGTCTCCTCCATTTCTCCCTTCTGTCCTGATGGCTCCAATCTGGTCTCTCCCGGATGTCTCTTCCATACACTCCCCCGCACCCCCACTGGCATCCAGCCGTACAAATGCTCCAAAATGCCCCAGTTTCCACATCATTGTGTTCTGACCATCTTCAGATCCCACTTCCTATTCACCAGTTGATTCCACCTACGAGTTGATGACTCGCCAGTTTTCCCAGACATGTCATCTGTCCTAGAAAGCCACCTATGAACTCATCTTTGGACATCTCAGGCTTCCCTGGTTACTGAGACGGTAAAGAATCTGTCCGCAATGCAGGAGACCTGGGTTCAATCCTTGGATTGGGAAGATGCCCCGGAGAAGGGCATGGCAACCCATTACAGTATTCCTGCCTGGAGAATCGCATGGACAGAGGAGCCTGGTGGGTTAAATTCCACAGGGCAGCAAAGAGTTGGATAGGACTGAGCAAATAACACTATCATTTGAACATCTCACCCACAGCTGTCCTGTGAGCTGGAAACATCCCCCTTGCCCCATTCTCTGATTGCTTACATGCTCAGTCATGTCTGACTCTCTGCCACCCCATGGACAGTAGCCCACCAGTCTCCTCTGTCCACAGGATTCTCCAGGCAAGAACACTGGAGTGGGTTGCCATGCCCTTCTCCAGGATATTTTCCCAACACAGGGATAGAATCCATGTCTCCTGCATTGCAGGCAGATTCTTTACCATCGGAGCCACTAGGGAAGCCCCCTGGATTGGCAGAAAGCATCCCAACTTCACCCAGAATGGAGAGGAGTTCAGACTTCCTTCCCTGACTCCTCCCTTCTCCATCTCCACAGCATCCTCCACACTTCTGGATAAATGGTTAGCCAGGATCGATCCTACTTTCTACTCCTGGGACCAGCCCTGGCACCTGCTCACGCTTCTCTGTGCAGTTCCCCTGCCTCAGTTCACCCCCGTCCTTATCTCTGGAATCACTGTGCTAATTTCCATCCCTCCTCTCCCTGCCTGCAACCGTGCCCTTTCCAAGCAGCCTCTTATTTGGATTAACAAACACAGGGTCCCTTGGATGTCTCAGCCCTTGATGCTTGGTTTCCAGGGCCTCCCAATCTTGTCAATAGAGGCTGAACTCCTAGCAAGTACTTCAACCAGAAAATGTTCAAGGAGACAGCCCTTAAAATACATTGAGTTAAAAAAAAAAAAAAGAATCATTTACTGTCTATTAAGTGCTAGAGATGGAATCTACAAAGATGAATCATATACTGAGCTGTCCTCAAGGAAACAGGGACGTGAATACACTCAATAACAGGGTTCTTCACCCCCCACCACCAGGCCTCAAAGGCACCCTTTCCTACACTGGCACGTTGGAAATAAATGGGTTGATAAAGAGAGTGTGTCTCATCAGGAAGTGGTTTGCTTATCTCTTTTGTTGATTTTTCCCCCAAGGAAGGTTGTAATTTTGCTTTTTTTCAGGTTGAAAAATCGATGCTGAATTTAAGTCGCTCCTCTGTGCTAACTCAAAAAAAATAGAAAGAAATCACTGTTTATAGTAAGAAATCAACACAAATCAAATTTTCAAAAAGTATTGATACATCTGGTCAACACTAACCCAGATGGACTCATGCATTCCATTTCTCTCAGCACTATCAAGGTATAATTGACAAATAAAACTGGAAGACACTTCTTAAAAAGTACAGTGTAATGATATGAGACACGTATATCTTAAGAAAGTGAGAGAGTCATTTCCTAGGCAGGTGGATAAGAAGTCTAGGGGTCCCCAAGGAGAGAGGGGTCTGGAATTCTCAAGGAGGAAGAAAGGACAAACTTTTTTTTCCTTCTCTACATTCCTTAAGATTATATAACAGTAATGTATCCTGCCTGAGGACAGTCTCTGGATTAACCCTTCTGGCTAATTCTGTTATTTTAAAATGTAAATTATGGGAGTAGGTCTGGTGAGGTCTTTACAACCTCCAGACATTCTTTGGATTCATTGGAGAGTATATAACTTCATTCTGACACTAGCAGGGGGGTACTGTTTCTGCCCCCTTCTGATGCCTATGTCAGAAGCTTTCTCTATCTCCTTTATACTTTAATAAAACTTTATTACACAAAA
Organism: Bos taurus; assembly: GCF_002263795.3. Classification (NCBI taxonomy): domain Eukaryota; kingdom Metazoa; phylum Chordata; class Mammalia; order Artiodactyla; family Bovidae; genus Bos; species Bos taurus. The sequence goes on along the minus strand of NC_082638.1, from coordinate 4,948,046 downwards.
GCTCTGAGCGATCAAGCCTCGTCTCTGGTCTCGGATTGAATTCTTCTCCTCCGGGGGCCAAGAATCCTGGTGTCTTCGCGTGATTCAACAACAACCTTTCAAAAGGAGGCTCCCACATCCCTCACAAAAAATGCTAACCTTTTTAATTTTTTTGTGAACATTCAAGTTCAACTCATCGTTTCAAATTTCATTTGCACAGCACAGTGGTGTCAACTACAGTTACCATGTTATATACTGAATGCTGCTGCTGTACTAAGCCATGTCTGACTCTCTGTGACCCCCCGGGCTGTAACCCACCAGGCTCCTCTGTCCATGGGATTCTCTAGGCAAGAATACTGGAGCTGGTTGCCATTTCCTCCTCCAGGGGATGGTCCCAACCCAGGGATCGAACCCGCCTCTCGTTATGTCTCCTACATCGGCGGGCAGCTTCTTTACCACTAGCGCCTTCTGGGGAGCTCCACCATTATCTTCAAACTTTACAGCAAAAGAAACTGAATAATCCAAATATTTAAGTCACTTGCCTCCGATCATACGTTTAGTAAGGGCAGAACTCACATTAGTAAACAGGCAGTCTGATTCTCCACAGTTTATTGGTAATCATGGCTAATACCTTCAAAAACTGGTCAAAATGAAGAAAGAAAATGCAACTTTCATATTTAATGCTAAGAATCTTCTAATTGTGAAAAAAGACAAAGAGTAAAAGTTTCTTAAAATCACAGACAAAAGGGGTATGTGAAGGAGAGAAACAGTTCTGTAAAGGGCAATCTTTAAAAAGGACGTTAATATTGATTTTCAAAAAAAAGACATCTCTGTGGCGCTTACTGAATGTAGTGAGAACAGGACGGGCACACAAGGGTTCCAAATCTTTGGCCCATCAATCTGTCCCTTGGATGGAGACCTCCTGACTTAGAATGGAGAGAACTCACGCATAATGACTCCAAAGCTTGGAAATCATATTTCAAGGACTCACTCCATTTTTAAACTAAGCGTGCATAAAATATAGCCACTTCTATTTCCAAAAGTATTTCACTTTGACAGACTTGGCAAAGTATGTGCTGTATGAGGTTGTTTGTCAAAAACTCACAAACTATATCCTAATAATTTTTTTTTTAATTCCGTTTAACCAGAGGAAATATGCAGCACCATATATCTGAGAAAGTTAAATAATTACCGTCTGTTGTTGGGTTTTTTTTTTTCCCCATAAGAGAGAGAGCAAAAAGAAGTAAGAATGCTGTATCTTACACCAAGTACTATTTAAATTACCTTTTGACGCGTAACACACAAGAGACCAGAGGCCAGAAGATAATTCTGTGTCTTCAGCTTGCAGAGAATCTCATACCAAGCATGGAATGACCTTGGACAACTGAATCCAATCCCCCACCCACCCAAGATATGCAGAAGACACTTGAGAGTCCCTTAGACAGCAAGGAGATCAAAACAGTCCATCCTAAAGAAAATCAACCCTGAATATTCATTGGAAGGACTAACGCTGAAACTGAAGCCCCAATACTTTGGCCCCCTGATGCAAAGAGCTGACTCAACAGAAAAGACCCTGATGCTGGGAAAGACTGAAGGCAAGAGGAGAAGGGGACAACAGAGGATGAGATGGTTGGATGGCATCACCGTCTCAATGGGCATGAGTTTGAACAAACTCCAGGAGACGGTGAAGGACAGGGAAGCCTGGCATGCTGCAGTCCATGGTGTCACAAAGAGGAGGACATGACTGAGCGACTGAACAACAAAAAGATTTTTTCACGTGGGACATCTTTAAAGTCTTTACTGATTTTGTTACAATATTGCTTCTGTCTTACATTTTGGTTTTTTTTTTGGCCATGAGGCAGGTGGAATCTCAGCTCCCCAACCAGGGATAGGACCCACAAGCCCTGGATTGGAAGATGAAGTCCCAACCACTGGACCACCAGGGAAGTCCCTGAATCCAGTTTCTTGAGTTGAGAACAGGTGGAGGAAAATCACTGCAGACACTTCAGGAGGGACCGTGTCTAACCGAGCAGGACCCTCTGGGGCTTTCCCAGGACAGACTGTCCCCTCATTGTAGAAAAACTTTCTGATTCTAGACTGTAGAAAAACTCCCACTTCTAGACTGTAGAAAAACTTTCCCCTTCCAGGCCTTCCCTGAGTTCCAAAGAATACATTTAACCAGAGAAGTGAGAAAAAGCGAAAAAGCACAGGAAAAGTCAAGCAAGATAAAATGATAATACTTGAGCCATTAGACAAAGTCAGGTGACATGAACGTGGGTGAAAGGCTTATTTGCTTAGTCGTGTCTGACTCTTCGTGGCCCCATGGACTGTAGCCCACCAGGCTCCTCTGTCCATGGGATTTCTTTTTTTTTTTTTTTTTTTTGTCCATGGGATTTCTTAAGCAGGGACACTGGAGATGGTTGCCATGTCCTTCTCCACATGTCTGTATGAGTGCATGCATACACGTATGTGTTTGCATGTGTGCATGTGCCTGTGTGTGTATGTATTTATGTGTGCATGTGTGCATGCTTCACGGGTGTCCCCAAACTCCTTTCATTACTCAGAAGCTCTCCAGGTCTGTGCTCAGATCCTGTCTGTGATAACAAATGTCTTGATCGGGAATCAACTGCCTGTTCCAAGGGCCTATTGCGGTCCCTTTGGCTGAGCCAGCGGTGTCTGTATTAACCGTGTAGCTCCCACCTTCCGTCTCCGCCTCTCAGGAAGAGAGACCTTGCTGGAAAAAAAAAAAGCTCATCACAAACACGGCCAAGCACAACATGCCTCCTCACACAGTCAGAACAGACTTAGGGATGGGTGAGTGACCTGCTGCTATACAGAAGCACATTACGGCCAAGTGAGCAGGCTTTCTGCCCTTGTCTGTGTGCGTTTAGGAAAGCAGCAGGCAGATACGCATTCAGTGCACAGCTAGGGACTGCCAAGCGCATCTCAAGGACAGCTAGCTCCCTTCAGCTGGGAAACAGCAGGCATTGTTACACTGCAAAAGAAGGGGAGACGATTCGTGAGGAATCCGTACGAGATATGCAACAGTTATTCAGAGAGTAATGAGAACAGAAAGTGTCCAAGATGCAGGCTTAGTGGGCAACAGCAGAGAAAGCAGTTTACCGCTTTAAAACAGGGACTCTTCACTGAGGTCAAGTAACTGCTTCCGGTCCCCTCCATGAGCCCCACCGCCACACTTCTCTTCCAGGTCCAACCTGGGGTGCAGGGGGACTAAGCCCAAAGCCAAGATGCTTCCAGCTCCCAAGCTGCCCACCCCACTCCCACATCATGGAACCTACTGCACCGGTCCTCAGACTGCACTTATATCGACTCTTCAGACACTTAGAATAAGGCTGCCAGGGTTTAGAACAAAGCCACCCCAAATGTGCCCATTTCACATGGGGAGTGTTTTGGCCCAGATGCTACTGAGGCCCTGCAAGTTCTGACGCTTTTCAACCCATGGACCGTAGCCCGCCAGGCTCCTCTGTCCATGGGATTCCCCAGGCAAGAATACTGGAGTGGGTTCCCATGCCTTCCTCCAGGGGATCTTCCTGACCTAGGGATGGAACCCAGGTCTCAAGCATTGCACGTGGATTCTTTACTGCCTGAACTACCACGGAAGGCCCCCCGATGACTTAGATTAATTGAAATGTGTGGGTTTTTTTAATTACTTAATTTTAATTGGAGGCTAATTACTTTACAATATTGTAGTGGTTTTTGCCACACGTTGACATGAATCAGCCATGGGTGTATATGTATTCCCCATCCTGAACCTGCCTCCCGAAATGTGTGGTTTTTGTAGGTTTTTCCCCCCGCAAAAGAGTTATTCCCAGAGATAAATGTTAGTTAAGCAACCCCATCTACATGTCAGGGCAAACAGAACCACCCAACGTCTGCTCTTCTTAGCATCCTGGGACTGACCCTCCTGTCCTTGGGAAGTCCAGGCTCCATTCCCTTCCTTCACCCAGGGAGCTGCTCAGACCTGCTTTGACCCATCTGTCTCCGAGCCTCCCGTGAACATGAGCAATCTGAGTCTCATTCGAGGCAACAGTACGGCACAGGTAAGTGAGATTTTCTTCTGTTCCTCTGTCCCACGCCCGTTTAACTCTTAGACTGGCCAGAAGAACCCAGAAAGGGGAAGTTTCCTTTCTCCCCAATGGGACTCAGTACGTATCTGCTTAAATTCATCTCACCTTTGCTAAAATCAGCTTGGAACTACCAATTCCAAACTCTGTCCTGGAAGAAGTCAGGCTTTATCATGAGAGCTCGTTGCTGATGACATGATCCAATGATTATTCTTCCCCTGAAAGGAAAAAAAACCTGGGCATCTGGGGGGTGTGTGTGTGTGTTAGACAGAGAGAAGGGAGAAGGAGGGAGAAACAGGGAAAAGGTGCTAATTTACAGAAAGCTGAGGGACTTCCAGTAGTTAAGAGTCCATCTTAATGAACACAGGTTTGATCCCTCGTTTTGGAAGATTCCACATGCCTCAGACCAATTAGGGCTTCCCTTGTGGCTCAGCTGATAAAGAATCCACCTGCAACATGGGAGACCCCGGTTCAAACCCTGGGTTGGGCAGATTTCTTGGAGAAGGGAGAGACTACCCACTCCAGTACTCTGGCCTGGAGAATTCCATGGGCTGTATAGTCCATGGGGTCGCAAAGAGTCGGACACAAGTGAGCGACTTTCACTTTCAGAGCAACCAAGCCCGTGAGCCGTAACTACCGAGCCCAGATGCCTTTAGCCGGTGCCTGGCAACAAGAGAGACCACCGCAAGAGAAGCGTCCACCCCACAGCTAGAGAGGAGCCCCCCAGCCCCTGCAGTGCAACAAGAGAAAGCCCTAGTGCACCAATGAAGACCCAGCACAGCCAAAGAGAAATAAGCAAATAAATAGTCAAGAACATTGAATGCAGAAAACGCATGACTCACAGCAAACAGGCAAGCCCATACTAGCAGAAAGACTTGACTCACACCCCACACACAAGCCTCCAGCATGACTTCTCCTGATGGTACTATTGATTGATCTGGCACATGAGGCTGGCTGTAGGAATACGGACTTGTCCCTCTCGAGTGAGATTATCTGATGCTGCTGCCGTGCCTGCCAGGAGTGACTGCACCCTCATGCTGAGCTCGCAAGCACTGCCTTGGGACACCCCGAGTCACGTCTGTCTAGCTTCATCGCACACCTCCTGTCAACTGCTCCTTTTTTTGGGGGTGTAAATGGCTGGAGGCATTCACACATTATACCCCAATCGCTCCACGTATTATCGATAAGAAAAGAGACTAGGGAACTCCCTGGCGATCCAGTGGTTAAGACGCCACACGTCCACAGCAGGGGCCTTGGGTTCCATCTCTGGTCAGGGAACTAAGATCCTGTATGCCAGGCAGAGCGCCCCGCCCCCTAAAAAAAAGACAGAAGACAGTTTGCACGTGTACCCAATCCACACACAGAGTATATGCAGAGCCTACATTCTGCAGAACAAACACAGGGCACCAGTTGGTTAGAAAAACATCTCCAGGGACTTCCCTGGCGGTCCAGTGGCTAAGACTCCATGCTCTCAAGGCAGGCGGCCCCGGGTTCAATCCCTGGTCAGGGAACTAGACCCCCCGGGCTGCAACTAAGATCCTGCATGTCACACTACACCTTTGTGCAACCAAAATAAATAATTTAAAAAAAAAAAAAGATCTCCAAACTCTTACAAGTTTTTGTTGCTGTTTCCTTTCTTAGATCATTTCTCCAGCAAGATAAAGAAGGGCTGGCTGGTGGCAGACTCACTTGGCAGTGACTCAATTAGGTTGGTCATGTCCCCTTGCCAGGGACATCTGTCAATCTCTGGACATTAAAAACAAAAAACAAAACAAACAAACAAAAAAAGTATGTATTCTTAACTGGACAATAATTACATTATTGTGTTGGTTTCTGCCATAAAGAATCGGACAAGACTGAGCGACTGAATGCGGCTGAGAGGAAACAAAAGCTCTTGCAGTTGGTGAACATCAACAGGCTTAACAGTCTCCTCTGCACACAAGATGGGACGATGCAGTTTGGAGTTTGTATGTTGGTTTGTTTGACTGATGAGCTGGCTGTCCTGAGAAGGGTCAAGAGCCTGATTCATTCAGATGTCACATTGATGGAGGTGTTAACCTGCCAACACTTACCACCTCCCTACTCTGTCTCCAATCAACTCGATTTTTTTTAAGATCTTGTTGATGCTTTGTTAAGACTTCTTTAAAGTCTTTATTAAATTTGTCACAATGCTGCTTCTGTTTTATGTTTTCGACACAAGGCACGTGGGCTCTTACTTCCCCATCCAGGGATCAAACCCGCATGCCCTGCATTGAAGGCAAAATCTCAACCACCGGAAGTCCTTCCAATCAGCTGTATTTAGCTGATTCATTTGTCTACACTGTCAGCCACTATCTCAACTCCCAATTTATTTCTTCAGTGGGGAAACCAAACATTTACAAAGTAGGTGTCCAGCAACAGGAAAGATAAGCGATTTGATATTAGGGCAGTTTCCATATGGACCACAGACCACTCAGAACACACTCAGCTGTTTGGCAACCTACAGGCTTCTTTTTTTTTTTTAATAATGTTTGACAGAAAACAATGAAGTTCTGTAAAGCAATTATCCTTCAATAAAAAATAAGTTAAAAAGATACATTCTTTACATCAATGTCAAGATATCTGCATTCACTGCTATACAATTGAGTGACATTGTTTTTTTGTGTCATGTCATGCTTTGTAGGGACTTCCCTGGTGGTTCAGATGGTAAAGAATTTGCCTGTAATGCAGGAGATTCATGTTCAGTCCCTGGGCCGGGAAGATCCCCTGGAGAAGGGAATGACACCCCACTCTGGTACTCTTGCCTGGAGAATTCCAAGGACAGAGGAACCTGGTGGGCTACAGTCCATGGGGTCGCAAAGAGTCAGACACAACAGAGTGACTAAACACTGCACATGTTTTCTTGTCTTTACAGTTTCATTTCTGCTGCCCAAAAACAAACAAACAAACAAACAAAAGGTTTAGCTTCACTGCGTGGTCCTACAGAAAAGGGAGCAAATAGGACGTTCAGAAGAACTGGCCAAACGAGGCCCCTTCCTTCTGGAAAGTGCAATCTCTCTTGTCTGGGAAGAGCCAAGAATATAACAGCTCAAGTGACATAGGAAAGGTAAGGACTGAGGGGGACAGAGTCTTCAGGAAGAACTGATAGGTATATACAGGGTACAGAATGTACCTTTTGTTTGGGAAGACTGTCACTTTAAATATATGTATACACACACATACATATAAATTGCATATACATATTTTTTTAATATATAAATATTTGTATAGCTGTTCTGGGCTTCCCTGCTGGCTCAGATGGTAAAGAATCTGCCTGATGTGCAGGAGACCCAGGTTCGATCTCTGGGTCGGGAAGATCACTTGAAGAAGAAAATGGAAACCCACTCCAGTGTTCTTGCCTGGACGATCTCATGGACAGAGGAACCTGGCGGGCTACAGTCCATGGGGTCGCAAAGAGTCAGACACAGCTGAGCGACTAACAGTTTCACATCACTTTCACAGTTGCTTTGCACTTCTGTACCAGTTTCTGCTATACAACAAAATTGAATGAGTAACATAATATATAAATATATATACAGAATGCATATCCAGTATTCTTGCCTGTACAGTTCCATGGACAGAGGAGCCTGGCGGGCTACAGTCCATGGGCTGTACAAACATGCCTGAGCACACACACGCAGTCACACAGAACACATTTATTGATAAAGGAATTGACGATATAATGGCTAAGACCCAGGCAGGCTTTGTCTTCAAAAAAGGCTCTCCTCACTTGAGTTCAAGGACAGAGAAATAAACTAAACCCGAGTCCCACTTCAGACAGCTCCGTGGATGTTAAGAGCCACTTGAGCTGTCGGGCTGACCGAAGCCGGATGGAGCATGCAGGCCAAATCCAGCCAGAAGATGAAGGCAAGTGCACCCTGATTGTTTCAAGTCCATCCTAAACAAGCCCTTCTCTGCAACGATGGCCCCTCTCATGTCTGGGGGTCAGGGGGTGGTGGCGTTCAGAGCCCTGTGTCTCCTAGGGCACGCCATGCCCACTGCCGTCTGCTATGACATTCACAAGAGCACCTTCCCCACCAACGTGAGACTCACAAACACAGCGGCTGGACCTCCCTCGGTTCTACATCTTTTACACCCAACCTGTATTAGCTGCTCAACAAACCTCATTCAACCGAGAATGAACGAAGATGTGAACGAGGACACAGCTCTCACTGACACTAACTTACCATACACTAGTCAGAGTCCTAAGCCCTGCAACCAACAGGTGGGGACTGTCAGGAAGCATTTAACAGGAGGCTTCCTGTGTGCTGTTTTGATCTGTCAGGAATCCGCTGTTCCTTATTAATTCCCGGGGCTGAGGGATCCAGGCATTTCCTTCATTAGTTTTTCAATATGGCAATAAGTACCCTCTTCCTTTTTATGAACCATATGGTAATATCTCTGCTGAAAATAGCTATCTTGTAAGACAGTATAAATACCTACACAATGTTGAATAAAAACACCTCTGCTCCATCAGAGCTTTGGTCCCCGTGTCTTGCTTTCTCTCTCTCTCTCTCCCCCTCTCTCTCTTTTGCAGGCTGATCCCCGGAGCGCAGAGGCTCTCTGAGTTTACTTTCCTGCCTGGGCTTCTAAGACCCTCTAGAGAAGGCGCTCTGTGCCTTCACCCCATCGAGAGGGCACCTGAGGCCTTTGTGAACAGAGCAAACCCTGTGCCAGGGGCTTTATTGGCTTTCTGCATAAACCAAGGAATATCAGCCTCTTTCTCTCCTTTACTTTCTTATCGGTTGACTCCGGACCACCAGGTTCCGGTCCATTAAAGGACCCCAACAGGGACCACCCAACTAGGAAGCACTGGAGTCAAAGCATAAACTCAGGATGTCTTAGAGGCTGTTGCTAAAGGCATCTTCATAATAGTTCAAGAATACAGTACAGTGACGACAGTTAATGTGAAAGCTGCTAAACTTCTTATCAAAAAAAAATAACTATGCAAGGTGACAGATGTTAGCTACAATTATTGTAGCGAACATTTCACAACATATACAAATATCTGCACCTGAAAATAATATAATATTGAAGGTCAAGGATATATCAATAATAAAGCTGCAGCTTTTTTTTAAAGTTTGAGACTTTCATTTTTTTCCCATCTATATAACTAATAAAATATCTCTCACATTCAAGAAAAAAAAAAGAACAGCAATCATTGGAAGCTCACAAGATTAAAGCAATTAATGCTCAGAAGCTGTAAATCAAATTAATACACAATGTGAAACAAACCCTGCTAGGTGTCAGCCAATAAGGATATAAGCCATCTCACTACACAATTATCAAATAAAGTGGAAGACTTATGCTATTAGGGCAAGGAGTCCAAGGAGGCAATTGCAAGCCGAAGCGGCTATGAAAAGGAAAACTAAAGCATGTCGCACGGGCATCCATGTGCAAATTCTAAGGACTATCTTCTGCAAGAACCAGCAGGTTGAAACTCATAGAGTGAGCTGAGTGAGCCTTCATCCCTATATAGGACGATGAGAGAAGGAACCCAGGTGCGTCATCACCACCCGAGTGAGTGGTCCAGTCTGGAAAGAAATCTGGTTGGTGAATAAAGAAGCACTTTCTTTCAGAGGAGCCTGGACTTCCCTGGTGGGACAGTGGGTAAGAGTCTGCCTGCCGATGCAGGAGACGTGAGTTCGGGTTCAATCTCCAGTCTGGGAAAATCCCACATCCCCAAAAAAACTAAGACTCTGAGCTCCAGCTGGATAGTTGTACAACTAGAGAAAGCCTGCTTGCAGCAATAAAGACCCAGTGTGGCCCGAAACAAATTAATAAATAGATAAATAAAAAGAGATGCTGGATGCAAAATCAAGCAACATAGCCAATACCTTTCAGCATTCTAGACAAGTGTAAAGAAAGACATACCATTTGCTACGTCTTAATTGCTCTGCTTATTCAATTATTTATTCATGTATACACTCATTTATTCACTCTTGGTACAGTCGATCAATGATCACCAGTCAGAGCAGCACTTCTTCCACTTTGACGGGCATACGAATCACTCAAGGAACTCATCAGGATGCAAGTCTGACTCAGGAGGTCTGGGCCAGGTGTATGACATTCTGTACTTCCAACAGCCTCGCGGGTGACATGAATACTACTAGCCTGAGGAAAAGCCAACCCCAACCCCGACCCAGGTACCTGATATACTAAGCAGAACAGGTCACAGTCCTTCTGGTTCAAGGACGGCCTCTACTAGGGGAAAAAAAAAATCAATGTGGTTTTGCTCAAAACGTCTTTCACTCTCCAAGAGACTAAGACACTCAGCAGAAAAAGCATATGCTTTTTATCACTCATGGTGTATTATATTATGCTATACTGTAACAAATGCAAGCATACATACCCACGTGTATGAAGTGGAACATTATTCTTTAATTCTATCTAGTTTGGAATGTGTTATGGGGGTTTCCTGACTCTTAGGTTCAGGATCTGGCAGATGCAAATGAAATGAACAAAACCCAGGTTAATAGAATAAATATGTTCGGAATACCAGACCAGCCTACCAGCCTCCTGAGCCGGTCAAGAAGCTACAGTTAGAAGCAGACATGGAATAACAGACTGGCTCAAAATTGGGAAAGGAGTACGTCAAGGCTGTATGTTGTCACCCTGCTTATTTAGCTTATGTGCAGAGTACATCATGAGAAACTCTGGGCTGGAAGAAGCACAAGCTGGAATCAAGATTTATGGGAGAAATATCAGTAACCTCCGATAAGCAGATGACACAACCTTTATGGCAGAAAGTGAAGAAGAACTAAAGAGCTTCTTGATGAAAGTGAAAGAGGAGAGTGAAAAAGTTGGCTTAAAGCTCAACATTCAGAAAACTAAGATCATGGCATCCAGTCCCATCATTTCAGGGCAAATAGATGGGGAAACAATGGAAACAGTGACAGACTTTATTTTCTTGGGCTCCAAAATCACTGCGGATGGTGACTGCAGCCATGAAACTGAAAGACAATTGCTTCTTGAAAGAAAAGCTACGGCAAACGTAAATAGTGTATTAGAAACCAGAGACATCACTTTGCCGACAAAGGTCTGTATAATCAAAGCTATGGTTTTTCATGTATGGATGTGAGAGTTGGACCATAAAGAAGACTGAGTGCTAAAGAACTGATGCTTTTGAACTGTAGTTTTGGAGAAGGCTGTTGAGAGTCCCTCGGACAGCAACAAGATCAAAGCAGTCAATCCTAAAGGAAATCAGTCCTGAGTATTCATTAGAAGGACTGATGCTGAAGCTGAAACTCCAATACTTTGGCCACCTGATGTGAAGAGCTGGCTCATTAGGAAAGACTTTGATGCTGGGAAAGATTGAGGAGAAGGGGACAACAGAGGATGAGATGGTTGGATGGCATCATTGACTCAATGGACATGAAAACTCTGGGAGAAAGTGAAGGACAGGGAAGCCTAGCGTGCTACAGTTCATGTAGTCACAAAGAGTCGGTCACGACTGAGCTACTGAACAACGAGTGCACAGATTCTATTGTATTAATTTTATATGTATGGAGGGTTTCACAGAAAATAAATGAGCATTCGATAGAGGAACTTAGATCCGGGAGCTTATGGCATGTTAATCAAGGGTGGTAAACTGAGAAGGGACTAGATTATAAAAGAAGGAAGAGTTTTAGCTTCTAGGAGAGGCAATGCAGGGGAAGGAAAATATCTGAGGGGAGCCTAAGGGTTGTTTAGCAAGTTTTGTTACAAGATGCAAGCTGGTACCCTCTGCAGAAAGGAGTCATGGCCCAGTTTTGAGAGTTGTTCCCTTCTCGATATGATAGAATACAGCTTTACAAAAGAAAATGCATTCTGATTATAAAGATAATCCATGGCTTGCGATTAGGCAGAAAGGGGGAAGGCAGAGTTCCCCCTGTGTCCACTCTTGAAGACTGCTTTTAGCTCTAAATAACGTCACATGCTTTTGACAAAGACAGAGTAAAGGCACAAAGTAGATAATTGAACAGCTAATTCCACTAGGGGATTGTAAGTAGGAGAAAGAAATGTGGGAGATGCCTTGAAGTTGGGCTTCCCTGGTGGTTAAAAAAAAAAACCAAGCAAACCCTGCCTGCCAATGTAGGAGACATGGGTTCTATCCTCAGGTAGGGAAGATCCCCTGGAAAAGGAAATGGCAACCCACACCAGAACTCTTGCCTGGAGAATCCCATGGACAGAGGAGCCTGGTGGGCTACAGTCTGTGGGGTTGCAAAGAGTCAGACAAGACTGAGTGACTGAATACAAACATGGACATGGGCAAGCACAGGAAAACAGGTTTGCTTAACCACAAAACCAAGCCGGCTTCCTTAGCAACAAAACTATGCAACAGAGGCAGGAGACATGCCCCAAAATAATAAAATAATGGGGGCATGAGACCCACATCCTGCCCAGTGAGTTCAGTAAGTTAGGATAAGCTCTCTACATACATAAAAAAGGGGTAATCTGGGGTCCTAACTTGACTACGGAGGGATGAGAAACTTCCCCTGCCCTACATGGTGAAGGAGCCAATGATGGAAATGTTGACACCTACTCAAGTAAGTCAAAGAAGGCTTTCTCCTCCTCCCCTCTCTGCTGCTGCTGCTGCTAAGTCTCTTCAGTCATGTCCGACTCTGTGCGACCCCATAGACGGGCTCCTACCAGGCTCCCCCATCCCTGGGATTCTCCAGGCAAGAACACTGGAGTGGGTTGCCATTTCCTTCTCCAATGCATGAAAGTGAAAAGTGAAAGTGAAGTTGCTCAGTTGTGTCCGACTCTTATCGACCTCATGGACTGCAGCCTTCCGGGCTCCTCCGTCCATGGGATTTTCCAGGCAAGAGTACTGGAGCCTCCCCTCTCTACCTTTGATTATAAAAATGTTACCTATTGAGTACCCCAGGCACAACACCCCCCTGACTTGTAAGCCTCACAAGAGGTCTATTCTAACAAATCACTTCTTACCACTTTGCCTCTCACTGAATTCTTTCCGTGCTGACACATAAAGGACAAGAGTTTTTTTTTTTTTTTCACAGCCCCCAGAGCCCCGGAAACACCACCCATATATCACTTTGTGGTCAGTCGCTCAGTTGTGTCCGACTCTTTGTGACCCCATGGACTGTAGCCCACAACGCTCCTCTGTCCATGGGGATTCTCCAGGCCAAAATCCTGGAATGGGTAGCCCTTCCCTTCTCCACTATTCCCCTTTGGGGTAGCATACTGTCACCCTCTTCATTTGCAAAGTTAGAAACTGAGTCTTATTAACCCTTTCTTTCTTAGCATTCTCTGCTAAAAACAAACTCTTCCATCAACCCAAAATATCTTCCTGGGGCATTCTGTGGATGTAACTGAGGACCTCTTTCATCTCTTGAAAGTTTCAAGCACCCCAGGTCAGCTAAAAAGATTCCCCGAGTACGCACATGGCCATTACCCAGAAGCAGTTTCAATTTCAAAGTAGCTGTATGTGTTACTTAATCAGAGGCTGTCTTTTCCTCCAGACTGCAGAATCCCAGGTGGCTCAAGCTGCTTGCCACTACAGGAGACATAAGAGACATGGGTTCAATCCCTGGGTGGGGAATATCCCCTGGAGAAGAGCACGCAACCCCCCTCCAGTATTCTTGCCTGGGAAATCCTATGAACAGAGGAGCCTGGTGGGCTACGGTCCATGAGTTAGCAAAGAGTTAGACATAACGGAAGCGACTTGGCACGCATGCACACACATTGACTCTGGAAGCCTGAAGATGTACATCCTCCACCAGCAGGCTCCACGACACAGGATACACGACACAGGATACACAGGGTTACGTAATACAGTGATGGATGACATCTGTCCAGTGCTTACCGCGCCCACGTAGCCTTCTAGGCGCTTGATCTGTGTTAATTTCTTTAATCCTCCCAACCACTGACTAAGTGCAGTGAGGTCTGTCACCATCTGCCTTTTAGAGTGCAGGAAGTCATAGCACCCAAGCAGGCAGGATTCAGACCCAGGCAGTCAGCTATCCCCTCAGGGGACCTAAACTGAAGGGTGGAGCTGAGGAGAAAATCAAGCTGAAACAATGCACTATCCAGAATTCTCTCACGTCTTCCGTTTCACGTGTCAGCGCGTGAGAGTCGCTCAGTCCTGTGGACTCTTGGAGACCCCACAGGCTGTAGCCCGCCAGGCTCCTCTATCCAAGCAACTTCCCAGGCAAGAATACAGGAGTGGGTTGCCATTTCCTACTCCAGTTTCCTGAACAGAGCATCCCGAAAACTCACATATGCACCCCAGATGCCCGCAAAGAACATGCACCAGGTGTGCAGAAGGCAAGTTCTAGACATCGGATTCCACTCTGGATCCCACTGTGTCTGCCGGCCCAGCAGAAACTTGTTTACAAACGTTTGCCTTTCCATCTCCATGTCTATTACCTTCCTCCCCAGTGAAGTCGCAAATCACTGCCCCCGGCATCCTTTGTCATCTGGAGCTGAAGACAGTATTCAAGAGGAGGGTCAGGGGCACTTTGGTTTCCCAGGATCTCTCCATGTATACATGTTATTCAACTTTTGCTTCATTTTCTTTCAGGCCAATCAGTCTCACATCCATCTAATTCTTAGACCAGCCAGAAGGGTAAGGAAGATTTCTTTCTCCCTGACAACTGCAAGGCCAAGCTTCAATAGAGCGGTCTCAATACGATCGTTGTAAATAGCTGAGGTGAGCTTGGGTATAGACCCTCTCTTCACGCATGATCAAATGGTGCTTGCTATGCATTTTGCACGCAGACATGTATGAGTTGGCCGGAAGGTTCATTTGGGCTTTTCCACAAGACATTACAGAAAAACCCGAAAGAATTTTTTTTTTTTTGCAAACCCTATCTATTTATCTGTAGGCGCTTCATAGATGGCTCAGAATCTGCCTGCCAATACCAGATGCCAGTTTGATCCCTGGGGTCACGAAGATACCCGGGAGGAGGAAACGGCAAAGCACTCCAGGATTCTTGGAAGAATTCCATGAACAGAGGAGCTTAGGGGCTACAGTCCATGGGGGTCGCAAAGAGTCGGACATGACTGAGCATGCGTGCATTTATATAAATGTGACACATTGCCAGGCCAAGATGTATACACATATGTCATGGGTGGGTTACAGAAATAAATATACAATGTCCATGTGTACTTTCTCTGGACTTAAACTCTCAGGGAATCTCCTGACCTGCTGCGCTTTGTAATTTGGTTTTATTTCCACACTCAAATTAGCATTTGGGCCAGGGCAGACTGAGCGATGTGGCTAAGCCACTGACAACCAAAAAAAAAAAAAACTTTGTCTTCATTGATCAGGGGTCTTTTCAATCTTTCGAATACACACTGCTCTCCAATGCCATCATGTGCTGATCCACTCCTGGAACACACAACTCTTCTCCCCTGTTCTATTTACTCTGCTCTCTTTTCAAGCCACAGTGTACTCGGCAGTTGACAAACGAATGCCATTCTGTTCTGAACAAATACACTTCGGTTTTAATCGCAGTGCACAAACAAAGGATGATCCCCAAGATGGCAAAACACAGCTGAAGAGTTAAAGCAAATAAACACTTGTACAACCTTTTAAAACACGGCACAGAAGCAAAACACTCTTACTTAGAAATGTGGAGAAATGTCTTCAACCAACTGCATCACGTCCAAATCATACCAGTCATTTTTTTCCTCCTTCAATATAATACAAACAGTATGATAACCAATGGTTTTTGAGCCTATTATTAAATAAACTAGTGTGGCTTTGAGGATGATAGCAAAAATAAGTTCTGCTTGATACCACATAATTTTTCTGAATGACCAAGTCATGCATGGCCAACAAGTTATGGACAAAACTGTGAAAACTGAAAATCAGGATTTATGATGACTTCTCTGGCTGTCCAGTGGTCAAGATTCTGAGCTTCCACTGCAGGGGGCAGGGGTTTGATCTCTGGTCAGGAAACTGAGACCTTATCTGTTCAGCAAGGTTAAAAAAAATTTACGATTTATAAGGAATTTTCAGTCACATGGGACAATGTTTGTGATGAAATATTCATGGTGAAAACATCATACTATTATACATTGGGTTAATATCATTGTGTTATCAATAGACAATGGGCAGACACAAAATCTAAAGATGCGGATAAATATTAAGACACCAAGATATACAAGCTTCCCAGGTGGCTCAGTGGTAAAGAATCTGCCAGCCAACACAGGAGACGCAGGTTTGATCCCTGGGTTGGGAAGATGCCCTGTGGAAGGAAATGGCAACTCAGTCCAATACTCTTGCCTGGAAAATCCCATGGACAGAGGAGCCTGGTGGGCTAGAGTCTACAGAGTCACAGAAGAGATGGACGCAACTGAGTGACTGAACAGCAGATACATAAATATATATTTTTTTAAAAACAAAAAGCTGTAGGAGAGATACATAAATCATCCTGATTCAGTTACGCATGGAGGAATTTTCCTAAGAATCATTTTAGTAAACAGGTCACGGGGAACTTCCCTTGCAGTCCAGTGGCTAACACTCTGAGCTCACCATGCAGGGGGCCCGGGTCTGACCCCTGGTCAGCGAACTAGATTCCACGTGGGTGCTAAGTCGCTTCAGTTGTGTCTGACTCTTTGCGACCCCACAGACTGTAACCCGCTGGGCTCCTTTGTCCGTGGGATTTTCCAGGCAAGAATCCTGGAGTGGGTTGCCATACCTACCTCCTACATCCCATGCGCCTCATCTAAAGATTCCACATGCCACAGTGAAGACTGAAGATCCCACCTGCTGGAACTAAGACCCAGTACGTATAAATAAATAAACAGATAAATATTTAAACAAAGGAAAGAAACCAGAATGTTAAAAGAGAGAGACACTACAGTGGACCTAGCAGCATCAGTACATCTGTATCACATGAGTTGTAATTCACGACTTGCCATCAACAGGGAACGCGGGTGACCTTACACACCCATCTGTGAATCTGGGCCTGCCCGCCAGGATTCTCTCCTCACACTGCTTCAGGCCAACCATATGAAGGGAACTGTAAAACAAACATTTAATACTTTTTTTCCTACTTCCAGAGTCACACGCTGTGTAAATATGTAAGGCTCTTAGTCACATTGATGAGTAAATAAAATTGAGGTCCCCTGGGAGTAACAGTACTTAGAACAGCAGTTGGAAAAGAATTTCGTATACACACATGCCCACACATAAACACTCAGAGACATATATACACATATACCTGCCCACAGGTATCTGCTTAGGCATATATGTCACACGTGGTATAACACTCAAGGCTATAGTAATGCTCGATAAATAAAATTTAGAGGTTTACACCACATGGGACAAACTGTAGAATATTACATGTAAATACAGCACACACACATTATATACACATATATGCACACACCAAGAGACAGATACACATGTGTGTGTGCATATATATACTGAGTTGGATAAAAATGTTCATTTGGTCTTCCTGCATAGCTCAGTCAGCAAAGAATCTTCCTGCAATGCAGGAGACCTGGGTTCGATTCCTGGGTCAGGAAGATCCCAGAGAGAAGGAAATGGCAACCCACTCCTATATTCTTGCCTGGAGAGTCCCATGGACAGAGGAGCCTGGAGGGCTACACTCCATGGGGTTGCAAAGAGCCAGACACAACTTAGCGACTCTACCATCATCCACCTTATGAAAAACCCTGAGCGAACATTTTGGCCCACCCAGTACACGCATACACCCAGGTATATGTACATGTATATGATCATAATGAAAAGCATTACCAAGTGAGCTGGAAAAACAATCCCAGAGGAGAGCCTGGGGGATAGGAGCAAGCCAGCATCCCGTGGCGTCTTTGTCCATTGTGTTCACTGGGCATTGAGTGTCTTGGTTGAGATCCTGCCCACTTCCCTCCTCCCTTATCTCCATACACAGACAGGCACCTCTCACTCATGAGATTTTGAAAAAAAAAAAAAAAAGCTACTCAGGCTCACTTTGCCTCAGCTTCTCAGTCTGTTACATGGGCTCAATCACTTTAAAATCCGCTCTATGACTTTTATTTTTTAAATGTATTTGCCAGCACCAGGTCTCCATCGTGGCACGTGGGATCTAGTTTACCAACCAGATATCAAACCCACCCACCCCAAATTGGGAGCATGGAGTCTGAGCCCCCGGACCACCAGGGAACTTGTCTGCTCTATGTTTCTGGTGAGGAGCCCTAAGTCTCCGGACTCAGGCTGCTGCTTAGGAAGCAATTAGTAACCCTAAAGTGGAAGGGCTGTGACTTTGTCCCAGTACAGGACCCCAAACAGTTCAACCTCCCTGGTCCTCTCGAAGCCAGCCACGGGCAAAGGTCAGAACTAGTTTCTACTCCAGGTGGGAGTCGGTGATGGACAGGGAAACCTGGCATGCTGCAATCCATGGGGTCGCAAAGAGCCGGACATGACTGAGCAACTGAACTGAACTGACCTAGGGTGGTGGCTCAGTGGTAAACAACCTGCCTGCAATGCAGGAGAGCCCGGTTGGATCCCTGGGTCAGGAAGACCCCCTGGAGAAGGGCATGGCAACCCTCTCCAGTGTTACTGCCTTGAGAATCCCGTGGACAGAGGAGCTTGGCGGGCTACAGTCTACAGGGTCACAGAGTCGGGCATGACTGAGCAATGAACACTAGGGTGAGAACAGGGATGGGGCTGGCAAACCGCAGCCCGGGGGGCCGTACCCGACTGGCACCTGTTCTGACCTCCCGGGGACATAGAGACACCCCCTGCCCCTCTGCACTCCCTGGGCTGGTTTCACCTACAGACACAGAGCGTGAGGCTTCTGGGATAGAAATTTACCATCTGGTGCTTTGCAGAAGAAGCCTGCCAAACCCTGGAATTGAATCTTCGTGAGGCCTGGAGGCAGAAATTTGACTCCACGTTGAAGGTTTTCGTCATATATATATATATGTATCAGTTCAGGTCAGTTGCTCAGTCATGTCCGACTCTTTGAGACCCCATGGACTGCAGCATGCCAGGCCTCCCTGTCATCCATCACCAACTCCCAGAGCTTGCTCAAACTCACGTCCATCGAATGGGTGATGCCGCCCAACCATCTCCTCCTCTGTCGTCCCCTTCTCCTCCCGATTTCAATCGTTCCCAGCATCAGGGTCTTTTCCAATGAAAATATATGAATTCCAATGAAAATACATGAATATATATATATATGCTGATAGAGGACAGTGGCTTATGCATGACAATCGACACAGTGTCTGTAGCTACTGGGAGTGTTCTGTGATGAAGAGCAGCTTAACTGTAAATAATGATTTAGGAATCACGGGCTGAAATAACCACAAAGACACGTCATTCTGAAAGATGTGAGTGAGAATAGTACTCATGGAATCCTGGCTTCATAACACATTCCCCAGCTCAGTCAATAATGTCATGTTTAAAAGGGAGAAAAAAAAAAAAAGACCAAAATGGGAACATGTTCATTTCCCCTAGAATCATCTCCTGTTTCATTGGCTACGTGATTCCAAGTTCTCATGATATCATTTTATTTTCACCATGGAATTTTCATTTTATGACTGGATAGAATTTCTGGTGGCTTTCCTGCTGGCACAGACAGTAAAGAATCTGCCTGCAATGTAGGAGACCCAGGTTCGATTCCTGGGTCCAGAAGGTCCCCTGGAGAAGGAAATGGCAACCCGCTCCAGTATTCTTGCCTGGAGAATCCCATGGACAGAGGAGCCTGGTGGGCTACAGTCCACAGGGTCACAGAGAGTCAGACACGAGTGTGTGACTAACACTAGCACTGGTAGAATCCCCCAGGATCGGGATTTCTGCCAGGACAATGTCTCTGTATCATTCCTTCTTCCATCGAGGCTCAGCCTTGGCCTTAGGGGAAAAAAATCTAATGCATCACATAAAATGTACAGAGTGGAACGACAGAGCGGTTTAGGGTGCCAGTCAGAAAGAAAAGCATCCTTGATTTGCCTGACCCTGGATGATGGTGTCATGAACATGATAAACTAATTCTGCAGATGGTGTAATTTTTTTTTCCCCAAATGAAGACCAGCACGGGCACTTTTCTAACTGTGTGGTTGATAACCGTCAGCGCACAGGCCTGGCTTTATGGGGAGAAGGTTCCCCTGGGGCTGCCTTAAAGCTGCAAATCTGTACCACTGTCATCCTGGTCTGAAGCTTCCTATATAAGAAGATCTGCATATCCTGCTAGGGCTTTCCTGGTGCCTCAGACTGTAAAGAATCTGCCTGGAATTCTGAAGATCCAGGTTTGATCCCTGGGTTGGGAAGATCCCCTGGAGGAGGAAATGGCAACCCACTCCAGTATTCTTGCCTGGAGAATCCCATGGACAGAGGAGCCTGGCGGGCTACAGTCCCCGGGGTCGCAAAAAGTCGGACACGACTGCAGTGACTTAACACGTACATATGTGGATAACTCATTCACTTTGCTGTACATCTGAAACTAACACACCGTTGTAAATTAACTAGGCTCCGATAACATTTTTTAAAAAAAATTTAAAAAGGGGAAATAGTCATGGTAGTGAAGAACTCATTTAAAAGCCAGAGCCTAAAAAATAAAAATAAATAAAAATTAAAAAAAATAAAAAAGCCAGAGCCTCAGTCAGATGCCCATTCTTTGTTTTGAAACTACAGTGGTTTCAGCATGGGGATTACCTGCAGCTAAAGAATTACCTGGAGCTACCAATGGCACCCCACTCCAGTACTCTTGCCTGGAAAATCCCATGGACAGAGGAGCCTGGTAGGCTGCAGTCCATGGGGTTGCTAAGAGTCGGACGCAGCTGAGCAACTTCACTTTCACTTTTCAGTTTCATGCATTGGAGAAGGAAATGGCAACCCACTCCAGTGTTCTTGCCTGGAGAATCCCAGGGACGGGGAAGCCTGGTGGGTTGCAGTCCATGGGGTCGCTGAGAGTTGGACACGACTGAGCGACTTCACTTTCACTACTTATCTCGAAAAGAGGCAGGCAGCCCTCAGAGGAGGTGGTCTCCGGACGCCAATGGCTGAAGATACAAACAGTAGTCTGCAGCTGAACCAACAGATGTAGAGCGTGAGCTGCTGACATTGGCATGAAACATTGAAATTTAACCCCCGGAGGTAACTCGGAGGGGTTCACGGTGGTAAAGCATCCACCTGCCAATGCAGGAGACCCAGGCTCATTCCCTGGGTCAGGAAGGTCCCCTGGAGAAGGGAATGGCAACCCACTCCAGTATTACTGCCTCGGAGAATCCCCTGGACAGAGGAGCCTGGTGGGCTACAGTCCATGGACTGGCAAAGTTAGGCATGACTGAGCGACCAACACTTTATGTCCTGCTAATCATCCCATGCTTGCCAAGGCTGCGAGACTGATAGGGCCACTCCAAAGGAGAGAGGGCTTACAGATGACATGCAGTGGATGGATTCCTCCCTGAAATGGACTTGCAGGCTCTGAACGGTGGGAAATAAAACTGAATTCTAAAAGCCAGCGGCAGGGGTTCCCTGGTGGCTCAGTGGTCAAAAATTCCCCTCCAAATGCAGGGGGCCACAGTTTGATCTCTGGTCCAGGAAGATCCCACATGCTGTGGAGGACAAAGCCCATGTGCCATAACTACTGAGTCTGTGCTCCAGAGACTGGGAGACCCAACTCCCGAAGCCTGTGTGCTCTGGAATGAAAAGTAGCCCCTGCTCGCCACAAGTGGAGAAAAGTCTGCACGGCAAGAAAGACTCAGCCCTGCCAAAAATAAATAAGAAAAAAATTTACTTAAAAAATAAAAATAAAAGCAAGCAGGCTGGGACCAGTCAGGGCATACGGATGCTCCCAGTCTTGGAAGCGCGTGGCCTCAGTGTCAAAGAGTCCCCGTGTTTAATGGCAGCGTCTCTGTCTTTTCATCACCTCTCACCCTCCGTGTCTAGTGGTCTATTGGCTCTTTTCTTTGGCTTTCAGTGACTTCTGTGTCTGGGAAGCTCCGCTTTGCAAAGTGTAATAATTCCTGCCACGGAAACGGACTGATTTTTAACGACAGGAACTTGATTTTACAGATGGTTCCATCAATTACTAAGAAGCTGCCATTGGGTGATAAAAGGTTGGGGAACCTAAAACCTAATAGAACGGCAGCTAAAAGGGAGGAAAAGATACCTCCGGGAAACCATAATAATAAAAACGTCCAACCTGGCACTAAATTGGGACCTAAAAAAGACCCCCCTGGAGAGGGACAAAGTTCCTGCCTGAAGGACATAAAACCCCTCCAAGCTGCCAAGTATCAACAATCATCTGCTAACAATGCCAACTGCCTCTTCCATTCTGGTGGAAAACAGGATTAGTCTTTCTTTCCTATTTTTTTTCCTACAGGACAATGAAAGATTTCTTCCATCGTTAAAATCAAACCTAGGGGGCTCCATGGGAGCTCTCTATAGTTTTTGCTCAATTTAAAAAAAAAATAAAGTCTGCCTAAAAACCAAATCAAACCTCAGAAATCAAAAGCAGTCAGAAAGTCATGGAAACCATGAAGGAAGCACCAGGGTTGTTTTATGGCTGACATTTGCCGATTCTGGTCCATTCTAAAGGAGATCACTCCTGAGTGTTCATTAGAAGGACTGATGTTGAAGCTGAAGCTCCAATCCTTTGGCCACCTGATGCGAAGAATTGACTCATTGGAGAAGACCCTGATGTTGGGAAAGATTGAAGGCAGGAGGAGAAGGAGGTGACAGAGGATGAGATGGTTGGATGGCATCACTGAAGCTATAGGCATGAATTTGAGCAAGCTCTGGGAGTTGATGATGGACAGGGAAGCCTGGCGTGCTGCAGTCCATGGGGTCCCAAAGAGTCAAACACAACTGAGCTGCTGAACTGAACTGAACTGAAGCCTCAGTGCAACGCTCCTTTCCCACCGTGTCTGCTAAATCTATGGACATATTCCAGGAAAAAAGAAAAAAAAAATGAAATCACACAGCATGCTTTTGCTTTTCTTCTGTGTATTTTCACGACGAGCTCCCCAGGTGGCACAGTGGTAAAGAATTGCCCTGCCAAAGCAGGAGACATAGATTCTATTTCTGGGTCAGGAAGCTCCCCTGAAGGAGGAAGCGGCTACCCCCTCCAGTATTCTTGCCTGGAGAATCCCATGGACAGAGGCGCCTGGTGGGCTACATGGTCCATGGAGTCGCTAAGAGTCAGACACGACTGAGCCACTGACCACACACATAACATCTGATTATAACAGAATGAATTATGGGAAAGACATGCGCAGTAGAGCCTGTGGCTATGCAACTTGCAACTGCCAATCAAAACTGTCAGTCTCCGCCTGCCCAGTGAAAGTGCAAGTCGCTCAGTCATGTCCGGCTCCTTGTGACCCCAAGGACAATGCAGTGCGTGGAATTCTCCGGGCCAGAATACTGCAGTGGGTAGCTGTTTCCTTCTCCTTCCCGATCCAGGGATCAAACCCAGGTCTCCCACATTGCATGTGGATTCTTTACCCGCTGAGCCACAAGGGAAGCCCGCTTAGATGATCACATAAAATCTCTGTCTTGAAAATGCACCCGAACATCAACATTCTTACACAAGTGCCTCTCTTGGCTTGGCCCACCTCTCCCTTGAGGTAGTCTTTCTTGTCTCTCTTTAATAAAATTAGCTTTGGCCATGGGTAATATCAGCAAGAGAGTTCCAGAAAAACATCTATTTCTGCTTTATTGACTATGCCAAAGCCTTTGACTGTGTGGATCACAATCAACTGTGGAAAATTCTGAAAGTGATGGGAATACCAGACCACCTGACCTGCCTCTTGAGAAACCTGTATGCAGGTCAGGAAGCAACAGTTAGAACTGGACATGGAACAACAGACTGGTTCCAAATAGGAAAAGCAGTACGTCAAGGCTGTATATTGTCACCCTGCTTATTTAACTTATATGCAGAGTACATCATGAGAAACGCTGGGCTGGAAGAAGCACAAGCTGGAAGCAAGATTGCCGGGAGAAATATCAATAACCTCAGATATGCAGATGACACCACCTTTATGGTAGAAAGTGAAGAGGAACTAAAAAGCCTCTTGATGAAAGTCAAAGAGGAGAGTGAAAAAGTTGGCTTGAAGCTCAACATTCAGAAAACGAAGATCATGGCATCTGGTCCCATCACTTCATGGGAAACAGATGGGGAAACAGTGGAAACAGTTTCAGACTTTATCTTTTTTGGGCTCCAAAATCACTGCAGATGGTGACTGCAGCCATGAAATTAAAAGACGCTTACTCCTTGGAAGAAAAGTTATGACCAACATAGATAGCATATTGAAAAACAGAGACAGTACTTTGCCAACAAAGGTCATCTAGTCAAGGCTATGGTTTTTCCAGTGGTTATGTATGGATGTGAGAGTTGGACTGTGAAGAAAGCTGAGCGCCGAAGAATTGATGCTTTTGAACTGTGGTGTTGGAGAAGACTCTTGAGAGTCGCTTGGACTGCAAGGAGATCCAACCAGTCCATTCTGAAGGAGATCAGCCCTGGGTGTTCTTTGGAAGGAATGACGCTAAAGCTGAAACTCCAGTACTTTGGCCACCTCATGACAAGAGTTGACTCATTGGAAAAGACCCTGATGCTGGGAGGGATTGGGGGCAGGAGGAGAAGGGGAAGACAGAGGATGAGATGGCTGGATGGCATCACCGACTCGATGGATGTGAGTCTGAGTGAACTCTGGGAGTTGGTGATGGACAGGGATGCCTGCTGTGCTGCGATTCATAGGGTCACAAAGAGTCGGACACAACTGAGCGACTGAACTGAACTGAACTGAATTGAAGACCTCAACTGGCTTCTCTGTGTCCTTACCAAGAACCAAGGCCAAGGACAAAGGGTCCTCCTCACCACTCCCTAGTAACACTGCTTTCAAACAAAGCTTGGACTCTGTCAAACCTTTGCCCCGATTCTATGTTCAGTTCACCTCTGCTCAAGCCTCTTCGTGACAATACATTTATCACCTAAATCTCTTCCTGAATATACATGTACCCATAGCTTCAAACTTAACTAATTTTGCCATTTGGGGAGACACCACTCTGGGAAAATCGCCAGCATTCTCTTTACTTGCTACAAGCAATATTCCATCCTTCCTTCTCTTGACATTTGGCTTGGTTGTCTCTGGCTCGACACCCAGCAAGACATGAGCCCAGCTTTTAGGTAACGGTAGAGAGAAAGGTTGTCCTTTGTATTGTTCCATTCCAGCAATCTTGGGGTTCATCCTTGGGTTTAGTCCCTTGAGTTAAGAGTTAGGGTCCGCTCTTTCTGGACCAAAATAGCTTCTTGTAGTTTTATGCTTTTGATCAACTCTGGAAATGTAACCAAGTACAAAAGAAGTCTACAAGCCTTTGCATGCATTACGCCAGCCACACACATACCCGCTGTCCCAGAACACACATGTCTGGCTGGTGTCTGGCTGGAAGCAGGGCTCTCGTTTCCATATTCAAGGTGGCTGGTAAATGTCGGGTCTGTTCTCCATGTCCCTTAGTTCTTTGCCAAGGGCACTCCTGATCCAATCATTGAAGGATGATTCATTTCCCTATATTGAATGATTGTGGCAATCATAACATGGGCTTCCCAGGAAACTCAGTGCTAAAGAATCTGCCTGCCATGCAGGAGCCATAGGAGACATGGGTTTGATCCCTGGGTCAGGAAGATCTGCTGGAGAAGGGAATGGCAACCCACTCCAGTATTCTTGTCTGGAAAATCTCACGGACCAAGGAGCTTGGCGGGCTACAGTCCAAGGGTCACAAAGAATCGGACACGACTGAAGTGATGCAGCACCCGCGCATGATGTAAGGTTGTTGTAACATAATAAAATAAAAGAGTATCAACTTCCCTCCATATCTATGTGAGCTGCACCTTTTTGCTTGAAATGCATCAGACAGAAGGATGACTGCTTCAGGCAACGTATGACTCATGCGCTGCTGAGCACTTTAAACCAATTTAAATCCCGGCTTCCTTACTGAGATTAGGAGCTGAAGGCTTTTGTTTCCCTTTTAGTGAGACATTTTTTCTCTCTGCATTTCTGCTTATTATCTCCCTAATGAGTGATCATGTTTGGTCTCAATTCAATGCAGCGATTCCTGTCCTACAAGGCTCTGGTGCTTAGAGCATTGCTGTTTGCAATCTCATTGACGCTCTGTTCTCAACATTCATTTATTTAATGACAAGGGCATTATCTACTACCAAGTGAGGGATGATGAAAATAAAATTAGTCTAGCAGTTAGGACCAAGGAGAGTGGAATCATGGGATCTCAGGTTTGAACGTGGATTTGCCGCGTGATCACTCTGGGAGCCTGAGAAATGTCAACCTCTGTCATGAGTTTTCTGCTAAATATTACGGGGTCACAGTGAGGGTCAGACTTCAACAGTGCTAACCATATAGTGAGTGCTGTATCATGTGTGCTAGGAGGGTGTGAAGACGGTGATGTCATCTACTCTACTGTAAAACTCAGCGAGAAGCAGAAACAATGCTGGATTTCAGTCTCCATGGTCCTGCCAAGAATGGTGTTCTTTCTACTTGTGAGAACTCTGTGTTGCCAGGAGCCACCTGACAAAAATAATTTTGAAAGAGAGCACAGCCCTATAGTCCTTGGAACCCATGTCCTCAGCCTGCCTTTTGCTCGCAGAAAAATTTTAGCCAGGAATGAATTTAATCAGAAGGCAGAAAAGGCAGAAAAAAAGGAAAACATTCCAAGAAGACAAAATGATAATAGTTTCATCGTTAAGGATGGTTGTATGTATGTGAGTACTCAGTTGCCAACTGATGCCAACAGTTTGAAATCCCATGGACTATAACCTGCCAGACTTCTTAGTCCTTGGGATTTCCCAGGTAAGAATACTGGAGTGGGTTACCATTTTTTCCTGCGGGGATCTTCCTGACCTAGGGATTGAACACGCATCTTCTGCATTGGCAGATGGACTCTTTTCCACTGAGCCAATAAAGATCCTTTAGTTCTTCTTCAGTTGTCATGTACAGAAGTGAGAGTTGAACCAGAAAGAAGGTTGAGGACCGAAGAATTGATGCTTTTGAACTGTGGTGTTGGAGAAGACTCTTGAGAGTCCCTTGGACTGCAAGGAGATCCAACCAGTCCATTTTATAGGAAATCAGTCCTGAATATTCATTGGAAGAACTGATGCTGAAGCTGAAACTCCAATCCTTTGGCCACCTGATGTGAAGAGCTGACTCATTTGAAAAGACCCTGATGCTGGGAAACATTGAGGGCAGTAGGAGAAGGGGATGACAGAGGATGAGATGGTTGGGTGGAATCACCGACTCAATGGACATGAGTTTGAGCAAGCTCCAGGAGATGGTGAAGGAGAGGAAAGCTTGGTGTGCTGCATTGATGGGTCGCAAAGAATTGGATGTGACTGAAGACTGAACAACAGCCACAAGAGCTACAGATAATAATATTTACAGGCATATCCTTATGAGCCGTCTTGTAGACACTGAAACACCCACCATGGGGGAGAAGTCAACTACATGATGACCAGACTGTAGCCATGACATAAGCTGCCATAATTTCCAAAACTGACCTCAAAGGAAAGTGAAAGTGAAAGTTGGCTGGTCATGTCCAACTCTTTGCGACCCCATGGACTCTATAGTCCATGGAATTCTCCAGGCCAGGATACTGGAGTGGGTAGCCTTTCCCTTCTCCAGGGGATCTTCCTGACCCAGGGATCAAACCCAGGGCTCCCACATTGAAGGCAGATTCTTTACCAGCTGAGCCACAAGGGAAGAAGCCCAAGATTACTGGAGTGAGTAGCCTATCCTTCCCCAGCAAAATCTTCCAGACCCAGGAATCAAACTGGGGTCTCCTGCATTGCAGGCGGATTCTTTACCAACTGAGCTATCACAGAAGTGCCCTTAAGGAAATGGGTACAAAATGGAACTGAAGATTAACTGTACTTAAAACAACCAACACGATGCTGCTCAGACCACCAATGACCAATTTCAAGATGACTGTCAGAGCTGACTGTGCTTTTTCTGCATGAAGTCCCCTCCCTCACCCAATAAAATATAAAAATTCTTCCCCTTGATTGTTAGTAGAGCGGGGAGTAGGTGTTGGCCTCTGGACAGAAGTCCACCCTCCCCACTGGTTGCCACCATGCAAAATAAAGCAAATCTTCCTTTCTGCCAACCTGGTTTCTTTATTGCTTGTGAGCAGTGAGCAACTGGACCTCAACTTTGGTTATAGTTTTAACAGAGCTGGCTGGTATCTTTTGAACAAATGCAAGCACATCCGTGATGGGTTTGGTGTAGAGACTGAGTCAAATCTCCACTTGGACAGGACAGCAAACTGGAATCTGCAAAACTGAAGACGTTTTGTGTTCACTGGAGTAAAACCACGTTTAATTAAAAAACGACACTGTCAATCAAACTACCATATGATCTAACAACTCCACTTCCAGGTACACAGCCAGGAAAAAATGAAAACATTAAATCACAAAGACACATGCAACCTTGTGTTCACAGCAGCTGGAGTCACAGTGGCTGAGACACGGAAGCAACGGAAGTACCCATCAAGAGTTGGATGGATAAAGAAGATGATATCATGGTTAGTGAAATAAGTCAGAAAAAGACTATACAGTATCAGTTACATACGGAATGCAAAAAATAAAATAACTGTCTGTAAGAAAACAGAAATAGACTCACAGACACAGAAAACAAGCTAGCATTGACCAGTGGGAAGAGGAGAGAGGCAAGATAGGGTAGGGGGCGAATAAGATACAAACGACCATATGTCAAATACATAAGCAACAAGGATTACTGTACGCTACAGCGTATTATAGCCATTAATTTGTAACAACTTTTCAGTTCAGCTCAGTTCAGTTGTTCAGTTGTGTCTAACTCTTTGCGACCCCATGGACTATAGTATGCCAGGCCTTCCTGTCCATCACCAACTCCCAGAGTTTACCCAAACACTCGTCCATTGAGTCAGTGATGCCATCCAACCATCTCATCCTCTGTTGCCCCCTTCTCCTTCCGCCTTCAATCTTTCCCAGCATCAGGGTCTTTTCAAGTGAGTCAGCTCTTTGCATCATGTGGCCAAAGGATTGGAGTTTCAGCTTCAGCATCAGTTCTTCCAATGAATATTCAGGACTGATCTCCTTTAAGATGGACTGGTTGGATCTCCTTGCAGTCCAAGGGACTGTCTCCAACACCACAGTTGAAAAGCATCAATTCTTCAGCACTCAGCTTTGTTTATAGTCCAACTCTCACATCCACACATGACTACTGGGAAAACCGTAGCTTTGACTATGATCATCACAGAAAAGTAAAGGTCATACGTCTGCAAGAATATTTTACTAAATGATATTGTAAGTCACTGTATTTCATTACGTGTCCTGAAATGCATGTGCAAAGTGGACTCTTTGGTCAATACTTTTTATCAATGACTTTCAAAATGAATTCCACTTAATTTTTTTTTAAGTTGAAATACAGTGGACAAACGTAAAGCCTATTATACAGAGTGAAGTAAATCATAAAAAGACAGTCAAATATCTTATACCAATGCCTATACATGGAATCTTAAAAAGCAGAGACATTACTTTGCCAACAAAGGTCCGTCTAGTCATGGCTATGGTTTTTCCAGTGGGCATGTACGGGTGTGAGAGTTGGACTGTGAAGAAAGCTGAGCACAGAAGAATCGATGCTTTTGAACTGTGGTGTTGGAGAAGACTCTTGAGAGTCCCTTGGACTGCAAGGAGATCCAACCAGTCCATTCTAAAGGAGATCAACCCTGGGATTTCTTTGGAAGGAATTATGCTGAAGCTGAAACTCCAGTACTTTGGCCACCTCATGTGAAGAGTTGACTCACTGGAAAAGACCCTGATGCTGGGAGGGATTGGGGGCAGGAGGAAAAGGGGACGACAGAGGATGAGATGGCTGGATGGCATCACCGACTCGATGGACATGAGTCTGAGTGATCTCCAGGAGATGGTGATGGACAGGGAGGCCTGGCATGCTGCGGTTCATGGGGTTGCAGAGAGTCCAACACGACTGAGTGACTGAACTGAACAGATACATGGAATCTAGAAAGAGACAGCAATGGAGATTCGGATGTAAAGAGCAGATTTGTGGACAAAGTGGGGGAAGGAGAGCCTGGGATGAATGCAGAGAACAGAATGAGAACTGTTGAGTGAAAGTGAAAGTCCCTCGGTCGTGTCCAGCTCTTTGCAACCCCAAGGACTACAACAGTCCTTGGGATTCTCCAGGCCAGAATACTGGAGTGGGTAGCCTTTCCCTTCTCCGGGGGCTCTTCCCAACCCAGGGATCAAACCCAGGTCTCCTGCACTGCAGGCGGATTCTTCACCAGCTGAGCCACCACGGAAGCCCAACATGCACACTGCCATATATAAAATAGACAGCCATGGGGAGTTTGTTATACGATGCAGGGAGCTCTGTGATAACCTAGAAGGAGGTTCAAGAGGGAGGGGACATAAGTATCCCTACGGCTGATTCATGTTGAAGTATGGCAGAAATGAACACAACATTGTAAACTAAGTATCCTCCAATTAAAAATATATATTTTTTAAAAGCTGACATATGATTGACCTGCAACATGATATTGGTTTCAGGTGAACAACTGAATGATGCGCTATTTATATCTATATTACGAAAGGATCATCACTAGACTGCGTCTAGTCAACATTCATCACCAGCAGTTGCGCTGCACAGCTCAAAATTTGAAAAATCTCCTTCCTTGGCAAGATTTTCAAAAGAAGAAGGCTGTCATGTTCTGCATGATGAACTCGAACAGAGATTCTGCCCCACGTGTTAACTTCTGTACCTTTGAACCTACAGGAGTTTCACCTTTTAATTAAACGAGGCACTTCAGAAGCCAGGACCTCCTTGGATAAGATCCTTTTAACCACAGGCCCTGTCTCCTCTCCTACGGGGAGTTGATTAAGAGTTCTGCTCAAATTCTGCCAGCATGATTTCTTAGATCTTCTAATAACTCTGCGAGCCAGAATGTGCTTCCTTTTATAATCCGTCAGGCGCTGAAAGTTGAACCGTCGTTTGGGTTTTTTTCAAGGGCTTTGTGCTCTGATTATGCAAATCTGTGCTGGATAAGGGGTCTGGAGGCTAGTCTTTTTTTCCCCCACCTTGTTGAAGAATATCTATTTTGTCTGACTTCTGATTAACAGAGGCTCTCACTCACCACTCACGCTGTACCTTGAAACTGAAAGTGAAGTCGCTCAGTCGTGTCCGACTCTTTGTGATCCCATGGACTGTAGTCTACCAGGCTTCTCTGTCCATGGGATCCTCCAGGCAAGAGTACTGTAGTGGGTTGCCATTTCCTTCTCCATGGAATCTTCCTGACCTAGGGATCGAACCCAGGTCTCCTGCACTGCAGGCAGACGCTTGACCCTCTGAGCCACCAGGGAAGCCCAAGAAAAGGTAAGATTGGAAGATTTTATAGAGAGATAGTTACATAGAAATACGGACGACATGAATTATTACATATATTAGAGGGCTTCCCAGGTGGCACCAGTGGTAAAGAAGTTGTCTGCCAATGCAGAATATGTAATAGGAGACGTGGGTTCAATCCCTGGGCCGAGAATATCCTGTGGAGGAGGGTACAGTAACCCACTCCAAGTATTCTTGCGTGGAGAATCTCAAGGACAGACAAGGCTGACGGCAATAGTTCATAGTGTCACAAAAAGTTGCACAAGACTGAAACGACTTAGCACGCATACATGCACTGATATATATTAGTGATCGTGTATGCTGCTGCTGCTGCTAAGTTGCTTCAGCCGTGTCCAACTCTGTGCAACCCCATAGATGGCAGCCCACCAGGCTCCGCCATCCCTGGGATTCTCCAGACAAGAACACTGGAGTGGGTTGCCATTTCCTTCTCCAATGCATGAAATACGATTATACAAAATATGTGCCGTCTACATAATCTATAAAGATATAGCTATAATGCATATTACATACTGATAGGCGTTGGTTATTATGTATATTATTGTTATTCTTGTTCAGTCTCTTAGTCGTGTCTGATTCTTTGTGACCCCCATGGACTGCAGCACACCAAGTTTCCCTGTCCTTCACCATCTTCCAGAATTTGCTCAAACCCATGTCCATTGAGTCTGTGATGACATCCAACCATCTTATCCTTTGTCATCCCCTTCTCCTCCTGCCTTCAATCTTTCCCAGCATCAGGGTCTTTTCCGAGTCAGTTCTTCACATCAGGTGGCCAAAGGATTGGAGCTTCAGCTTCAGCATCAGTCCTTCCAAGGAATGTTCAGGGTTGATTTCCTTTAGGACTGACTGATTTGATTATATAGACTGCATGTGTATGTGTGTGTGTGTGTGTGTGTGTGTGTGTGTTATGTATATACACCAAAAATTTAACTGGTGATTCACCTTCACATACTGCAATTCACATTCAAGAATAAAGCACTTCCTAAGGGCTGGGTAAGCCATGTAGAGCCCTGAAGTTATTTTTAAAACATAGACCTCACTAGCAGAAAAGGGTAATAAGACAGGGCAAGAAACAGTCTGAGTTTACTGCCTCGATGAAATACGTTCATGCCATTATCTTTAAGTTAATCCATGAAAAGTCTCTATCTTAGAAGGCTTTGACAGCCAGATTAGTATAAACATTCATTTTTTCAGAGCTATATGTTTCCAAACATATATACCCATAACTAATGGTTTTGTATATCTATCTGTGTGGATTGAGGGCAGGTGTACACAGATATGTATATCATTAAAAATACCTTTAATCTGGGTGAAAAAATTATTTGAAAGAGGATGATATTTTGACTATAAGAGGAGAATACCTCAGAGGCCATTTTAGAAAGGGGAATGAATTCAGCCAATATTTTCTCCCTAATATTTCAAATTTATGTACAAAATTAGTTGTCTTACTTAATTTCCTCAGAAATTCCCTGTGATTACACTTTTGCCTATGACTGGTTAGATTCATAAGTGCCTCATAGTGACTTTTATTTTTTTTCTAATGAGATTCAAAAGAAAATCAAAATGTTGTTTTATTTCTGGTCATGAGCCAGAACAAGAAGATAAAACTGGCCCTGAATCTTAGGAAAATGAAATAAAGATGACCATGAGATGATTACTGGGCAGTTTATTTCAATACCCATCTGTGAAGAGAAAGTCATGTTTGGAGAAAAGGTTACAGAATAAATGCAGCGTGAGAATCCCAGACCAACCCCAAAGTGCAGTGAAGGTACAAAGTGAAGTGAACTTGAGGCCCTCAGTGAAGGATTTGTAAGAAAGTTCTTAGATTACAGAAGAAAAGAAAATATTCCTTATGAGTGGGGGGATGGGGAAGCAAACCCAGTGGTTCTTAACTGCCTTGTTTATTAAAGACATCAAAGACGTTTTCATATGATTCTGCAATCAAAGCAAAATAACTAATATGAGCAGAGAA
This sequence comes from Bos taurus, assembly GCF_002263795.3. NCBI lineage: Eukaryota > Metazoa > Chordata > Mammalia > Artiodactyla > Bovidae > Bos > Bos taurus. The sequence goes on along the minus strand of NC_082638.1, from coordinate 4,914,638 downwards.
CAGAAGAAAATGAATGGAAAAGCAGTGTTCTTCTGTGTATGACCTGTGTGTGACGTCACAGTCACAGTGTATGGCTTCATATCCACTATGCACGTGACATCACACACACTGTATCTGCGACATCACACCCTCCATATCTATGATCACACCCACTATTATTATGACATCACACCCACTATATCTAACACTACATCCACTGTATCTGTGACAGCACAACCAACATATCTGTGATCACACCCACTGTATCAATGACATCTCATGCACTATATTTATGACATCATATCCAGTATATATGACATCACGCCCACCATATATGACATCACACACACTTTTTTAAATGAAAACACACCCACTATATCTGGCATCACGTCCACGGTACCTATGATCTCACACCCACTGTATTTATAGGCTCACATCCACTATATATGACATCATTCCCACTGTACCCATGATATTGTGCATGCTGTATTTATGACATCATATCCACTATATACTATCTCACATCCACTATAATGACATCACATCCACTTTATCTATGACATCAAACCCACTCTTTCTATGACATCATGCCACTGTGTATCATATCACATGCACAATATCTATGATCTCATACCCACTGTATCTATGACATCATACCCACTGCATCACAGACATCACAACCACCATATTTATGACATCATATCAACTATACATGAGATCACATGCAGTATTTGTGACACCACACCCACTGTATATGACATCACACCCACTTTTATGACAAGACACCCAGTATATCTGACATCACATCCACTGTATCTGTGGCTTCACAACCACTGCATCTATGATCACACACGCTGTATCTGTGTCATCACACCCACTGTTTTTATGACCTCACACCACTGCATCATTGATATCACAGCCACCGCATTCATGACATCATATCAACTATATATGACTTCACATCCAGTATATATGACATCACACCCACTGTATATGCTGTCACACACTTTTTTTATGACAACACACCCACTGTATATGATATCCCACATTTCTATGACAACACACCCACTATATCTGACATCACATCCACTCTTTCTGTGACTTCACAACCACCATATCTATGATCACACCCACTGGATCTATTACATCACACCCACTATATCTATGGTATCACACCCACTGTGTTTATGACATCACACCCAGTATATTTGTGACATTGCACCCACCATAGCTATGATCACATCCATTGTATCTATGACACCACACCCACTGTATTTATAACAAAATATTCACCATATATGACATCACACCCACTCTATAAGACATCACACCAAGCATATGATACAATGCTCACTAGATTTATGACATCACGCCCACTGTATTTATGACATCACATACTATACATGACATCACACCCACTTCATCTATGACATCAAACCCACTCTTTCTATGACATCACACCCACTGTATCTATGGTACAAAATCCACTGTATTTATGACATCACATCCATTATATATGACATCAAACCCAGTATATGACATCACACCCACTTCATCTATGACATCAAACCCACTGTTTGTAGGACATTACACCCACTATACCTATGGCACATCACCCACTATATTTATGACATCACATTCACTGTATTTATGACATCACATCCCTTATATATGATGCCAAATCCACTATATATGACACCACATCCACTATATGATATCATACACAGTGTATCTATGACATCACACCTACTGTGTCTATGACATCTCACCCATTACATATGACATCACATCCACTGTATCTATGATATCACATGCACTATGTCTATGATCTCACACCCACAGTATCTATCATATCACATCACATCACATCACATCACATCATGAGCAGGGGGTGAATAGTTCATTTCCTGCCCTCTTAAGATAAAGGCAGGGACTCTCCAGGTGGCTCCGTTGTGAATAACCCGCCTGCTAATACAGGAGATGTAAGAGACGCCAATTGATCCCTGGGTCAGGAAGATCCCCTGGAGAAGGACATGGCAACTCATTTCAATATTCTTGCCTGGAGAGTCCCATGGACAGAGGAGCCTGGAAAGCTACAGTTCATGGTGTTGCAAGAGTCAGACATGACTTAGTAGCTAAACAAGAACATCAAAGGTATAGGCATGCAGACATTAGGAGGTTAATTCAACAAAGACTTTCCAGCCTGCTCGACATAAAGTTTTACAGACCTAGGGGTTCAGGTCCTGCCAGGATATCTCTTGTAAGGCAAATGAAGCTATAACCCTTGATAACGAACCAAACTAGAGTCTGCTTACCCGAACACAATAAAGCCAATCTACTGACACTGGACTGTGCTGGAGAAAATGGAAATGCTTGCTGCAGCTGCCAAGCAGGGAACCCAGGCAGCTTACAAGACCCAGACAAGTTGATGGCTTTTGAGTGTGTCCTCAGTCACTCAGTCGTGTCCGACTCTTTTCGACCCCATGGACTGCAGCCCGCCAGGCTTCTCTGTCCATGGGGATTCTCCAGGCAAGAATACTGGAGTGAGTTGCCATTCTCTTCTCCAGGGAATCTTCCCGACCCAGAGATTGAACCCGTCTCCTGCTTTGGCAGGTGGATTCTTTACCACTGAGTCACTCAATGGCTTTCAGGGAAAGGTTTCTCTTAATTGGTTGGTGGTGAGGTAATCTGGAGTCACAATCAACAGCCTTCAGCTTCCAACCAGGTCGGGGTCTATGTGCCTGTGGGCAGCATACAGTTAAGTTTTTCAGCCTGGTTGGGGATTCAGTATCTGCAAAGGAGCTCAAAGGATTTGGTTCAGTCAGTAAAGAATCTGCCTGCAGTGCAGGAGACCCGGGTTCCATTCCTGGGTTGGGAAGATCCCCTAGAGAAGGAAATGGCAACACACTCCAGTATCCTTGCCTGGAAAATCTCATGGACAGAGGAGCCTGGTGGGCTGCAGTCCATGGGGTCGCAAAGAGTCGGGCACGACTGAGCGACTAACACTTACTTACTTATCATCTTCAGACCTTAAGGAGGAACTGATCATCCTTGACTTTGTTTAATGCCTAACCTATTATTATTACTTTGTCTTGTTTGATTGTTTTCCTTTGTTTCTACATTGTCTCAGTTCTCTGATTAAATTTATTCTTTGGAACAAAGAAGACCTAGGCAGCTAAAGATTTTCTTCTGAACAAGCGACAGATGGAAGGCATGGATGGGAAGGGTCTGTCCCAGGAATGGCCCGTAGGGTCCTAACTCCTTTACACCATAACTGTTCTCTCCTGACCAAACTCCCCAGATGTAGCAGAAGCAAGATGCTGCAACAAGGAGATTTTCACAAAACCACCAGGCAGGTTTCAACCCACCAAAGGAAGGAGGATCTTCCTATAACCTCCAATAAGTGCATACTTATAGAAAAATGGAAACAGCCTATCACCCATTTGAATAGTAACACCTCATTTCCACGAGCACTCTCATTCTTTGAGGAAATTCTAACTATGACTTATTTCAGATCTCATGACACAAAAAAAAATTGAGAGTGCTTTGACCTCCCCAGAGTTCAGATACATGCATTAGCGGTGCTGAAGTTTTCATCCTTACGAAACAATTCTTCATTGTAGGTGACACAGAAAATACGCAAATCTGCAATGAAAATTGCAAAATCTGCAATGAAAATCACAAAACTCTTTCCTAACTCCACTTCCCTTGATAATTTAGAGCATGTTAAACTTGATAACTTGACACATGTTCAATTTTAAGGAGAAGTTAACACTTTCAATTTGCTCCAAAAAATGAAGCCGCGGTGCCACCTTTAATGATATAATTGCCCTCTTTGGAGACGCAGCAGAAAACAGCCAGTTTCAAGCAAAGCAGCTACATATGGCATCTGCACAGTGTAAATGTCTGCTCAAAGAGTTTGAAATATAAAGTCAACAGCCATTTCACATGAATGAAATTTAAATGTACAAGTAATCAGATTTCCAAAAAGTCCTATAGTCAACAACATGAGTTAAGAACGACTCAGTGCAATGGACATTGACTTGATGTCTCTTATTTTAGGCTCCTTGTGGCTCAGCTGGTAAAGAATCCGCCTGCAATGCGGGAGACCTGGGTTGGGAAGATCCCCTGGAGAAGGGAAAGGCTACGCACTCCAGTATTCCGGCCTGGAGAATCGTCCATGGGGTCGCAGAGAGTCGGACCCGACTGAGCGACTTTCAATTTCTTTCACTTTCACCAGGAATCAAGGGTTCAAGGAAGAATAACACGTTGTTCTTATATTCACGGTTCTTACAGTGGTTTAGGAGAGACAACACATAAGCCTTAACTGCACACATAGATCTGAAAGGTGGTAGCAAACTGCAGACAGACGGGAGAAGGACTGGTAGCCGGGGTCTGGGAAGGTACTCTTCAGAAAGATTATCATCAGCAAGGTTTTGAAGGGAGACACCATCCAGCACTGATGTAATTAGGGGCCAGGTAGGATGTGTCTGGTGGTGAAAATAAAGCCTGATGCTGTAAAATACAATATTGCAGAGGAATCTGGAATGTTAGGTCTGTGAATCAAGATACATTGGATGTGGTGAAGCAGGAGATGGCAAGATTGAAAGCTGAAGCTCCAATCCTTTGGCCACCTGATGCAAAGAGCTGACTCATTGTCAAAGACCCTGATGGTGGGAAAGACTGAAGGCAGGAGGAGAAGGGGACGACAGAGGATGAGATGGTTGGATGGCACCACTGACTCAATGGACGTGAGTCTGAGCAGGCTCCAGGAGTTGGTGATGAATAGGGAGGCCTGGCGTGCTGCAGTCCATGGGGTTGCAAAGTCAGACACAATTTAGCAACTGAACGACAACAAATACCAGAACCATACACAAAGGAGAGTTTGTGGTTGCCTTTAACCCACTGCATAGGTTCGCGTGCCCTTTAAACCAGCGGTCCCCAGCCTTCCTGGCACCAGGAACGGCTTTCGTGGAAGACGATTTTTCCTGGGACCGGAGTGGAAGTGGTTTCAAGATGAATCAAGCATGTTAAGTTTCTTGCACTCTTATCTGATCAAATACCGCCACTAATCTGTCAGGAGGTACCAGCCCATGGCCCAGAGGCTGGGGACCCCTGCTTTAATCCATCCAATTCAGGTGACCAGGATCAGAGTCTTTGGGAGGATAAACACATCCAGACTGAGAATTCTTTCCATGTGTCTTGTTCACCTTGAGTGTAAGCGTGTATGCTCAGTCGTGTCCGACTGCTCTGTGACCCCACAGACTGTAGGCTCTGAAGGAGCCCGCCAGGCTCCTCTGTCCGTGGGATTCTCCAGGCAAGAATACTGGAGTGGGTTGCCGTGCCCTCCTCCGAGGGATCTTCCCAACCCAGGGATCGAACCCAAGTCTCCCGCATCTCGTACACTGGCAGGTGGGTGCTTTACCACAATGCCACGGGGGAAGCCTTGTTCACAGTGAAACCCAACTCCCTTCCCAAGGAAAACCCAGTGTGAGATTTTTTATTTTCCAAGTGAGTTCTCTGTCTTGGTTTATGGTCACTGCACACCAAGCAGGGTGCAACTCGGGATTCCTTCTTATTAAAAAACAAAATCATAAACAAAGCTAGGGATGAGACATCACCTCTGCCAACGTCCTAACTATGTTTCGATGGCTTTTCAAGGAAGAATAGCTTTCTGCAATCATACGTCATATGCAAACAAAAGTGAAGTCAGAGCTGAGAGCCCAGCAAATCACAGACATCTTTACTGGTATGACACGAAATTAACTTGAGAAGTGTTGAGTTTTGAAAACATTTTTTCCTCCCTTCACTATGTAATATGACGTCTGCACATCAAAACCCAAGCCTTTTTATTGCTGCTTTTTTCTAAGGCTGTAAACCAGATGAAGGTATCTGCCAGGCTTGCAGGCAGGCTCTGGAGAAGCCATTTTCTGACTTTCAAGGTCATTTATTCTGGTCTTTCTTTGATGCCTGTCTGCCGTCCATCACCCTGCACGATGGGCTTGTGTCACGGACACTTCTCCTTACACACAGTGATTCCCAAGGCTGATGACGCCAACACTTAAAAAGAGGCTTGTCATACCCTGAGAGTTAGGTTAAAGTGAAATTCGCTCAGTCGTCTCCGACTGTCTGCGACCCCATGGACTGTACGCTCCATGGAATTCACCAGGCCAGAATCCTGGAGTGGGCAGCCTTCTCCAGGGGATCTTCCTAACCCTTAAATCGAACCCAGGTCTCCTGCATTGCAGGCAGATTCTTTACCAGCTGAGCCACCAGAGAAGCCCAAGAATACTGGAGTGGGTAGCCTAACCCTTCACCAGCAGATCTTCCCATACAAGGAACTGAACTGGGGTCTCCTGCATTGCAGGTGGATTCTTTACCAGCTGAACTGAGAGTTTGTTTATCTACAGTCTGAAAAATGTATTAGTCCCTAAGCCGTGTCTGACTTTTTCTGACCCATGGACTGTAGCCCTCCAGGCTCCTCTGTCCATGGGATTCTCCAGGCAGGAATACTGGAGTGGGTTGCCATACTCTTCTCCAGGGGAATCTTCCCGACTCAGGGATCAAATCCAGGTCTCCTGCATTGCAGGCAGATTCTTCACTGTCTGAACCACCAGGGAAGCCCACAGTCTGAGAAGCCTTCTGAAAACTCTGTTAACAAAAGAACCTGGGGTCCTTTCCTAGAGTGCTGTCCCCTAGGCAAAAGTCTCCTCCAGCAGGGAACACAAAGAAATCATTGGGGACTAAAAATAACCATGCACATGCACAGCTGGGGCAAATGATGAACAATAAGATACAAAGAGACCAAAACCCAAGCAAGCGTCAACTCTGAGGCGCTTGGAACAAAAGCAGGGCCATGACCATGCGTCCTGCACACACACCACTGAGAGGGTGGGGCCAACGACCTAAGCCACGCCTCCAGCCAGACACACCCATCTGCCGCCTGCCATTTAAAGGGCCAGCTCACCCCAACCCAGGGATGAGAAATGGAACTGGATCCTTGTTCTCTCTACCTTGCCTGAATTTCTCTTCTGGCCTCCTCAGTTACTTTTGTTTAAAATTTTTATTTCATTATTGTCTTTTTAAATTATTTGGCTGTGCTAGGTCTTTGTAGCATGTGGGATCTTTTTTTCTTCTTTTCCCTTTTATAGTTGCAGCATGTGGGATCTATTTCCCTGATCAGGGATCAAACCCAGGTCCCCTGAACTGAGAGCTCAGAGTCTTAGGCACTGAACCAGCAGGAAAGCTTCACTGACTATTAAAACAGTCAAAAGACCCAGATAGGTAACAGTACCAGGATTCTGCATCTGGCCATGCCAATGAAAGGAAACTTGGCTCCACGTCTGAATTTTTTCTACTTCTCTTGACTTAATGACTACTTCCAACAATTTGTGAATTTTGCTTCAAAATTTTACAGCACCCTAGTTATACACCTTGGGATTCCCAGGTGATGCTAGCGATAAAGAATCTGCCTGCCAGTGCAGGAGATGGGGGTTCAATCCCTGGTCAGGAAGATTCCTTGGAGGAGGAAATGGCAACCCACTCCAGTATTCTTGCCTGGAGAATCCCATGGACAGGGAAGCCTGGCAGGTTATAGTCCGTGGGGTCGCAAAGAGTCAGACACGACTGAGCAAGTGAGCACACAGTTAGAGCACAAACTAGTGGAAATACAGGTCATAGCATCTACAATAAAAGGAGCTTATGTTTCTATGTCATTCAGCCTCTTGTTATAGGTGGGTACTATTTCGAACTCTTTGTGAATTCATACATTAAACATTTGCTGGAAACCATCGTGCAATGCACGCAACTCCATACCATGTGCTGGGGGTCCACCGTGCATACCTCTCTTCCTTTATTCAGCAAGTGTTTATTGAAGAGCTCCTAGCTTCAGCAACCAGTTGTAGGCTCATCCAGAGAACACATCACATTTTATATACATTTCCCTAATGGATTTCTAGAAAGTTTCTATTTTTGAAAAAATGCTAGCAAGCGATGGTCCCCTGCTGTTTGCATTAAATGGTTAAAGACTGTGGTGGTAATACTATTTTCAAAGATAATTAATCACGGCTATAATAATCTTAACAATGGAGCTTCCCTAGTAGCTCAGATGGTAAATTATCTGCCTGCAATGCGGAAGACCCAGGTTCAATCCCTGGGTTGGGAAGATCCCCTGGAGAAGGTAACGGCAACCCACTCCAATATTCTTGCCTGGAGAATCCCATGGACAGAGGAGCCTGGTGGGCTACAGTCCACAGGGTTACAAAGAGTCGGACATGACTGAGCATCTAACACACACACAATCGTAACAACAAAACTAATGCAAAGTGAGCTCCTCATTTGAGCTAGATGCCGCACTATGACTCTTTACGTGTTATTTTTTATGATCATCAAAATGACCTGAACGTGTTAAAGTGTTAGTTGCAAGAATACTGGAGTAGGTTGCCATTTCCTCCTCCAGGGCGCCTTCCCCATCCAGGGATCAAACCCAGGTCTCCTGCGTCTGCTAATTGACAGGCAGATTCTTTTCCGCTTGAGCCATTGGGAAAGCCAGCACATTGGTGTATACAAAAAAACAGCATCCATCAAGCCCTTACTGTGTGCCAAACACAAACACTTCGCTAACATCTTTTATTATTTTTCTCATAAAACCTTGGAGAGTGCGCCTTATCTTGCTTTTAAAATGCACAAACTGATGCTTAGAGAGGTGAAATAACCTGATCCTTGGACCTGGAAGATCCCCTGGAGGAGGGCTTCACAGCCCACTCCAGTATCCCTGCGTGGAGAATCCCATGGACAGTGGAGCCTGAGGGAGCTACAGTCCATGGGGTCACAAAGAGCTGGACACGACTGAAGCAACTTAGCACGAAGGCACACCCTCAATCTAAGTAATTATTCCCTTTCACCACTGAGCTTCTTAAAGGTACCAGCTGCATTTTGAAATATCTGTGGCTGGACCAAGGGAAATGAGTATGTCTGCAAAGTGTACACAGCTGGATCTCCAATCATGTTGTAAGTAAGCCATGCAATACTCCTGAAGAACCGTAACATGAAACGATGCTTTAACACAACCTATCGCCAAGTGCACTTTTATCAGACCAATGAATCAGTGTCAAACACTTCAATTGCCATAAATTCCTTTTTCCAAAATTCCACTTAAACCTTCTTTTAATAATACTTTAAAAAAAAAAAACCTTTCTATTGCTTAAGGGCATATGAGACAAGCAGGAAGAATCATCAACACAGAGTAATGAATTTTTGTTAACACCTTACACAATGCTAGAGCGTGCTTTATAGAAATTTAGCAGAGGTCAGTGACCATGGGGCTATATTTTTGAGAACTCATAACACCGTATTTAATTTCAAGGATATCAACAGTGGCACAGCAAATGTGTTTCCATTGAAAGCAACACAGAAACTGTTATTTTCATCTTTCTCAAAGCGGGTAATTGTCTCCACACACCGTTTGGGGGAGCAATTGGCAATATATGAAGATATTTTTTTGTTTCCACTACCTGGGGAGGAGGGTGCTACTCACAACTCGTGGGCAGAGGGCAGGGACTCTTCTAAACATCCACAAAGCACGAGGTAATCAACCCTCTACTGCAGAGAACTAACTATTCAGCCCCAAACGTCAACTGTGCCCAGACCGAGAGAACAGGGCTTACACTGAAAGTGAAAGTGTTAGCCACTCATTTCTGTCTGACTCTGCAACTCCATCGGAGAAGGCGATGGCACCCCACTCCAGTGATCTTGCCTGGAAAATCCCATGGACGGAGGAGCCTGGTAGGCTGCAGTCCATGGGGTCGCTAAGAGTCGGACACGACTGAGCGACTTCACTTTCACTTTTCACCTTTATGCATTGGAGAAGGAAATGGCAACCCACTCCAGTGTTCTTGCCTGGAGAATCCCAGAGACGGGGGAGCCTGGTGGGCTGCCGTCTATGGGGACGGACAGAGTCGGACATGACTGAAGCGACTTAGCAGCAGCAGCAGCTGCAACTCCATGGATTGTAGCCCGCCAGGCTACTCTGTCCATGCGATTTTCCAGGCCAGAATACTGGAGTGGGTTGCCATTCCCTTTCTCCAGGGAATCTTCCTGACTCAGGGATCGAACCCAGGTCTCCTTCATTGCAGACAGATTCTTTACTTTCTCAGCCACCAGAGACTGAGACCGAAAAATGAACTTCTGAAAGTGAAAGTTGCTCAGTTGTGTCTGACTCTTTCCGACCCCATGGACGATGCAGTCCATGGAATTCTCCAGGCCAGAATACTGGAGTGGGTAGCCCCTCCCTTCTCCAGGGGATCTTCCCAACCCAGGGATCAAACCCAGGTCTCCACATTGCAGGCAGATTCTTTACCAGCTGAGCCACAAGGGAAGCCCAAGAATAGTGGAGTGGGTAGCCTATCCCTTCTCCAGGGGATATTCCTGACCCAGGAATAGGACTTTTCCATAACCAGTAATCATCTGGACTCAATATTTTCTTAGTACCACTTGATACTAAGAATTTCTAGAAATCTACAGACTCCCCCATCAGCAAACAGAAGCATCATTTCAACTTCTGTTTAAGGAAAAGACTCGTTTTTCTATAAGTTAGCTACTCAAATGCAACACTATCGCAGGAACAGGAGATTGACATATGAATTTGACATGATACTGTGATTCTTTTTTTTTGTAATTAATTAATGTATTTATCTGGCTCCCAGTGGGTCTTAGTTGCGAGATGTGGGACCCATTTCCCTGACCAGGGATTGAACCCGGGTCCCCTGCGCTGGGAGCATGGAGTCTTAGCCACTGGATCACCAGGGAAGTCCCTGTGATTTCTTTTAAAAAATGACACAAATGAAACTTCCTATGAAACAGAAACAGATCATGGACACAGAGAACAGCGTGGTGGTTGCCAAGGGTGGAGGGGGAGGGAGAAGGATGGATTGGGAGTTTGGGATTAGCAGAGGCGGCCTAGGATATTTAGAATGGAAAAAAAAAAAAAAACAAATGTTGTAGTGTAGAGCACACAAAACTATCTTCAATACCCTGTGATAAATCATCACGGAAAAGAACACTGGAAAGACTCCGTAAACAGAATCCCTTTGCTGTACAGAAGACAGGAGCGCAGCACTGTAAACCAACCATACTTCACTTAAAAATAAAAAAATATTCATCACCGTTTCTGGTCCCAAATGATACATCACTGCACATGGAGCCGTTCAAACCAACATCCAGAAAAACATCCGCATGACGGGAAATAAGCCTTAGAGTTTTAAGGCTGTTGCTGCAAAGATGGATCTGATCAGGACGCTTCATTTGCAACTTTCCTTTCCGCTATAACATGGTAATTAAAGTCTTTTTAGGGACTCTGGTTTAGAAACTGCTGGGCTATGGATGTCTGGGCGTTGGGGCTAAATTTTCCTGGCTCTGATCATTGACTGAATGAATCAGATCGATTGTGATTTCCCACAGAAGGACTTTAGAAATAAAGCTGTTCCAGCCATTAATTTCCCCTCTTCACAGAGGCATCAATTAGATATTGATTTATTGGAGACATTTCAGCTTCCTGGATCTTCATTCTAGGCTCAAACACTCATGAGACCGTTTATGGATTACCACACAAAAAAAGTACTTTTCCAGTTAATAAACTTCTTATTTATCTGTTTAAACCTTACACAAAGAGACGTTCATAAAACCATCATTCAATATCCTGAAGGCTCAATTCAGAGTTCTCATTGAAAGGTAGCCACTGTCTCCTATGGCCCAGATTTTTCCTGATTCCACAAAATCCTCACTCCTGCCTTTGGCCAAGGAGGTAATTCACTCTACATTAGTCATCAAAGGCGCGCTTCCCTGGTGGCTCAACAGTAAAATAATCCACCTGCCAAGGCAGGAGACAAGGGTCTGATCCCTGTGTTGGGAAGATTCCCTGGAGGAGGAAAAGACCAACCAGCTCCATTATTCTTGCCTAGAGAATCCCTTGGACAGAGGAGCCAGGTAGGCTACAGTCCATGGAGGGGCAAAGAGTTGGACGTGACTGAGTGACTGAATACACACATCTAGCTATCTATGACAAAAAAAAAAAAAAAATTACAGATTTAAACAATTTTTATGTGAAGGTTATTGGGACACAGAGATTCTTCTAAAAGCATGGGCTTCCTGGTGGCTCAGGGGTAAAGAATCCGCCTGCAATTGATCAGGAAATTGATTCCTGTGTTGATCAATACAGTGGGTTTGATCCCTGGGTTGGGAAGATCCCCTGGAGAAGGAAATGACAACCCACTCCAATATTCTTGCCTGGATAATCCCAAGGACAGAGGAGCCTGGCGGGCGACAGTCCAGGGGGTCGCAAAGAGTTGGACACAACTGAGTGACTAACACACACACACACACACACACACACACACACACAAATTCTGATGGATCCATGTCTCTCTCCTCCCTGTTCCTTGCTGTCCATCCAGTCCTTCCGGCCCACTCTCTATCCCTTTTTTCCTCCTCCAGCCTTCTTCTGGATTTCCTTCCTCTATCTTATCTTGCTGCTAACTAATCTCCTTGCCCCTCCTTCTCCTCATGCGGTGATGACGTTCGGGAACCAGGCAACACGGTTTCCTGACCAGTCCCTTTCTTTTCTGAGCAAAAGCAGCACGCAGACATGGATGCGGTTTGCAACCAGCAAGGAGGCTGCCAATCCTGTCTGCTTTTCCCACTTCCTGTGGGTGTTTGTATAATATTTAAGCATTAATTATGTAATGTTTGTCGTGTTTGACGCTCCCAGGGAAAAGGCACTATATCAACAGCATTATTATTAGTGTTTTCTCGGCGAAATTTCCATCACCGAACGTGTCGGGAAACGAGCGGTGGCCATCTGTCATGCAGTTTGTAAAAGCTTCCTACACGCAGGATTCTCTTTCGCTGCCGAACGGAGGTGCTTTGGAAGCCATGTACAAGAATTCTTTTTAAAGACGCGTCGAACAGCTGTTGCGCCCTGTACTCGTTTTAACACCTTGCTAGCACCTATTATTTTCAACAACCCGCAAAACAAATCACGGTTTCCGTTACTCAGTAATGCTCACGTAAGTATGGATTGTGCTAGACCAGAAGCCGTTTTATTGATAATGAGCAAAAAAAAACCCCAGTGACTCCTACTTGACTTTTTAATGGATTATGAGGCTCCTGAGCTTCGCAGGTGGCTCAGTGGTAAAGAACCCACCTGCCAATACAGGATACCCGGGTTGGATCCCTGGGTCGGGTAGATTCCCCCGGAGGAGGAAATGGCTACCCACTCCAGGATTCTTGCCTGGAGAATCCCATGAACAGAGGAGCCTGGTGGGCTACAGTCCACAGGGTCGCAAAGAGTCGGACATGACCGAGTGACTGAGCACGCACACACAAGGTTTCTAGGGAAGCCAGATCTTTCGTAAGCCCCTGAATGTCTGGAGACCGAGCAGAGGATGAGCTCCAAAATGCACTCAAAAAGCAGAGACGTCCTGACCAAACCCACGCTCTCCCAGCCCCTTCATCAACACTCAGCGTTTCCAGCTTTCTGTTTCATATTTTCATGTTCTTTAAATAGTTGTTTAAATTATATATACCTTATTTTTGTGCAGATTGTAAGGAAAGAATCTGCTCTTTTACCATCTGGCTTTTCAAGTTGCCCCATCAGTATTAACAAAACAATTATCTATCTTTCTGAAATATCATATTATCATAGACTACATTCCGACGTCTGACAGGGCATTTTTCTGACATTCTACTAACTGCATTGATCCCTCAGTTATTAGGCCAACACCAAGCCATTTAAATACATTCACTTGTACCTATTAGGCAAGTTACATATATGAAAGTGAAAGTCGCTCAGTCATGTCCGACTCTTTGCAACCCCATGGGCTATACAGTCCATGGAATTCTCCAGGCCAGAATACCAGAGTGGGTAGCCTTTCCCTTCTCCAGGGGATCTTCCCAACCTAAGGATCAAATACAGGTCTCTCACATTGCAGGCAGATTCTTTACCAGCTGAGGCACAAGGAAATCCCAAGAATACTGGAGTGGGTAGCCTATCCCTTCTGCAGCAGATCTTCCCCACGCAGTAATCAAACCGGAGTCGCCTGCGTTGCAGGCGGATAGTTTACCAACTGAGCTGTCAGGGAAGCCCTATTAGGCCAACATCAGGCTATTTAAATATCGTCTTCATAGTGTATTTTTGTACTGAGTCACACCTTCTCGAGAAGTTGCATTTTCCTTCTAAATGAAACGGACTTTCTTTCTAAATCCTTTCTAAATGGCTCGAAGTGGACACCATGGCATTAACTGCCAACATTCAAAGAAGTCTTTACAGAAAGGAGAAAGTGAATGCCGATGCAGCCCCCTAAAAACCCACTGATACTTTTATAAAGTGAAGCAATTTATGTCTCTGAAAAAGTTTTCAGCATTGTCAACTACACAGCTCTAAAAGCTGAGTGGTCTAGAGTTCATTGGGTATATTACAAAGTATCATCTTTATGGATAGGTTTTGGAAAAGTGCGACTGATCCTTTTTCAAATACCGGGATCTTTGAACTGTGTCTGTAAATGCGAAGAGCTGAATTCCACCATAGCTATGCTCCAAAATATAACAGGTGATCAAAACTAGCCTTTTATCCTGACTCCCAAACATAGCTGGATATCAAATTGTGTGTCTGCCAGGATTTCCTCTGGCTGCAAAAATTCAGCTAGGTTAAGTTACACAGTTCAGGGTGGATTTATCTCTGGGCACACTGCAAGGCTATGGTTTTTCCAGTGGTCATGTACGGATGTGAGAGTTGGACTGTGAAGAAAGCTGAGCGCCGAAGAATTGATGCTTTTGAACTGTGGTGTTTGAGAAGACTCTTGAGATTCCCTTGGACTGCAAGGAGATCCAACTAGTCCATTCTAAAGGAGATCAGTCCTGGGTGTTCTTTGGAAGGACGGATGTTAAAGCTGAAGCTCCAATACTTTGGCCACCTCATGCGAAGAGCTGACTCTTTGGAAAAGACCCTGATGCTGGGAGGCATTGGGGGCAGGAGGAGAAGGGGACAACAGAGGATGAGATGGCTGGATGGCATCACTGACTCAATGGACGTGAGTCTGGGTGAACTCCAGGAGTTGATGATGGACAGGAAGGCCTGGCGTGCTGTGATTCATGGGGTTGCAAAGAGTCGGACACAACTGAGCACCTGAACTGACTGACTGACACTGCAGGGGCTGTAGAAGCAACCCCCAGAACATCCCACTGAAAAGTACTCAGGAAGTGTACCCAGGACCCAGGATCCTTCCATCTTTGATTCAACGTATCCTTTCTGGGCATGCTCAGCAAACGGCATTTCAAACTACTGACATGATGCCCAATATCCAGGTAGAAAGAAAAGAGAAAGAAGAAAGTGCCAGCAACAGATGATATCGAGTTTCACTGACCACCCTCATGTCACAAGAACCTTGTTGGCTGCAGAGAACTTTGGTAAATCAAATTCCTTTCCCAGCTTTTGGTATAGAGACAGATAAAGAAAAAAGGAGGCTGGGTATAGTGTTTAAGTCACCAGCACTACAGTATCATATTAAAAAGTTCACCTTCACGTCACAGGGTACGCAGAAATACGAAAAAGAAACCCATGCCTAAATATAGCCTTGGGATATGCGGACATTCAAGAGCAGAAAAAGTTGTCACGACTTCAGTTCCCCACCTCTTCTAAGAAGTCAGACTATCCTGAAGAAAATATCAGTTTAACTCCAGAATTCTCTTCCAAAGTACACACTGCAGGAAGAAAATAGAGATTTGGGCATCTAAGACTGTAAACACACGTTCTATAACCAGCCAAGGAAAAAACGTTCAGTCACAAAAGGACTTCAAAAGTCTATCAAATTCATGTGCTTTATAAAAAAATAAATTCTTCAAGAATGCTTATAAACAGATAAATGAATCAAATTAATATACCCATGAAGAGAAGTGCTTTGTATAATTAAAACGTCAACAAGCCATGAAACACTGAAACTCTTGGCTGGTTTATAAAGCTGTCATTGTGATGAGGCTTAATTCAACACTCAGAACTAAATCCTGTGAACAATAATGCAACATATCTAGTCCATGTTATAATATATAAATCATTATGTCTACATAACAAACTATATGATAACTAATACAGATGCAATAATCTTGATCTGAAAAAAAAAAAAGGCAATTCATTTTAACCAAATCTATGCAGAGGAAAGATAAACGGTGCTAAGGAGTGGAGGGCAAATGATGTGATTTTAGAACTAAGTATCCAGGTATTTTTTCTTGGGTAGAATTTTCAAATACCCAGAGCAGGGAAAACAGAGGAAAACTTGAGCAATTAAGTAAAAGTCAGAAAATGACAAGAAAGAACAAAAGCTCAGAATTTTAAAAACAGCAGACAAACGAATATCATGAAGAAATGAAATTTTACTTCTGTTCACTTTACTTAAGTGAAAGTCGCTCAGTCGTGTCCAACTCTTTGCGACCCCATCAACTACACAGTCCATGGAATTCTCCAGGCAAGAATATTGGAGTGGGGTAAACTTTCCCTTCTCCAGGTATCTTTCCTACCCAGGGATCACACCCAGGTCTCCCACGTTGCAGGCAGACTCTTTACCAGCTGAACCAGCAGGGAAGACCAAGAATACTGGAGTGGGTAGCCTACCCCTTCTCCAGGGGATCTTCCTGACCTAGGAATCAATCCAGGGTCTCCCACAAAGCAGGCGGATTCTTTACCAATACTTAACATAGAACTAATTGTACACATAATTTCGAACTACGGTTCGTGATCATTCTCGCCAGACGAACCTGCCTGAAAGACCCACAGACCCTCAGTGGTAACAGAGGTCAATAGTGCTGCCAGTTGCAAGTCAGGGCTTACATGATCCATCCGATGAACATTACTCACTCTTTTCCAAACAGGAAACCTTCCCCTTCTCAACACCATGGATGAACCTGGAGGACAGGTGCTAACTGAAATAAGCTAGACTCTGTGGGACAAATACTGCATGATTTCACTCACATGCGATTCCTACAATAGCGAAACCCACAGATTCAGAGTATGATGGCTGGCAGGAACTGAGGGGAACAGGGAAGTAGGGAGATGTAGTTCAATGAGGATACATCTCATTGAAGCAAGATGTACAGACTCTGGAGA
Source organism: Bos taurus (assembly GCF_002263795.3). NCBI lineage: Eukaryota > Metazoa > Chordata > Mammalia > Artiodactyla > Bovidae > Bos > Bos taurus. Next base: position 4,897,510 of record NC_082638.1, on the reverse strand, counting down.
TATGCTGTACAATAGAGTGCCCAAGGTTCACAATACAGGCTGTGCCCTTAAGTGCGGCCGAGAGGGTAGATATCACGTTAATTGTTCTCACCACCACCACCACCAGTAACCCCAGTAAATCAGAGTGTCATACTCAAACTAATTCACCAGTTCTAGCTATCAGAAGAGTCCTGGCCCAATGGGAAGAACCCAGAAATCGCTGCTACCGGGGAGGGCTACCAACATACTCAAGCTTTCCTCGCTTCGGTTGAATATATTTTATTTAAGGCCAGCAGCCTCTGCACACGAGGGTGGAATTTCAAATCCACTGTTTGCGAGCACATGGTCTGCACTCGTATAGAGCCTCAGATTCTTCCCTGCCTTCCAAACAAATTCATGTTAGGACACGGACTGTGTGTGAGGGAGTCATCCCTCCCAGCTTTTGAGCATTTATACATATTTTTGTTGTTATTCAGTTGCTCAGTCATGTCTAACCCGCCATGGGGGCTCCTCTGTCCATGGGATTTTTACACATATTTGAACACCATGAAACACTGGTGAAACATTAAACATCCTGGGAAAGATCCCCATGAGGTTGACGGGAAACATACATTGATGTTTAGGCTGTAATGACTGACAATGTTTTTGCCAATTATTTACAAGCAGAAGTGATGCTTGCCACTCTGAGCCTAGCTCATAAAGCTCTTCCATGAATTTCCTTTATGTTTCTCTCCCTGTCTGCTATCTGAGATGGAGTTGCTCCCAACCCTCTGTCAGGAAATCCCTGGATACCATATATTTCTTTTTAGTGTTATAAAAAAAAAAAAAAAAAAAGCACTGTAGTAAGACTATTGTACCTGCTTAGGTCCATCTAGTCAAAGCTATGATTTTTCCAGTAGTCATGTATGGATGTGGGAGTTGGACTATAAAGAAAGCTGGGCACCAAAGAATTGATGCTTTTGAACTGTGGTGTGGAAAAGACTCTTGAGAGTACCCTGGACTGCAAGGAAATCCAACCAGTCTATCCTAAAGGAGATCCGTCCTGAATATTCATTGGAAGGACTGATGTTGAAGCTGAAAGCCCAATACTTTGGCCACCTGATGTGAAGAGCTGATGCAATGGAAAAGACCCTGATGCTGGGAAAGATTGAAGACGGGAGGAGAAGGGGACGACAGAGGATGAGATGGTTGGATGGCATCACCAACATGATGGACATGAGTTTGAACAAGCTCCAGGAGTTGATGATGGACAGGGAAGCCTGGTGTGCTGCAGTCTTTGAGGTTGTAAAGAGTCGGACATGACTGAGCGACTGATCTGAAAATTTCAGCTTTTCAGTGAAGTCATTCCAGAGCAGGAAAAGGTCTAGAGAAGGGAAGACAGAATAATTCAGTATGCAGAGCCACTGCTCTATGCAGAGGGCATTTAAGGATCAGTGGGACTTCATATGGGCTTCACCGGTGGTGCTAGTGGCATAGAACCCGGCTGCCAAGGCAGGAGACATAAGAGATGTGAGTTCGATCCCTGGGTCACGAATGGGCTCCATCGGCAAAGATCTGAGCTGCCAAGGGATATGACTGAAGACTACAAACTCATAAAAGAATTGGGATGAACACAGACATGCCCAGCAAATCCCAGTTTGCCACGTCCACCCTCCCATCTGAAAAGGAGGAAATTTAGGACAAAAGTAGAAGGATACGTTAACACAACAGCAGGTAGCAAGGGTCTGATGTACAAAAATTGGAAGCTAGAAAACCAGAAAGTGACAAGTGTGATCGCCGGTCAGCTGTCTCCCACACGTTGCTACTCATAGCCTGCAGCCCGCCAGGCTCCTCTGTCCAAGGGAGTCTCCAGCAAGAATACTGGAGTGGGTTGCCATGCCCTCCTCCAGGGGATCTTCTGGACTTTACGGTTCGAACCTCTGTCTTTTGCAATGCAGATTCTTTACCGTTGGAATCACCAGGGGAGCCTGAAGACCAGAGGTTGACTGCAAATATAAAAAACTTCACATAGGTACTAGAAACATGTACAGATGACAGTTCCGTTAAAGGAGCTAAAATGATGCCTAAAAAATTAAAGAGGCTTCAAAGTGACCATCCAGAAATGAAACGCATACAATTAGAAATCCCTCCAGATGGTGAATCTCCCTAACAATGGCCTTGCTCTCACATCCTTTGCAGCAGATTGCTTTGCAGACTGCGCCTGTCTTCCTTCTTCTGCAAACTATGTCTGCTGTTAGATTTATTTCAGACCTGCCAGAGTGCTGCTTTTATGGAATCGCTCACAGACAGGAACCTGTTACAGATTCTGAGTGACCCGAAGAAGCCGTGATAAACTACTAAAGTTAGGTAAGATGGAGCGCTACACAGAAATTCTTCACTGACTTCACTGCAGGCAGGAAACAGAGCCACCCATGTAAAACTGTCGTGTGGGCAGTTTTGACCGATAAAGGCACATGTTGCTACAAAGAGCAGTAAGATCAGAAGAGCCGTCTATTCAATGCTTGCAGATTAAATACAGTCACTTAAAAAAAAAGAACAAGTTCCACAAAAGTGTTTCTTTCTACATGACTGCCAACTAAAGCATGTACCAAGGCTTCTGGTTATTATAACACCAACAAACTCAGCTTTTTTTTTTTTAATTGAAATACAGTTGATTTACAATGTTTTGACAGTTTGTGTTGTACAACAAAGAGATACAGGTATACAAGCATACATGTATATCTATTCTTTTTCAGATTCTTTTCCACTACAGGTTATTACAAAATATGGAAGATAGTTCCCTGTGCCATATAGTAGCAGGTCCTTGGGATTAGTCGCTCAGTCGTGTCCGACTCTCTGCGACCCCGTGGACTGTAGCCCACCAGGCTCCTCTGTCCATGGGATTCTCCAGACAAGAATGCTGGAGTGGGTTGCCATGCCCTCCTCCAGCGGATCTTCCCCACCCAGGGATCGAACCTAGTTCTCCCGCATTTAGTTATCTCTCTTAAATATACGAGTGTGTATAAGTGAATCCCACACTCCCAATTTCTGCTAAAGTTGTTTTCTGTATCTGTGAGTTTGCTTATGCTTCGTACGTAAGTTCACTTGTTTTTTAGGTTCCACGTATATGATAGCATGTAATATTTGTCTTGGTCTGACTTACTTCAACAAGTATGATAATCTCTGCAGGCCTCTCATGTTGCTGCAAATGGCATTATCTCATTTTTTTTTTTAATTTTTGGCTGAATAATGTCCCACTGTTACGTATGCACCTCGTCTTCTTTATCCGTTCCTCTGGTGGTGGGCTCTTAGGTTGCTTCCCGGTCTTGGTTATTATGAATACTGCTGCTATGAACACTGAGGTGGTTGTCTCTTTTCAAATTAGTTTTCTCTGGATATATATACCCAAGAATGGGATTGCTGGGTGAAGAGGTAGCTCGATTTTTAGTTTTTAAACGAACCTCCATGCTATCCTTAATAGTGGCTGCTCCAGTTGGTATTTCCATCTATAGTATAAGAGGGTTCCCTTTTTGTACACCCTCTCAAGCACTGATTGTAGACTTTTTTGAGGATGGCCATTCTCACTGCTCTGAAGTGATATCTCACTATGTTTTGATTTGCATTGCTCCAATAATTCATGATGTTGAACATCTTTTCATTGCCAGTTGACCGTCTGCATGTCTTCTTTGGAGAAAGCTTTTTATTAGGTCTTCTGCCCATTTTTTTAAATTGGGTTCTTTATTCTTTGGATGTTGAGCTGTGGGAACTATTTGTATGTCCTGGAAATTAAGCCCTAGTTGGTCACATCACTTGCAAATATGTTCTCCCAGTCCACAGGCTGTTGTTTCACTTTGCTTTTGATTTCTTTTGTTGTGCAAAAGCCTATAAATTTGATTAGGTCTCAGATGTTTATTTTTCACTGCAGAGTTTTTAAAACAAGAAGGCAAATGGTGCCCAGTTGGGAATTCAATGCCTCCAAAGTTAGTTTCTCATGAATTTCTCTGTGGTACTCCAAATTGACGGCATACATATCAGGAATGAGCAGGGCTCTATAGCTGCTATTTGGTACCTTATTACACCAACGGGCACTTTTTATACAAGGATGTAATTAATTAAGTACGTCTCCTCATGCGAAGAGTTGACTCATTGGAAAAGACTCTGATGCTGGGAGGGATTGGGGGCAGGAGGAGAAGGGGACGACAGGTGATGAGATGGCGGGATGGCATCACCAACTCGATGGATGTGAGTCTGAGTGAACTCCAGGAGCTAGTGATGGACAGGGAGGCCTGGCGTGCTGCGATTCATGGGGTCTCAAAAAGTGGGACACGACCAAGTGACTGAACTGAACTGAATGATTTATTATTAAAATTTTTCCAAATCCCTGCTGGCTTCACTTGTACCTTATAATTATGATCAAGGGACATTAACTCTCACTGCCAAATGTTTTTTTTTTTTTAAACTCTGGAGGTATAAATACATTTCCAGTAACGTGCTTTGTAATCACTATAACAGTAACACTTCATTTCAGTAGCCACTGTCATTTCTTTATCCCTAAACCAAACTTCCCTCAGTTACAAGTCGTGTCTGACTCTTTGAGACCCCATCAACTGCAGCAGGCCAGGTTTCCCTAGCCTTCATTATTACCCAGAGCTTGCTCAAACTCATGGCCATTGAATTAGCGATACCATCCAACCATCTCATCCTCTGTCGTCCCCTTGTCCTCCTGCCTTCAATTCTTCCCAGCATCAGGGTCTTTTCCAATGAGTCAGCTCTCTGCATCAGGTGGCCAAAGTATTGGAGTTTCAGCTTTAGCATCAGTCCTTCCAATGAATATTCAGGGCTGATCTCATTTAGGATTGACTGGCTCGATCTCTTTGCTATTCAGGGGACTCTCAAAGAGTCTTGCCCGGCACCACAGTTCAAAAGCATCAATTCTTCAGCACTCAACCTTCTTTATGGTCCAGCTCACATCTGTACTTTTAAGCAGCTTAAAATTCCATTAGAGAAATGAGACACAGCTGCATCTCTGAGTAGGGCTCACTGAATCTCCCCATCAGAGATAGGTCATGAAACTTGGATTTGCATTCTTTTAAAATGTATCACTATCAATAGACATGGCGTGATGCGTTGATGATTTCAGATGAGAAATGCATACGCTGGACCCAGGAGCCAAGTTCTGGCACCACCGTCTTTAGTAAATAAAGCATTAGTGAAGCACAATCACACACATTCATTTACCTACTGGACTGAGAGCCCAACCAGGACCACAAAGGGGCAGAACAGACGCAGATCCCAAAGACAGAAGAAAGGGGAAGTATCCTGAGCAAGCGATACATGAAGAGGCTACTACGCAAAGTTCATGCTCCTGCTCTACGCAAGAATGGGGCAACTGATTTCTAAGTCCACAAGGAAAATTAGAAAGTGCTAATTCAGAAGACTCAGCAAATAATTGCATCTAGGGCCTAAAAATTAGATTTCTATATAGATTCTAGACAGAGAAAACAATTCAAAATACAGTACCCCCTTTCACAGGCCTTCCCTGGAGGTCCAGTGGTTAAGACTCTGTGCTTCCAATGCAGGGAGCAGGCGTTCAAACCCTGGTCAGGGAACTAAGATCCCACATGCCATTTGGGTGGCTAAAAAAAAAAAAACAATGAAAACAAATTTAAAAAATTAGTGCAGGATGGGAGTGAGAGGCTGAGGCAGGCCCCACCAAGTTCACAGGCTCCTGCCTCAACAAGGTGTAACTCAGAGGCCTCCCATAGAGGCAGAAGGGATGGGGCAACTGTGGAAATTTAAGTGGCGTCTAGGACCTTATCATCCTGACAGCTCACTATCGCTGGGACCCAGAGAGCAGAAGCTAACACATCAGCCAGCATCCTTTTATAAGCAAGCCCAAAGGACCCCACTGGAGCTTATATACAGACTGTTTCAGAGGTGACAATGCAGCTGTTAAGAGACAAAGCCTAGGCTTCAAGGCTGAGCAGCACAGACGGCCATTTGTATTCCAACTGCTCGTCCAAAGCCACTTGCCTTAATGACACTCGAGGGTTTGCGTTCAGATCTTTTGAATGATAATTTCTGGCTCCGCTGCCTATTTCCACTGGGCCACTTCCAAATGCAGCTTCTGGCACGGTTGTCTACTGTGATAGAGGGATATTCGCTTTTAAAGTCATTACCTTAATCATCTCTGCTACTTTGATTTAGTATGAGGGATGGCTGATTTCGTTTCCTTGCTTATTGTCGAGACCTTTGCTCAGGGTCAGATGCGTTTTATTCTTAAACTGAAAGTGTGGATCACAGACACAAAAGCTTAGAGCGCAGAGGCTAGCAGCTTCGTTTCGTACACACAGGTGTTAAATCAAATTTAACAACGTGACTTTGCCAGGGCTGAACCGGCCACAACGCAGCGTTTGCTGGACGGGAGAGATCGTGAGGAATGAATCTGCAGGACCGCTTCTCCATCAGAGCTTGAGGACAGTGCACCATCAGCGGTGACCATGCCCACCCCTAGGACGGGGACTAACATGTCATGCTCTCGATTCAGTGATGTTGCTTCTTATTATCCTTCAACCTGGACTCATGGCTGCATTTAGAAACGTTTTCAGATTTCCTAAAAACGGTTTCTCACAGGCAAAGCAATCAAATCATAGACACATTGGATTACATCAAAATTAAACATTTCTGAGCGTCTTAGGGCATAATCAACAGAGTGCCAGACAACCTATGAAATGGGAGAAAAGAATGACAGCTCATACCTCTGATAAGGGGTCAAAATCCAGTATACATAAAGAACTCCTCCAACTCGACAAGGCAGGCAGCGCAAACAACTCTATTAAAATATGAACAAAGGACTGAATACACATTTCTCCAGTGATCGACAGATTGACAATAAGCATATGAAGTGATTTGCAGCATCCCTAGTCATCAGGTAAATGCTAATTAAAATCACAGTGACATAGCACTTCACACCCATTAGAACAGCTACTATCGAGAAATAGAAAGTGTTGGCAAGGAGGCGGAGAAATCGGAAGGCTTACGTACTCTTGGCAGGATCATGTGAAACAGTGCGGGCGCTACGAAGAACATGATGACAATTCCACAAAAAAAATACAAGTAGCACTGCCGTATGATCAAGCCATTCCAGTGGTGGGTGTGCACCCAAGAGGAAAGAAAGCAGCTGTTTGTACACACATGTTCACAGCCACAGTTTCCACAACAGCAAGACGGGGAAGCGATGCAAGTGTCTATCAACACATGCACACATCACCACAATGTGGTCCACGCACATTGTGGAATACCATCAGCACTAAAAAGGAAGAAAAGTCTATGCTACACATGCTGAACAAGCAACAGAGCTAATTCTATGCTGCTGCTGCTAAGTCACCTCAGTCGTGTCCGACTCTGTGCGACCCCATAGACAGCAGCCCGCCAGGCTCCCCCGTCCCTGGGATTCTCCAGGCAAGAACACTGGAGTGGGTTGCCATTTCCTTCTCCAGTGCATAAAAGTGAAAAGGGAAAGTGAAGTCGCTCAGTCGTGTCCGACTCCTAGCCACCCCATGGACTGCAGCCCACCAGGCTCCTCCGTCCATGGGATTTTCCAGGCAAGAGGACTGGAGTGGGGTGCCATTGCCTTATGCTAAACATGCATAAACCTGGAGGACAGTTAAAAAATACTGTGTAATTCCTACATGAGCTATTTGGGGCAGTCAAACTCAGAGGAACATAGAGTGGTGGTTGCCAGGAACTGGGGCTTCCCAGGTGGCACTAATGGTAAAGAATCTGCTCTGCCAATACAGGAGGTGCAGATTTGATCCCTGGGTGCCCCTGAAAGAGAAAATGGCAATGCACTGAAGTATTCTTGCCTGGAGAATCCACGGAGGAGCCTGGCAGCTACAGTCCACGGGGTCTCAGTCAGTGCGGGTAGGGTGTGTGGAGAGTTTTCACTTAGAATTTCATTTCTGCAAAATGAAAAACGTTCTGGGGATTGGTTGCACAGCCATGTGGATATACTTGAAACTATTGAACTATTGAACATGGAGAAGGAAATGGCAACCCACTCCCGTGTTCTTGCTGGAGAATCCCAGGGATGGCAGGGCCTGGTGGGCTGTCATCTATGGGGTCGCACAGAGTCGGACACGACTGAAGGGACTTAGCATTGAACTACCGATTTAAAATAGCCAAGATGGCAAATTTAACATATGTCATTGCAATTTTTAAAACGTTAAGTTTAAGAATATTTTCTTAACATCAAGAGGTTTTTACTTTTGTGTTTGCATCCAATCAAAACCCTTTTAAATCACAAGTTTTGTATGTCTACCTAAAAATGTAAATAGGATTAATTACACTGTCAAACAGAATAAATGGATTTTTCAAGTAGCCACTTTTTTTTTTAAGAAATGTTTCCAAGCCAGAGAGAAATGTGTGACGTGGTTGAAGCCCCGTTTGCCGCCCTTGCTTTTGAACACCAATATAGTCACTGGTAGCTCAATGGTAATAAATCCCCTGCCAATGCAGGAGACACAAGTTTGATCCCTGGGTCGGGAAGATCTCCTGGAGAAGGGCACGGCAACCCACTCCAGTGTTCTTGCCTGGAGCATCCCATGGACAGAGGAGCCTGGCGGGCTACAGTCCAGGGAGGTTACAAGGAATCAGACACAGTGGAGTGCACACTCATCTTCTGATTGCAAACTGTGGTGATCAGCCAACAGGCCTTCCACTAAATCCAGCATGAAACTTGTGTTTTGTAAGCTGTTTCAACTGATGACAGATGTGGATGGAGAGAGACTTCCTTGGTGGTGCAGAGGCTAAGACTCCGTCCTCCCAATGCAGGGGACTCAGGTTCCATCCCTGGTCGGGGAACTAGATCCCACAGGTCACAACTGAATAAAAAGATCCTACATGAAACAGCAAAGATGGAAGATCCCACATGCCAAAACTTAAGACACAGCACAGCCAAAGAAATACTTATTAGAAAAAAGGGAGCGGGGAAGAAATGGATGGGGAGAGATGTTGAAGGACGGGGTATATATCTGAGGTTAGGATGCAAAGCCCACTTTCTGAAAGCTGACATTTATAAAGAGATTTCCTAGGACAGCAGACTATTCCATGTTCTCAGCAAATAACCATCAAGGGCTTTCAGGCATGCTACTCAGCTAAAAACAGAGATGGCCAGTTCATGGCCCCCAAGCAGATACAAGGTGACTCCAGGAAATAATGAAAAAAATTCTAGGTGGTTATGTCATGGGGTAGAAATGTCACAGCATGATATACAAACCCAATCCTACCTAAGCCAGTTCACCTTTTCTAGCAGGCGTGCTCAGGAAGAGCCACTGAACGGGAATTCACGTTGTGCACTCTTCAAGGAGAAAAGATTTGGCTACTGTTCAAGAACTGCCTTTTTACAAATGCTTGGAGATTTTTTTTTTGGGGGGGGGGTGGGGGTGGTGGCAGAGGAGGAGGCGGGAAAGCTTCTTTTAAAGATGGCATGGATTCTTACGCTGGTTAAATTTTGAGTCCACAAAGCTAGATTGTGGTGCCTAGCAGTTTGGTCCAATATTAATCTGGATGCTGCTGAGAAGGTACTTTGTACTGATATATGTGTGAACATCTACAATCTACCGACTTTAAGCAAATGAGAATATCCTCTTTAATAAGATGGTAAAGAATCCAGCTACCAGTACAGCAGATGAAAGAGACATGGGTTCAAATCCCTGGGTGAGGAAGATTCCCTGGAGCAGAAAATGGCAACCCACTCCAGTATTGTTGCCTGGAGGATCCCCTGGACAGAGGAGCCTGGCGGCTATAGTCCATGGGGTCACAAAGAGCTGGACACGACTGAGTGACTAAGCATGAGTGTGACCCTTACCCAGCTGGCTGACGGCTACAGCAGTTTCACGCACTGCAGGATACCTGGAGAGGGAGGAATTCTGCCTCAAGATTGTAACAGACAAATCCAACCTGCCCTGGATTTCAGACTCAAGACCACAAGATCAGTCCCCAGTATTTTCCAGCCTGAGTGCTTCCCCTAAGATACAATTCAGACTCCAGGAGTCTCAAGATGGCAACACCCATTCATGCCTGAGTTTCCAACCCACCCTCCTCTACTCTATGGTATCTGGACCTGCCAGACCCTGCAACTGCATGAACCAATTCCTTCAAATAAATTTCTCTCTCATATATATTTATAGAAAAAAAGAGGAAGTGTTAGTCGTTAGTCGTGTCTGACTCTTTGCGACCCCATGGACTGTAGCCTGCCAGGCTCCTCTGTCCATGGGATTCTCTAGGCAAGGATACTGGAGTGGGTTGCCATTCCCTTCTCCAGGGGATCTTCCCAACAAAGAGATGAAAGTCGGGTCCCCTGCATTGCAGATGGGTTCTTTACTGTGTGAGCCACCAGATAAGCCGTTTATATATTTATATCTGTGTATATATAGAGTATCTGGTGGGCTGCCGTCTCTGGGGTCGCACAGAGTCGGACACAACGGAAGCGACTTAGCAGCAGCATGCAGTGTATACATATATATATAACGAATATATACTATAAATATATAAAGTAATGCATATGTGTCTGTCTATTTATCAATCTATCTATCCACCTATCTATTATCTCCTATTGTTTCAAAGAACCCTCACCGGTACAACTTGAAGAGGGCATGGCAACCCACTCCAGTATTCTTGCCTGGAGAATCCCATGGACAGAGGAGCCTGGCGGGCTGCAGTCCACGGGGTGGCCAAGAGTTGGACATGACTGAACCCACATGCGTTGACACAGCTCTTTGCCAAATCAAGAAAGCAAGGCTCAGGAAGATGGGGACGGAGGTGGGAGAGGGGTTCAGGATGGGGAACACATGTACACCCACGGCTGATTCATGTCAGTGAATGGCAACAACCCGTACAATATTTTAAAGTCATCAGCGTCCAATTAAAATAAATAATAAAAAAATAAAAACAGTAAAAAAAAAGAAAGAAAGAAAGAAAAGAACAAACTTCAGCTGCAGAGAGGACACTAGCATTTCCTTGGGTCATATTCCCTCTCCAATAGAGAGGTCAGGGTGGTTTTGTCCCCCACAGGAACTCCTACTTTGCGAGGACTATGCCAAGACTTGCTTTCCCACGTTGCTTGAATGAGGTGGATTCGGCAGAACGGGAACGTTCCCAGTATTGCTCTTCCCATCACCGCCATGAATAGTAAATATTGATGGCACCTTCTGCCTCGTTACCAATGGCAGCCTCCACCAGCTGCCATTAATCCACTCTGGAGGCTCGCTATGACTGTGGCTGCTCCTGTTTATACCCCACCCGGAAAAAGAGTCAGCATCCTTCGGTGGACTTCCTGCCAGACTTCACACATCTTTTCCGAAGCAAGACTCATAAATAAACATGAGCCGTCGCCAAAATGCAATCAGACATCAGGGCAGTGCCACAGCGTAATAGCTTTATCGTGGAGGGTACCAGACCATACTCGCAGGACGCCTTCAGTAAACCTAATAAAGCACGAAGTAATTGGAAGGGGGGACTAATTAATTTCCCTCATCTACCCTTCCGCCCAAGACAGATGAAACAGCCTTCCTTAAAACAATGCTATGGCTTTTCTTACTTAGGAAAATTGCTTTTCATTCCCTGAGTGCATTATACTTAAAACCATTGCCTATAAAAGAGTTGCCACATTCTACTTGGAGGTTTAAAAACAGAATCTGTAACTCGGAGCATAACCTTTCAGTTTCAATTCCTCAACGATGTTTCTATTAACAGAAGTGGTGAGTTTCAAGGTTGTTCACAAAGACTGTTATTTTTTACTTTGTAACTGCCTGAATTCTCTGTCATTTTCATGGGAATCGTCATGCTTAGACATTGGAAATTCCTCACTGGGCTTCAAGAGCCCTGCTGTGTGCTTTGCGGTACTTTTTAAAGTTTTTGATTTGTTTTTAATTGAAGGATGTTGCTTTACAATATTGTGTTGGTTTCTGCCATACATCCACATCAATCAGCTGTAGGGATACACACGTCCCCTCTGTCTTGAACTTCCCTCCCACCTCGCACCCCTCCAGGTTTTCCCAGATCGCCGGGATGAGTTCCCTCAGCCCTAGAGCAAATTCCCACTGGCTCTCTGTTTCACATGTGGTAATCTATACGCTTCCGCACTGTTCATCTCTCTGTTCATCCATCCCTCTGCTCCCCCCACGTCAGGGGTCTACAGTTCGATTCTCTACGTCTGTGATTTCTATCAGTTCAGTCTAGTGCCTCAGTCGTGTCCGAGTCTTCGCAACCCCATGGACTGCAGCACGCCAGGCCTCCCTGTCCACCACCAACTCCCAGAGTTTACTCACACTCATGTCCATTGAGTTGGTATCTTCAATGCTGCCCTGCAAATAGGCTCATCCATACCACTTGGCTAGAGTCCATTTGTATGCGTTATCCCTCTCTGGCCTCGCTCTGTACGAACAGCCTCTAGGTGCGTCGACATCATTAGCACTGATTCAGATGTGCTCTTTTCTACGGCTGAGTAATATTCCACTACACACATGCACCGGCTTTGTTGTACATTTTGGTACATAGATTATGAACATGGACACCAGGAAGGATCAAGATGAGGCAGGCACCCACTCTCTACATGAGAGTTACTCACTCAGTTGAGTCAGACTGTTTCCAACCCCATGGACTGTAGTCCACCAAGCTCCTCTGTCCATGGGATGCTCCAGATAAGGCTACTGCAATAACGTGCCATTCCCTTCTCCAGGGAATCTTCTCTTCCCAGGGATCAAACCCACATCTCCTGCATTGCAGGCAGATTTTTTATTTTTTTTTTTACACCATCTAAGCCACCAGGAAAGTTCATCTCTCTATACACCTTGTGGGCAAACACACTTCAGATCATTCAGAGTGTGTCCTGACCCAAGGAAGATGAAACAGTTTATATAAACACTCGCTTCTGAGAAGAAGAGAGGCAAGCTTTGTGAAAGAATGGGTCCTGGCTCACTATAAATATTTTTGCATGGTGAGATTTGCACTGCTGCGTTACAGAGCTGGGGGAGTAAAGGGAAGCCAATGGCGTACCAAAATTTCTTTCTGTCAATACACAGTAATGTCAGTTTTTATGGAAATATTCCACTTTGCTTGAAGACAGTCATTTCCATGGCTGTCTCTATGTTTAGAGAAAATTATTCTTTACAGATAGGTTCAAATCATAGGGTATCCTTCAAACATACCTATTGGCATGTTCTATAGCAAATAACCTTAATAAACATACAATTTTATCCTGCAAAGTCTTTTTTTTTTTAATGTAAGAAGAGAAAGGAAAAGTGTTGGGTTGGCCAGAAAGTTCTTTGGGTTTTTTTTCCAGTTGATGTTACAGAAAAAGCCGAATGAATTTTTGGCCAACCCAATACAAGGTAGGATAATGTAAGAGCATCTTTTATTATTGATTTATAATTTAATTGGAGGAAAATTTCTTTACAATGTTATGCTGCTTTATGCCAAACATCAATGTAAATTGGTTACAATTATATACATATATATACTTATCATGTATATAGATATATATATATATATATATATATATATATATCGAGTCCACTTCTCTTATGTCTCCAACATTGGCAGGCATGTATTCTTGGCAACCCACGTGCATTAGTGGTAAAGAACCTGCCTATCAATGCAGGAAACATAAGCGATGTGGGTTCGATCCCTGGGTTGGGAAGATCCCCTGGAGGAGGGCATGGCAACCCACTCCAGTATTCTTGCCTCAAGACTCCCATGCCTGGTAGGCTACGGTCCATGGGGTTGCAAGAGTCCACAGACACACAACTTAGTGACTAAACCAGCACTTCCATAGTAGGATATTTTCTTGATCATTTTCATTTTCTTACTGTCCTTGAGTTGAGACAGAAGGTCTAATTGAGCATGGAGATCTAAATGACCCACTCACTCGTTTTTCATGCAAAGACCACGCACATGCGCTCCTAGCTCTGGAGACCTCTTCTCAGGGACACCCTGCTTCTGCTGCAACAGGCAAGTGGTGGGGAGCTGTGGAAGGTCTCAGCTCACTGTGAGAGCTACTCTTAGCCACTCTGATTGGCTCAAGAGTAAAAATGTGCTTAAAATACAAAATGGCAATTAAACCACCACTTGTTCCTTCTAAGTGTGTTGCTGCTAACAGTTGGTGATAAGGCAAGTAAACAAGTCGTGTTATGTTTTTCATTTCCGTGAGCATATTAACAGTTGCTGTAGTATTAATAATCACATATATGTGTGCCTGTTCAACACTGCATTTAACATATGACATCATTTCCATAATCATCCTCCTACTGTTGGGCCAACTCAAAAGTAGCCTGTTTTCATTTCCACGATTCTAGAAATGGGTATTTTAACTACCTATATCATAAATACCTGAGGTCATTTTTGTTTTCAAACTTTAAACTTTCTCTTTTTTTTTTTTTCCCATTGGCCTAGAGCTGATTAACAATATTGTGGTTTCAGGTGAACAGTCACACATACGCATGTATCCATTCTCCCCCAAACTCCCCTCCCATCCAGGCTGCCACATGACACGGAGCAGAGTTCCCTGTGCTGTCCAGTAGGTCCTTGTTGGTTCTCCATGTGAAATACAGCAGTGTGTCCATGAACGTTCCATGGAAATGAACTCAGCCAACACTGAATCTAGTAAACTCGGTTCCTTGGTAACAATGCTCAGGCACCTACTGACATGGCAGGGAGTCACTGCTGAATAACATTGTTTCTAATCATCTAGAGATTTCATTTGCCCTTACTTCTGTTCATGATCCGCATAAATAACAGAGTTGTGTTAGCACTGAAAACAAGCTGTACTTCTTGTTATGTGTATCACACTCATTTGCCACGAAACAGTGGTATTTCCCTGGGAAATGTGAAACAATGATAATTTATCTCCAAGGGTCAGACGCTTTCTATTATTTGCATTTACCTTGGGATCATTTTTTTTTTCTTTAACTGGAGTGCTTTAGCTTGCTTGTTGGCCAGGGAAGATGGAAAATGAATCATAACCCAAAGAATTAGAGGAACAACAGAGTTCTCTTCAAGCTCACAGCATTCTGAGTGGAGACTGTAGACACCTTGGCAAGAGGAAACAGTGAGAATCCTTGAAGGACCACTTTTCTCCCCAGTCTGTAACCAACTCATCCGGCTTTCATCAGAAAAAGCCAATTTTCTAGCTTTCCCTGACTTATGAGCAACAAACCACTTATGGCATGGATCAAATGTTTCTTTCTATCTCTCTAACAACAGAAAATGTATCTTGAATTATTATTTGCTATCGTTGGTCATTTATTAAATAATAAACGTCTAGATCTGCCCAAGTACACAGAAGAAGGACAGTCAATAATGCTTCCGCAAACATCCTGAAATTCATTTTGGCCTTAGGAGATTAAATTAACCGCATGCATGGTACCTGTCACATGTCAGACAGTGTTAGTAGATCAGGATTGAGAATTGATCGTTACATTTAATAATAGGAAGATCACAGGCGATCCTGACAAGGCAAGTTTTGCTGACAGTGGGAGAAGGTTTAGTAGAACGGATTAAGAGAGTAAACAGGCATTTAAAAATAAATCACAAGTGTCACATATATGCGGAACCCAAAATGATACAAACGAACTTATCTATCAAACACAGACAACAAAGCAAAGAGAACAGATTTGTAGCTGCAGGGGGAAGTGGGGTGGGGGGAATATGAATAGAAGTTTGGGATTACCAGGGGCAAATTATTATACAGAGAATGGATAAGGAACAAGGCTTTTACTGTATAGCACAGAGAACTATATTCAATACCCCGTAACAGATCATAATGGAAAAGAATACAAATAAATGTGTGTGTGGGTGTGTGTGTATAACTGAACCACTTACTGAACAGCAGAAATTAACACAAGATTGTCAATCAACTATACTTCAACAACATAAATAAAAAAAATAAACACATCCTATAAATGCAGATGTTTTATATTTCAACTATAATCGACCCTTGAACAACTCGAGTTTGAACTGGGTGGGTCTACCTGTATGCAAATGTTTTCAATAAATACACTGGAAAAATTTTTTAGAGATTTGCGACTTGAAAAAAGCCTCAGATAAACCACATAGCCTAGAAATATTGAAAAAAACCTAAGAAAAATTTCGGTATATCATGAATGCATAAAATATACGCAGTTGGACATGTATGTGTCTTAAGTCACTTCAGTTGTGTCCAGCTCTTTGCAACACTTTAAAGACTGTAGCCCACCAGGCTCCTCTGTCCATGGGATTCTCCAGGCAAGAATACTGGAGTGGGTTGTCATTCCCTTCTCCAGGGGATCTTCACAACCTAGGGATCGAACTCTCATCTCTTACATCTCCTGCAACGGCAGGCGAGTTCTTTACCGCTAGCGCCACCTGGGAAGCCCATAGTCAGAAATATAACACACAAAATAAGACTTTAGCAACTTTATGCTATCAAGTAAGGCTTCTGGTCAATACTTGGCTATTCACAGTTACATTTTTATGGGGCCAGAAGTTATACATGGATTTCTGATTTTGCTGGGTGTCAGCATTCCTAATGCCTGTGTTCAAAGATCAAGTGTATATGAATGCCATGTTTTCTAATAAAGATACAGCAATAATAATTGCTATATAAAGCTAACTGGAACATACTTTTGATCTTGGAGGAAAAATCGTAAGGCCAAAGGTATTTTTCCATAGGATACATTTCCCCTAAAGCTCCAGGTAACAGAGAAGACATAATCAACAGCAAAACATTTATGTGGAGGCAAGGAGACGCAAGCTCGTTCTCACTACGACCCACACGAAGAAAGAACCGATAGATTATCTATTAGGATATCTCAGCGGGAGTGGCTTTGGCAGCCTAACAGAAGACTTTACTTACAAAAAGTTCGATGCCCCCAGAAATGCCAATGCGGGAGAAAGAAGGGGGGAAAATTCAGCCAGATACCAAGGCAAAGGGCAGAAAACTACAGCCGTAAATCAGGCAGGTGGACTGCTCGGGAAGCCAGAGAGATGAAGTGAAGGGTGACCGGAGCAGAGACAGAACGAGAGGCTGATCGTTCAAGAGCCAGTAGGGTATCAGTTTTGAAAACACTAGCTTTCTCTCCGTCTTCCTTCACTCAGGATTGTCATTGACTACCTTACTTGAGGTTACTTTTTTCTTTTTTCCCCCCCCAAGGGTCCATTTCACACGAGCAAAGCAAAGTGAGCAAAGGAAAACATGAAATGAATGCGCCCAGCAACCATGAGACACACAGTAATTTATGCGGTACAAGGCCAGGCTGGATTGTCCTTGTCAGTCACCAGCCTGTGGATCCAAAGACATCAAATCAAATACAGCTCTGTGAGCGGAAGACCTGGATCCTTGCAAAGGTTGCCCTCAGTGTAGACTTAAAGCTACCTTCGTATGTCAATGAATCTACGCTTTAGAGACCAAACTTGCATGGGTTGCTAAGGGCTCTTTGTTGAAAACACCTGAATCGTTTTAAGGACCCGCTGTTTTGCATCAGTTTGTAAAAAGACTAAAATATCTAATTAGTTAAAAAAAAAAGTAATCGATAATTGTAAACTATGGTGTCAAGAATCAGAAAAAGATTAATTGCAGGTGGTCCTTGCTGAGAGTGAATTGACAACCCCACCGAGCAAGGTCTTAGCAATTAATAAAACAAACAGCCATGAGATTTACATTAGTGTTCAAAGGTCAGTCCATTACAATGAAAGAGTGCATTCATTAGGAAAACAAATGCTCCGAGGAAATCCTATAACTGCCTCTTATCATGCACGGCTATATTAGCCTTTCCGCTGGCAAAAACCCTACACAAGGAAAGACACGACAGTCCAATAGTAAAGGACATGAAATGCCCGTGAAAAACCCTGAGAAGTTACTTGCTGTATTACACCTCAACTCTTGAACTGCAAACATACGTTGAGCTCGGGGAAAGCAAACACCGGGCCGCACTTGCAATCGTACGGAAATACTGACTTCTTGTCAAGGCAGCTCGAAAGGGCCAGGGGGCCACCTGGGGGATTATTAATTTATTTTTTCCGTTCGTATTGAGGTGGCCAAAAGACTCATTCCATTATAAGGGAAAAAATCCGAATGAACTTTTTGGCCAATCCAATGTTTTTCTCTATTTTGCCTTCATTTATTTTTTTAAAGGCTTTCAGTTCAGTCGCTCAGTCGTGTCCGACTCTTTGCGACCCCGTGGACTGCAGCACGCCAGGCCTCCTTGTCCATCACCAACTCCCGGAGTTTGCTCAAACTCATGTCCATAGAGTCAGTGATGCCATCCAACCATCTCCTCCTCTGTCATCCCCTTCTCCTCCTGTCGTCAATCTTTCCCGGCATCAGGGTCTTTTCTAATGAGGCAGTTAAAGGCTTTACGGAATATTGTTTCGGTTTTATGTTTTGTTTTCTTGGCCACGAGGCACATAGGATCTTAAGCTCAAACCCACACCCCTGAGCTGGAAGGTGAAGTGGTAACCACTGAACCACCAGGTGAGTCCCTCAACCCAATATTTTAATTCTAACTCCTTGTCATGAGATACTGCTGAAATGCATCAAGTCGGCACGGTGAAATTTCCGATTCGGAAGTTAAGAAGGAAAGAGTATATTTGTAGGAAAAACACTCAACTATCAATAATTGATTCTACAATACATAAAATATAGTGCATATTACTTACATGGTATCTTGTGTGAAAACATAAATGAGCACAGCTTGATCATTGTTTGTACACAAATATGTCCGTGCAAACAAGTCCAAGGTAACATAGACAACTTTTCCTTCACCACCTCAACACTCCCTCCTCTCCCTTTTCAACCGACAATCATGAGTTAACCACTGCCTTGATTCCGAACATGGTACATTCTGTATGTTTTCAAAATCTCTAGCCGTGGAAACATTCAAGCCCTCTTGTGTGTGTTGCTTCCTTTGCTTAATATTACATGTGTGATATCCATTCATGAATATCAGATGAAGGAGTTCAGTTCCGTCGCTCAATTGTGTCCGACTCTTTGCGACCCCATGAATCGCAGCATGCCAGGCCTCCCTGTCCATCACCAACTCCCGGAGTTGACTCAGACTCACGTCCATCGAGTCTGTGATGCCATCCAGCCATCTCATCCTCTGTCGTCCCCTTCTCCTCTTGCCCCCAATCCCTCCCAGCATCAGAGTCTTTTCCAATGAGTCAGCTCTTCTCATCAGGTGGCCAAAGTACTGGAGTTTCAGCTTTAGCATCAGTCCTTCCAAAGAAATCCCAGGGCTGATCTCCTTCAGAATGGACTGGTTGGATCTCCTTGCAGTCCGGACTCTCAAGAGTCTTCTCCAAAACCACAATTCAAAAGCATCAATTCTTCGGCACTCAGCCTTCTTCACAGTCCAACTCTCACATCCATACATGACCACAGGAAAAACCATAGCCTTGACTAGACGGACCTTTGTTGGCAAAGTAATGTCTCTGCTTTTCAATATGCTGTCTAGGTTGGTCATAACTTTCTTTCCAAGGAGTAAGCGTCTTTTAATTTCATGGCTGCAGTCAACATCTGCAGTGATTTTGGAGCCCCAAAAAATAAAGTCTGACCCTGTTTCCACTGTTTCCCCATCTATTTCCCATGAAGTGGTGGGACCGGATGCCATGATCTTCGTTTTCTGAATGTTGAGTTTTAAGCCAACTTTTTCACTCTCCACTTTCACCTTCATCAAGAGGCTTTTTAGTTCCTCTTCACTTTCTGCCATAAGGGTGGTGTCATCTGCATATCTGAGGTTATTGATATTTCTCCCGGCAATCTTGCTTCCAGCTTGTGCTTCTTCCAGCCCAGCGTTTCTCATGATGTACTCTGCATAGAAGTTAAATAAGCAGGATGACAATATACAGCCTTGATGGACTCCTTTTCCTATTTGGAACCAGTCTGTTGTTCCATGTCAAGTTCTAACTGTTGCTTCCTGACCTGCATGCAAATTTCTCAAGAGGCAGATCAGGTGGTCTGGTATTCCCATCTCTTGAAGAATTTTCCACAGTTTATTGTGGAAGCAGTTATTCCCTTATTAATATAATATATATATAAGATAATATATAATATTATAAAATCAGAGTTTATACTTTTCTGTACAGTAGAAACTCACACAGCCTTGTAAAGGACTTCCCTGGTGGCTTAGATGGTAAAAGTGTCTGCCTACAATGCAGGAGACCCAGGTTCAATCCCTGGGTTTGGGAAGATCCCCCTGAAGAAGGAAACGGCAACCCACTCCAGTGTTCTTGCCTGGAGAATCCCATGGACGGAGGAGACTGGTGGGCTACAGTCTGTGGGATCACAGAGAATCAGACACAATTGACCATACACACAGCACAGCATACAATGAGTTTTTATAATAAGTTATCAACTTTGTATGAAAGCTGCTCCTATTTTCACCAATACTTGGCATTTCCTTTCTTTTTAACTGTAATCTGGTAGGTTAGAATATAATTTTGATGCATATTTCATTCAATGAAGGCATGTTACACACCTGACCTATTTCCATATTCTTTCTTATTGTAGACATATTGTAAAATATGGATTAAATCTCTGAGGCTGACATTACAGGTGAGAGAGATTATCTCTTATATCAGTTCAGTGCAGTCGCTCAGTCATGTCTGACTCTCTGTGACCCCATGGGCTGCAGAGCACCAGGCCTCCCTGTCCATCACCAACTCCCGGAGTTTACTCAAACTCATGTCTATCAAGTCGGAGATGCCATCCAACCATCTCATCCTTTGTTGTCCCCTTCTCCTCTCTCCTTCAATCTTTTCCATCATCAGGGTCTTTTCAGTGAGTCACTTCTTCACATCAGGTGGCCAAAGGATTGGAGTTTCAGCTTCAGCATCAGTCCTTCCAATCAACACCCAGGACTGATCTCCTTTAGGATGGACTGGTTGGATATCCTTACAGTCCAAGGGACTCTCCAGAGTCTTCTCTAACACCACAGTTCAAAAGCATCAGTTAGTCGGCACTTGGCTTTCTTTATAGTCCAACTCTCAAACCCATACATGACTACTGGAAAAACCGTCTCTTATATAAACATTAACAAATGACAAAAAATAGAATATTGAAGGGTTACGTTGCTTTCATTGGATTTAGTATGACCTGGCTGCAATTTCTATCCAACGGTCCACACCGTTATTACTCGAGACTGACCAAATCTGCTTTGCTTTTTATTTCACTTTATTCCCTGAACTTTGGAAACGTGACAAATATTTATTTATTTTCATGTTTAAAACGTTAAGGTATACACCCGCTTTCTGCACTTATTTTCTTTTTTTGTTCTAACTGCTCTCCTGGAATAAACTCACCAATTCTGTTTTTTTAAAAACAGTCCCCATGAAAGCACAGAGGTGCTTCAAACGCCTTTGGCATGTTTGCAGATGCTGAACCAAACAGGAAACTGAGCACAGAAAAATTGGACTTCTACATGCAAATGTTAGTATATCTGAAAGGACCTTAGACATTTTTCAAGTGATTCCTCTGGGTAGTACTTTCGACACACAAGAATATGAATCCAAGGACTTTCCATTTCAATCCCTAAAGCATATGACCCAACCATCCCACTACTGGGCATATACCCTGAGAAAACCATAACTGAAAAAAAGACACATGTACCCCGATGCTCACTTCAGCACTGTTCACAACAGCCAGGACATCGATGAGCTAGAAAGACATCAACAGAGGAACTTTTAAAGAAGTTGTGGTACGCACACACAACGGAATATTACTCAGCCATAAAAAGGAAGGCATTTGAGTCAGCTCTAACGAGGTGGGTGAACCAAGAGCCTGCTATACAGAGTGAAGCAAGTCAGAAAGAGAAAAGCAAACATTTCATATGAAGGCGGATGTGTGGAATCTAGAAAGATGGTACTGATGAACGTGTTTGCAGGGCAGCCTGGACGCACAGACACAGAGAACAGAGTGGTGGACACAGGGGGGCCAGGGAGGAGAGGATGGAGAAATGGAGAGAGTAGCCTGGAAGCACACACACTGCTGAGTTGCTTCAGTCGTGTCCGACTCTGTGGATTCCCATAGACGGCAGCCCACCGGGCTCCCCCGTCCCTGGGATTCTCCAGGCAAGAACACTGGAGTGGGTTGCCATTTCCTTCTCCAATGCATGAAACTGAGAAGTGAAAGGGAAGTTGCCCAGTTTCGTCTGACTCTTCATGACCCCATGGACTGCAGCCCACCAGGCTCCTCCATCCATGGGATTTTCCAAGCAAGAGTACTGGAGTGGGGTGCCATTGCCTTCTCCGAACATGCACACTACTGTGTGTAGAATAGACAGCCAGGGGGAATTGGCTGTTTGATTCAAGTAGCTCAAAGCGGTGCTCGTTGACAACCTAGAAATGGGGGATGGGGTGTGAGGTGGGAAGAGGGTTCAAGAGAGAGGAGACAGACGTCTACCTATGGCTGACTGATGTGGATGTATGGCAGAAATTATTACTAACACAACATTGTAAAGCAAGTATCCTCCAATTAAAAGAATAAATCCCTAAGAAAAAAAAAATGTACTGGTTATTTTATGCCAATAAGGAACAGCTTAATGTAACATTCCACTACAACATTCATTCACTGTTCTCAAATTCATTGCAGAAGTATTTATTTAGTCCCTACCACATAGCAATACTATATGCTGAGATAACAAACTAATGTGGATCCAGTGGTGGAACCTGAAATCAAGTAACCGAATAAATATTTAACAACATCAGTTAATTACACCTTCAGGCTTTGCTGATATGCCAAAAATCTGAGATCGTTAAAGCATAACTCAAGCCACTCATTGATTTTAAGATTTTTACATTAAGCATTTCAGTGGATCGTTAGGAAAAAATTCATCCCAAGGTGAATCCATCCAAGGTGGATGTTTCAAATATCAGCATTCAGTCTCCTACAAACCACGATGGGACAAAACTGGATGTAAATCTGACACTCACAGCCAACCTCAAACTGCAGACTGACTCGCTGCAATTCTTGTAAGCTTCATTTTGTTAAGGAGGCAATTCAAGGAAAGAGTTCCACATACCATCTGCTGAAACACCTGAAGACAATTTCACCGAGCTCTTGTGTGCGACATACGTGTCCTTGAAACTTTCCCCATCACGCCGTACCGAGCTAACAGAGGACCGCATCGTCAGCCACTGGGTCTCATTATGGAAAAGATTTTCTTCTTCAGTTCAGTTCAGTTCAGTCACACAGTCATGTCTGACTCTCTGTGACCCCATGAACGGTAGCACGCCAGGCCTCCCTGTCCATCACCAAGTCCCTGAGTTTACTCAAACTCATATCCATCGAGTCAGTGATGCCATCCAACCATCTCATCCTCTGTTGTCCCCTTCTCCTCCTGCCCTCAATCTTTCCCAGCATCAGGGTCTTTTCCAATGAGTCAGCTCTTTGCATCCAGTGGCCAAAGGACTGGAGTTTTAATTTTTATGAATTCAGCAGCTTCTGCAAGTCACTTTGCTGCTTCTGTGTTTTCCTTATAACCGCGTCACCCTTCACACTGCATTATCCCGGAAACACACGACCCATGGATGTCACTCAAGACACTATTCCACTGAACAAAACGTTTACACAAAACCACATATTCTGTTCACAGAGGCCCCAAGCCTTCGTACACAGACCGTCTTGTGTGGGAGCGTGTGTGCTCAGTCACTCAGTCATGTCCAGCTCTTTGTGACCCAATGGAGCGTAGCCCACCAGGCTCCTCCATCCATGGAATTCTCTAGAAAAGAACACTGCAGTGGCTTGCCATTTCCTCCTTCAGGGGATCGTCTCTACCCAGAGATCAAACCCGCATCTCCTGCATTGGCAGGTGGATCCTTTACTACCTGAGCCACCCGGAAAGCCCCTTGTATGGGAGAGAGTCCTTAGAAAGTGAAAGTCGCTCAGTCGTGTCCGACTCTTTGCAACTCCATGGACTGCAGCAAGTCAGGCTTCCCTGTCCATCGCCAACTCCCAGAGTTTACTCAAACTCATGTCCAGCGACATATATATATATATTATATTATTATTATTATAGAGAATGGATTGACATGATTCCAGAGAGAGGCAAATCAAAAATCTGCAGATGTCATTTCCCAGTTCAAATGCAAAGGCCAGAAGCAACTGGTGAACCAGGAAGAGGAGTCAGTGACAACACCATCGAATACAAAAGTTTCTTTTATTTCAAGGAAGGTCAGCCTTTTGTGCTGGCCAGGCCTTCAGCTGATTGCAGGAGGCCCACCAGGATAAGGAGAGCAATCTGCTTACTCAGTCTATTGATCTACTGTGCGTCTCATCCCCGACAACCTCACACCCAAAGTAGCATTTGACCAAGGATGCAGCCACCTCAGCGCCCACACAAGCTGACACATACTCTCAACCATCACAGGAACACTGACGGACTCATCATCCATTCTTTCATCATCCAAGGTTGCAGAAGTCATGCAATAGGTCATTTCTAAATTTAAGCATTCAGCACTTCTAATCAGCAACTCCAACAGACTTTACCAGAGCTGAGGCAGTGTCTTATATGAATATATATATATATTTAAAGTCATTCAAAGTCTCAAGCCTGCTGAAGTGTGTCAGAAGTAAACACCAAGGCACAGAAATCATTATTTTTGTTATTGGTCAAACCCACGAAACAAATAAGCCTATCCCACTTTTTGAAAGTATTTCATCCTCTGCCTAAGCTGAAGAAAAATTTCAATTTATATTGCATTCAGGTCATAAACCTGCTAATAAAGGTGTGAAAGTGAAATTTCCAGAGAAATGGATTTCATGATGCTGAGAGATCTACAAAAAGCCTGTGGCACTGGTACTTGTAATACGAATTTTGCCATTTTAATAAATGTTTTCTCTGTTAACATTCCTACGTCTACATTTTGATATTATTTATTATTATTATTCTACTATCCTAACTCAAGCTGGAATCAAGATTGCTGGGAGAAATATCAATAACCTCAGATATGCAGATGACACCACCCTTATGGCAGAAAGAGAAGAACTAAAGAGCCTCTTGATGAAAGTGAAAGAGGAGAGTGAAAAAGTTGGCTTAAAACTCAACATTCAGAAAACTAAGATCGAGCACCTGGTCCCATCACTTCATGGCAAATAGATGGGGAAACAGTGGAAACAGTGACTGACTTTACTCTTTTGGGGCTCCAAAATCACTGCAGGCGGTGACTGCAGCCATGAAATGAAAAGATACTTGCTCCTTGGAAGAAAAGTTATAACCAACCTAGACAGCATATTAAAAAGCAGAGACATTACTTTGCCAACAAAGGTCTGTCTAGTCAAGGCTATGGTTTTTCCAGTAGTCATGTATGGATGTGAGAGTTGGACTATAAAGAAAGCTGAGCACTGAAGAATTGATGCTTTTGAACTGTGGTGCTAGAGAAGACTCTTGAGAGTCCTTTTGACTGCAAGGAGATCCAACCAGTCCATCCTAAAGGAGATCAGTTCTGAATATTCACTGGAACGACTGATGCTGAAGCTGAGACTCCAATCCTTTGGCCACCTGATGCGAATCAGTGACTCTTGGGAAAAGACCCTGACACTGGGAAAGATTGAAGGCAGGAGGAGAAGCAGATGACAGAGGATGAGATGGTTGGATGGCATCACTGACTCAATGGACATGAGTTTGGGTAAGCTCCAGGAGTTGGTGATGGACAGGGAGGCCTGGCGTGCTGTGGTTCATGGGGTCGCTAAGACTCGGACCAACTGAGAGACTGAAGTGAACTGATCCTAATGCTCCTAATTGCTTCTGCTTCCTGAGACTTTCCACCTGCACTGGACTCGGAAAATCAAAGCCAAACTCATACGTTTCATGTCTCTGAAGTATACTATTGTCATGCAATCACTAAATCAGTATCTGACTCTGTGACACTCTCCCTGTCCTCTACTGTCTTCATGAGTTTGATCAAACCTATGTCCATCAAGTCGGTGATGCCATCCAACCATCTCATCCTCTGTCGTCCCCTTCTCCTCCTGCCTTCAATCTTTCCCAGCGTCAGGGTCTTTTCCAGTGAGTCAGTTCTTCACATCAGGGGGCCAAAGTAGTGGAGCTTCAGCTTCAGCATCAGTCCTTCCAATGAAATTCAGGACTGATTTCCTTTAGGATGGACTGGTTGGATCTCCTTGCTGTCCTAGGGACTCTCAAGAGTCTTCTCTGAAGTCCTTGGCTTTAACTTACTTTTCTGATACTTTTGAACACAGGATAGGTGAATAGGAACAGGAGAAGGCAATGGCACCCCACTCCAGTACTCTTGCCTGGAAAATCCCATGGACGGAGGAGCCTGGTGGGCTGCCGTCTATGGGGTCGCACAGAGTCAAACACGACTGAAGTGACTTAGCAGCAGCAGCAGCTGTGCTATGCAGTGCTTAGTGGCTCAGTTATGTCTGACTCTTTGCAACCCCATGGACTGCAGCCCACCAGGCTCCTCTGTCCATGGGGATTGTGCAGGCAGAATACTGGAGTGGGTTGCCATGCCCTCCTCCAGGGGATCTTCCCAACCCAGGGATCAAACCCAGACCTCCCACATTGCAGGGAGATTCTTTACCATCTGAGCCACCAAGGAAGACCAAGAACACTGGAGTGGGTAGCCTATCCCTTCTCCAGGGGATCTTCCTGACTCAGAAATCGAACTGGAATCTCTTGCATTACAATAGGATTCTTTAGCAGCTGAGCTACCAGGGAAGCCAAATTGGAGCATAGGTTTAGAAATTATGCAGTGAAGGTTTGAATCCTGGGACCTCACTGGTGGTCTGCTAGCTAAGAATCTGCCTTGCAGTGCAGGGGACAGAGGTTCAGTCCCTAGTTGGGGAAGTAAGATCCCACATGTCATGGAGAAACTAAGCCCTCACACCATGACTACTGAGCCCGCAAACCACAACTAGAGTCTGTGCGTCTCAACAAAAGACCTTACATGATGCGTTGAAGATGGCATATGTGCCAACTGAGACTGGATGTAGCCAAATAAAATAAAAAGATTTGAATCCTGAAAGACTGTCTACAAAGCAAACTAGGGAAATCTTTGTTTTCAGTGTAGCAAGAGAAGAGAACCTTATTCATGGGAGCAGACCCTTGGTCATGTCCAGAACATCCAGTAGACTTTTGGTCCAGGCCAAAACATCTTTGATATCTGATCCTGAGCAAAACATCCAATAGTGTGTGTGGTCCATGATAAATGCCTCTGGATTTGTCACAGATATCAAGCACAAAATATCAAGGTCATTTTGGTGTGGACCACAGGTCTTAAGGACCTTTTGGACAAGACCAAATATGACCAAATATCAAGGACCTTTTCCATGGACCAAATGACTCCATAGACTTTCTGGACAGAACCAAACATGACCAAGTATCAAGAACAGTTGGATGAGGCTTGGCTATCTCCCTGGACTTTTTGGACAGGACCGAACATGACCAGAAATCAAGGAACTTTTGCCATGGATGAAACAC
This sequence comes from Bos taurus, assembly GCF_002263795.3. Classification (NCBI taxonomy): domain Eukaryota; kingdom Metazoa; phylum Chordata; class Mammalia; order Artiodactyla; family Bovidae; genus Bos; species Bos taurus. The sequence continues at coordinate 4,870,079 of NC_082638.1, read as the reverse complement.
CTGCATGAACGTTTTGGACAGAAGCAAACACGACCAAATATCCCACAACTTTTGGCATGGATCAACTGACTCCAAGGACGTTTTAGACAGGACCACGTGTCTTGCAAGGAATTTTAGAAAAGAAGGAAATGAGATGGAACAGAGGTGATGAAACATGAAGGTAGGCCAAGAAGTTCCTATGTATGTACCCTGTACAAGGAGCTGTCCCATGCATTATCTTGGACTATTCTGCCACTACTCTGCAAAATGATTACCCTTCTCCAACCTGTGCAGAGGAAAAAAACCTGAAGCTGGAAGAAAGGAGTAGACTCTTCTACCAGCCTAGAGTCACAGAGCTGGTGAATTGCCCAGATCTTCTGACCCTAAATCTCATCTTTCCCATCATTATAAGAACGATTGAGATTGTTATCATAAACTCTCTATTAGAGCCACTTCCATCATAATGAAATTTCAGACTGAGACTACCAAAAACGATCAGAATACTATTCCTTTCCTCCAACAGATTATACTTTGTACAACTCAGGTAAACTTTAGAGAAATAACTCCTGCTGCTGCTGCTAAGTTGCTTCAGTCGTGTCCGACTCTGTGTGATCCCATAGACGGCAGCCCACCAGGCTCCCCCGTCCCTGGGATTCTCCAGGCAAAAACACCGGAGTGGGTTGCCATTTCCTTCTCCAACGCATGAAAGTGAAAAGTGAAAGTGAAGTCGCTCAGTCGTGTCCAACTCTTCTCGACCCCATGGACTCCAGCCCACCAGGCTCCTCCGTCCATGGGATTCTCCAGGCAAGAACACTGGAGTGGGGTGCCCTTGCTTTCTCCAGAAATAACTCCTAGCTTCACGAAATCATCGTCTTTTTAAAAGTGGCCAACAGTATCCCACACCGAAAAATCATCACTGAAGGTCAGAAGATAGCGGAGCAGGTAGTGGGAAGAGGTGTCAAAACTAGAATTGATTTTCCTCACCAAATGATTGGTAAGGAAAGAGAGACAGCTCTTAAAACTGTAGCACCATGTTAATGGGAAAAATATGAGAAGGCTAGGAGTGTGCCATTTATTTCCTCAGCAATCTGCCTCCACCTTATCTTTGCAGGATCATTGGAGACACTCAAAACACCGGTGGGAGTTGGATCTGGCAGCATCAGCTCCCTGGTTTTCTAATTCGTCGGGGATTATTAGTCAACGGGCTGCATGTGCTCAGTAATCCAAATTTCAAATATGACAGGATGTGAAACAGAGTATCAGCACTTTATTGTATCCCTTTTCTCCACATCGTAGGGTTGTCCTCTTCCTTGAGTGAGTTTTTTTAAGCCATCACAAATACTTTTACTAAAATACAGGTGGTTCTTAAGATAGAGATCTCGAAGCCTCTAAGAATGACTTTAGCATTTCACTTTTCAGACAGAAAGAAATGAAAAGCACAAGCTGTTAGTGAGAATCTACCTCTAGTACCGACTCCAAGTTGCCACTATTTATTCTACCGTGTGTTCATCCCTTTCTTCCTCTGCCCCTTCCCCACTCATAACCCCAGTTCAAGCATCCTTGAGGCTCTGCAAGACACGGAATCTCTAAGCATGTCATAACTTTTGCTGTATGCGGTCTGTTTAACAAGGCAGGAAGGCAGGTGAGAATCGTACCACCGAACCCCCCACATCACCATGTGTGAAATAGAGAGCCAACAGGAATTTGTTGTACGACTCAGGGAACTCAAACTGGGGGGCTCTGTGACAACCTAGAGGGGTGGGATGGGGTGGGAGGTGGGAGGGAGGTTCAAGAGGGAGGGGATGGATATATGTATACCTATTTCTGCTTTATTGACTATGCCAAAGCCTTTGACTGTGTGGATTACAATCAACTGTGGAAAAATCTTCAAGAGATGGGAATACCAGACCACCTGATCTGCCTCTTGAGAAATTTATATGTAGGTCAGGAAGCAACAGTTAGAACTGGACATGGAACAACAGACTGGTTCCAAATAGGAAAAGGAGTCCGTCAAGGCTGTATATTGTCACCCTGTTTATTTAACTTATATGCAGAGTACATCATGAGAAACGCTGGGCTGGAAGAAACACAAGCTGGAATCAAGATTGACGGGAGAAATCTCAATAACCTCAGATATGCAGATGACACCACCCTTATGGCAGAAAGTGAAGAGGAACTAAAAAGCCTCTTGATGAAAGTGAAAGTGGAGAGTGAAAAAGTTGGCTTAAAGCTCAACATTCAGAAAACAAAGATCATGGCATCCGGTCCCATTACTTCATGGGAAATAGATGGGGAAACAGTGGAAACAGTGTCAGACTGTTTAAAATAAAGAAAAACTTTATTTTTCTGGGCTCCAAAATCACTGCAGATGGTGACTGCAGCCATGAAATTAAAAGACGCTTACTCCTTGGAAGGAAAGTTATGACCAACCTAGATAGCATATTCAAAAGCAGAGACATTACTTTGCCAACAAAGGTCTGTCTAGTCAAGGCTATGGTTTTTCCTGTGGTCATGTATGGATGTGAGAGTTGGACTGTGAAGAAGGCTGAGCACTGAAGAATTGATGCTTTTGAACTGTGGTGTTGGAGAAGACTCTTGAGAGTCCCTTGGACTGCAAGGAGATCCAACCAGTCCATTCTGAAGGAGATCAGCCCTGGGATTTCCTTGGAAGGAATGATGCTAAAGCTCCAGTACTTTGGCCACGTCATGCGAAGAGTTGACTCATTGGAAAAGACTCTGATGCTGGGAAAGGATTGGGGGCAAGAGGAGAAGGGGACAACAGAGGATGAGATGGCTGGATGGCATCATGGACTTGATGGGCGTGAGTCTGAGTGAACTCCGGGAGTTGGTGGACAGGGAGGCCTGGCGTGCTGCGATTCATGGGGTCGCAAAGAGTCGGACATGACTAAGCGACTGATCTGATCTGATAGCTGATTCACATAGCGGTTTGGCAGAAACCAACACAATTCTGTAAAACAATTATCCTTCAGTAAAAAAAATAACTTTAAAATTAAAAAAATAAATAGGACTGGAAGGCACTGCAGATACAATCTTGGATTATTTGCAAAGACTAAGAGTAGAAAGAAAATATTTCCATACTTTAAACAGAATATTTGAATAAACGAGTCATTCCAGCCCCCGAGCAGAGCAAGTGGCTACATTTGTAACACGTAAATAAGAAGGTGGCTTGATTTTATGATGTGTAGGTAGGTGGAGAAGGAAATGGCAACCCACTCCAGTGTTCTTGCCTGGAGAATCCCAGGGACGGTGGAGCCTGGTGGGCTGCCATCTATGGGGTCGCACAGAGTCGGACACGCGTGAAGCGACTTTGCAGCAGCAGCAGCAGCAGGTAGGTAGATGGAGCCTCAGAGACGAGCATGGTTATGTAGTTTTTAGGGTAGATGCAGACGTTAACACATCATTTGCACGCACAAGGCTCAGGGCCCTTTCGGCGCGTGAGATTCAGCCAAGCATCCCTGCGGTGAGTTAAATTTCTCACCAGGAATGTTCAAACTCCTGCAAACACACAGGAGCCTCAGGCTTTACCCTCATCCGTTTACACAGGCATCTCGGTCTCTCCAGAAGAACAAATGGAAAACTCTCAAGTCGCATGCAGATGACCCAACAAGTTATATCCACTGATTTTCATAAAACTAGTTGGGCACAGACTTGCTCTTAGCAAAGAAACCCATGGAGTTTCTAGAAATCACAATTTGTTTTATCATCATCTTTTAGAAGATCTCTTCCAGAACATTAAGATTTATCGTCTAACTGACCAGACTGTAATTTCCAGAATGTTATCGTCGGCATAAAACAAAACAAAAAAAACAGCGAAAAAGAAACTGGGTCAACATTCACTCATTTCTAACTCTCATATTTTCTTATGAACCACGATCATTCAACGACTCAAGTAGCTACTAGCCTTGGTCCCGGAGTTTGAAATTATTTTATAAAGTTGTAGCCTATCGTTGTTTCCTCACTTCCATGCAACTCTATTTGCTTTTGGAGAAGGCAATGGCACCCCACTGCAGTATTCTTGCCTGGGAAATCCCATGGACAGAGGAGCCTGGTTGGCTGCAGTCCGTGGGGTCGCACAGAGTCGGACACAACTGAGCAACCTCCCTTTCACTTTTCACTTTCATGCATTGGAGAAGGAAATGGCAACCCACTCCAGTGCTCTTGCCTGGAAAATCCCAGGGACAGGGGAGCCCAGTGGGCTGCCGTCTATGGGGTCTCACAGAGTTGGACATGACTGAAGCGACTTAGCAGCAGCAGCAGCTATTTGCTTTTAACTTTAAAATGTGAATAACATTTTCTTCCACAGAAAAGGCAAAGGAAAACCAGGCTTTGAAGCCATCCTGGACTCTCTTTCTATCTGTTAATATACCATCTGCTCTCAATAACGGGCTTGGGTCCGCTAGCTTTTCCTACCCAAAGGCTAATTCCAAACTACTGTTTAGGTTTCCCGAGCATTTTGCATAAGCTGGGGATTCAGCGTTCCGGGTGTCCTCTTATTATGATGTGACCATTGCACATTTGAAGACGTTCTTTTCCTTTTCAGTATCATCAGGCAACATGTTGCATTGCCAAGTCTTCTCAACCCCAGAACCCGATGACGCCTGTCATCACAGAACACACCATAGAACTCCCACTCCAAGAAGAGAAAAAAGCCAGCTATTGCTCCAAACTACTGCTTCTTTTGAAAAAAAAAAAAAAAAAACAAGAGTATTTATCTTTTTTTAATTATCTTTAGTGTGGAGAATACCAAATATATAGAAATTAAAGACAACGATGTAATGAATGGAGAAGGAAATGGCAACCCACTCCAGTATTCTTGCCTGGAGAGGCCCACAGACATAGGAGCCTGGTGGGCTGCAGTCCATGCGGTCGCAAAGAGTTGGACGAGGCGGAAGCAACTTAGTACACATGATATAATGAAGTCCCAAGAAACTTTCTCTCCACTTCAACAATTATCGATATTTTGCCAATCTGTCATCTATATCTCTGCCCACACCCAATGTCCATGTAGCTACCATTTAAAAACTTAAGGCAATGGCACCCCACTCCAGTACTCTTGCCTGGAAAATCCCATGGACGGAGGAGCCTGGTAGGCTTCAGCCCATGGGGTTGCTAAGAGTCAGACACGACTGAGCGACTTCACTTTCACTTTTCACTTTCATGCATTGGAGAAGGAAATGGCAACCCACTCCAGTGTTCTTGCCTGGAGAATCCCAGGGACAGAGGAGCCTGGTGGGCTGCCGTCTATGGGGTCACACAGAGTCGGACACGACTGAAGCGACTTAGCAGCAGCAGCAGTAGCAGCAGCAGTATTACTTTGCTGGACGTGAAGGTTTCAGGATCTTAGTGTCCCAATCAGGGAGTGAACTCATGACCCCTGCATCAGAAGGCGGATTCTTAACCAATGGACCAGCTGGGGAAATCCCTACAGTTATCATTTTTGCCATCCTTTTTCTGAGGTAAACTGTGCATATCTTGAAATACACAAAAATTAACAGCACAGTTTTGATAAATGCATGCAGCACCATGATCCGGAATTCTAATACCATAGAGCATGTTTTCATCTTTTCAGAAAGCTCTTCCACTCCCCAGTCAGTCCTTCAACATAGAGGCACTGCCTATTGAATTTCTTAACCCCTGAGGTTAGTTTTGCCTGCTCTAGCATCTCATATAAGCATGGCATCAATTCTTCAGTAGTAGGTTTCAGCATCAGGATTTATCGTTCTGTTCGGCTCAGTCGCTCAGTAGTGACCGACTCTTTGCGACCCCATGAACTGCAGCACCCCAGCCTTCCCTGTCCATCACCAACTCCCGAGGTTTGCTCAAACTCATGTCCATTGAGTCAGTGATGCCAGCCAACCATGTCATCCTCTGTCACCCCCTTCTCCTTCCGCCTTTAATCTTTCGGAGCATCAGGGTCTTTTGAAGTGAGCCAGTTCTTCGAATTAGGTGGCCAAAGTATTGGAGTTTCAGCTTCAGCATCAGTCCTTCCAATGAACATTCAGGAGTGATCTCCTTCAGAATGGACTGGTTGGATCTCCTTGCAGTCCAAGGGACTCTCAAGAGTCTTCTCCAGCACCACAGTTCAAAAGCATCCATTCTTCAGTGCTCAGCTTTCTTTATGGTCCGACTCTCACATCCATACATGACTAGTGGAAAAACCATAGCTTTGACTTATTATTTGTTTTACTGTTAGGTCTGTGCTTCATCCCAGTTGCAGGATGTTATCAGCGGTTTGTTCCTTGGGACTGCTGAGCACCACTGCACTGTATGATTATCAGTAAACATACATCAGTTCAGTTCAGTTCAGTCGCTCAGTCGTGTCCGACTCCTTGCGACCCCATGAATCGCATACATACATATCGGATGAATATGACAAAGAGTTCCCCCATTTACTCCTGCTGGGCATTTGGCTGGTTTTCACATTGGGGTACCTGGAAGTAAAGCTCTTATGACGGTTCTTGCATAATCACTTTTCATGGACAAACAGCTGAAAATAGAACTTCTGGATCAAAAGACAGATACGTAAGTCATTTTATTAATTTATTTATTTTTTTATTTTTTTTCATAAGTCATTTTAGAAGAACTTGTTCAACCTCACTCTGATGTTGCTGGACATCAGAGAGTCAGTTTCTCCCATAAAATAGTTGGTGTCATTAAAAAAAAAATTTTTAGCCATTCTATTTGTTGCATAAATAGTGTCTTGCTGAGCGTTTCATTTGCATTTCTTGCATAACCAGTGATGCTGAACACATTTTCATGTGCTTACCAGCTGTTTGTGTATCATCATTTAAAAAAAATACTTTTAGTTTTGAAATAATGTTAGACTTTCTGAGAAGTTGTAAAAATAATAATTACGTTTCTGCCCTCACCCTGCACTCTCTAATGTTAACAATTTATTGTTTAGTCACTCAGTTGTGTCGGACTCTTTGCAACTCCAAGGACTGTAACCCTCCAGGCTCCTCTGTCCACAGGATTGTCCAGGCAAGAATACTGGAGTGGGTGGCCATACCCTCCTCCAGGGGATCTTCCCGAGCCAGGATAGAACCCAGGTCTCCTGCCTTGCAGGTGGATTCTTTACCACTTTACCTGGGAAGCCCAATGTTGACATTTTACATAAGCCCAATTATCAACTATGGGGAATTAACATCAATTAAATGTCAACAAAATTAAATCTTATTTGTTGAGATGTATTTTGATAGGTGAAAAACTTGTCTGGTTCAAAGCAAAAATTACAGTAAAATTAATTATATTACTTTAATTATATTAAAATTATATCATAGCCTTCTGCCTCCTCAGCCTTCATCTTCACTTCTGACCACTCCTTCTGTGTCCTTTTAATGTTTCTGTATTCAACAAAAAATATTAAGCAGAAAGTAGCATACTATATAAACCTTCCTGTTCCTCACTGTTTTATTTTCTTTACTTAACAGCTTTCTGGAGATTTTATATACCAGCGCATAAAGCACTTTGTCATCCTTTTTCCAACCACATTTCATGGTGAGGCTGTACTCTGGTTGATGGAACTACGTGTCTATTTTAAAGATTCTTCCATCATCATATTTGTCAGAGTGATCTTTTTGGACGGCATTGCCAGAATCTCAAGACCACCCAGTTCCTTTCAGAATTTCCGAGCCGGGGAACATAACTGAGGACGTTCTGAAGAGGCAAGTACAGTCAGGCTGACCTTGGGTGCTGTCCATCATGTGTGTGTTTGTTAGTTGCTAAGTCGTGTCCAACTCTTTGCAACCCCATAGACTGTAGCCCACCAGGCCCTTCTGTCCACGGGATTCTCCAGGCAAGAACACAGGAGTGGGTTGCCATTTCCTTCTCCAAAAGGAACTATAGAAAGAAAGAAAATGAAATCACTCAGTCGTGTCCAGCTCTTTGAGACCCCATGGACTGTAGCCTGCCAGGCTCCACTGTCCATGGGATTCTCCAGGCAAGAATACTGGAGTGGGTTGCCATGCCCTCCTCCAGGGGATCTTCCCAACCCAGGGATCAAACCCAGGTCTCTTATGTCCTCTGCATTGGTGGGTGGGTTCTTAACCCCCAGTGCCATCTGAGAAAGCTATCTGGGAACTCTCAAGTAGGAAGTCTCCAAAGTCATAAGCTCCCTCCCAGCAGATGGCCCGAAGGCAGAGAAGATGAAACTCATAGTCAATGCCTTTCAGGGCTCTTCGGAAATCTACAGGAAACGGAATGGCCCAAGGATGACCCCAGCCCATCTGATAGAGGAACCAGTCCAGACTGGCTCCGATTTCAGAACATTCTAGAAAGACGAGGACCATCCCTCCTACTTCTGGGACCTGTTGCTGATGTAAGTGCTTCCAAGGATAGGCAATGTCTCCCCACTACCTCTGACTCCTCCACATCAGATCTCACCAGGTAACTCAGAACCACACACAGAGCAAGGCCATTCCTTGTCTGGCAGCCAGAACTGAGCCACAACGGCCCCTGAAGACACCCCGTCTCAGACAGCCCCACCCATCTGCTTTGTCTTCTCAAGCTGGCCCCAAACCCCGAGACCCTGCCAAAGCTTTGGAACCTGGTTCATTTCCTCTCCTCATTCTGCTGACCCACAGCTTCCAGGAAATTCCTCAACCTCTCTTCGTCTCCATCAGCTCAGCGTTTTTTTTGTAGACTGCACCATGAGGCACGCGGGATCCCAGTTTCCCAACCGGGGACTGAACCTCTGCTAGGGCTTTGGTATCACAGAGTCTCAACCACTGGACTGCCAGGGGAGCCCCTCATCTTTAGAGTCAGTTTTAGTCACTCAGTGGTGTCCGACTCCTTGCAAAACCCACAGAGGCCAGGCTCCTCTGTGCATGGGATGTCCCAGGCAAGAATACTGGAGTGGGGTGCCATTTCCTCCTCCCAGAGGGTCTTCCTGACCCCAGGGATCAAACCTGGGTCTCCAGCATTGCAGGCAGATTCTATACCACCGAGCCACGAGACGAAAATATTTCACGGAGCTCCCAGGAAACGAGAACCTCATCACATCCATTTTTCCTGCTGAAATCGCTACAGGGAGTCCCTGCTGCCTTAAGGATAAAACTCCAAGCCTGAGCTGCAGGAAAATATATGGTATCACTCAGTGTTTATGAACAGTGAAAATGTGTAAAACCAAGAGTCGTTTCGGAATAAACGTCTCTGTTACAAAAGTATGAAGGTGTGAATGAGGCTGGTAAACAATAGTTCAGGGCAGTGCACACGTCTGGGGCAGGAGACGAGGTGGACAAAGCCAGGGTGGGGTATACAGTAAGTGGCACGTCTGTGTGTGTATGCCATGTGCTCAGTCCTGTCCAACTCTTTGACCCCGTGGACTGCAGCCCGCCAGGCTCTTCTGTCCATGGGATTTCCCAGGCAGCTTCCCTGGCGGCTCAGATACTAAAGAGCCACCAACTGAAGGTTGCCATGCTCTCCTCCAGGGGATCTTCCCGACCCAGGGATCAAACCCACGTCTCCGGCGTCTCCTGCATTGCCAGGCACGTTCTTGACCACTGAGCCACCGGGGAAGCCTCGTCACTGATTTCATAGCATCAGACAAAGTAGAGCCTGTCCCCTCACATGAGCCTCCGGACATACACCTCTCCGATGCTAACCCTCCTCTTGGGTCTATTGCGGTCACGCCTGGACTGGGGGTGTTATTAAAGCAGATGTTCACACACCCCTCGGATGCTACAGACAGCATTTTCTGCACGACCAACACAATGGAATGAAATCCCTACAGGGGCACAGAAAAGTTGTTGTTGCTAAAGTGAGGAGCCGCCAACTTGGAAGTTCAGATGCCATCGAGAGCCGGAGAACCGGAACCACTTTTAATTTAAGCTTGATGTAGTGAGTTTCAAGCATGAGCATGATACACAATTCACGAGTTGGTGGGAAGTAAGGCTTCAAATACATTATTTCACATAGAGGTCGGGGAGCCTGTGGCATTCCTACCGTTTTTCCACTTATTTAGTCATCTTCATCCCCTCCCCCCAGTAAGTATTTGAGTTGAAACAAAGGGAAACATTTTTCAGTCTGGATAAATTAAACCTGTATCTTATACTTTTTTTTTTTCAATGTGCAAATGACTGAAACAATTTTGTCCCGGGCAGCCTGGAATACAAGTGGTTTCCTCGGTGAACACAGTGTCTCTCATAAGTCCCTTGCATGTGGATGTGGTATCAGCAGAGTAAAGGAAGTGAAACACTCTACATTGTCAGCTTTTAGTTACTTTGTTCTCAAGATAAGAGCCAGGGAAGGAAGGAAGGAGGTGAGGGGGCTGGGTATGAAGGGAGGAATAAGAAAAAGAGGAAGGGCTTGTCCAAAGAGAGGGGGTAGACTGCACTGGGTACCCTGTGAGAATTTTCCACTCTTGCGTATGGTGTTAATAAAGTCAAGATACAGTAGCATCCTGCTGTGGGTGAGGGGAGGCTCATGAGGAGGGGATATGTATGTATATATGCATGTATGTATGTATGTGTGATGTGGGTGTGTCTATTTTCCAGGTGGCCCCAGTGGTAATGAACCTGCCTGCCAATGCACCAGACTTAAGAGACGTGGGTTCGATCCCTGGGTTGGGAAGATCCCCCGGAGAAGGGAATGGCAACCCATTCCAGTATTCTTGCCTGGAGAATCCCATGGACAGAGGAGCCTGACGGGCTCCATAGCATCGCAGTGAAGTGAAATGAAAGTCACTCAGTCGTGTCCGACTCTTTGTGACCCCACAGACTGTATAGTCCATGGAATTCTCCAGGCATCACAGACGTGGACACAAATGATGTGACTTAGCATGCACACACACACACCTATATAAAGATATACGTGTATATAAATATATGCTGCTGCTGCTAAGTCGCTTCACTCATGTCCGATTCTGTGCGACCCCATAGACGGCAGCCCACCAGGCTCCCCTGTCCCTGGGGATCCTCCAGGCAAGAACACTGGAGTGGGTTGCCATTTCCTTCTCCAATGCGTGAAAGTGAAAAGTGAAAGTGAGGTCGCTCAGTCGTGTCCGACTCTTCGTGACCTCATGGACCGCAGCCTACCAGGCTCCTCCATCCATGGGATTTTCCAGGCAAGATTACTGGAGTGGGGTGCCATTGCCTTCTCCATATACATATATACATACATGATATATAGAGTTATGAGAGATTCTCAATGTTGTACAGTGGAAATCAACACAGCATGGGAAAATAATGATCTTCCAATTATATATTAAAAAAAAAAATTCACTTGGCTTTCAAACTTAAAAAAAAAAAAAAAACAACGATATAACTAGCATCCAGCCAAAGACAACATCCTCAGATACAAGTCGTTAAGATTTAGTGCGTGCCTCCTCGCGATTTTGCAGGAAGTTGGCTTAGGAGGGGAGAGGGAGGGGATACGCCAGGATTTCCCCACCTGTCCAGCTGATGGGAAGTGGAGGACAAAGGGGTCTGTTGATGCGGCCAGAAGTCCGGAGCCCCAAGCGCGGAGGGAGACGGTGGGAGGGGTCTGAAGGGGAGCACGCTCGGCCCGCTCCTCCAGCATCACTGCAGGTTGCTGAGACCTTTCTCATTGGCGCTAGTCGGTGTGATGGTCAACCTCCACCCCGCCATTCTTAACTGAGGCCGTCTCCAAGGAGACCACGCCTGGGATGCGGGGAGGGGCAGAGGGAGGAGTCCACCAACGTGTTTGATTTGCTGGCTCATCATTTATTGTTTCCTCTTAATACTAGACTCCAATTTATCCATCACCCATCTAATTCATTCTTTCACTCTTTATCTCTGCTCTCACTATTTATCTGATATACTCTTTCACTCTCATTTGTGACCTATTTATTTATAGCATTCATCAATCTATATATCTATAATGTGTCTACGTATCTATCAAGTATCTAATTTATTCTTTCATTACTTATACTTTCCTATTGGACTCTATTTTTCCACTATCGTTCATCATCCGTTCTATCCATTATCTATCATCTGGGTATCCCATTTATCCTTTCCTATTAGGCTCCAAAGAAAGCTGAGCACGGAAGAACTGATGCTTCTGAACTGTGGTGTTGGAAGAGACTCTTGAGAGTCCCTTGGACTGCAAGGAGATCCAACCAGTCCATCCTAAAGGAGATCAGTCCTGGGTGTTCATTGGTAGGACCGATTCTGAAGATGCAACTCCAGTACTTTGGCCACCTGATTTGAAGAGCTGACTCATTTGAAAAGACCCTGATGCTGGGAAAGATTGAGGGCAGGAGGAGAAGGGGACGACAGAGGATGAGATGCTTGGATGGCATCACCGACTCAATGGACATGAGTTTCGGTGGACTCCGGGAGTTGGTGGTGGACAGTGAAGCCTGGTGTGCTGTGGTCAGTGAGGTCACAAATAGTCAGACATGACTGAGCGACTAAACTGAACTGATAAGGCTCTACTTTATTCTTTGACTATCTATCTGTCACTTGTCATTTGCTCTATCAGCTCTCTATCCACTGTCTGTGTACTATCTATCTGTCCAATTTATTCTTTCACAGTTTATTCTTGCCTACTAGGCTCTAAGCGTGCTATGCCTTCTCTTTCCCATACCCCTTTGTACTTTTGAGCAAAGCGCTTGCACACCAAGTAAAGTTCAAAAAACCAGGTCCTGAATTTGGGCATGAATTCAGAAATACACACGCGGGACCATCAGACACAGACACAGCTGCTGTTTAACAGCTGGCGTTCTGTTCTAATTGTATCTCCACGGCACGCCGATCGGCTGCTACAGAAGCCAGTCTATAGACTGAGGGTCCGGAATGTGCAGCTACCAGGGAAAACCACATCCTATCCAGCTCATAGGAGGAAGCGACACGCAAGACCAGGGTTAAGGTTTCTCCATTCTAAAACAACCATCAATGGACGACTTGCTTAAGAAGATGTGGTGCATGTACACAGTCGACTATTACGCTGCCATAAAAAAGAATAAAATCATGATATTTCTAGCAACGCAGATGGACCTCGTGATTATCATACTAAGTGGACAAATTCAGATACAGAAAGACAATTATATCACATCAGTTATACGTGGAATCTAAAAATGATACAAATAAAAGTATAAACAAAACACAGACTCACAGGCATAGGAAACCAGCTCAGGTTTACCATAGGGCTTCCTGGTGGCTCAGACGGTAAGGAGTCTGCCTGCAGTGCGGGAGACCCAGGTTCGAGAAGATGCCCTGGAGAAGGAAATGGTAACCCACTCCAGTATTACTGCCTGGAGAATTCCGTGGAAGGAGGAGCCTGGCAGGCTACAGTCCATGGGTGGCAAAGAGTCGGACACAACTGAGTGACTTCACTTTCCTGTTTACCGCGGGAGAAGGGAAGGGATAAATGAGCAGTATGAGATAAATAGTTACAAAGCATTTTACATAAAATAAACAAGCAAGACCTACTGTCTAGCACAGGGAGCCATATTCAGTGTCTTATAAAATCCTATCGTAGAAAATAATCTAAACAAATATATATACGTGTGTGTGTGTGTGTGTGTGTGTGTGCACGCGTGCCAAGTCTCTTTCAGTCATATCTGACTCTGTGCAACCCTATGGACTGTAGCCCACCAGGGTCCTCTGTCCATGGGATTCTCCAGGGAAGAGTACTGGAGTGGGTTGCCATGTCCTTCTCCAGGGGATCTTTCCGACCCAGGGATCCAACCCATGTCTCTTATGTTTCCTGCATTGGCAGGCAGGTTCTTTAACATTAGCTCCACCTGAGGAGCCGTGTGTCTGTGTGTGTGTGTCTGTGTGTGTGTGTGTGTGTGTCTGTGTGTGTGTCTGTGTGTGTGTTACCAACTCAGTCGTGTCTGACTCTTTGCGACTCCATGGACTGTAGCCCACCAGGCTCCTCTGTCCATGGGATTCTCCAGGCAAGAATACTGGAGTGGGTTGCCATGCCCTTCTCCAGGGGATCTTCCTGCCCCAGGGATCAAACACCTTCATTGCAGGTGGATCCTTTACCATCTGAATCACCAAGGAAGGAAGCCTGGTGTGTTACAGTCCATGGGATATCAAAGAGTCAGACACGTCTAAGCAAGTAAATACAGCCATATACATACATATCTATATACACATGTATAGTATAGACATAGAACTACGTATATATATAAACAAATCCCTCTGCTATACACTTGAAGCACAGTAACATATATCAATTACACTTAAAATTTATTTTTAAACTGTCTATTCTAAGAGTTTCTCCCGAAACCTTTTCTCAAGTCACAGGAATCTTTTGGCTCATAAAAGACAAACCGTGCTAACAGAAGCAAATAAACAGCCTTGGGGAAAATCTCAGAACCAGTCTCTTGTAGATAAGCGTGCCTGCTGGCTGAGTCTGACACAGCACGGAAACCAAGGGCACATTTTCTGATGACAGAACTTCTCTCAGCTACTTCCATGTGATTAAAATACCTGCATCCCATCATGTCCTGCAAAGACCACTGTGAATTTCAATCTCTTAATAGCTAAAATAAAGCGAAGAATCACTCTCAGGACCCATGTCGAGTGTCCTCAGCATGAACACCTTTTTCATCTCCGTTTGATCCTCACGGAAAGTGCTTACCAGGCATACCAATCTATAATGAGATACTTAGAGGCACCTTCTATACGAGACCTACCCCAGCTTCTATGACTCTCACTCGGGTTAGACTTTGGCCAGCTTTATTCCTTCTTCCGCATTATGGGAAAATAAAGATCTTTCAGCCTAAATATCACTTTACTGAATGAAAAGGGAAAGTCGCTCTGTTGTGTCCGACTCTTTGTGACCCCAAGGACCATATAGTCCATGGAATTCTTCAGGCCAGAATACTGGAGTGGGTAGCCTTTCCCTTCTCCAGGGGATCTTCCCAACCCAGGGATCAAACCCAGGTCTTCCTCATTGCAGGCGGATTCTTTACCAGCTGAGCCCCAAGGGAAGCCCAAGAAGACTGGAGTGGGTAGCCTTTCCCTTCTCCACGGTATCTTCCTGATCTAGGAATTGAATCGGGGTCTCCTTCATTGCAGGTGGATTCTTTACCAACTGAGCTATTCTTTAAAACTCATATATCCATAGGATCCTCATACTCCAAATTCTGGACACAATGGTTCTGTCCATCTCTGCACCTCATCACACACACACACCATTCTTCTCCCTCTCCATATTTTTTTTTTCCACACCATACAACCTGTGGGATCTTAGTTCCCTGACCAGGGATTGGACCCATCCCGCCTGCAGTGGAAGCTCTAAGTCTTAAGCACTGAACCACCAGGGAAGTCGCTCCCTCCTACGGACTAGCTGTGGCCCGAGGCCCGAGACCACATAATGAGCTGCACCCTGTGAACTAAGAGGAGGGCACAATGGTAGAGGGGAAAGGACATGAGCCAACAAAACCAGAATGTAGGAACCAAAGAGCAACCAGGACAGACCAGTGGGATTTGTTGTTGCTGTTCAGTCGCTCAGTCGTGTCCAACTCTTCGCGACCCCATGGACTGCAGCACACCAGGCCTCCCTGTCCTTCACTAACTCCCAGAGCTTACTCAAACTCCTATCCACCAAGTCGGTGATGCCATCCAACCATCTCATCGTCTGTCGTCCCCTTCTCCTCCCGCCTTCCATCTTTCCTGGCATCAGGGTCTTTTCCAGTGACTCAGTTCTTCACATCACGTAGCCAAAGCATTGGCATTTCAGCTTCAGCATCAGTCCTTCCAATGAATATTCAGGGTTGACATCCTTTAGGATGGACTGGTTTGACCTCAAGTGACCATTTGGCTTTTTATTTCCAGGAATCTAAAAAAAAGACAGGTTTCCATGTGGGAGTTAAGTGGCACTTGACGGAGCTCTAGATCCATGCCTTCGTTTCCTCACTGTGCCTGTTAAAGCAGACTCAGGAAACCAACACAAAGCCAGGGTCCTTGCACTGAAGACCGAGAACCAAGGAAAGAGGGCTTAGCGTGGCCACCGGACAATGGTGACCATGCTAAACCCAGTCTCACGAAATGGAAATCTACCCAGACACTCCAGACAGAGAGGGTTATCAACAGTATTGCATTAAAGGGACCCAACTGGGTATATATGTGTATAAGACCATGCATAATTTAATTTAACATGACCACATTTTCATTTAATGGACATGACAGAACGTCGGACATTCACTTAAACAAGGCAATTCAAATTCACTCCATTACACCAGGCAAATACTGAAGCTTCAGCATCCTCTTCTTTTTCTTCTATTTATTTATTTATTTTTTGCTTTTGGCTGTGATGCTTGGCATGTGGGATCTCAGTTCTCAGACTACGGATGGGAACCCGTGGCCCCTTGCAGTGGAAGCCTGGAGTTTCAGCCACAGGACCAGTAGGGAAGTCCCTCCCCCATCATACCAGCGTGTTTGTACTTCAAAGAAACAGAAAAGACAATCTCTTCCCCAAACCGCTTCCATTTCAGAACGTACCTCCAGCCATGTCAGAGAAGGATGACCACGTGTGTACTCGTGACATCACAAACTATATTTACCAGCATTTGGGTGTTTCTGAAGAATTTAAAGGGATACAACAGGGAGCCAGGCACTGAGATTTTTCTCTAAAAATAGTGCAACAAAGGAGGAAAACATTTAACTTCTTGCCGCCTGTGGGCAGAGACCAGAAAGAGATGTGATTATCAGGCATGACAAGGACCTGCTTTTAGAGCAGAAATAGGTGTACAAGAATTCTTTTTTAAGTCGTGATCCCATCGTGACTTGTGGGTTTATACCATGTAATCCTTTCAAGGGAATCAAAATAGCTTAACCTTCCAAAGATCCCTCAAAGCAGATGGGTAAGACATAGATCTGAATGGAATGCATGACTTAAAAGTCACAGCGTTAGTCACTCAGTCGTGTCTGACTCTGCGACCCCATGGACTGTAGCCCACCAGGCTCCTCTGCCCATGGGATTTTCCAGAGAAGAATACTGGAGTGGGTTACCATTTCCTCCTCCAAAGGGTCTTCCCAACACAGAGATCGAAGCTGCCTGTATTGTAGGCAGATTGTTTACTGCCACCGGGAAGCCCAGATTTGAACAGAGTGCTTAATTTAAAAGTCCTTCTTTCTTTCCTTCACTTCCTTCCTTCCCTCCCTCACACTCTCATTTCCTTTTCTCATTCTAAAACCATTGCAACAATAGAGTTCCTGCAAGATACACATCCATTCTGGAACCTTTCAAACTACAAAAGGCAGTAGTCAGAACAATACCGAAAGTGAAAGAACACACACCTCGAGCTTAAACCAAGGGAGGGAAGTTGGAGGAGCGGCTACCTGGGGATTTTGGCCACTGACAATACCTCCAGGGTGGAGGAAATCTCATATTTATTTCTTCATGTGGGTGGATGCTACACCCGGGTTTTCGTACAACAAAATTCATTGAACTGTATGACCAAAATATCTGAGTTTATTGTTTGTATTTGAAGTGTCAGTGGGGAAGTAAACTTTAAAAGTAAATGTAGAAATGACTACTAGTGAGATATGCTCATATTTAGTTCCTCGTAGTGGTGTCTTTGGCTGCTGCTACATGCATTCACTGGTTTTAAAATTCTGAAAGGTACAGTTAACCTAAATGTCTGTCGATCGAGGAATGGATAAAGAAGCCACGGTACATGTGTAGAGTGGAATATTACTCAGTCATGAAAAAGAATGAATTCCTGCCACGACTTAGCGACTTCACTTTCACTTTTCACTTTCATGCATTGGAAGAGGAAATGGCAACCCACTCCAGTGTTCTTGCCTGGAGAACCCCAGGGACGGGAGAGCCTGGTGGGCTGCCGTCTATGGGGTTGCACAGAGTCGGACATGACTGAAGCGACTTAACAGCAGCAGCAGCACACTGGGGGAAAGAGGTCCCATTGCAGGATAAAAAGAGGATATCTGGACTTGTAGAGAGGTTACCTGGCCTTGTTCTGTGAGCTTAGGATGAGGAAAAGAAAGTGTCCAAGCTCGAAGGAATTTACCAACTGGGAGCACTGGTCACAGAAGCCCAATTAAGACAGAACAGAAGTCTTTCCAAGCTGAGAGAAGCAGATGGCGTGGGTGTAGTACCAAGATGAATAGGCTTCAGACATACATGAGATTCATTAAAATCTGACTTGTAAACCCTCAGTACCTTGATCCTCTTCACTGGCCTCCTGGCTTGCTCTGTGGGATTCTTACTTCCACGAAAGGAGATATTTCCTCTGCATCTTAGGAAACCAAACCAAATCCAGGCTGCTCGGTTGGTGGTTTTATATAACGCTGTCACGTGGGATGTGGAACAGAAGAGATAATATTGACTAAAAACTTCCCATGTGGGTCAGAGAGGCAAAGACTAAAGAGAGGGAATAATACGGCATACACACCATCAGAGATAAATGACCTTTCAGATATGCAGGTTTGGGAAACAATCTTCTTAGAAATCTGGAGGTTACGTTGTCAGGTTTTTAATTTTTTTTTAATTTTTATTGAAGTGGAGTTGATTTCTAAAACAAGGCTGTGTTCACTTCAGCTGTACAGCAAAGTGAGTCAGTTATCCATCTATATTACCCTTCTAACTATACTCCTTTTCATATTCTTTTCCATTTCCAGTGTCCACGTTTCTTTTGGTATTTCCTTCGTTTCTCTCGCTATCTCCTTGCAGTTTTTTTTTTTTTTTATTTTCTCCTTTTGAGCAATACCACGGGTTGCATAGTCGGAAGTTCAGAATTTTTAATATTTTTCCTGGTGAATAAACTGTCCTTTTTTGTGTGTTATGCATTGTGTTTCTTTGTCTCTATGAACGTTTGCCTTAAAATCGCTTTTCCTTTTAATTATAGTTGATTTACAATGCTGTGCTAATGTCTGCTTTACAAAGAAGCAATACAGTTTTCTATATATATAAAAATTTTCATATTCTTTTCCATAATGATTTATCACAGGATACTGAAAACAGTTCCCTGTGGGTCCCTGGTTTTTAATCCATCCTCTATGTAACATTATAGTTTACATCTGCTAATCCCAAATTTCCAACCCTTCCCTTCCCCACCCCCCAATTTCTCAATGTTTAAAAAGAAAACAGAAAATATTCAACTGCTTCAGTACACTGATCCATTATGAATACATCCGGGGCAAAAAAAAAAAAAAAATCATCTTTCCTACACATACACATGTGACACGATGCAATATTCTGCCATAAGATAATACAGACAGAAGAATGGAGTAGAAAGTGTATTCATTGGTGCCACTGGCTAACTGCGGGGCCTTAAAAGACCTGTTTGCCCTCTTTGGGATTTTCTTCCTCATCGGAAAATAAAGAGTTCTTCCCCTGGAACAGTTAAGAGTTGCAGATTCTTAAGGCTGCCTGCCATGTTCAAGGAGGTGGTATAAGTGGGCGTGTCAAGAGCAATAGAATAGGAGGTCAGAGAGCCTGGGCTGCACTGGAAAATTCCTGCCATTGTCAAATCTGTGAGGCATCTCCTAACAAGACCTCTTTGATTCACAGAATGAACTTTGAGGGCATGCATGCTAAGTCGCTTCAGTTGTGTCTGACTCTTTCTGACCCTGTGGACTGTAGCCCGCCAGGCTCCTCTGTCCTTGGGATTCTCCAGGCAAGGTTACTGGAGTGGATTGCCATGCCCTCCTCCAGGGGATCATCCCAACCCAGGGATCGAACCCACGTCTCAGGTCTCCTGCATTGGCAAGCACGTTCTTTATCGCTACCATCACCTACATTATATACACCCAGATAGCAAGTTTAACATACAAGAGGGCCGGCTTGGGTATTCACTTCTGCACCAAGCATTCACAACCTTAGTTTTGCTGTCATTGCTACTGTTCATCACGGCAGCTTTAGTTGTTCTCCACAATCAGTTGCAGACAACACAGAAAACTTAAGCGGGAAAGGATCTATGGGGCAAACAGACAGCTCACCGTCTTCAGAATGGATGCAAAAGTAGACCCAAAGATACATTTTCAAGAGAATCTCCTAGGACCACAGTGAAGAACTGGCTTGATGGAGGAGCAGCTACGTGGCTTCATCGGTAAGCAACTAACAAAAGCCAATCTCATGAATCATGCCGCCAGTGGAGTCAAGACAAAAGAAGGTAGACATGAGTGATCTCTGTCTTGCTTGCTTGTTACAATTGGTGCAAAGTCAGAATTTACAATGAGAGGATGTCTGAAATGAAAAGATGATGCTTCAAAGATTTTCAGGTACCTAGATCTTAAAATGGCTAACAATTCACCGCGTATGGCCATTAACTTTAAGGTTGATGATTTAAAGATGTGTTTTTCTTCTGGGAACTTTCTAAGAGAAATGTTTGCCCAGGGTGGTCATGACTGGTGATTCTTATTTGTATCTTTCTTAAACAAATTACATTATCCAGGGGAACTCTGTAGACTTGGATTTTGGTATACATCCTTGAGAGAAAAAGCTGCTAGACTGATGGTTAAAATCTTAATTGCGGCTCAGGCAATTAACCTATCCTCTGAAACTCAAAAGACTTTCCAAGATGGAGTGGGATTTACGATGTTTGCACGGCAAGCATAAATAAACTTGATGGGGGTGATCAAAGCTTCCGTATTACAAAGGCAGACAAGAAATGAGAAAAGAAGGAGAGAAAGAGGAAGAGGCAGGTTTTGCTTTCAGGGAAAACACAGAGGTGAATGTTTAAAATGGTTATGTAAGATACTTTACGTTTTCTCAAAACCATGGAAGCAAATTTTTTTTACTTTCAAATACATACTAATGATGCGTTTAGTATAAGTCAAACAAGTCTCCCCTATGGGTATATCTTAGGAGACCTTGAAATCGTCCTTACTGTCATATAGTGGTGAGTATATGGTGATGGATGGTTGGTGGTTTAGCAGTAGTCATGTCTGACTCTCTGCAAGCCCATGGACTGTAGCCCACCAGGCTCCTCTGTCCATGGGATTCTCCAGGAAAAGGATCCTAGACTGCGTTGTCATTCTCTTCTGCAGAGGATCTTCCCCACCCAGGGATTGAACCGAGGTCTTCTGCATCGTGGTCAATCTCTTGCATTGCAGGCGGATTCTTTACCAGCTAAGTCACCCGGGAAGCCTGTGACTACATAGTGGATGAAAGTTTTGCTCTGATCCAGGTTTCTCAGCCTCGGCAATACTGACTAGTGTAAACTAGTAGCCCTCTGCATTCTTGAATATCACACACGTAAACCTGGAGGCAGCAGAGTTTGTGGCCCTTAAATGTTCCAGCACAAGACTTCTCTCATGCTCTCTCTCTCTTTTTTTCCCCAAAGCGGAGTATCTTTGGGCTGGCTATTTCTTTTCGGTGCTTGGAGGATGGGGAGCATCTTATGCTGGGTACCATGGTGAGCAGTATCTCTGGCCTCCGTCCAATAGATGGCAGCAGCACCCAGCCCCTACCCCTCCATCCGCCTTCCCCCCCTCGGCCCCCAAAAATCTCCAGCTACTGCCAGATGTCCCCAGGGGGCAAACTTTCCTTCCTGCATTAAAGAATGTTTTTTCTCAGTGTAAAGTCAAAGAGTGTTGAAGAACTGATGCTTTTGAACCGTGGCATTGGAGAAGACTCTTGAGAGTCCCTTGGACTGCAAGGAGACCCAACCAGTGGATCCTAAAGGAGATCAACCCTGAATATTCATTGGAAGGACTGATGCTGAAGCTAAAGCTCCAATCCTTTGACCATCTGATGCGAAGAACAGACTCATTGGAAAAGACCCTGATGCTGGGAAAGATTGAAGGCAGAGAAGAAGGGGACGACCGAGGATGAGATGGTTGGATGGCGTCACTGACTCAATGGACATGACTTTGGGTAAACTCCAGGAGTTGGTGATGGACAGGGAGGCCTGGTGTGCTGCCATCCATGGGGTCGCAAAGAGTTGGACACGACTGAGCAACTGAACAACTACAATAAAGGAAAACTCATCTTAACATGACTCAGTTATATCTGAAAACAGACAAAAATGATTAGGTTCATTTTTTCTCTCTCTTTTGGGTTAAAATGACTGCAAAATATGAAGGCATCCTCCGAGACTATTCCTTAAAACCGATGAAACAAGAGTCAGAGAAGTCAATTGGCTTCTCTGCCTGAAGGAGGCTGGGGAGATCGCTGTTTCTCTGCCCTGCTCACTGGGTCACGGCTTCTTCCCAACCACAGGGCAGGCAAGTAGCCACGGGATCTGACCAAGTGCCTGCCTCTAAGTCACACAACTGTCTTCTGTCAACATCCGCTCCTACATTCAACACATGCCTGCTTTCATTTTTTCAAAGAAAGATTTAACTCTTAAAAAAAAAAATCAGAAGCCACGGCCACAGTGCAAGAGTACATACTATTTTCTTCTTCTTTTTCCCCAAAGACAGTCACATTTTTTGGCAGGGAACCAAATCACATATATCCTTAAGAAGCACATAGTCTACAAGAGTATCCCACCGCACTGGGTATTATGACACCTAACACCACCAACGTGTTCACATTTTAAATAAAATAAACAGTGGACCCGACGCAAGGCGCCTCTGATGTTGAACAGGTGTGTATTCCTTTCCACGTCCTGGCTGGAATTAAAAGATCGCAGGAAGACACAAACAGATTGAGGTGGACATGAGCAAAACTGCCACTGAAAATAATACAGTGTTTTATGTGTGCGTGGCATCTGGAGGGAAACTGGGACCGTGCAAAATTTATCAGGGAATCTTCTATTTTCTTTCTTCTTTTTTTTTTTTTTTGAAGACATCATTCACAGCTCTACTGAAAGACTTACTCCACACGATGCAGGACACCCTGGGGCAATCTGTGGGCAAGGAATTAATTTCTTTCCCTGTGTTAGGAGACCATTTGCAAGCTGTTTGGAAGCCAAATGTGTGTCTTCTGAAATCATTTCTGAAAGAGTGGCTTGCAGCTGTCAGTCACGGCGATGCACACCATAGGAGACACCTATTTCATCTGAGGTCCTGCCCGTGGGCAGCAGTGCGGATCAATTTCATGCATCGTTAATGAGAAATGAGCACAGCCCATTGGCCAGAGGGCTATCCCTTCCTTGATCCTTTCTAAGCCTTGCTGGGGTCTGCTCAAAGCCCACACTCTGAGGGGCCCTGGTGATTCTTGGCTCTGAACCCCCTGATGTCTCTGACCAGCCGTCTCTGTCTACACAGGAACAGTTTGCTTCTCCGCCTGGTCAAAACTGAGTATAGCTTTGCCCTATTCTCCAGGGTCTGCCTTTGCTCAAGAAATGGGCTATAATATACCATGGATGCCATGGTGAAGTGAGTGAAGTGAAAGTCGCTCAGTCGTGTCCGACTCTTTGCGACCCCATGGACTATACAGTCCATGGAATTCTCGAACACTGGAGTGGGTAGCCTTTCCCTTCTCCAGGGGATCTTCCCAACCCACGGATTGAACCCAGGCCTCCTGCATTGCAGACAGATTCTTTACCAGCTGAGCCACCAGGAAAGCCCATCCATGGCGAAGATGATCATCAAAACCAGACAGAACTGCGTTTTGAAATTCTTACTAAATTTCAGAGCTTTTGTAAGGTTGGAAGGATTTCCTTCCATTGCCTTGGTAGAATAATCTAGCAGCCCCCACAACGATCAATATGACTGAGAAGGGCCAGAAGACCTCTGAATGAAAAACTTGTAGGAGCTTCCCTGGCACTCCAGTGGCTAAAGACTCCAGGCTCCCAACTTCCAACCAGGGTTTGATCCCTGGTCGGGGAACTAAATCCCACACGCAGCAACTAAGAGTTCACGTACCACAGCTAAAGATGTAGTGCAACCACATGAATATTTAAAAATAAAGCGATCGCAATAGCCTTTGATGGCACGAATTACGGACTACACACTGAACAAGGATGACTACGCCAAAACTAGATTTTTCTCAAGTCTGGACCGGAAGACCTTCCCGGATTTCTCAGCCACCCTTGAGGTATTTTCTCCTAAGGCTGACTGCCTCTACCCCACAAGCATGATGTTACTCACATCAAAATCTGGGGCTCACAAGACGTACTGAAGAGGAACATGAATCACCCAGGGTTCCTGCATCTGGTCCCAAATTATTATAATAAGGCTTGTGGTTTTATTGTTTGTATTTCTGGTATTTATTCTACAACTAAGATTTAAGAAACACAAAAAAACACACACCTAGCAAGAGTGAAGCTGAGTCTTTTCCCTTGGGCTTTCTATCTTGGGGAAGATACGGGTAGCATCATTGTTATCTGGAGTGACAAGGATGGGACAGTCGATGATGGCTGGAGCATTGCAGCTCCGTTAGCCACATGTGGTAGATTTTCATTGCCATCCGTTTCACAGGTCTCACTGACCTCGCCGTCACGCTTTCTGACCCTCTACACTGATGGGCGCGTGGAAACGGCCCCCTGGGGCTTTCCCTGTGTTCCACGTTCCATAGAACACCTCCCCCACCCCAGATCCATGTGCTGAGCCTCGATGATCCAATGCTCAGCGGTGCTTCCTGCACATCAGGCATCCTTTTGGCAACTCACGTGGGTAACTCGGGCAAAGAGCTTGCAACATCCGTGTGCAAAAGGAACCTGAACTCTTCCAAAGAAGGGAACTAAGAAACTGAGGCACGGAGAGGTGAAAACACTTGCTGGACATACTAACGTCAGTGAGTGGAAAAAGCAGCAGTAGAAACACTGACACCTTATGCACAAGCCTCATGCAGCCAGTTTGTACCCGCGGACACCGCCCTCCTGACGCTGGGAGACATGGAGGCAAAACGAGAAGAGGAAGACCGAGGAGGAGATGGCTGGATGGCAAGACCAACTCGATGGACATCAGTTCAATTCAATCACTCAGTGGTGTCCGACTCTTTGCGACCCCATGGACTGCAGCACGTCAGGCTTTCCTGTCCATCACCAACTCCCAGAGCTTGCTCAAACTCATGTCCATTGAGTTGGTGACGCCATCCAACCATCTCATCCTCTGTCATCCCCTTCTCCTGCCTTCAATCTTTCCCAGCATCAGGGTCTTTTCCAAGGAGTCCATTCTTCACATCAGGTGGCCAAAGGATTGGAGTTTCGGCTTCAGCATCAGTCCTTCCAATGCATATTCAGAACTGATCTCCTTTAAGACTGATGTTCCAACCCTCCCTCACCCCCCCACACACACAAGTATCCTCACAAGCTTAGCAGTGCCTTCAAAACATTCTAGCACAATGGCAAAGAAATCCACCAGTCCAAGAAAACAGTCATTAAAAAAAAAAAAAAAAAGAAAATACTGGAAATGTGAAACATACATCACAGTGTACCTCAATGATATATTTTCCTCCCAAAGAATATTGGAGTTTAAATCAAAATTAAGTACATTAAAATCTGAGTAAGTATTTTTACAAGGAGCTGCCTTGCATAACCAACTAAAGTAGAATTCAGGAGAGGGTATTCTGCCCGAGGTGTGCTGAGGGAGTCTATTACACACCCACATGGGAGAAATTCTCATCTGAGAATAACGCTGTGAAAAAGCAGAAATCAGTCTTTTGGTTACCAATTGTAATACTTAATATCTTTCAAATTTAGGACGACCAAAGTTTAACAAAAATCTCAGGTTGCACCGGTTTTTGTTAACATTGAAAACGCCGAAATTTTGCAAACTATCGACCTCAAGCTGACCAAGATAAACACTGCCCAACAGTTTATAATGGGTTCTTAATGTCATGCTTTCTTTGCTTCCACATATGTATAAATGGGCTTCCCTGGTGGCTCAGTGGTAAAGAATCCACCTACCAATGCAGGAGATGCAAGAGACATGGGAAGATCCCCTGGAGAAGGAAATGGCAACCCACTCCAGTATCCTCGCCATGGACAGAGGAGCCTGGTGGGCTGCAGTCCGTGGGGTCACAGAGAGTTGGACACCACTGAGCAACTAAACGACAGTAACAACATATAAACAGCATCTCTCCTGCTATTACTAAAAACCAGCTCCTCTAATTACAGTCATGCCCTCCATTCATATTAACTCCTTCTCGAATTCCTACAGTGTTTATCCTCTTTAGGGCATAATTACCATTTCACATGTGTGGGCTCTGACATTCCAATTTTCAAGCACTTTGTGAATTAAAAGGTTTAAGTGCATTATACAGCCCAACTTACACCAGTTTTAAAATGAAGCGTTAAAACCGTGTACTGTAATATTGGTATATGATCATTAAATGCTGCTATTTGTTTTAAAAATGGAGAAATCCAGAATGCAAAATTAAACACCGTGAATTACAATATTTCTGTTCTCTCTCAGCCTACATCACGCACAAATCATTCTCTTAGGAATTGGACTGAATTGAATTTTTTAAAACTCCACTCTGTGTGAGAATTTCACAGATTTTTAACAGAAGGTAAAAGCACTTTTTTTTTGCTTCCTGGCAGTTGAAAGGAATATAAAACAACAGACTGCCTTTCTGGGCATGACTCTCTGGATGAGAAAAACAGAGGCACATATTGTAGATGAGAAGAGGAAAAAAAAACCCACATGAATCATGTGTAATATTCAAATGCTGAACTACTGAGACTTCATCACTGGAAAATTTAGAGTAAGTGAAAGTTGTGCATTTGATGTTCAATCTTTTTTCTTGTAGCTCAGTAAACACTTCATGTGGAATTGTTGTGCAGGCACTCAGTCGTGTCTGACTCTGCGACCCCATGGACTACAGCACGCCAGCCTTCCCTGTCCATCACCAACTCCTGGAGCGTGCTCAAACTCATGTCCATTGAGCCGGTGATGCCATCCAACCATCTCATCCTCTGTCGTCCCCTTCTCCTCCTGCCCTCAAATGTTCCCAGCATCAGGGTCTTTTCCAGTGAGTTGGCTCTTCCCATCAAGTGGTCAGAGTACCATGTAGAATAATCCATAGCTTCCATTAGTTTTAATAAAGCATCTCCCTGTGCTTTGGTTGGTTAAATAGGATGAATATTCTGACCTGAACTGGAAGGTTATCTCCAGGCTAGAGTTTATGTCTGAGCAGTAGAGCCCTTTGGAATAAAGCCTACGATTCCTTGCACTGACAGATATTCTGTGTACAGACTTTGTACTCGGTCCTAGAGAAGTCATCTGTTAAGCTTCTCAGGGGGAGGTCATTGGTCACACTTTCTCCTTGCCAAGCCCCTCTGTTGCTTTATTTGGATGTATAAACTTTCCCACTTCACCATCTTCCCTGTGGTCAGTTCTTTTTGTATGAGGATCTAAGCTGTATTCAGTTCAGTTCAGTTCAGTTGCTCAGCAGTGTCTGACTCTTTGCAACCCCACAGACTGCAGCACACCAGGCCTCCCTGTCCATCACCAACTCCCGGAGCTTACTCCATGTCCATTGAGTCAGTGATGCCATCCAACCATCTCATCCTCTGTAGTCCCCTTCTCCTCCTGCCTGCAATCTTTCCCAGCATCAGATGTTTTCAAATGAGTCAGTTCTTTGCATCAGGTGGCCAAAGGATTGGAGTTTCAGATTCAACATCAGTCCTTCCAGGGAATATTCAAGACTGATCTCCTTTAGGGTGGGCTGGTTGGATCTCCTTGCAATCCAAGGGACTCTCAAGAATCTTCTCCAACACCACATTTCAAAAGCATCCATTCTTCGGTGCTCAACTTTCTTTATGGTCCAACTCTCACATCTATACATGACCACTGGAAAAACCATAGTCTTGACTAGATGGACCTTTGTTGGTAAAATAATGTCTCTGCTTTTTAATATGCTGTCTAGGTTGGTCACAACTTTTCATTGATTAACTTAGTCCAAGCATAAATAGTCAATGACCGAGTCAGTCGAGACATAAATAGCCTATGACCAAGGGAATCCAAGGGAAAATAGTCAATAATGGATTGGGGTAAACACTTGATGACTGATTAGTCCAGGCATAAATAGTCAATGACCGAGTCAGTCCAGGGAAAACAGTCACTGATCAAGTCAGTCCAGTTGATGATGGAGATGACTGTCTGAAATCTCAGCAGAGGGAAACAGAAAGCCCGTGAACAAATCAGTGCAAGGGCAAGAGCTGATGGTGAATCCGAAGTCAAGGAGGGTTCCGCCGGGTCTGTGGGAAACAAGTGATGACCCACTCACTAGAAAGAAAACAGTTAATGATGACATCAGTACAGGGAAAAGAGTCAGTAACCCATCAGGCCAGGGGCAGTAGATGGCCAAGTCAACTCAGAGGGAACATAAGTCATGACTAAAGATCCATCTCGTCAAGGCTGTGGTTTTCCAGTGGTCATTTACGGATGTGAGAGTTGGACCATAAAGAAAGCTGAGCGCAGAAGAATGGATGCCTTTGAACTGTGGTGTTGGAGAAGATTCTTGAGAGTCCCTTGGACTGCAAGGAGATCCAACTAGTCCATCCTAAAGGAGATCAGTCCTGGGTGTTCATTGGAAGGACTGATGCTGAAGCTGAAACTCTAATACTTTGGCCACCTGATGTGAAGAGCTGACTCATTTGAAAAGACCGTGATGCTGGGAAAGATTGAGGGCAGGAGGAGAAGGGGATGACAGAGGATGAGATGGTTGGATGGCATCACTGACTCAATGGACATGAGTTTGGAAAAACTCTGGGAGTTGGTGATGGACAGTGAGGCCTGGTGTGCTGCGGTTCATGGGGTTGAGTCGGACACGCCTAAGCGACTGAACTGAACTGAACTGAGTCAGTGTAGGGAAAAGGATAGATAACAGAGTCAGCCAAGGGATAAAGAGTCCATGACCGAGGAAGTCCAGGGGTAAATAGCTGATAACCAAATCGGCTTAGGGGCAAATCAGTGTATGAAATGCAATAAATTATGAAATAAATTCACGGACAGTCTGGATGACAAAATTAAAAATTATCCCCCCCCAATATAGGATAACAATAATAGCATCAGTCCAAAATACCAAACAAAAACAAGACAAAACCACAGTTGAGAACATGACAATGTTTCTCTCAGTCCAGGGAAGACCAGCGCCAACAGAATGACTGCAGGAACACAATCCAAGACCGAGTCAGTCCAGAAAAAGGAGTCAATAACCAAGTCGGTCCAAGAATAAATATTTGATGACAGGAGTCAGTTGAGGAAAGGGGCATTCACTACAGAGTTGGCCCAGGGGCCCCTATCATGACAGGGTGATCCGTCATCCCAGGAAAAACCAGTCAATGGTCAAGTGACTGCAGGGAAAACAGTTGACCACATGGCAGGCACTGAATGCCTTGGTCCAGGAAAACCAGCTATGTTTGAGATAAGTATTAAGGATGCCACTGATGAGGACAAAAGAGCTCACAGGTGTGTGGACCAAACGCCATCAGGGTCCAGAGCCCGAGGCTTCCAGATGGCCCCCTCCTGTCAAGTTGCAGTCCAGCTCTACACTCACCATGACCAAGGCCACGCTGAACTCACACTTTCTCCAACAGACATGTGCCTTGCCTGTTCCAGAACCTCACCCAGGGTGGGATCCAGAGTGGACACTGGACCAAGGCTCCTTTCTTCCCACCAAAGATTTTACATAGATTTATCTGAAGAATTGATGCTTTTGAACTGTGGTGTTGGAGAAGACTCTTGAGAGTCCCTTGGACTGCAAGGAGATCCAACCACTCCATCCCAAAGGAGATCAGTCCTGAGTGTTTATTGGAAGGACTGATGTTGAAGCTGAAACTCCAATCCTTTGGACACCTGATGCAAAGAACTGACGCATTGGAAAAGACCCTGATGCTGGGAAAGATTGAAGGCAGGAGGAGAAGGGGACGACAGAGGATGAGATGGTTGGATGGCATCACCAACTCGATGGACATGAGTTTGAGGAAACTCTGGGAGAGGGTGATGGACAGGGAAGCCTGGCGTGCGGCAGTCCATGGGGTCGCAAAGAGTAGGCCACGACTGAGAGACTGAACTGAACTGAACTGATCCCTGTCATAGGATAAGGAGTCTATAACAAATAGGAACCATCTGTGCTGAAACCTATGAGCATCAAATTAATACAACCATTCCGGTGGAACATTCTTCAAGAATGCAGTAATTCCTCTTGCCCAGTAGGTTTATGTCATAGCTGATCAGTTTTCTTCTGTATCGCCACAGAACTCAACACACAGCCTGGCACTCCGTGGATATTCAGCAAAGAGTGTTCATCTACTAAGACCAATCTCAAGGCCATTAATTGACTGGTCAGGAATCCATCATAGTTTTAACAAAACACAACATAATCTAAAAGAAAAGTCCCTTTACCCCACGTTCCCTACCCCTGCCAACAAAATCTATTGCCTGCTGCATTTTCAGCATCAGGGAAAGTCGTAAATTGTTGCCTGCTGTTTTTCTTCTCCTCTTTGCACTGACTCACAAATCCTTTTATTAGCATCCCTCCCCTATCACTTCTCTGTTTTGTATCAGTCTCATGCCTAAGGCACAAATCACGTGGAGAAGACCTCTTCAGAGGGTGAGAAAATTAAATAGTCTTTCTTTTTTGCTGAGGTTTTTGGGTATCAAATCACTTGGAAGTATTGTCTCGGGCTTTGTCCTTAGATGAATATGAATTCAACTGTCTGTGAATAACCTGTATGTATACAAGTTTCTTAAAATATAATTTAACAGTTTATAAAATATAATTTATACACGTGGATATGTGTGCTCGGTCGTTTCAGTCGTGTCTGACTCTTTGCGACCCTATGGACGATAGCCCATAAGGCTCCTCAGTCCATGGGATTCTCCAGGCAAGAATACTGGAGTGGGTTGCCATGCCCTCCTCCAGGGCATCTTTCCCACCTAGGGATGGAACCCATGTCTTCTGTGTCTCCTGCACTGGCAGGAGAGTTCTTTACCATTAGGGCCCCTTGGGAAGCTCCCATGATTAATACAAGCTTCTTAAAATATGATTTTACAACTTGTTGAGTACAAAACTTAGGCTCAGAAAAGTGTTTCTTCTTCTCCAGTTGAGCAATAAAGATGCTTTCTCTCAACACTTTCTCTTAACACTTTGTTCCCAAAACAAAGTGACATAAAAATTGGAAAAAATGGGAAATTCCCTGATGACCCAGAGGGTAGAAGTCTGTGCTTTCACTGCTGAGGGCCTTGGTTCAATCCCTGGTAGGGGAACTAAGATCCCAGAAGCTGCATGGTGTGGCCAGAAAAAATGAAACAAAACCCACAACTGGAAAAATGTATCAGCTACATGACAAACTTGTGATAAAGTGACTCCGGCATTAACAGGTTAGTTGGTTCAATTTTCTTCTAATAGCATATATTTTTCATTCTTAAACTCATTTAAATTTGCTTATAAATGATTGTAGATAAGAATGTAGTTTTTCTCTTTTTTTTCTAAATAGATAGTCAATGATGACAGAACTACTTATCAAAGAAATTAATCAGTTTGCGTCTACTAAATTAAACTGCAGCCTGAATTACATACGTATTTAATTGTTATGTATCAAAATTAAGTATGAGTATATACACACATATCAGTAATCGCTTTTGTTTAATTACTGTTTGTGTGTTTATCCATTTCTTCACTAGGATTAGCAATTTTAATTGACAAAACTATGGTAAATTGGAATTTCTGTAAATTCGAGCAGCCCCCACACACAAACACACAGGCATCATTGCACAACATTATTTTTTTTTTTCACAATATCATTGGCTGTCAACAGAATGTGAAGAATATTTAATCCTTTTCTTCCTTCCCTCCCCATGCACTGGGATTTTACTGGGACGCATTCAATTTACATATTTGTGTTTTTATACAATTAAGTATTTAAATCCAGGACAATGGACTAGCTCTCATATATTCAGGCTTTCTTTCGTACTTAATACAAATAAATTCTAAGTCCTTCTTATTAAATTTATGTCTACGAACTAGTCATTTTCAACATCATTAACAGCCGGCAATTTTTCATTGCTTTCCTAAGACATTATTACCAACTGCAGGAAAAAAAAAAAACAACTATTGATTTGTGTATGTAACTTGCATTGATGTTAATTAACCTGATAAGATTGGCTTAATTCTAGTTTGCTTTTATTAGTCTCCAGTCTGCAAAAATAAATAATTGTCTCTTAATCTAATATTAAAATAAATGTTGTTATCTTCTTCTGTGTCTTATTATTGTAAATTAACCAAGAGAGTTTAATGACGGTAATGAAAACTGATGTCGCAGTTCTGTACCTAACTCGAACAGCAATTTTCCAAAATCTCACTATTGGATTAATGATTGTTATTTTAATACCATTTATCATATTTAAGCAGTTTGTTTTCCATACCTGTTTTACTTCGTGTTTTTTTTTTTAATTTGTAAGGACTATGTATTTAATCAATACCTATGTAGTTACATGGGTTTTTGTCTTACACTTTTTATTATCATTAATATATTGATGTAATTTCTGTACCAGATCTTTTTTGCTGCTTGTGGGATGTAGTTCCCTGACTAGAGATTGAACCTAGGCCGCTGCAATGGGAGTGCAGAGTCTTAGCCACTGAACCACCAGGGAAGTCCCTTGATACAGTTTCTGAAGTTTGACATTAATTTCATTCATGAAATACATGGTACTTTATTATCATATATTATTCTTTGGGTCTAGACCTATGCGAGGTCTGCCAACATTTTTTTTAGAAATTTTCACCTGTGTTCACAAAAGACATGATTCTATCTTGCGGTTTTGAACTATACCATCCAATTCGTCAATGAATGCCATAACCATGAGTAAGATGAAATCAGACAACTTGCATGCTGACTACTGAAGGGACCCACATGACGCCTCCTCCCCCAGACACGCCACTCGGGCAGAATTCATTTGAGCTGAACACAACTGAGAAGAAGAGAAAAACCCTGGGTGCTCCACTGTTTGCTTAAAAGCAGGACACAGATTTCCAGGACGACAAAGATTAATCCCAGAGATAGCTTTAGACACCGTCGCGGGCGGGGCGGGGGGCGGGGCGGGGGCGGGGCGGGTACTCTGCAGTTACAGCCTTGGGCTTCTCCCTGGGCTCACTTGTCTTGTGCAGGCCAGGGGTGCTATAGGGTGCGTGGACTTAAGTAGTTGTGGTGCATGGGCTTAGTAGCCCCTCGGCCTGTGGGATCAAAGTTCCCTGACCAGGGATCGAACCAGCGCTCCCATTCGATCCCTGCATGACAAGGCACTTTCTTAACCACCCGACCACCAGGGAAGTCCTGCCCCTATGGCGTTTTTTCACTCCCAGATTTGTACATCTTCATTTGTCGCTGTTATTAACTGTTTCCTCTTTACCATTGTTTATCTTTATGTCCATGGTATCACACCACTTTAGGGACTTCCCTGGTGGCTCAGTGGTAAAGAATCCGCCTGCAATGCAGGAGATGCAGGTTCGATCCCTAGGTGTGGAAGATTCGCTGGAGGAGGGAATGGCAACCCACTCCAGTATTCTTGCCTGAGAAATCTCACGGACAGAGGAGCCTGACGGGCTACAGTCCATGGAGTTACAAAGAGTCAGACATGGTTTAGTGACTAAACAACAACAATATGCCACTTCACAGTCAGATTTTACAAACATTTCTTCTTCTAGCATATTTCCAATTGTGTGTGACTCTCTCCAGATTTCCAATCCTTGCACAAGTCTTGAAAAGTTTCAAAAACCAAGAAAGCAACCCTCTTCTACGCGTCTCTCCGTCATGGTATTGGGGTTTAACACATTGTAAGTGTCAACAAGTCTTGAAAAAAAAATGGAATGTTAGTGATTTTTTTTTCAGGATGTATTTGTTTCTCCAAGATCCTCGTTATAAATCTTTTCCTCTTGAAATTCTCCCGGAGTCACGTTAGGAAGCCCTGTCCCTACCACTGTTCTCAGTTACTTTTGCCTTTTTCTGGATGATGAAAGAAGTTGGACACACCCATTTCTCAGTTTCTATAGTTTTACGTTAAAGATGAACAACATACAAACTGTAAAGAAATTATGCCCTTTAAATATCACTCAGTGTTTTCTTTCATTGAAATGAGGGTTTTTAACAAGCTGTTCTTGTTTACTCATGACTACTTTGGTAAATAAGAACATTTGTGTTTTAAGCCCAGCTGAATAAAATGAGTGGAGATTTTCAAAAAAAAAAAAAAAAAAAGTATTTTATATTCAGAGCATGAGATCCAAGTCACATGTTTCCAAGCCCACAGAACACATGGCCCAACAAGCAACAATGAACAGGACACTCACAACTTTCCAAAATAACCACCACAGCCACTTACATGAGTACATCTAAAAACCAGGAGGTGGAGAAAAGCAAAAAGCGGCATTTATTTTGGGATTAAAAAAAAAAAATTCACGGTGCTGTCTGTAGTCTGAATTTTTATTTGCAAAGTCACTCCTCTCAACCCCACAGTGACTTCACCAAATTATAGCCAGGGTGTGGGCATCTGGCCCAAACTGTGACCCAGAATTAAAATTTTCAGATGAACCTAAAGATGCCGTCGTCCGCGTCAAGCTCCCCAGCTGAGTTTCAAGGTCATCTTGGTTTCAGCAACACGATTTCAGCAGCAGTTCTCAAACACGATTGTTTCGGGACCCCTTGACTTCGTTAGCAGTGGCTTCAGAAATTAACAGCTCATGTGGTCTGCGTGCGTGTGTGCTAAGTCACTTTAGTCATGTCCGACTAACTTTGCCACTTTCTGGACTGGAGGCCCCCTCCCAGGCTCCTCTGTCCATGGGATCTCCCAGGCAAGAATACTGGAATGCGATGCCCTCCTCCAGGGGAATCCTTCCAACCCAGGGATTGAACTCATGTCTCCTGTGTCCCCTGCACTGGCAGCCTTATTCTTTACCACTGAGACGCCAGGTAAGCTCCCCATGTGGTTTAGTATGGTGCAAATTGAAACGGAGACATCCCTACATAGTATTTACCAAGTAATGCTCTGTCAAAAACACAAATAACATACTTGTGGAAAATAAACAGATTTTACCACACAAAATGAAGACTCGACAAGCGTCTTCTGGCTGTTGCTGACCTTGTTAACACCTGGCTTCCTAGCGGACACTTGGATTCTAATGTGCGTCCCTGAACTCAATCTGTTGTCATACGCTGCTCTGTTTGGAGGCTCAGAATAAAATCCAATCTTGCACGGATGTGTAGTTGGAAAAGCTTTTTCTCCTCAGAGTACTGTGGACATTCCTCTCTGATGCAGTTAAACGTCTAAATTCTCATACACCCAAATTCCAAAAATGGGTCGTTTCTTAAAGACGGCTTGAAATCTGGAATCTGTAGGATTAATGATCTTTTCATATCCTGTTTCATTCTAAACCATGGCTCTGTCTTGCATTTTGAATGGATCTTTCAGCAGAAATGGATTTTTTTTAACAGAATGCATGATTCATTTACAAAATACTGCTTCAGAATGCCATGCAGTAAATCTAAATATATTCACACATTGCATCATGGAGCGTTAAAGATCGCA
The DNA here is from genome assembly GCF_002263795.3 of Bos taurus. NCBI lineage: Eukaryota > Metazoa > Chordata > Mammalia > Artiodactyla > Bovidae > Bos > Bos taurus. The sequence continues at coordinate 4,834,782 of NC_082638.1, read as the reverse complement.
TTTATTAAAATCACCAGGAATATCCTCCAAAGAGTCTGTAAGAATTGAGAAGCTATCAAACCTTATCACTGAGAATAACTGATGTCTGCTGTTATCCTCGGAGAAGGCAATGGCACCCCACTCCAGTACTCTTGCCTGGAGAATCCCATGGATGGAGGAGCCTGGTGGGCTGTAGTCCATGGGGTGGCTAAGAATTGGACACGACTGAGCGACTTCACTTTCACTTTTCACTTTCATGCATTGGAGAAGGAAATGGCAACCCACTCCAGTGTTCTTGCCTGGAGAATCCCAGGGACCGGGGAGACTGGTGGGCTTCCGTCTATGGGGTCGCACAGGGTCGGACACGACTGAAGCGACTTAGCAGTAGCAGGGGAGGCTGGTGGGCTTCCGTCTATGGGGTCGCACAGGGTCGGACACGACTGAAGCGACTTAGCAGCAGCAGGGGAGGCTGGTGGGCTTCCGTCTATGGGGTCGCACAGGGTCGGACACGACTGAAGCGACTTAGCAGCAGCATAGCTGTTATCCTTGGGGTGACCAGCTCACGTTGGTCACTTCCAAAAATGTCTTCCACGCTTCCGTGGTGGCCCAGTGGTTAAGAATCGCCCTTGCACAGCAAAGGGTCACGGGTTTGATCCCTGGTCTGGCAAGATCCCACAGGAGACTAAGCCCATAAGCCACGCCTACTGAAGCCCAAGGGCCCTAGAGCCCCTGTTCCTCAACAAGAGAAGCCACTGCGATGAGAAGTCTGCACACCACAACTTGAGTAGCCCTGCTTCTCAACCCCCCAAACTTGAGAAAGGCCATGCAGAGCAACAAAGACCCAGCAGAGCCCAAAGCAAGCAAACAAACAAACAAAAAATATGTCTTCTAAATCCTGAAGTCTCTCTAGCAGTTAAGAGAAAATGGTATTTCATAGGGAAAAAAAAAAAAGGTGTCCAGCTTTTGTCTAGTTTAGTACACAACTCAAATAACAGACAAGTGCCTCCTTTCTCAAAAAATAAGTAAATAAGTAAACATGATTTCCTGCTATCAGGACCTGACACATTTCCCCTCTGTCATACAGAAGGTGGAGAAAACATATACCCCAGGGCAGAGGATTAAATTCATTTCTTACTCCACCAAGGACATTCTTAAGGGAAACAGTGTTGAAAGCTACCTACAGAAGCAGAAAGAATAAAACAGTAACTAACACAGTCTTAATATCACTCAACTGATTTATGCTAAGGTACCCACAACTTTCGGCACTCTCATTAAAAAAATAAAATCAACCCAGTGAAAATAGATAAATATTATCTTCGTGTTCTTAGCAAGAGTTCTGACTTAACCACTAGGAAGTTTTGAAGACTCCGAGGTGTGCTCAGATGGTAAAGAATCTGCCTGCCATGCAGGAGACCTGGGTTCGATCCCTGGGTGGGGAAAATTGTCTGTTCGTGGGGTCACAAAGTGTCAGATAGGAATGAGCAACTAACATTACTATTACCACCACCAGGGGTCTGTTGAAGGACAATGTGTTCTAAGTCACTTCAGTCTTGTCTGACTCTCTGTGACCCCATGGACTGTAGCCCGCCAGGCTCCTCTGTCCATGGGATGCTCCAGGCAAGAATACTGGAGCGGGTTGCCATGCCCTTCTCCAGGGGATCTTCCCAACCCAGGAATCGAACCCAGGCCTCTTACATCTCCTGCCTTGGCACGCAGATTCTTTACCACTAGCACCACAAAGACTTCTAGGGGTCCGTGAAGGACAATAAGGACCTCCAAGTTAATATCTTGGGACGGCCCGGTTCCCACTAATATTTTTGACTGCATTAGGTATGCTTTTTCTTTTCCCTTGCAAAATATTTCCTCCTAAGTGCTCTTACATTGGACAGATTTTTTTAAAGGCCCATGTCTGATGTTTGGAAAGATCTCTTGAGGAATGCCTGGTCTCCTACCACATACGAAGGGCTTGCATGTGAAAATCTGCTGCGGTCCCTTCAAGCCACGAGAGCGTCTTGCAAAATGAACTCGGTCGTACTCCTGCACTGTCGTCTTCCCGCCTCCGGAATGAGCACAGTCACGCCCTTAGGACCTGCAGCATCTCCAGACTGATCGCCCAGTGATTGATCAGGGAGCTGTGCTACCTAGAAAGATCGCTTGCCTGGAGGAAATGAATGAAGTTCGGCTCAGGGAAGACCAGAATGAGGAAGCAGCACGAGTGTTAATCCATCACTGCATGTCTTCAGGGAGACCAGCGGTGCCAGGAGAACACTTAGAACTGAGTCCATAAAAGAAAGAAAAAAAAAAAAGAACCAAGTTCTAAGGATGAATCCCAGGGGGAAGGCAGAAGAGGTTCAGAAAAAGAGAAACTGAAAACCTCTGCTAGCCTCTTTGATCTCCCTTTTGTGTTTTGACGAGCATCACCTAACAACTTGGATCATACAGAGATTTTTCCTTGTGGCAATCAACGCTGAAAAGACCGTTTTATTTTCTACCTTTTTGCCCCAGCATGAGTGTCACCAGCCTACGTACTCATCAATTTCCCCCTCTTTTGACCTTACGGCAGATGGACCCCCAAGGAACCCTCCCAACCTGCAGTGTAGTAAGACATGGTAAAGCTTAGCAGAACCACGGAAGGGAGAAGCTGGATTCTAAACAACCCTGGAGAGCAAACCTTTTCTAGGTGGTCTCTTTGTTCTAATCCAAGAGTGGCATGGTCTCTACCTCTAGAATCAGCCCAGAGGAGACTCAGGTTCTCTTTGGAACCACCGTGGGTACTTTCTTATACGTACACTTATGCTTTTGAGAACTTCAAGAAGTGAGAGTTGGACCATACAGAAGGCTGAGTGTTGAAGAACTGATGCTTTTGAACTGTGGTGCTGGAGATGACACTTGAGAGTCCCTTGGACAAGAAGAAGAGCAAACCATTCAGTCCTAAAGGAAATCAACCCTGAATATTCATCGGAAGCATTAATGCTGAAGCTGAAGCTCCAATCCTTTTGGCCACCTGATGTGACAAGCTGACTGATTGCAAAAGACCCTGATGTTGGGAAAGATTGAAGGCGAGAGGAGAAGGAGGAAGCAGAGGATGAGAAGGTTACATGGCATCACTGACTCAATGGACATGAGTCTGAGCAAACTCTGGGAGATGGTGAAGGACAGGGAAGCCTGGAGTGCTGTGGTCCATGGAGTTGCGAAGAGTTGGACACGACTCAGCAACTAAACAACAACAAAGATCTTTTTGACGTACACGTACACACGCATAATTTTATATCCCTACCAGGAAATTCTTGCTGCCGCTAAGTCGCTTCAGTCGTGTCCGACTCTGTGCGACCCCATAGACGGCAGCCCACCAGGCATCCCCGTCCCTGGGATTCTCCAGGCTAGAACACTGGATTGGGTTGCCATTTCCTTCTCCAGTGCGTGAAAGTGAAGTCGCTCAGTCATGTCCAACTCTTCACGATCCCATGGACTGCAGCCTACCAGGCTCCTCCGTCCATGGGATTTTCTAGGCAAAAGTACTGGAGTGGGGTGCCATTGCCTTCTCCGAGGAAATTCTCAGATGGTTTAAAAAACTTCAAAGGGTAAAGAAGCCTTAGACAAAGGGTATGAAGCTGACATTTATTCTAAAGTTGGAAGTCCCTACAACATTCTCCTAGCATTCTTTTTTTTTTCCTTTTTTTGGCAGCCCTGCACAACATGTAGGATCTCAGTTCCCTGATCAACGATCGAACCTGTGAGCCCCTGGAGTGGAAGTACAGAGTCTTAACCACTGCGCCGCCAGGAGAGTGTCTCTTGTAGCATCTGTCATTGAACATGTTGGGAGGTCCCAGCCCTTCCTGTGTGCATTAAGTGTTTCTATTAACTCCTGATACAAGGATACCTATGAGTTATGCTCTGAACATGTCAACGTTGGGGCACCAACTTAGCTCCTGCGGGTGATTCTTGAAGCATGCAAAGGTAGCAGCCAAAGCAAAGCTGAGCTAACTAGCTCAGCCCCCTCATGTGCTTCAGCTTCTAAACATGCAAGTGAAATCTCATCCTTCACGCCCTACAGGCTCTCGATTGACAACTGTTTGGTGAAACGCTTGCCACGGAGGCAGGGCTCCGGCAGGCCCTCCCAACCCACAAGGTGGGATGTTCTAGCAAGAAACACACAAGAAGGATGATGATCCAAGCCCCATCGTCATGAGGGGGTGAGTGAAAAGACTAGCTGTAACCAAGTCCTGGAGCGCTGCAGTCCATGGGGACGCAAAGAGTCAGTCACAGCACAGCGACTAAACAATAACAACACCATCAAACCGAGTCCTCAGTCATGGAGTTATCAGTCAGAAGTTCTACACAGTTTGAGGACAGGAGGCTTTTGAATAAGGTACATCATTCCCCTGCACAAATTGGGTCCAGCCTGAATGGACCAAGGCAGCCTTGTTAGCATTAGTCGTTCAGTCGTGCCCAACTCTTTGTGACCCCATGGACTGCAGTCCACCAGGCTCCTCTGTCCATGAGATTTTCCAGGCAAGGATACTGGAGTGGGTTGCCATTTCCTTCTCCAGGGGATCTTCCGAACCCAGGGATCGAACCCGGGTCTCCTGCACTGCAGGCAGATTCTTTACCGACTGAGCTACAAGGGAAGCCTTGAGGTTATGGCTAATTTCTAGGTCTGCTTCTTCTAGGGGAAGTTGAGTTCCAGTGCTTGCTGCTGCTAAGTCGCTTCAGTCGTGTCCGACTCTGTGCGACCCCAGAGACGGCAGACCACCAGGCTTCCCCATCCCTGGGATTCTCCAGGCAAGAACACTGGAGTGGGTTGCCATTTCCTTCTCCAATGCGTGAAAGTGAAAAGTGAAAGTGAAGTTGCTCAGTCATTCCCGACTCTTAGCGACCCCATGGACTGCAGCCTACCAGGCTCCTCTGTCCATGGATTTTCCAGGCAAGAGTACTGGAGTGGGGTGCCATTGCCTTCTCCGTCCAATGCTTGAGGTCTCCAGAAACACACAATCTGGGGTCTACAATGAAAATAAAGTCAAAGTGTCAGTGGCTCATTTGTGTCTGACTCTCTGCGACGCCATGGACTGTAGCTCACTAGGCTCCTCTGTCCATGGGAATCTTCAGGCAAAAATACTGCAGTCCAGTGCCATCCCCTTCTCCAGAGTATCTTTCCCACCCAGGATCAAACCTGGGTGTCCTGCATTGCAGGTGGATTCTTTACCATCTACAGTGTTAGCTTCAAGGATGAAGGATGTTTGACTTTTTTTTTTTCCATAGCAAGAAGCATTCTCCCATCCAAGTATTAAACAGGTCTGATCCTGAAGCTACGGATGAGATGAGATCGGGTACGTAGAGGGTGGTGGGCAGTTTGGGGGAGAAAATATACATGTATATGTATAGCTGAGTCCCTTTGCTCTCTCCCTAAAACCGTCACAACACTGTTAATGAGCTATACCCCAATACAAAATAAAAAGCTTTTCTTTAAAAAAGAAGCATTCTGATGAGGGTTACAGGAAGCTCAACATGAAAACCATGAAAGATAAGCCCTATAAACAGAATGGCAGGGATTGTATCTTCTAGCTAAGGAATTCTCTCATAAGCAGTCTTTTCTCTTAACAGCTTTTCCATAACCCGTCCATATGGACAGAGAGCAAGAACATCTTTATGTACCTAACTGGACCTGTTAGTGTCCACCACACTTGTAAAAGATTATAAACAGCCGGGGGATGGAGCATATCCAGTATTTAGTGTGTTTACATCCTTCATCCGTCAAGCTAACATCCTGTAGACTGGTGGTTCAGAGGGTAAAGAGTCTGCCTGCAACACAGAAGACCCAGGTTCCATCCCTGAGTCGGGAAGATCCCCTGGAGAAGGACATGGCAACCCACTCCAGTATTCTTGGCTGGAGAATCCCATGGACAGAGGAGCCTGGTGGGCTACAGTCCACGAGGTAGCAAAGAGTCAGACACGACAACAGACACGCATTACCATTACAACATGTCAGTATGCCACAAGACAGGAATCTTGAAAACGCCAGTGGAGCTCAGGTTAGCTGTGCTGAAGCGCCAAGCATCCTACTGACAGTCTGTAAATAAGAACTGGATGAGAAAGGAGTGGAGATGAAGAACCAGAACAACACCCGACAGTGAGTCAAGTATACATCAAGTGGGAATCAATACAGAAGACGGTATCGACAGATGATTGGGATATACCGCTCAACTGACCCTCAGAGAGCGGCAAAGACTAATCAATGTGGGCACGTTCCAGGAAAACAAAGCTGGACTTCCTTACTGGATACCGGCTTCTCCAGTAGCTCAGCTGGTAAAGAATCTGTCTCCAGTGCAGGAGACCCAGGGTTGGGAAGATCCCCTGGAGAAAGGAACAGCAACCCACTACAGTATTCTTGCGTGGAGAATCCCATGGACGCAGGAGCCTGCTGGGCTACAGTCCGTGGGGTCACAAAGGGTCAGACATGACTGAGCAACGAACACGTTCCTTGCTCAATGCTGTCTGCAGTTTCAGGGGCAAGATATGCCAGTAAATGATAAAAATAGGCGAAATGTTAACAAAATGTATACGAAGCACATAAAGCTTTCACTGGAGAGCCACAAAGACAGAACCTAACATAGTTACGAAGTAACTAACACAGTGATTTCATTTAAAAGGCAAATTAAGCAAGAGGAAATGGACCTCCGAGTCTTTCAACACACTTCACTAAGGATACAAGCATTATATTGCATGGTAATGTGCATACTGCATGCTCAGTCACCTCAGCTGCATCTGACTCTTTGTGACCCCAGGGACTGTGGCCCACCAGGCTCCTCTGTTCATGGGATTCTTCAGGCAGGAACGCTGGAGTGGGTTGCTATTCCCTCCTCCAGGGAACCTTCCTGACCCAGGGATCAAATGCACGTCTCCTGCATCTCTTGCACTGCAGGCAGATTCTTTTACCGTGGAGCCCACCACGGCCATGATTATCATCTCAGAAGTTGGTTTACCTTCCGAGCTCTTCAAACACTGAGTTTCAGTGTGCCGCTCTTCCTTCTGGTGGAGATGCGTTCAGGATTATATACCTTGGTCAGCGCCTACTCTCACAGGATCAGCCATGACAACTGATTCTGTAGCTAGCATACAGCTGACTTGTAAGTCTTATCCGAGACCCTTGTTAATGGCAATTTTAATGGCACCGTCACTCCGATCAAGAGAACATCAAACCGTTCAGGGTCCCGAAAGAGATGGACAAGTGTGCTGGCTACTGCTTATCTACACTGTCATTCCTCAAAAGACCAAAGGGCTGACTTCATAGAAAATGCTTTTGATCCAAGAAGTGAGCAGGCTTCATGCATTTTTTATTCGTGAGTAACTAAAAGCTCGCACTCTCTTCACAAAGTCACTTACGGAATCATCTAACTCAGTCAAAACGGATTCACTTCACCTTCGAGCTTTAAAACTGGTTCAAGTTTCTCATTAAGGCTGTTCTGACTCTCCTTCATCGGACTCCGCTGTAATAAAAATCTCCATCATACTAGCCTCCCCCTTTCTCTAGCCACTGTCTGTCTTTACTCTTTCTCCGGCTTGGAATTCTACCGGCCTGGCACAGATAAAAACGCTTCCCTATTTTAATGATTAGAATATAATGCTCATTCTCTTACAATTCAGAATTTCCTTACTTTAAGCCTCGCTCACCTACAAGGTCCAGACTTTATGACTTTGAAATCCAGGCCCACCGCAGGCTCACTTTTCCAACCTTGCACATGTGTGTTTCGTTGCTCAGTCATGTCTGACTCTGCGACCCCGTGGACTGTAGCCCGCCAGGCTTCTTTGTCCACGGGAGTCCCCAGGCAAGAATGCTGGAGTGGGTGGCCATTTTCTTCTCCAGGGGATCTTCCTGACCCAGGGATCAAACCCAGGTGTCCTGCATTGCAGGGAGCTTCTTTACCACCCGAGCCACCAGGGAAGACCAGCATTAGGTCCCCGTTTTTACTTTCAGGGATCCCAACTGGCAAACCAGATAACGAATTCCCTTCTGAGTGTACTGTGCCTTACTTAATGCCCTCCTTCGGGACTTTCTCAGACACAGAATACATGTATTTCATCAACAGAATGTCATCTAATGAGCCTGTGACTATAAGGACCCAACACTGAATTCTGGTCTTCCCCTCTGATTTCAGCACTGTGTGAGTGGACAGCTCCACGACCCACCTTTGATCATCTGGAGCCATCTCCAAGGTTCCTCCCACGCCGCCTTAACACCACAGGAGTTTCAGGCCCTCAGGGCAACACCCTGGGGACAACCCTCGAAACTAACAGGATGTGGGAATCTGTGGATAAGCGCCCCCAAGTTCATATCCTTGCTTAACAGAAGATTTTGCCAGAAACAGTCTTTTTGTAAGAGGCTGTCAACCATGACCTCTTTCTCTCTGATTCCATTTTCAAAGGTAAATGGCAGTATGATCAGCTAGATAGATAGACTTTAATGTCCTACTGGCCTTTCTTTTTATCAAGAAATACAAGAGAAGTATGCTTGATAAGTGCCTTTTCTGTAAGCAGTGTTTCAAAAGTCAACAGCTGAAGATCTGGGGGGCTGTATTCCGAGATCAGTTAAGTAGGAAAGCCAGCTCCACTGTAATTTTACCTGAACAAGCGAGTGAAACAGAAAACGGAAATTGCCATCAAACACAGAAGATTGCTTTCGTGCAATTTCTCTGTTTTATGTTCAAAACCGTTTATTTTCAGTAACACTGTCTTGTCTGTTCCTCTCCGAGGGAATCAAATTCCCAACTTGTGCTGGAGTCTCTCTTTGCTGACACGGCCTTAGAATTAAACTCGAACCATTCCTTGCTGCTTCAAAGCACCCACCTCCCGCTCCGGTGAAATTCCTGGAGAGACCAAGGGGCGTCTTTTAGAACAGACGACACCAAAGGGACTTCACAGTGTCTCCGAGACACTTGGAGGACACACGACTCAGTGACATCACACATGTCTATCCAGACCGCTTCATCTGCTATTCCTTTTGTTAGGGAGGCCCACAGGTAAGAAAACCATTATTACAAGAAAGAGAGCCTTCAGAGGTCGATGCCTACAGTCATGTGAGGCGGCTGGATAAAAAGCCAGACAAAAATCACCCCACACAAAGAACCTCTGCAAGTGATCTACGCTGATGTTCACTCGGCACCCCTTTGATGGAGCCAATTGCAGAGAAAAGCGACTCAGCTGTAGAGACTTGCCCTGAATCCTGTCCTTTCTCCAAAAACATCTGATCAACTGCCTTCCCACTGCTGCAGCCTCCTCTGGGGTGGTATCAGAGATCCCCCTCAGAGCTTATGTCTGCACACAGTCAGCTGGAACCGGCTGGTCACGGACCCTTCTTTCCCAGCTCCCGGAATCCTCCACCCATGTCTCTGTTCTCACTGACTGTTGTGTCTGCTCAGCTTTTCAAATATATCAGATGAGGAGAAGGAATAAAACAGAAGAAAAACTGGAGGATTTTCCTGGCAGCCCAGTGGTTACGACTCTGGGCTTTCAATGCAGGGCATGCAGGTTCGATCCCTGATCAGGGAAGTAAGATCTCACATGCCTGAGTGGCCAAAAATATAAATAAAACAAAGGATTTAAAGCAGATGTATGTTATGTGAAAGCATTTTTTAAGAAGAATAAAAACTAACGGCACTGGGGTTACTGCAGAAGTGATTCTCAATTATTAATGGAAAAAAAAACACAACAAAAAACATTAATTTTTTTTCATTCTTGGAGAGGGCGTTAAATGGATTATTCCCATTTGCCCCCAGTAGATACAGTGAGAGTGAGAGCAAAAGTTGCTCAGTCATGTCCAATTCTGCGACCGCATGGACTATTCAGTCCAGGGAATTCTCCAGGCTAGAATACTGGAGTAGGTAGCCTTTCCCTTCTCCAGGGCATCTTCCCAACCCAGGGCTCGAACCCAGGTCTCCCGCATTGCAGGTGGATTCTTTACCAGCTGAGCCACAAGGGAAGCCCAAGAATACTGAAGTGGGTAGCCTATCCCCCATGCAGCGCATCTTCCCAACTGAGGAATCAAACTGGGGTCTCCTGCATTGCAGGCAGATTCTTTACCAACTGAGCTATCAGGGAAGCCCTAAGTAGACATAAATCTAGTGCAAAATGGAAGTTAACCCGTGTCACCTGCAAATCCTAGAGATGCATTCAGTCTGCCCCGATTGTATCCATCGTATTATGAACCAATTCATGTTTGGGGAAATATAGAGCGATCCCTCCACCTCCCGTCCCATGAATGCAAACAGAAGCTGCTCAGACAGTAAGGAATGTGCATGCAATACAGGAGACCCGGGTTTCATCCCTGGCTTGGGAAGATCACCTGAAGAAGGAAATGGCAACCCACTCCAGTATTCTTGCCCAGAGAATCCCACAGACAGAGGAGCCTGGCGGGCTACAGTTCACTGGGTCCCAAAGTATCAGACAAGACTGAGCAATTAACACACTAGATAGGGGATCAACCACCAACCCCGAGTCTGCCACAGACTCTAAAAGGCAGGCAGAGTGGAAAACAGGATAGAGAGAAAAGCGATGGATTCAGATGTCCCCTGCTTGGAAGCTGTTAGCTTGAGGAGCTGGAGACAGATAACTAGAAGTGAGGGACTTCACGTGTCAGTTTGGGGAGTACATTTCCCCTTCTCTGGTGGGTCCTCTACGGGCAGAGAAGCAAATAAATAAATAAATAGAGAGCACCGTACTGGGATGACGTGGAAGAAGGTATGTAGAGTTGCTTGATGAATATATGACTGGTCTGAGCTCTCTTGCCATATATGGTCTGTCCCTTGTCTGTCTGAGTAATACAGTGTCTCAAGTTCATTTGCAAAGACACATCACTTAAAAACGATGACCTGTTAAGATTACTGATGTAGGAAACAGAAAGAGACTGTTAAAACAAAACATAGAAAAAAGACTTGTGGCTGCTAAGGAATGGGGGTGCAGGGGAGGGAAATGGACTGGTAGTTTAGGGTTAGCAGAAGCTTCCTAGGTGGGACAGTGTGGTAAAGAATCCGGCTGTCAACGCAGGACATGCAAGAGACGCAGGTTTGATCCCTGGGTTGGGAAGATCCCCCAGGAGAAGGGAAAGGCTACCCACTCCAGTATTCTGGCCTAGAGAATTGACTGTATGGTCCATGGGGTCGCGAAGATTCGGATGCAACTGAGTGACTGAACTGAACTGAACTGAACACAGTCTTGACAGGCGTATCGAATATGTTTGAAAGCTCCCAGCTTCAATATTTAGTGAAGATGGCAAAATGCAACTATGAATTAGTTATCGTCAATGACCTAAAAGCATTCGATGAGCCCGTCATGTAATTAAAGATAAGAGCATCATTGGATAATTGTCTTGTGTGAGGGAGGGGTCATTTTTTTTAAATTAAGCATTATTGATGCACTGCACCTACTTCTTCCCCTTCCTTTGATTTCCTGAGCATCTTGAAAGACGTAAAGTCTATTTTTAGAGAAGGAATCTTGCAGACAATGATCGAAGTGTAAATGCATGCAAATTCACTTTAATCACCTGCCTGTTCGTGCTTGTCAGCAGCCACTGCCAAGGTTTCGCTGATTAGCAAGGGATCCCAAATTATTATTTCATCTACGATCACAATGATTACGAGCTATGGCTTCCAGCTCGGAAGCCACCTTTCACCTTTCACCTTTCACCTTTCACCACCTTTCACCTCTGGTCCACTCCTCTGGAATTAAGCCACATAGTATAGCCCAAATTCGCATCGACCCCACCTCATTTTGGAAAAGGAAAGGGCAACCCGCTTCAGTATTCTTGCCTGGGGAATCCCACGGACAGAGGAGCCTGGCAGGCTATAAGTCCCTGGGGTCACAAAGAGTCAGATGCGACCTAAAAAACTGGCTATAGTCCATAGGGTCGCAAAGACTGGGACACAACTTAAAAGACTAAACCACCATCTCATTTACATAAATCTCCATCAACTCTTTCCTTGATTAAATCCCAAGCCAGACTCTCTCAAGGGATATGAGAAGAGGAGGCCTGAAACTGGCAAATAAGGTCTGTGACGTGCTGAGAAACACCTCCCTTGATTTCCACCCCCGACCAGATACATCTACTCCAAAGCACCGTCCCACGTGTTCGCTTTCGAAATTCATGCTCGCTGTCTGAAATCGGAAGGCTCAAAATGCTGAACACAGGGTCTCCAGACAATAATCTCAAAGTAATTACAAGAGGAGATGGAAGGGGCAGTGTATTGCTGCGTGAGGTGTAGAAAAGATGAGAGGTGTCATTTCACACTCAGGAGGAACAGACATCCTCAATAGAATAGCCCAAACAATGTGGTGTGCGATTTAAGAACTGAGACATCGGTATCAACTGAATGGGATCCAAGTGACACTGCTATAGCAAGGAGTGGGTTCTTTGCCTTTAAAAACAAACACACAAAAATCTCCCATATTAAAAGAAATCCTTGATTCAGCTACAAGGCAGAAAGAGGAAGGTTGGGACCCTAACACCTCGTAAACACTCAACGACATTTACCAGATGAATGAAAAATGAATAAAAGCATGCATGCCTGCATGAATAGCTACAATGAAAACTGAAAAGGAAAAAAAGGGAAAAAGATGAATAAAGGCAGCTGAATGAGTTTCTTTCCAAAATCCTTTGGAGGTAAGAAGGTAGGGGAATGGACATTGGTTACACTTGTTCACTTCTTTTAGCATAATTTAAAAGTCCTTCCAGGGATGTCCCTGGTGGTTCAGTGGCTTAACACTCCAGGCTCCCAATGCAGGGGACCTGGGTTTGATCCCTGCTCAGGGAACTACATCACACATGGCCATTAACTAAGTGTTCGAGCGCTGCAACTGAAAAACCCCGCGTGCCACGAGGAAGGTCAAAGATTTGACATGCTGCAACTAAGACGTGGAGCAGACAAATAAATATTTAAAAAAATTAAAATCCTTCCATAAGCTTTCAGGGTCCTGTGTGGTACATATTCACAATTTATATTCCCCTGATTATTTTGGGGGCTTCCCAGGTGGCTCAGTGGTAAAGAAGCCACCTGCCAAGCAGGAGACATGTGTTCAACCCCAGGGTCGGGAAGATCCCCTGGAGAAGGAAATAGCAACCCACTCCAGTATTGTTGCCTGGAGAATTCCATGGACAGGAGCCTCGCAGGCTAGAGTCCACGGGGTTGCAAAAGTCAGACACAACTGAGCGACTGAACAGCAACAGTAAATCGTGTTCTTCCTGACACACGGCGTTTCACACAAACTCCACGAACGGTGCCCAGAGGAGTCTCGGATGAGAAGCTGCCACTTACTAGACTTCCAACAACTAAGTCTGACATCACAACATCCATTTTCTCGTTTGCAAAATCCACACAGCAAGATCCACCTGCAGGGCAGCCATCAGGAAGAAGGACAATTTCAATCAAGCCCCCTAACACACAGTAGGCTTGCTGACTAAAAATGGCTAACCCCATTCAACACATCTGAATAAATTTCCCCTTCAACTGACCCAGGCGATTTTATGAATCTTGACATGCCCTCTAAGAACATATTCTATCTTCTTTGCTTGAATAAGCGAGCAAGCGTGGGTACTCAGTCGTGTACGACTGAGTCTGCGACCCCATGGACAATAGCCCACCAGGCTCCTCTGTCCATGGGGATTCTCCAGGCGAGAATACCAGAGTGGGTTGCCATCTCTTTCTCCAGGGGATCTTCCCAACCCAGGGATCGAACCCTCGTATCTTGGGTCTCCTTCATTGGCAAGGCGGATTCTTTACGGCTAGCAGCTCCTGGGAGTGCGTGGTTCACTCAGAGTGTGCTTCTCTTTGAAGTGTTTGTGTTTTTCCCCTTATCCAAATGCAAAGCGTATTCCTGAGACTGTGCCTGAACCAGTTTCCTAATATAGGAAACATATATTTTCTTCATTGAATAGACTAGGCTATTTGTTACCTTGTGATATTGACAACTCACGTTGTTTCTTAAGAGGAAAATTCAGGGCATGGTGTGTTTCCATTTTTTCCATGCAACTGCAGTTTCAGAAAACTTGAACACTCCTTAGTATTCTCAAGATTTGTTTCCACAGAAGGATGTATTAAGACACAAAATATCAGTTGAAGAATAAGATAGCCCAGATCACCCAGCAACTTGATTTATAACAGTAGGCTTTCGGACATCTCCTTTAAACATGAAGATTTAAAATATATATATATTATTTCATGTGAAATTTCAGAGGTTCAATAGAATCATTGATCAAGAACTGGCCTGTATACTGGAATGATATGAAATTATTGATTCCAAAAATGATAAAGCATGATTTTTAACTAACTATTGATGGCCCTGCTCGAAACGGAGACAGCAATTCCATTTATCCATCGTCAGGTTGTCTCTCAAGCGGGTCTTAAATGTGACAGATGAGTGTACTGCAGCGAGCATCTTGCCCTGAAAATGTGTTTATATTACTGTAATTTTCCACAATTCAGACTTTAAGGGGGATTTTTTAAAAAGTCACTTGGAATTTTCAATACAAAGATACAGAACTAGGCTCAGGAGATTGTCTTGATTGAGGTTCTAATGAGGAGTGAAGTGCTGTAAGTGAGAATTTTAGTGGTAAGAGAATCCAGAAACACATATGACTTGTGACTCTCTTTTAAAAAATCTTAGTTTGGGATCTTTGCTGCCACAAGCAAGATCTAGTTCCACGACCAGGGATCAAACCGGGAGCCCCCTGCACTGGGAGCTCAGAGTCTTAGCCACTGGACTGCCAGGGAACTCTCATGACTTGTATATCCTTTGAATGAGCTCTTAGGATTGAGCTCAGATGGTCAAGAATTTACCTGCCAGGCAGGAGACCCGAGTTCCATCCCTGGGTGAGGAAGATTCCCTTGGAGAAGGAAATGGCAACCCACTCCAGTATTCTTGCTTGGAGAGTCCCATGTACTAAGCACGGGGTCGCAAAGAGTCGGGCATGACTGAGAGAACAACACTTTAACTTTCTAGGATGGAGCAGGCGATTCCATGGTTAATCCCGCCACACTGGAGAATCAAGCTGGAATCATCTTTATCCGTTCTTGGATGGGTTTCTTCACCTCTCACCCTATGTGTGTGTGCGTGCACTCAGCTGTGTCCAACTCCTAGTGACCCCATGGACTACAGCCCGCCAGGCTCCTCTGTCCATGGGGTTTTCCAGGCAAGAATACTGGAATGAGTTGCAGTTCCCTTTTCCAGGGGATCTTTCCTATCCAGGGATCAACCCGTGTCTCCTGCATTTCCTGCATTGGCAGGAAGGTTCTTTTCCCATTGAGCCATCAGGGAAGGCCCACTCTACAGCACAAAATATTTAATTCCTGTTCAGTGGGTTTGACCACCAACTCTGTTCTCCTCGCAGCTGAATGTAGAAACAGGTAGGCTTCTAACTCATTAGTTTCTAATCCAAATGATGCTCTCACTTCAGTTCAAAATAGATTTGTTCTCCTCTTTGCTAGAGGAGCTAATTCAAGAAATTCATAATTTGAGTGAACTGTGTTTTTTTCTGCCAGCACTGTTGGTAGGAAAAAGCTACATTTAAATGCTGAAAACCCACTGGTAAGTAAAACTTCAACCGTTGAGATTCCGGGTCAAATGGATTCAGAATATGCCTCAGTGATGGAATACTTAAGAGTGTTTTCCTTACTGAAATATTCCAGCTTCTAAGAAACTGTCATCACTTGAGCGGCGTCCAGAATTTGTCTTTTTTTTTTTTTTTTGGTGAAATGTTCTGACTAAGGGGCAGTGTTATAAAAATGAAATGTGGGCTTTCTTGGTGGCTCAATAGTAAAGAATCTTGGCTGCCAAGGCAGGAGACACCGGTTCAATACCTGGTCCTGGAAGATCCCACAAGCCAAGAAGCAACTAAGCCTGTGTGCAAAAGCCATGTTCTTGAGTGTGTGCTTTAGAGCCTGGGAACTGCAACAACTGAAGCCCAAACAGCCTATACAGCCTCTTCTCTGCAACAAGAGAAGCCACTGCAACAAGAAGCCTGCTACCCAGAACTAGAGAAAGCCCATGTGCCGCAATAGAGACCCAGCACAGTTCAGTTCAGTTTAGTCGCTCAGTCGTGTCCAACTCTGCGATCCCGTGGACTGCAGCACGCCAGGCCTCCCTGTCCATCACCAACTCCTGGAGTTTACTCAAACTCATGTCCATCGACTCGGTGATGCCATCCAACCATCTCATCCTCTGTCGTCCCCTTCTCCTCCTACCTTCAATCTTTCCCAGCATCAGGGTCTTTCCCAATGAGTCAATTCTTCGCATCAGGTGGCCAGAGTATTGGACTGTCAGCTTCAGCATCAGTCCTTCCAATGAATATTCAGAACTGATCTCCTTTAGGATGCACTGGTTGGATCTCCTTGCAGTCCAAAGAACTCTCAAGAGTCTTCTCCAGCACTGCAGTTCAAAAGCATCAATTCCTTGGTGCTCAGCTTTTTTTATAGTCCAACTCTCACATCCATACATGACTACTAGAAAAACCATAACTTTGACTAGACAGACCTTTGTTGGCAAAGTAATGTCTCTGCTTTTTAAGATGCTGTCTAGGTTGGTCATAGCTTTTCTTCCAAGGAGCAAGCGTCTTTTAATTTCAAGGCTGCAGCCACCATCTGCAGTGATTTCAGAGCCCCGAAAAATAGTATCTCACTGTTTCCACAGCACAGCCACAAATAAATAAATTTAAAAATAATAATAAAAGTAAAATAAGATGCAATTTTAAAGCACTTTTATAAAGAGCAATTTGCTTCAGGAATTACGCAACCTCATAAACACAACAAGAAAAGGACCTTAGAGAGAAAATGTCTGCCCTTTTGTCTAGCTCAAAGTTTCTGAACAAAACTAAGGAATTCAACAGTGGGAAATAGCCCTACGTGACAAAGTCACATTATTCGTTAAGTGTTGAGGAAGGGAAAGAATCTGCAAGTGAAGTGATATTTACCTGTCTCCTCATTAATGGAAACAGAATCAGACTACACATAACACTTAAGCTTCCTAATAAAGACAAGGTCAATCTTCTACTGCTAAATAATAATCATTCACACCCTGTGTGCACAGTTGGAAAGATTTTGATCCCTGGGTTGAACAACAGCAACAATAAAAAATAGACTAAGCAAATGAAAGAAACAATAGTGAAATATATAGAATCTCAGTGTCAATGGGTGGGTCAGATTACTGACTTTAAAATACAAGTCAATGTAAAAGAGGATGAAGATCAGACTTCTAAAGACACTGAAGGAGCTTTGAGCAAGAAGGTCATTTTTTAGTCTGCTCAATTTTTGTTGGGGAACCAACAAATACAAATACTTCTGACTAAATATTTTTAAATCACTGTTGACCTGGGATATAAAATTAGTTTCAATCTGGTCACGGAACTAGATCCCACACGCCACAGCTATGAGTTCGAACGCTGGAACTATGCCTTGACCAAGACCCAGCTTGGTCATATAACTAAACCCTGGGTCAGGAAGATCCCCTGGAGCAGGGATTGGCAACCCACTCCACCATTCTTGCCTGGAGAATCCCCATGGACAGAGGAGCCTGGCGGGCTATAGTCCATGGGATCACAAAGAATGAGACACGACGGAGTGACTAACACTTTCTCTTAACACTTTCTGGTAACCCAGTGGTTAAGACTTGAGCTCCCAATGCAGGACGGTCAGATTCAACTCTTGTTTGGAGAAGTACATCCCAAACGCCAGAGCTAAAGAGCCTGCATGCTGCAGCTAAGAACTGGCAAAGCCAAAAAAAAAAAAATCTTTAAAAATATTAAAAAATAAAATAAAAATCTCCAATCATCTAGCTTAAGGATACATATTTTGTAAGGGAAATTTTAAGAAGCTATATACCATCTATTTGACCTGTCTGGAAGTTGCTTTATAATTTGCAGATGGAATTTCTGGTTCAACATAGTGGCTGAGACTGTTGGTCGATCAGTCCACTCTGAGACTTTGTGGCCCTGTGGACTGTAGCCCGCCAGGCTCCTCTGTCCATGGAATTCTCCAGGCAAGAATAGTGGAGCGGGTTGCCCTTCCCTTCTCCAGGGGATCTCCTTGACCCATGGATCAAACCCGGGTCTCCCGCATTGCAGGCAGACTCTTTACCGTCTGAGCCACCAGGGAAGCTGAAAAAATCTTTTTTTGGCCAGGTCTTGGCACGCTGGATTCTGCTTTCCCTGACTAGGGCTCGAACCCACAGCTCCTGCTGTGTGAGCACCCCAGGGCCACCAGGGAGGTTGTGGTGACTGCAGCCACATCTTTGACTATTTGCATCCTCATGTGTTACTGAAGCAACAGTCATGTTTTAAAAGATAAAACAAATGCCCGCACCATGGTAGTGTCAAAAGATGAAAGGGTACAACCAGCTTCCCAGAACACTTACCATTGTTCAATGGAAATGAGACTCTCCAGGTGGAAAATTGACAAATGAACCTTCGAATGTGATGTGTGTGCAGCGGAAATCAAGGCCGGAGAGGGCGGGACATGGAGGTTTACCAGATAGCCACTCACCCCAATGTGGTTATAAACCAGCTGCAGTATCTATTCTGGGCAGAGTCCCCTGACCTGCCTCCTAAATAGTGATAGATTTCCATGGAGAAGCTCTTAATGCAGCTGAGGGATACAAGAAGAGAAGAAGAACAGAAACCAAGGTGATACGGGGTCCCTCTATGGACACAGAAAAATTGAGGGAAGGTTTACCATGGAGTGACGCACACAGGTTCCTCACTTGCCTTGTGCCTCTGCTTTGATCCTGAGGGTGCCCCTGTGACCTCCATGGGCTCCCAGAGGGAAATCTGTGTCTGTGGACAGGACCGGTCACTCCCACATTTTGACAGAAGTCCCTCAGAAACGGAGTCACACTCTGCAAAAGAGCAATCCCTGCAGCCACCTGCAATCAACCAAATTATTATCCAGGAATAGAAACAGGGAAATGGAGCTTGGGAGGAAAACCAACAAGCAGACTGAAAACACGCCCAAGGCATTCTCAAGATGCCCAAGAACTGAAAACGTAAAAAACGGGGAGGGCTTCCCTGCTGGCCCAGTGGTTAAACAACACCCAGCACAGCCAGAAGTAAATAAATAAAGCTTAAAAAAACATACAAAATACAAAATAAAGAAAATCCTCTAAAGCTAAAAGGGCTTCCCCAGTAGCTCAGCTGCTAAAGAATCCACCTGCAATGCAGGAGACCTGGGTTTGATTCCTGTGTTGGGAAGATCCCCTGGAGAAGAGATAGGCTACCCACTCCAGTATTCTTGGGCTTCCCTGGTGGCTCAGCTGGTAAAGACTCCACCTGCAATGTGGGAGACCTCGGTTCAATCCGTGGGTTGGGAAGATGCCCTGGAGAAGAGAAAGGCTACCCACTCCAGTATTCTGGCCTGGAGAATTCCGTGCACTGTATAGTCCATGGGGTCACAAAGAGTCGGACACGACTGAGCGACTTTCACTTTCAAAAAACCCAATTAGTATCTTCAGGGAGACTCACAAGAAAGAGACACAATGTTATTTGAAAAACTGGAAGAGTGAATGATAGTTACTAGATCCTTCCCAGAAAGCCTCATAACAGAAGGAAGACAGATGTACAATGCATAGGATAAAACCGAATAAATCTCCCCAAGACATGAAAAAGAACATAAATATACGTATAACTGAATCACTTCTGCTGTACGGTAGAATTTAACACGACACTGTAAATAAACTTTGCTTCAATAAAACAAATTTATAAAAATATATTTCAGAACATAACGCAAACATGACAAACAAATAGAAAGTAAATTGGAGAGGCAGAGGAGAGACGAAGGAAGGGACATAGCAAGCTCGCAGGATTTCCAGATGAGGGAATCAAGAAACCAGAGGAGGAGAGAGAGGCCATAAATCAAATCTTAGAATAATTTAATCATTTGGAGAAGAAGTGATTGTGACTTTTGGACTGAAAGAGAAGAGGGCGGGTAAATGAATCAACAGTGACCACCACAACACATTCCGATGAACCAACACCCACAACCGCAAGGATGGAGATTAAAAGGCGGAAAGCTTAGAAAGAGGGAGAAGGACAAGACAGTATTTCTTAAAAACACGTCTCATCACTTCCCTGGGGGCTCGAAAACATGAAGCTCTGACTGCAAAGTTCTGAAGGCAAATGTCTGCACCAGAGTTTTACAACCAAAGTGTTAAACAGTTGTCAGAACTTTCCCCCAAAAACTCAAGCGCTCGTAACGTTTAGTACACATGGCACTTTTTCTTCTAAAAACACATCTTTGGGATACGTCCTAGCAAAAACACAAAACTTAAGTACAGGGAGAGACAAGCCATTCAAAGGACAGTAGCAGGGATATTCGGTGAAGTACTAGTTTTTAGCAGCAGAAATGGACGGCTGGTACCTGGATACGCCATGGACGGATCTTATCAACAGCAAGTTGAGCGGAAGCGGCCAGGCACACGCACACACAGGGACACACAAGGAGTTTCCGCTCTATAATATCAAGTTACACAACAGGCAGAAGGACTCACTGAGACGCCAGTCAGCAGAGCTGGGGGGAGACGCTGGAGCTGTCTCGACCTGTTCAGAATGGCCATGAACAAAGCTTTTGGGAGCACAGTCACTTTCTACCTTCTTATCGTGGTGGTGCTCACCCAAGGCTGCTCATTTTGCAGAAACTCATCAAGCCGGACACTTAAGTGTGCGTTGTTCTGTGCGTTCGGCTACAAGGAAAACTTTGCTCAAATACAAGTAAATAAATTGACTGCTGGGGTCGGGGGTGGGGCAGGAAGGGACTGGGAGTTTGGGACTGGCAGATGCAAAGGATTATATACAGGATGGAGAAACACGGAACTATACTGAAGACACTGGGAGGGACTATAATGGACTTCTCTGGTGGCTCAGTGTTAAAGAGCTCACCTGCTGATGCAGCAGACTCGAATTCGATCCCTGGGCTGGGAAGATACCCTGGAGAAGGGCATGGCAACCTACTCCAGTGTTCTTGCCTGGAGAATCCCATGGACTACAGTCCACGGCATCACAAAGACTCAGATACGACTGAGCGCACAGCAGGCATGCCAACCACCGTGGGAGAAAATATGAACAAGAATGTGTATATATATATGTATACCTGAATCACCTTGCTGTACAGCAGAAATTAACACAACACTGAATATCAACTCCAATTTAAAGAAATAAAATGACTGCCTCTTAGGTTTCATAAAATCTCATGTGGTTGTCAGGGTTCATGGCGCATATTTTGCAGTGAGAAAATGAACCAAGCTGGCACGAAGGAGATGGCAAATTCATGTCGGGCGTTTCTCATCACCAGTCCATAGGTTTAAAGCTCACTTTTTGATAATGAAGGTGAGTTGGAAGCATGCCAACAGTTTAGCTAAGCGTGTAAGACGGTAAAGTCGTGTGGATCTCATCCCTGGTCTATTAGGGCCATGGGACACTTCCCTGCAACCTGAAATAAGCATGTTCAGAAAAAAAAAAGGGGGGGGGGGCGGATAAGCTTTTTGGATTGACAGGACCAAATCCTTTTTTTTTTTTTTAGACCCCTCACCAGCATGGGAGGAGACGGTCAGCCAAGACTGTTGAACAAGAAAGGGGGGTTGGAGGTGAGCCCATTGGACCACAGGACAAGTAACTTTCCTGACCTCTGTCTTCTGAAGAGTCATTAGAAACCCTTCTTTAAAAAGTTATATATAAAAAGTGTCAGTCACTCAGTCATCTGACTCTTTTCAACCCCATGGACTGCAGCATGCCAGGCCTCCCTGTCCATCACTATCTCCCAGAGCTTGCTCAAACTTATGTCCATTGAGTCAGTGATGCCATCTAACTATCTCATCCTCTGTCGTCCCCTTCTCCTCCTGCCCTCAATCTTTCCCAGCATCAGGGTCTTTCCCAATAAGTCCTCTCTTCGCATCAGGTGGCCAAAGTATTGGAGCTCCATCTTCAGCATCAGTCCTTCCAGTGAATTTTCGGGGTTGATTTTCTTTAGGATGGACTGGTTTGACCTTCTTGCTGTCCAAGGAACTCTCATGAATCTTCTCCAACACCACAGTTCGAAAGTATCAGTTCTTCCACGCTCAGCCTTCTTTATGGTTCAAAATCTCAAATCCATACACGACTAATTAGAAAAGCCATAGCTTTAATTATACGGACCTTTGCTGGCAAAGCGATGTCTCTGCTTTTTAATATGCTGTCTAGGGAACATCACGATGGCAGGTCCAACAAGTGCCCTTCAGAGAAGTTTCATGTACAGAAGCAGAGAGTGATGAACCAGGAACAGAAAAGAGTACCCCAGGTACGCTTCCTTGGCATAAGGATATTTTTGAGCTGAGTATTGTGTGAAACAGCACAAAGGGGAGAAGCTCTGAAAACAGCACAGAAATGACTCTTTTGAAAGGGAAGTTTACCTTTATCAAGGAAATTATCTGTAAGGATGCTCCCCCAACCCTGAACCGGGAAACAGAACGACCAGACATCAGAACAGAATCTTATCAGAGAAACAGACAGTAAGTTAAACCTTTGTAACAAACGTTATCCCTATTTACTACAATTTCCATGGTCACCCCACCATGACTGCCCTGCCATACACACACACACACACCTGCACACACACACACACACACACACACACACTTCTCTGTCCGTGTCTTCAGCTGAGATGCTGTCCAAGCTGGTGAATTAGTCTCTATCAGGGAGTTACTCATGCTCACTGCGTATCTCCCACATAGACATGAGGTAGACATATTAATAAACTGTGTTTCTCCTGTGGATCTGTCTTTTATTACAATGGAGCTCAGCCAGGAGCTCAGAAAGGTAGAAGGAAAATTATATTTCCTTTTCTGATTGAGCAGGCTTGCGTTAGGGGCCCATCCCTCGCCAACCTCAAAGTCTCCTCTAATGTAAATAAAATACATTACCCTACGAATGCACCTTGATAGCTAGACCTGAGGTCATTGTGAGCAGATGCTTTTTAATCCCATTTTGAAACAATGAAGCTGCATTTCTTTTTTATACACAACATAAAAAGTATACATATATGTATATGTATATATATACACACAGCATACAAGATATTTACTCATCCCAGGGAGATATAGAAATTCAGAACTAAGAAAACCATACAGGATAAAAAGAGATGAGTGGATATGGAGATTCAAAATAGATTCTCAAAGCGGGCGCGAGCTCCCAAGAAAAGAAATGAGAACACAGAACTGACGCTGTTGTACAGCCAGCCTCAGGCCAGGACATAGAAGCAAGCTACACACACAAATAGTCACTTCTCCAGCCATCTCAGGGGCTTCCCTAGCACCTCAGCTGGTAAAGAATCTGCCTGCAATTCAGGAGACCCTGGTTCAATTCCTGGGTTGGGAAGATTGCCTGGAGAAGGGAGAAGCTACCCACTCCAGTATTCTGGCCTGGAGAATCCCATGGACGGTCTAGTCCATGGGGTCGCAGAGAGTCGGAAATGACTGAGCAACTTTCACTTTCACTTTCTTCAGCGGTCCAGTGGTTAAGAATGCGCATTGCAATGCAGGGGTCTTGGGTTCGATCCGGTCGGGGAACTAAGATCCCACACACCTTAGAGCAACTAGGCCAGGCTGCTATAACTACTGAGACTTCCAGGCACCGCAAGTAAAGTTCTCGAACAATGTAACAAAGATCCTGAGTGCTGTAACTAAGACTCAACACAGTGAAATAAATAAATATATTTTTTAAAATAGCCATGTTTTAAATTCAAAGCTATACCTTTGTGAATAAGTTCATCCTTCATATACATACAGAGAATTTAGCTCTGAGGAAACAGGAATTTACGTCACTCTGTGCAAGGCTGTACTACTCCCCTCTCCACCAGAAAGTTGCTCCGTCGTGTCTGACTCTTTGCAACCCCATGGACTGTAGCCCACCAGGCTTCTCTGTCCATGGGATTCTCTGGGAAGTATACTGGAGTGGGTTGCCATTGCCTTCTCCAGAGGATCCTCCCGACCCAGGGATCAAACCTGGGTCTCCTGCATGGCAGGCAGATGCTTTACCATCCGAGCCACCAGGGAAGCCCTCATTCACCGGGTAGGTGCTCAGTAAACACATGTTCATGGAATGCAGCGAATCCTATTCTCACCCGTTTCTGCATTTTTACCAGGCAGTTCCTGAACTTCTACAAGCCCCAAGACCTTGAGATGAAGAGTTCCAGAACATGATATCCAAAAACAGCCCCTTTTTCATACAACTTCTTTTGAGCTAAAAGAATTAAGAATTCTTTTTTCAACTGCCGGCAATGGAGAATCAGCAGACTTAGCATTAAGAAAAAGAAAAACACTTTACCGATCTCTAACTGCTTCAACACAGAGTGTGTGAGTTTCCCCTTTTGTAAAGGAAATGTGTATTTGTAAAGGAACGTCCCATTTGCAGAGAAGCCCCTCATGAGAGGTACTCCCTGAGACAATTCTTATCACCCGCCCATGGGGAGAACGCGTACTAATATTTTCAAAGATTTTTTTAATGTAGGCAATTTTTAATATTGTTACAATATTGCCTCTGTTTTGTTACCCTTTGCTTTGTTGGTTTTGTGGCATGTAGGACCTGAGTTCCCCAACCAGGGATTGAATCTACACCGCGTCCATTGGAAGGCAAAGTCTTAACCACTGGACCTCCAGAGAAGTCCCAAGAGAACCCTTATTTATCATTCATTTTCTCCTTCGCACCCATGAAGTCATTTCATGAAACCTTGCAAGATGCATTTCTTACATCAAGATTACTCTCTTTAGGAACACGCATATATTGAATTTCAACCTTAATAAGATGAGTAGAACTCTTTTGGGTCAGTGTGTTGCCAGAGTCCAACTCCAGCAATCAGGGATTCAACCTGAAAAGATGGACGGTGTCAGCGAGAGAAATGAGACAGCCTCTCAGTTTTCTATGGACTGCCTGTTTATTCCAAGTTTAAGATGCTCTTTTATACTTTTACAAAAACATTAGGCCAGAGGTTTGACATTTTCAGTTCCCCCTCTCTGAGATTATCTCCATAAATCATTGTTGCTCTTCAAACAGAGTTCCTGCTTCAGTGATTCTCTGGGAATCAGCCTTATCATCTGTTATCTACCTCCTCTAACTCATGCTACATTCCTCAGTTACTACTTATCTTCCTAAATCCTGTTTGCCCCTAACATGCTGAGCTCACTATCTCTTAAAAAGGCTTCTGGCTATAGTGTCTCTAAAAATTCCTAACTTCTATAAGCTATAGTAAAATATGCTAACTTTACAACATTCCTTAAATCTTTAACTTCTATTTTAATTATTTCTAAGCCCTAAATTCAGTAAACTCCTTTGCCATAAACATTCTCCTCACAAATAGGCTTCAGATATCAATCCCTCCCATGGCCTCAAGCTACGGCCTATGTGCTCATCCTGGAACACTCTTTTGTAAAAGTCCTTGAACAAATGTCAATGATTAACTTTATGAATTATTTTCTGAGCAATGCTGCAGAAGGCTTTGCGCCTTCTCATGCTCCTCTCAAGACCAATAAGCACCTTAATATTCCTTTTCAGTCAACTCAGCCAAGGAGAGGAAAAGACAAGTCAGAATTACAAGGCCTAACTCCTTCATCCCCGGATCCGTACCTGCAGAATGAGGAGAGGGGGCTGGGGGCCGTGCCTCCATTTTGTCAGTAATGCCTAACGCGGCTCCCGACAGTGTGTGTTATTAGGATGCATGGGAAAGCCAAGTCAGGCGTTCACTCTTCTGCAGGTAACCTGGTGGGGGGCAGGGGGGGCGGTAATTACTGCCATGAATGACCAATATTTTTAAAGGAACTAATAGCAAATATTATGGCCCAGAACACAACACACAACATACCTGCCGCCAGTCCAAGCACATATCTCCCCAAGACATGGAGAGCCAAGACCCCAGGCCACTCCCATCTCACTCTGTCTGAACACCCCTGGCTGCCCGCGGAGACCTTGGGCTCTTTGCCTGGGAGCTGGACCCGAAAAACGCATCCTCAGAATATAACTGCAAGGATGCAGTTTGGAGGGAGAAGGAGGTTGGCCACTTTGAGGTTCTTTTCTAGGCACGAGTGCGTTCTACGTTGAAAATGTAAAAAGCTACTGTACGTAGGCATATAAGGACTAAAACTTAGCTTATCTACAGGGAGTGTTCCAGGAATTCTTTTCCTTACTGTCAACTCACTGGAAAAGACCCTGATGCTGGGAAAGACTGAGGGCAGGAAAAGGGGGCGACAGAGGATGAGACGGATGGATGGCATCACCAACTCGATGGACTTGAGTTTGAGCAAGCTCCAGGAGTTGGTGATGGACAGGGAGGCCTGGCGTGCTGCGGTTCATGGGGTCACAAAGAGTGGGACACGACTGAGCGACTGAACAACAACAGATTTAAAGACAGAGCCTCCAAATGAAGAAAAATTTCCTCAATGGCCCATTTCTCAAAAAGTTACTTAAAACATTTACATAAATGGCGTGCAAAATGGTTTTAAAGATGATCCGCTTAGAGCCTAAATTTTCTGTGATAGTTGACAAAAATTGCAAAAGACATTGCTGTTCACCATACTACATAAACCTAAATCAGATAATAATACATGCACGTGTATGTTCAAAGCATACACAGAATGTATGACATCACAACATACCCAAAACCACTATAATGCTATAATATATATGCATTGTTATATAATAATATATATTACACCTACCATGTCAATAATTTACAACATTATAAATATATATTATATAAAACATTATACTAATATATCATCTAACATGTCAACTTACTATAACATATTAGTATATAATCTCTATTTCAGTTTATTATATTTTAATATCTATGTATATTATATATATTTAATATCTATGTATATCTCAATACCTTCCCCAAGAAGTTCTTAAGATTGACAGTTTCCACATGTGGCCAAATTATCCTGCATTTTCCTCTGTACGTAGAACCAAATCTCTTCCTCTGCTAGTTAGCTAATGGAAGTCCCAGAGATGAAGAGAAAAATCTAATAAAAATGTCTTCTTTTAATTCTATTCTTAGTAGTTCCATAGTGGAGAAAAACTTCCAATCCTCTCTGAGGCTTAAGAAAGGTTTGGCCTCCAGTGACCTCATTTCCCCACCACATTTTCCTTCTGGGTTTTAAACAAGCAGAGTTGATACTTTACATCAAAACAAAACCCAAAAGACCCAATTTATCCGCCCCCTTTGTTCTAAGGACATTCAATGCATCTCCAGACAAGTTTAGAAAATTCATGTATCCTTGAGGCAGAGCTTCCACAGCAAAAATGAAGGTGATGTGTTTCTTTTTTAAGAGAGGAAAAAGTAAAAGCCACCAAAGTCATACAATTAGGAAAATTATGCACATATATGTTACAATTCAGGCAGGGTGAATGAAAAGGCTGAATTCATGTACACATTTCCAGGGTGGCTTTAGCAAGGAGAGAGAAAAGTCTTGCCCCTTCTGCCTTCCTGTGCTCACAGCTGAGGTCTGAAACTCTTCGCTGGTGGGCTTTATGGATGGTCCTTTGCACACTGAGAGATACCTACAGACTGAAAAGTTATGGAAAGCCCAGAGCTAAGATAGGGGTGTAAGACAGTTTTCTCACAGTCTCAACTCACTCCAGGTAAAATCTTCATACGATCCTTAAGTAAGAAGAGATGAGGAAACGACTAAGTTTCCATCACCACAACCACCACCCCTCAATCAGACCTGGCTGAGTGGTGGTCAGATGGTAAAGAATCCACCTGCAGTTCAGGAGACCTGGGTTCGATTCCTGGGGTCGGGAAGATCCCCTGGAGAAGGCAATGGCAACACACTCCAGTATTCTGGCCTGGAGAATTCCAAGGACAGAGGAGCCTGGCAGGCTACAGTCCGTGGGTTTGCAAATCGTCTGCACACGACTGAAGCGACTTAACACACATGCAAGATGACAGCTCAGGTTCCAGACTTTGTCTCCAGACAGGTGTTCTTTCCTTCCTGAGTTCCCTCAGGGATCACCAGCTCACCGTCTGGAGTGGCTGCAATCGCTGAAGACTGAGACATCCTTTGTTTACTGATACGGGCAGGCAACTTTCCACTTCTCACGTGTTATGTTACCACAGCAACGGAAACGAACGCAAAATCTACCTACATCAGTCAGAAGGAGAACGGTCACGTCCACACTGGTGCTTCTCTGACATACACCTTGATACTGAGACAAGCATTCTACTGGCCTGATATCACACTCTTTATCTTGCCATCTTCCCTGAGCAAGCCCAGCCCCCGTATCTGCCCCTTCTTTCCCAAACACCTCCCTTTACCAACATTCTCCCTACCCTAAGTCCAATCCCTCTGCTTAAATGTTTGCAGAGAAAAAGAAAAACAGGGAAATGTCTCACCTCAGTCCCCATCTTAGTTTCCTTCATCAGGTTTAAGATGAAAACCTCACACTCCGTCCATCACCTTATCTCCTTCACCGCTGTCCTTGATGGCACTGCAACTGATAGATTCCGCTGCGCATTTTTATGCCGGTCTTCCAAGTGAATCACAACGCCGTAATTCCCTGGTCTGAACAGCTCTCTCTTTATTCCTTCTGTCCTTTATTGATTCTGCTTTCTCCACAACGTTTGTGAACACAGCAGAGATATCTGAGATAAATCTACAGGATCAACGGGGCTATGGATAAAGGCATTCGTCTCATTTCCACAGCAGACCTGTCCCCTGACTTAGAATATAATTCAAGCTCCTTACCAAGACGCCCACGGACCCTCATAAAGTGGTACCCACTCCATCACTGGGGATAACCCACGTGATCATCCTGGCCATCTTCCCTTCAGCCATTGCATCCTAGAGAGAGGACTGCCCTTCCAGCAAAGCAAACAACTCCAGCAGCACCAATAAATGTCTGTCGAATTGGTCTGCTTACCTACTAGGGGATACACTGGAAATTCTCACTGCTCCCAGGAACTGCTCTTAAGAGATTCTTCTCCTATCATAACTTGCTCAAAGAAGAAATGGACACTCTACGTGCCACCAATTCTAGAAGCCCTTGCCACCCAGCAGAGCATACTTGGGTACCAGGAGAGTTTTACTAAAGGCTATTTATTGGGTTATGTCAGTTTACTTACAGAATCTTACAGATATACACTACTTACATGCTACGATATATAAAACAGATAAGCAACAAGGTCCTACGCTACAGAAAGTGAAAGTCACCCAGTCGTGTCTGACGTTTTGCGGCCCCATGGGATTCTCCAGGCCAGGATACTGGAGTGGTAGTCTTTCCTTTTTCCAGGGGATCTTCCCGACCCAGGGATTGAACCCAGGTCTCCCACATTGCAGGCAGATTCTTTACCAGCTGAGCTACCAGGAAAGCCCCACTGTATAGCAAAAGAGACTATATTCAATCTAATGTAATAAACCATAAAGAAAAACAATATGAAAAATAATATATATATTCATCACTATATGGGGCTTCCCTGGTGGCTCAGAGGTAAAGAAGCTACCTGCAGTGTGGGAGCTGCAGAGGACATCAGTTCAATTCTTGCATCAGAAGATTCCCTGGAGAAGGGCATGGCAACCCACTCCAGTATTCTTGCCTGGAGAATCCCATGGACAGAGGAGCCTGGTGGGCTATGGTCCATGAGGTTGCAAAGACTCAGACATGACTGAGGGACTTAGCATGCTTTGTATCATACATATAATAGGAATATATACATACATATGTGTGCTCAGTCAGTCGATCACTTACTAATACCCACTTGAAATAAAAACATTCTGAAGTCAGAAACTGATGCTGTCAAAATTTTTCTTTCAACTCTCTGCCCAGTGATTCAGCAGTCATAAATCATGTTTTGGAGGTTATCTTTGACCCCTGTCTTTTCTCTTTCTTCCTCCTTAGCCACACTTCTGAACTGTGGCGTTGGAGAAGACTCTTGAGAGTCCCTTGGACTGCAAGGAGATCCAACCAGTCCATCCTAAAGGAGTCCTGAATATTCACTGGAAGGACTGAGGCTGAAGCTGAAACTCCAGTCCTTTGGCCACCTGATGCGAAGAGCTGACTCACTGGAAAAGACCCTGATGCTGGGAAAGATTGAAGACAGGAGGAGAAGGGGACAACAGAGGATGAGATGGTTGGATGGCATCACCAACTCAATGGACGTGAACTTGGGCTAACTCCGGGAGATGGTGATGGACAGGGAAGCCTTGCGTGCTGCAGTCCATGGGGCTACAAAGAGTCGGAGGTTACTTAGTGACTGAATGACAACAAAGACATCTTATTCACCCCTTATCCTTACACTGTAGATTAGAGAATTATTTAAATTCAAATCCACTGCTTTTTTTTTTTTTTTGCTTTGCTAGTTTAGCTTGTGGACATTTAGTTATGAGGCTGCAATGAGCTGAGTGTTACATTTGCTTTGTCCCGACTTCCCAATAAATAACTGAAATGCGGCTAGAAGATTTTCTTCTGACAGGGTGCGTTTCAATCTGCCATGCTCTCAGGATCCAGATTTAATGTGAAGATGCTTCTGTAGGAACAGGGCAATCAAACTGTCTCCCAGGTTGGAATAGAAAAGGTTCTTACACTGCTACCTCGGTTCAAGAATTGCAAAAGAATAAATAAACAATAAATGGTTTTGTAGTGCCAGGAGGACCCACAGCCAGCAGACACGGGAAATAATTCTTTTTTTTTTTTTTTTTTTTGGGAAATAATTCTTATCACACAGAACTCGAAGCAAAAGAACTCCTGCAGTGCAAAGTATGTGGCTCTGGAGACATAGCAAGTTCCAAATACGTTCCTCCTAAAATTTATCTCGGGCTACTTTGTAATATCTTAAGACAGCAGATTCACAGGTTGGAAGTGTCCTTGGGGGGTGAAACTATGATGTCGTAAATCACAATTCTTAGATTTTTGTAAATTGAGTCTTATCTTGCTTTTATCTTCTGCTTGTGTTATGTAGGGTGCCGTCACTTCTACAGCAGAGCAATAAATTGTACCACTGAAAATCAGACTTTTCAGCAGCACAGTGATTAATTCAGAACTTCCGAGGCTGAAGTGACTCCAGTCTTAGACCACAACTCCCAGCTCTGACAGCAAAGAAGAGAGATGATCACCTATGTCTTACAACTTCCTCCCTCACACAACAAAGTGGGCTCTTCGGGGGTGAACATTTGGACCATAATGGGACCAATTAGAATCCACCTTCTTGCGGCAGGAGTTCGGACCCTAAAAGGATCGAAACAAATGTGAAACGGTTTCTGGAAACAGGAGACAGGTACCTGGCAGCTACGTGGAAAGAGACAAACCACCACACAAAAAAAGAATGTGACAAATGGCCATTTGTTAAAAGATAAGGCTTTCAGGAAAAGACAAAACCGTGACTCTCATACAGATACAAAATGAATATGTATTAAAGACTTCCTTTTACTCCTACCATAGGAGAGAAGCAGGCAGATGTGACCATCTGTGGAAAGGAAAAACATCAACAATGGGCGTGGAGTGCAGGGACAGCATTGCAAATGAAGCAGAGCCTCCCCCGCTCCCCCCACTGGAAGAAGGAAACTGTCTAACTACAGTCAGCTAGCCACAATTCAAAAAGAGATACAAAATATCTACAAGACAATCAGCGCTGCTAGAAATGAGACAGCCTCCAGGGTGTGTTAGAGGAAATGCAGAGATTTTTATGGAAGTACATCTGGTATTCTCCTGCCTTCAACACACAACTCCCCTATCTCTGTAGGGTGCAAAGTCCTCCCTCTTCAAAAAATGTGTCTCTTTGGAAATGAGGATTAATTGTAGGGCTTTCCTGGTGGCTCAGGTGGTAAAGAATCTGCCTGCAAATACAGGAGACCTGGGTTCGATCCCTGGGTCCAGAAGATCCCCTGGAAAGGGCATGGCAACCCACTCCAGTATTCTTGCCTGGAGAATCCCATGGACACAGGAGCCTGGCAGGCTACAGTCCATGGGGTTTATAGAGTTGGACAATTAATTAATGGGGTCGCAAGAGTCAGACATGACTTACTATTTCAACATATTTTAACCAGATGACTCAGCAGGTAAGGAGTCTGCCTGCAATGCAGGACACAGGAGACACGAGTTCGATCCCTGGGTTGGGAAGATCCCCTGGAGGAGGAAATGGTGACCCACTCCAGTATTCTTGCCTGGAGAATCCCATGGACAGAGGAGCCTGGCGGGCTACAGTCCATGGGGTTGTATAGAGTCAGACAATTAATTAATGCTTAGTAATTTCAAGAAAGAGAAGACTTGGGAAGTTTTTCTTTTCACCTCCTCTTGGCTGCCTAAAGAATTTACACATAGGGCTTCTTCATGGAACACAGCATCACCAGAGATGTTCCTGCTCTGGACCAGCCATGGTGCAAGGAACTCAGCACGATGTAAAGATCAGAGTCCACCGTGGGGCCCACAGTCTCCGCTGGCCCAGCACACACTCATTTACAATCCATCTGCTTCTCCATCTCCATGTCAACTGCTTTCCTCCCTTTTGAACTGCCAGCCCACTCCCCCTAGCATCCTCTTTCGTCTTTAGCTGAAGATGGTATTCAAGGAGAAGGCTTCAGTTACTTTGGAAACCAACTCAGTTTTCCCAGGTCTCCCCCAGGTATACATGGGATTAAAATTTTATGTGCTTTTCTTTCTGTTCATCTGTCTTCAGTCAATTGAATTCTTACACCAACTTAGACAGCATATTAAAAAGCAGAGATATGACTTTGCCAACAAAGGTCCGTCTAGTCAAGGCTATGGTTTTTGCAGTAGTCATGTGTGGATGTGAGAGTTGGACTGTAAAGAAAGCTGAGCGCCAAAGAATTGATGCTTTTGAACTGTGGTCTTGGAGAAGACTCTTGAGAGTCCCTTGGACCACAAGAAGATCCAAGCAGTCCATCCTAAAGGAAATCAGTCCTGAATATTCATTGGAAGGGCTGATGCAGAAGCGAAACTCCACTCCTTTGGCCACCTGATGCAAAGAGCCGACTCACTGGAAAACACCCTGATGCTGAGAAAGATTGAAGGCAGGAGGAGAAGGGGACGATAGAGGATGAGATGGTTGGATGGCAACACCGGCTTGATGGACATGAGTTTGAGTAAACTCCTAGAGTTGATGATGGACAGGGAGGCCTGGCATGCTGCCGTCCATGGGGGTTGCAATGAATCGGACACAACTGAGCAAGTGAACTGAACTGAACTGAACCAGCCAGAAGAACCCAGAAGAGCAGATGCAACTGCCTTCCTCCCCGACACCCCTAATGCTACATGTTTTAATCTGATCGCTTATTCAGGGTCTACACTGAATTTATATACCATATGCTATTTATACCATAAAGCCTGATTTCATTCCCTCAGCTAGGAGGTCATCATTTTGACTTCCTGCACACTCCCACAGACAGACATCCACCATTTTCTGTAGTATTTGTCACACTCTAATTTGAATTATGGGGTCTTATGTGTCTGTATTTGCCTTCCCTTGGTCTACACCAGAGTCTCTAGCAATGGGTTTGCATAGACAGAATTTAATGAAGCTCTGTGTGATGAATGAATGGACGCTGCTCATGCCTGATTGAAGTCCTCTGGCTCTCCCAGGGGTACTGGAGTTCTGGGGCATATTTTTACAGTTGTTACATCAACGCCTGTTGGCATATCTGCTCTGTTGTTTTTTGTCGTTCAGTCCCTCAGCCGTGTCTGACTCTTTGCAACCCCATGGACTGTAGCCCACCAAGCTCCTCTCTGGGATTTCACAGGCAAGAATGTTGGAGTCGGTTGCCATTTCTTACTCCAGGGGATCTTCCCTCTTGTGGCCAAGACCTATTCCCAGCCACCAAGAGCACTCGTTTGTGAACACACAACACACATAGCAAACACACTGTCTTGAGACGTTCTCCCTTCATATCCCAGCATATTAAGATGGGTCCGTTAAACATGCTGGCACTGGAAGGTTTCACTCACTGGGCATTCCTTTTCTTTTTTAAGATTTTTGTTTTTGATGCAGACCATTTATAAGCTTAGTTCAGTCCAGTCACTCAGTCGTGTCCAACTCTTTGCAACCCCATGGACTGCAGCACACCAGGCCTCCCTGTCCATCACCAACTCCCAGAGCTTGCTCAAACTCATGTCCATCAAGTCGGTGATGCCATCCAACCATCTCATCCTCTGTCATCCCCTTCTCCTCCTGCCTTCAATCTTTCCCAACATCAGGGTCTTTTCAAATGAGTCAGCTCTTTGCATCAGCTGGCCAAAGTATTGGAGTTTCAGCTTCAACATCAGTCCTTCCAATGAACACACAGGACTGATCTCCTTTAGGATGGACTGGTTGGATCTCCTTGCAGTCCAAGGGACTCTCAAGAGTATTCTCCAACACCACAGTTCAAAACCATCAATTTCTTCAGCACTGAGGTTTCTTTGTAGTTCAACTCTCACATCCATACATTACTAATGGAAAAACCATAGCTTTGACTAGATGGACCTTTGTCGGCAAAGTGATGTCTCCGCTTTTTAATATGCTGTCTAGGCTGATCATAGCTTTTCTTTCAAGAAGCAAGCGTCTTTTAATTTCATGGCTGCAATCACCATCTGCAGTGATTTTGGAGCCCCACCCAAAATAAAGTCTGCCAGTGTTTCCACTGTTCCCCCATCTATTTGCCATGAAGTGATGGGACCGGATGCCATGATGTTCATTTTCTGAATGTTGAGTTTTAAGCCAGTTTTTCAGTCTTTTCTTTATAAACTCTTTATTGCATTGATTGCAATACTTATTCTGTTTTATGTTTTGTGTGCTCCGTTACTGTCGTGTCCAACTCTTTGCGACCCCGTGGACTGTAGCCTACCAGGCTTCTCTGTCCATGGGATTCTCCAGGCAAGAATATTGG
Source organism: Bos taurus (assembly GCF_002263795.3). Classification (NCBI taxonomy): domain Eukaryota; kingdom Metazoa; phylum Chordata; class Mammalia; order Artiodactyla; family Bovidae; genus Bos; species Bos taurus. The sequence continues at coordinate 4,799,937 of NC_082638.1, read as the reverse complement.
AGTGGGTTGCCATCTCCTTCTCCAGGGGATCCAGAGATCCAACCTGCATCTCTTGCATCTCCTGCATTGACAGGCAAATTCTTTACCACTAGTGCCACCTGGGAAGCTTTTTTTTTTTTTTTTGCTAAGAGGCATGTGGGATCTTTCCTCCCCAACCAGGGAATGAACTGGCACCCCTTGCATTGGAAGCTGGACAAGAGAAAGCACTGCAGTGAAGAGCCCGAGACCCACCCACTAGAGAGAAACCCCTGCTCGCCACAACTAGAGAAAAGTCCACACTGCAACAAAGACCCAGCACAGCCAAGAATAAATAAATGATAAAAATAAAGAATTATTTAATGGAAAGCAAAAAAAATATACTGAGCGGGATAGTTGAGAGATCTATCAGTTACCTGCAAGTTACAAAGAGATACAAAACATCTCAAAGATAAATAAATAGGCTAAGAGCCAGCAGTCTTTAATGTCAGAGGTGGGGCATGGAGGTGGGCAGGAGAGCTGATGCATACTTTTTCATAAAAGTGCATTTTTTTATTTCCTCTCAAGATCAGGTGGGAAGCGGGAGGACGAGCCCATGCCTGTTTTTTGATATCTTTGCCCAAACTCGTCTCATTCCTCAAGAGACCCTGCTCTGCGACCCTGCTTCCTGTTCTCCGAAGAAGGCTGTGGCATCCTTGTAATACATTCTGTTCATTTTGTCAAGCATATGTAACAGGATTTCTATTGTTTGCAAAACAAACGTGCCTTTGATAACATTCAAATTATCAGAAGGAAAAAAAAAAAAGAAAGAAAGAAAAAACACCATAAAAGTTTGCTGATGCGACTCTAACCCTTTGTCTGCCCTTCCTTTTCCAAAATCGTTTTTGTTCAAAGACGTCAGGCAGGGACTTCCCTGGTAGTCCAGTGGCTAAGACTCTGCACTCCCAATGCAGGGGGGAGGGGGGTCCAGGTTAGATTCCTGGTCAGGGAACTCAGATCCCACAGACTTGCAATTAAGACAAAGCACAGCCAAGTAAATAAACAAATATTGTTTAAAAAAAAAAAAGACCTAGGGTACTCTGGATAGACCGTCAGCAAGGTCTGACTGTGAGGATACTTCCCGAGGACATTGATGCTGGTGTGTGGCCCAGAAATGCATACAAAAAGATTAACAGTCAAAAGAAGGCAATGGTCTTAGACGATCGTTACTGGAACAAGTGGTTGGGGGTCATGACATCATCGTTACCCAGGAATCCTTTCTTGAAATGCGGAGGGTCTGTTAACCCGCAGCCAGCATCTCTACTGAGCAACCACAGATGGAAGCTGAGTAAGTATATGTCTGTTCCACCCCACCTGGAGTTCCCGTCCTGTTAACTGCATCCCTTATGGGTTCTCTGAAAGTGAAAGTGTTGGTCACTTAGTCATGTCTGATTCTTTTGAGACCCCATGGAGTGTAGCCCGCCAGGCTCCTCGGACCATGGGATTCTCCAGCCAAGAATACTGGAGTGGGTTGCCATGCCCTTCTCCAGGGGATCTTCCTGACCCATGGATCGAACCTGGGTCTCCTGCACTGCAGGCAGATACGTTACCCTCTGAGCCACCAGGGAAGCCCCTAAGGGCTTCAAACTCTATCTGGCCTCAAACCTTTAGAGATTCTGTCCGGTCCTGTCTGTCCAGTCCCCAGTTGCAGGGTCTGGCCTGCAAGAAGACCCTCAATCCCTTCATGATCACCTCCAAGGACTCAGGCTGCCCTGGGATAGTCCCCTTCAGGCACAACTGTTCCTCAACGACTCTGTGTCCACACAGCAGTTCTGCCACAGTTCCCCAGAAATTACCTTGCTTCGTGTTTGTATGACCCCTGCAAACTCCCCTGAGAAAATTCACAAACTGTCATGCAGACTCAACCTTCCTAACAAACTCATCAGCATTGTATGAAAACAAAATATTATTTAAATACACGTTGACCGCACTATGCTAACAGACTTCTACACAAGTCCCAGGTAAAACGCTGTTTCTCACCCTACTGCCATGAAAACACTTCCTTTCTCACATTATGTTTCAAATTTTAAACATCTGTGAATTCCACTTTGCTTTCTAGAGCTCTTAATTTCTTCTTACTAATAATTTATAATCTTTCAAAGAGTGATTTAACTACCTTTCTTCTTTTCTCGTACACAGAGTACATGAAAATTAACGATTAAAATAGATGAAATGGTCTCTTGTTAAGAAAATTATAAATGTTTAAGTCACCTGAATTTTTAAATATTTCCATAATAATAAGGAGCTCAGTAGAGAACGTTCAACACAAAAGTCTCCACTTCTGAGCTACGGTAAAAATTCTGGGACTTCCCTGGTGTCTCAGGGGTAAAGAATCCGCTTGCCAGTGCAGGAGACACAGGTTCAATCCCTGATTTAGGAAGATGTAGGCAACTAAGCCCATGTGTCATCACAACCAAGTCTGTGCTCCAGAGCCCATGAGCTGCAAATTCTGAGCCCAGACGCCCTAGAGCCCTGCTCCGCAACAAGAGAATCCAGAGCAACGAGAAGCCCATGCAGCAAAGAAGACCCAGCACAGCCCAAAATAAATAAACTAAATAATAAATTTGGAAAACATTTGTTCAGTTTCCTAGGCTCAGAGCTGAAAGCTTCTGTGGAGCTCTGCACCAGAGTCACAGGACCAAAAATCTTGGGAAATGACCAAGCCCCATAGCAACAGTTGCCATGAGCCTCCAGATCTAAATCAACCCGTTTCCTGACCCCATATTAGGTAAAATACCCACCCCATTACCCACCCTACAGCATCCTAACCAATCACCTAATGCCACCCATCCTTTCAGTACGAAATTTCTGTCTTGAGGCTATAAAAATTGGCTACTAGCCCATGAAAGGGGTCGGCTCCCCCATGAGCCAGCCTCCTGTTCTAACAACATATCCCACGTTAATAAATTTTACTCTCCTCTCATTCTGCCTCATGTCTGGAAATTCTGTTCCAACCTGCGCACAGACCGTCACAGATTCCAGATAAATACATAGATGTACAGTCCTGGAAATTCTTTCTTTTCCCTGGTTATGAACCATTTCTTTTCAAATAAAATCTTAGTTTCAGGAAGATGAAGACAAACCACAGGCTCACTAGGAATCATTGTAATACTATGGGAGAGAAAAAAGTTCATTTATGGCAAAGAAAACAAGTCTTTCAAATGTTTTCTTACAAGGAAAGAGTTGAATTTTAAACATTTCCTTGTGAATCTGGATCAAAACATGCTTGTTTCCACAACTAGACTGACAATGATGAAAAAAAAAAAGATACTACCTACTATCAGTACATAGTATCGATAGGTGCATATTAGAATGGTTGGAAATATGTATTGAGAAATGGAATGAAAAAGTGTCTGACTCTTGGCAACCCCACGGACTGTAGCCCACCAGGCACCTCTGTCCATGGAATGCTCCAGACAAGAATAGTGGAGTGGGTTGCCATGCCTTCCTCCAGGGAATCAAACCTGGGTCTCCTGCATTGCAGGCGGATTCTTTACTGCCTGAGGCAATGTCAACCTTTCCTCCCGTATCAGTAAACAAAGTTTGTCACGGTCACCAGCAATTGCAGCCACCAAAGATGGTGACCTGGTGCGCCGAAGGAGAACTCGGGAAGTGAAAACTCGGAGGAAGCTCAGAAAGTGGAAACCAGGATATTGGCCCCATGTCAGGTTGCAGGGAAAAGTCAATTCTGACTCCAAGCTGGAACTATTTCTGTGACTTGCTTTTTTTTTTTTTTTTTGCTTTTGTTATTATAATCGTACATTACAACCAGCCTCGGAGAATCCTGCCCCTCTGCCTGACTGTTAAGCTAGAGTACTTTTGTTCAGGACCCTGTCTTCCTGTGGATGGCTAGAGGAAGGAAGAAATTAACCCACCTCCTGCCTGAGGCTGGCCATTCTAGGAGATATTTGCAAGACTGATGGCCTTTTCGTTTCCTCTGTCCTATAAAAGAATCTGGTATCCAGACCCCAGGAAGATGGTTATTTTGAGACATTAGTCTGCAATCTTCTCAATTTGCTGGCTCCCTGAATAAAGTTCTATTCCTTGCCTCAACACTTCGTTTCTGATTCACTGCCCCGTCACGCAGGGAGCTGAGTGAGCTAGGACTCAGTCATAATAGCTGAAGTGCATATCAAAGGAATGATTTCAGTGAGCCCAGATTTTTGAATCTTCTCATACTCAGAAAAGAGCAAAATTCCTTACCTTGGGGTATCTGGTTCTGCCCTTTGTTGCAAAACTTCTATATAATCCAGCTCCTCCTTTGCTTCCTTAGAGCAGTTCTCTCAGGGTGACTTGAGATGCTGCCTCCCAGGCTTGAAGTCCTAAAACGTTCCCACCAAATAAAACAAGTGTCATCTTTTAGGTGGCACATATTTTTTTTCAGTCAACAGTATCAACAATGTCAAGTGTGCATGCCCAGCTATGCAACAAATCCATCCTAGGGAGGTAGATAGACAAAGGTTCAAACAGATGTGCAAACATCCTCATCACGGTTTTGATTAAACAGAAAACACAAAGTTCAGAAACATTCTAAATATTCACCAATTTCTCGTTGTTCGGTCGCTAAGTCGTGTCCGACTCTTTGCGACACCAGAGACTGCAGCACACTAGGCTTCCCTGTCCTTCACTTTCTCCTGGAGTTGCTCAAACTCATATCCATCGAGTCAGTGATGCCATCCAACCATTTCCTGCTCAGCTGCCCCCTTCTCCTCCTGCCTTCAATCTTTCCCAGCATCAGGGTCTTCCCAATAAGTCAGCACTTCGCATCATCAATAGGTCTGGCTAAACAAATGATAATACAGTTTATACAATTAAATACTACTAATGTACTTAAAACAGTAAGAGACAGGATGAACAGATAGATAGATGGATAGATAAAAAGAAAGGAGGGAGGGAAGAAGGAAAGAATAAATCATCATTGATCTTATCATCATTGATCCTATCATCCTTGATCTCTTCTCGTAGGCGAAGAAAAGCAAATTCAAGTTTTATATTTATTAACACTGACCTTGATCATGGCACAAATCATGAGCTACGTTTTTTAATGCCAGGATCAGCTCATTTCTACACTAATAACTGTCATCAGGACTTGGAGTTACGACGTATCTATCATCCCTGAGAAACTCAAGGAAAAGGAAGATTACTGTAGGTCCTTGGGGTCATCTGTATCTGATTCATCATCTGATAATGACACAGGTTTTTCATTTAACTAACAGGTGGATAGGCTCTTGATGCAGGAGAAGGTGTATTAAGACACACTGTGCCCTTTCATCTCTCACACCTGGCTTGGGTCCAGCTCAGCAAATTTGTATTCCACGTAACCCAAGCGACAAGCCTAAAGAGAAGAGCATCAGAGAAAACGCTCTCATCTCCTGGAACAAGGACCTGTGACTGTTGGTCTGTGTTTCCATTTTATAAGCGATCCTACACAAGATGTAGAAGTTATAAACATGGGCCATTTGCCTGCCTGACGTTCCTGGAAATATCTTACTCCAAATTCTCTCCAGAGTGATTTTTTTCCCCCTCTCTTTTCTTTCACTGAACAGATGGATAGAAACATGAATTTTATCCTATAATGTCAAATTATGTTTGCCCAACATTTGTGAAACTTGCTGCCTGGGAAACTTGACCAGAAAATTTTGGAGTAAAACCAGACATGTGACAGCAGAAGAAAATGGGCATCTCTCATTCTGCAATTCACACTTATAAACAAATTATTATGCATTAAACTAAAACTGCCCAGGATCAAATTAAAAAAAAAAAAAAAGTGGAGATGTCTCATCTATAGAATCCTCTGCTCTCTTCCAGGATTCCTAATTTAGAGAAAGTACAAGCAATAAAAACACCCAAATCAGAAATTATTAGCTCTGTTATCACAGTAAAAGTTCTCTAAGATGACCCCGAGTTAATAAACTTCTCAGACTAATCAACAGAGCCCATTCCTTCTGTAAAACATTCTGACTAACTTCTTAACACACTAAACTCTTATGGTAGCCAACAGCCTAGACTCTGCGCTATGTAAATATATAAGTATATATTTGAATATAAACACACAGACATATACACATATTTGTGACTTATTTAATCACTTTTACACTTATATATTGTTTTATGGGCTTCCCAGATGGCCCTGGTGGTCAAGAAGCCAACAGGCCAGTGTAGGAGACATAAAAGACGGAGGATCGATCCCTGGGTCGGGAAGGTCCCCTAGAGAAGGAAATGGCAACCCATTCCAGTTGCCTGGGAAATTCTATGGACAGAGGAGCCTGACGAGCTACAGTTCTTGGGCTTGCAAAGAGTTGGATGTGACTGAGTGTCTGAGCACACAGGCACACACACACACATTGCTTTACATGTTATATAGTGTGTGGTATTAGTCGCTTAGTCGTGTCCAACTCTTTGTGACCCCATGGACTTTAGCCCACCAGGCTCCTCTGTCAATGGGATTCTCCAGGCAAGAATACTGGAGTGGGTTGCCATTCCCTTCTCTTACATGTTCTATATAAATACATAAACAGTTTATAAATAATTATATATATATATATATATATATATATATAAGTTTGATGAACCCAAGCTTCCTTTTTCAGATTCTAGATACCATTCCAGGATTATTCCCAGCAATCTGTCCAGAGCAATATTCCTATCCTCCATGGCCTAGTGCACTCCCTATTGGTACAGAAGAGTGGTGGAAACTCATTTCCCACCCCCCTTGTCCACACTAACCTAGTCTTCCACCTAGTGATCAATCCCATTGCCCTTCGCACACTGGAAAGAGAAACTGGATCACTTCCCTATAGAGGCAACATGACAAATTACGGATTTCCTGGAAATGTGTTTATATTAAACTTCTTTTCCTTTTTAGCATGAAATCAATATATTATGTATCTCTATAAAGTTAAATATACTGTTTGAAGTATGCACACATTTGTTATACGATTCCCCATTTTAACCGACTATTGATTAACTGAATGATTATAAGTCTTGATCTCTTTAAATAAGAAATGAGCGAATGCATGAGAACCCTTCAGAAAATGTGGTAAGAACTACTTTGACTTTGTGTACACACTCCTGCTGGTCCATTAACTATAACAAAAATCCCAGATTTCTAGGAAAAGTGAAAGTGAAAGTTGCTCAGTCTTGTCTGACTCTTTGCGACCCCATGGACTGTACAGTCCATGGAATTCTCCAAGCCAGAATCCTGGAGTGGGTAGCCATTCCCTTCTCCAGGGGATCTTCCCAACCCAGGTGTCCCACACTGCAAGTGGATTCTTTCCCAGCTGAGCCACAAGGGAAGCCCAAGAATACTGGAGTGGGTAGCCTATCCCTTCTCCAGCGGATCTTCCTGACCCAGGAATCAAACTGGGGTACCTTTCTAGTAAAGGTCAGATTAAAGACCAGTGGGTGTCCTACCAATCCCCGACTGAGTTTCAGATGGCTGTGTCCTCCCACCAAACCTAAAGTACAAAGAACACGCAGCCTGTGTGTGCCCCACAAGGAGAGGGTGTGAATATGGTGGTGCAGGTTCCCAAACTCAAACACACTGATCCTGCCCCAGAAGCAGGCAGCTCCCCCATGGGAAGCGTTAGGAAAAAAGGCAGGTGCAGGGGAATGCGGTGTGGAAGGGGGACACAGAAATGTCTGTTCCTCAGTGGAGACAGGGCTTCCCTGATGGCTCAGTTCGCTTGCAGTGTAGGAGACACAGGAGACGCAAGTTCAGTCTCTGAGTCGGGAAGGTCCCCTGGAGAAGGCAAATGGCAATCCACTCCAGTATTCGTGCCTGGAGGATGCCATGGACAGAGGAGCCTGGTGGGCTACAGTCCACGGGGTCACAGAGCATCAGACACGACTGAAAGACTGGGCAACACGCAATGGGGATGGGCAGACGGTCACATTTCTACACGCTACTCAGTGGCTGAACCCTGAGTGTATCAGGTACGGTAGGAAACACTATTGAGATAGCCACATGGATACGCCTGGAGATTATCATACTAAGTGAAGTCAGAGAGAGAAAATTCCATATGACACCACTTTCACGTGGAATCTAAAATATGGCACAACAGAACCTATCTAGGAAACTGAAAGAGACTCACAGACATAGAGGACAGATGCATGGTTACCAGAGAAGAGACAGGGAGAGAAACGAGGAGGCTGGGGTTGCTGCTGCTACTGCTGCTAAGGCGCTTCAGTCGTGTCCGACTCTGTGCGACCCCATAGACAGCAGCCCACCAGGCTCCCCCGTCCCTGGGATTCTCCAGGCAAGAACACTGGAGTGGGTTGCCATTTCCTTCTCCAATGCATGAAACTGAAAAGTGAAAGGGAAGTCGCTCAATCGTGTCCGACTCTTCGTGACCCCATGGACTGCAGCCCACCAGGCTCCTCCGTCCATGGGATTTTCCAGGCAAGAGTACTGGAGCGGGGTGCCACTGCCTTCTCCTGAGGCTAGGGTTAACAGATACTATATATAAAATAGGGAACCGACATGGAACTGCTATATAGCACAGGGGGCTATATCCAGTATTCTAGAATAATGTACAAATGAAAAGAACCTGAAAAAGAATAGATATATATGCATGACTGAATCACTTTGCTGTAACACCTGAAACAAACACAATATTGTAAATCAACTATACTTCAACTTTTTAAAAAACCCTATTAAATAAATCAGAGTATTTGTAATGAACTATAAATGCCATCAAATTTTGGAAGAAAGTGAAGTGTTTAGCTATGAACCAAGAAGTTTTAACCAACTTCCCCCCTCCAAATAACATTTCACAATTTTTTTCCCCTAAGTCAAAGAATTTGCATTCTTGCATGAAAAATCAATATACTAGATATCAGATGTCTCAAGAAATAGTCAGAGACTTCCCTGGTGATCTAATGGTTAAGACTCCTCACTGCCGGACTGCCCTGGTGGTCCAGTGGTTAAGAATGCACCTGCCAAAGCAGGAACACGAGTTTGATCCCTGCTCCGGGGAGATTCCACATGTCTTGGGGCCACTAAGCCACAACGTCTGAGCCCAGATGACCTAGAGCCAGTGCTTTGCAACAGCAGCTGCTGCTGCTGCTGCTAAGTCGCTTCAGTCGTGTCCATGACTTAGCAGCAGCAGCAGCTGTGGTTGCAAAGCACTGGATCTAGGTCATCTGGAGGAAGACACCGCAACGAGAAGCCCTTCAACCACAAGTGGAGAAAACCCACCCACAGTAACCAAGACCCAGCTCACCCTAAATAAAGACTCCCCACTTCCTATGTAGGGGGCACGGGTTTGATACCAGGTTGGTAAAGTCAGATCCTCCATGTTGCATGGTGCAGCCAAAAAAAAGAAAGAGTAGTATTTCAATCAGGCTGTATGCCCCCTTAAACTTGAAAGTATTGATGAATACATTGAGAAGTGTCATTGCCATATTATTTCTGAGTCAATCTGATGCTGCTGCAGTTCAAACTATTCAATGGATTAATTCAACGAACACAAGCTCTCGTTGCCAGACTACAGGCACCATTCCAGAATGGATTACTCTCCCCGATCTACCCAGAAAAATATTCCTGGTATGTCCGTGGTCTATTATCTTGAGGGGGTGGAAAAGTGAAGGGCAGAGAAGGGGACGACAGAGGATGGGACAGTTGGATGGCTTCACTGACTCAATGGACACGAGTTTGAGTAAACTCCAAGAGTTGGTGATGGACAGGGAGGCCTGGCGTGCTGCAGTCCATGAGGTCGCAGAGTCAGACACGACTGAGCGACTAAGCTGAACTGAACTGAAAAGGGACAGAAAACTCATTCGTTTTCACCCTTGTCCACATGGATGTAACCTTTGTTGTTATTTAATACTCAGTCCTGTCCAACTCTTTGTCAGAACCTGCCAGTCCCCTCTGTCCATGGGATTTCCCAGGCAAGAATACTGGGGTGGGTTGCCATTTCGTGTTCCAGGGCATTGTCCCAAACCAGGAACTGAACCCACTGCAGGTGAATATTTACCACTGAGTCCCTGGGAAGCCCCCTAACCGAACCTTAGACCCATCAATAAATTCCATTCCCCCTAGCACATCGGATAGACAAATTCAATCACTTTCCTATCAGTGCAACACAACAGATTTAGGAGTTTCTAAAATTATCATGTTTGTATTAAATACAGTTTCTCTTTTTTTCTATTTAGCATGAGACCAATAAGTTGGCTACATACAAAGCTGTGTGGAGTGGGGCAAAATAATCCACCTCAGTAACTCCAGACAGAAGCCTGGAATCTTAAGATTCAGTTAAGCTCTTTACCTGTAGATGGCACGCACTGCTTGATTTGGAAAAGCCATTTCAGCTTGTCTATTTCTCCCTCTTTGCTGGGGTGGGGGTGATGAATAGGAAAGCACTCCCCACTTAGAAGCGGAAATAAGTGACCGAAGCAATGTATCTCTGTGTTCTGTGACTGTCAAGGGGTCAGGAAACTTATCACCTTTGTGGGATCCTTGTGGAAAGTGCGTTTGCTCTCTGATTAGAGGACCCAAGGTTACAGCTGCTACCAGCAGCCTTGCTCCTAAGATTCATTGTTCCCCAGAGCAAATTACAACACAGACAATGGGGTTTCAGCTGTTTGTGTGTGCAGTTTTATCTTGCCGGGCAATGGGCTTATCTGTTCGTTAACAGGAACGTGTGCACCTGCCAATGTGGGAGACGCAGGAGACACGGGATTGATCCCGGGGTCGGGAAGATCCCCTGGAGGAGGGCATGGCAACCCACTCCAGGATTCTCGCCTGGAGAATCCCATGGACACAGGAGCCTGGCAGGCTACAGTCCATGGATTCGCAAAGAGTCAGACACGACTGAGCATGCACGCAAAGAAGAAATTGGCAAGGAAAGAAGAAATGTTTTTTTCACCTGAATTGAAAACTAAATTATATATATATATATTTTTTGTTTGTTTGTTTTTAAATATTTCATGTGTGTGGGTACTCAGTCACTTAGTCGTGTCCAACTCTTTGTGACCCCACAGACTGTAGCCCACCAGGCTCCTCCGTCCATGGGATTCTCCAGGCAAGAGTACTGGAGTGGGTTGCCATTTCCTCCTCCAGGGGATCTTCCTGACCCAGAGACTGAACTTGCAGCTCCTGTGTCTCCTGCCTTGGCAGGCAGATTCTTTACCACTAGTGCCACCTGGGAAGCATTTAAACAAAAATAATCTATGTTGACCATAAATAATATTTTTTATATATTTTGAGAAATTATTTGTAAATATATTTATAAAAATGTCTTTTATGTTAACCAAAATGGTTTAGGGCTTCCCTGCTGGCTCAGCTGGTAAAGAATCCGCCTGCAATGTGGCAGACCTGGGTTCAATCCCTGGGATGGGAAGAGGCCCCAGAGAAGGGAATGGCTACCCACTCCAGTGTTACGGCCAAAGAGTCAGGCACGACTGAGCGACTTTCACGAAACGAGTTTAAAAGACGATTTAAAAGACAAAGTGTCGGTTGTGTTTCTCGAACATATGCACGCTCCCACGCATGGCTTTGGAGATCTTTGATGAAATGGCCCCATCTGTGGACTTCCCTGGTGGCCCAGCGGTTAAGAATCCATCTGCCAATGCAGAGGACATGAGTCTGATCCTTGGTCCTGGTTCGGGAAGATTTCACATGCCGCGGAGCAACTGAGCCCATGTACCACAACTACTGAAGCCTGCGTGCTCTCGAGCCCCGGAACTGCAACAAAGAGCGGCCCCCATTAACCACAACCAGCAAAAGCTCTCAAGCAGCAAGACCCAGTGCAATCAAAAATAAATCAGTGCATAAAAACGTCTCCTTCTTCCACTTTGAGCCCCACCTATCACTTCCCTCTGCTACTCCTGCTAAACCACTCTGGCCAGTAAACAGACAGGTAACTAAAATATTACCCTCCAGGCTCTTCTGTCCATGGGATTCTCCAGGCAAGAATACTGGAGTGGGTAGCCATTTCCTTCTCCGGGGGATCTTCCTGACCCAGGGATCGAACCCTGGTCTCCTGCATTGCAGGTAGATTCTTTACTGTCTGAGCCACCAGGGAAGCCCCAACTGAAATATGCATCCGACCGTTATAACTCTGCGATTGGCATTCTCTATTCTCTCTGAATAGAATACTCGTACCAACCCAACAGATTACTGTTGGATCCAATCTACTCTGGTTGACCAGATGTCCCTGGAAATAATGCCTCCTGGCAGGCAGTGATTGTATGTTATTTCACAGATGAATCGTCAACTCCCATGCATCTTTGCTTCATCAAATTACAGATTGATCACCGAGATATTCCTCAAACTCCAGGCTCACAGTCCCACCCCATTGCTTTAAGCCTTCAGGCAGCACTTTTTACAGCCCCAGAGTTCAGCAAAATGCCTCGAGGCCGACGTCATAAACTAGGAGGGTAAGACAGAGCTACTTGTTTTTTAGTTGCTAAGACGACCTTGACTCTTTGCAACCGCATGGACTGTAGCCCACCAGGCTTCTTTTTACATGGGATTTCTCAAGCAAGAATACTGGAGTGGGTTGCCATTTCCTTCTCCAGGGGATCTTCCCAACCCAGGGATCGAACCCACGTCTCCTGCCTTGCAGGCAGATTCTCTACCACTGCGCCACCAGGGAAGGACCAAAGCTATAGCTTCTTCAAATCCCAATCCTGGGACCTTCCCTGGTAGTCCAGTACGTAAGACTCTGTGCTCCCAATACAGGGGGCCAGGGTTCGATCCCTAGTCCGGGAACTAGAGGCAACCTTCTGCAGCTAAGAGTTTGCATGCCACAAATAAAAGACCCCACATACTGCAGCCAGACTCGGTGCAGCCAAATAAATTAAAAACAGTCCAATCCAGGATTTCCCAACCGTTGCGCTTTCCAACCCCTTGATATCTGGGGCTGGACAATTCTTTGACATGGGGTCTGGTTGTGGGCACTGCAGGGTATTTAGCAACACCCCTGACCTCTACCCACTGGATGACCATACCACCACCTCTCTCCAACTGTCACAACCAAACACGTCTTCAGACCTTGCCAAAGAGCAGCCCTAGAAGACCTGTGCGCTTCACGTCTTCTGAACATTCACAGACAACAATAAGTTGGCAAAGGCTCTGAAAAATCCTATGACAAAGAAAGAAGTCAGATCAACTGTATTCTCCTGTGGATTTAGACGTCTGCCTATCTCACAAACTGTGCTGCTGGAGAAGACTCTTGAGAGTCCCTCGGACTGCAAGGAAATCCAACCTAAAGGAAATCAACTCTGACTATTCATTGGAAGGACTGATGCTGAAGCTGAAGCTCAAGCTCCACTACTTTGGCCACCCGATGTGAAGACCTGACTCGTTGGAAAAGACCCTGATGCTGGGAAAGACTGAAGGCAAAAGGAGACGAGAGCGGCAGAGGATGAGATGGTTAGACAGCACCACTGACTCAATGGACATGAATTAGAGCAAACTCCAGGAGACAGTGGAGGACAGAAGAGCCTGGCGTGCTGCAGTCCATGGGGTTGCAAAGAGTGGGACACGACTTATGAACTGAAAAACAACAAACCTCACAAAGCTAACCTTGAAAAGAAGAACATTAGAGAGCCACTGTTCTATGAAATCTTCTTATTAACCCTACTTTAAGGACATGAGGCAAGCACCTGACCTAATTGAGGCACTTGTGAAAATATACCCCATAATCAAATGTCTATTTAAAACCCTTCAATTATTTGCTTATGAATATGAATGGCCACCTAATAGACACAGGTGTAATGGAGATTGGCACTCTAAAATTACTTCAATTAACCTAGGACTTATTATTTGCCGGTATATTTGTCTGGAAATAAAATGTTCTGGTAATATACAGTGTTCCAAATGGAGCTCCTGTGTGTCGGTGATGTACTATTTGTTCAGTTATTTACCAAATTCATTTCAGTTCAGTTCAGTCTCGTCTGACTCTTTGCAACCCCATGGACGGCAGCACACACGGCTTCCCTGTCCATCACCAACTCCCGGAGTCTCAAAGTCATGTCCATCGAGTCGGTGATGCCATCCAACCATCTCATCCTCTGTCGTCCCCTTCTCCTCTTGACTTCAGTCTTTCCCAGCATCAGGGTTACTACTTGATAATTTTTATAGGTGAAATATTGAAAAGAGCATGAGCTTTAAAGCTAGCTTTGTATCCAACGCATAAAACATCCCTCATAAACACAGCTGTGTTAGAAAAATTATGCAAGCCTTTTGAAATAACAATGTTATTATTTAATAACCCAGAGAATGGTTGTGGGGCTTCCCCTTGTGGCTCAGCTGGTAAAGAATCCACCTGCAATGCTGGAGACCTGGATTCGATCCCTGGGTTGCAAAGAATTTTTGTGCAATTATGGACACCAATTCCAATGTGTGTGGGGTGTTCCCACAGTTATCAAGTAATTCTCGGACACAGGCTGGATGTCCTACAACTCAACTCAATTCTGACACTACCTGGAGATACAGTCAGATTCACAGGTTAAAGGCTCAGTCCTACAAGACTGAAGCAATTTAACACACACACACACACACACACATCTACAAGACTGCCCCAAGCTCCGTAAACTTTAGAAGCCAATTGTAAGTCCAGAGTTTCACCGGTGATTCTGACCAATCGACTCCGCATCAGAATTTCCCACAAACCCCACCCCGGGTGTGATTAATTTCCTGGAGCAGCTCACAGAATTCAAGAGAAAACTTTTACTTACTAGATCACTGGCGCATTATGAAAGATACAACTCCGGAACAGCCAGCTGGGAGCGGTACACAGGGCAGAGTCTGAGAGGAGAGGACTCTTTGCAGGCTGCCATTGTCCCCAATTGTCCACATGGTCACCTACCCGGAAATGCACCCATCCCCTGATTTTTTTCCTTTCTTTTTTTTCTTTCCTGGAGGCTTCATTATGTAGGCATGATTGACAAGACCATTGACCACTGGGGATTAAGTCAACCTCCCGCCCCCTCGCCCCTCCTCAGAGGTCAGGAGGGGGATGGGACTGAAAGTTCAGACCCTTGGCTCACCTGGGTCGGTTCCCATGGCAACCAGCCCCCAGCCCCAGGTGCATTGCAAAAGTTACCCCTATTAACATGAAAACACCTGGAGGGCTCTCCTCAGTTAGGAAATTCCAAGGGTCTTAGGAGCTCTGTGGCAGGAATCGACAGCCAAAGACCAGGCATATATATCATTTTATAAATCCCAATATTAAAACCTGCTTCTGGGGTGATATGTAAATTTCTCTTTCACCATGAAGATGGTCAATAAGTGTTGATTTCTGTTCAAGACTCAATCTGACCACCTGCTGACTGGGGAGAGTGAATTCTATCCTGAGATCTTTTTTTTTTTTTTTACAAGTTTGTCGATTTTAAAAGCAGACACTTTTGGGGGGTTGGGGGGCATGAGATGAATCGGGAGATTGGGATTGACATATATACACGGCTGTGTGTAAATCAGATAACTAATGAGAGCCTACTGCATAGCACCAGGGTCTCTACTCCTTCCAGGGGGCCTCCAGATGGCCCTCGTGGCAGAGAACCTGCCTGCCAATGCAGGAGATGGAAGAGACACAGGTTCCTCCCTGGGTTGTGAAGATCCGCTGGAGGAGAGCATGGCAACCCGCTCCAGTATTCTTGCTTGGAGGATTCCATGGACAGAGGAGCCTGGTGGGCTACAGTTCATGGGAGTGTAAAGAGTCAGACAGGACTGAAGCAACTTAGCGTGCATACATGCCCTCTACTCAACAGTCTGTGATGACCTAAATGGGAAGGAAATCTAAAAAACAGTGGATATTTGTATACATGGGGCTGATTCCCTTTGCTGTACAGTAGGAACTCATACAACATCCTAAAGCAACTATATGCTAAGAAAAAAATATTAAAATAAAAACACAGATTTTTATTAGAAAAGGTATTTTTGCAAGTTTTGGGGCTTCCCTTGTAGCTCAGTCGGTAAAGAATCTGCCTGCAATGCAGGAGACCTGGGTTCGATTCCTGGGTCGGGACGATCCCCTGGAGAAGGAAATGGCAACCCACTCCAGTATTCTTGCCTGGAGAATCCCAAGGTCAGAGGAGCCCAGTGGCTGCCAGTCCATAGGGTCGCAAAGAGTCAGACACGACTGAACTGACACACGCATGCAAAGAAGAGATTAGGCAATAGAACATGCTGTCTTTCTCAAAATCAATTCTGACCTTTTATACTTCCCCAGGATATTGAAAAAAGCAGTTGAGGAAGGAAGGAGCTGCTGAAGGTCCTGAAACTTGCCCGTGACCTCATGCAGGAGTCAGCAAACTTTACCTATAAAGGGGGAGATGGCAATAATTTAGTCTTAGTGGATCATAAGGTCTTTGTTACGACTACATATCTCTGATGTGGTGTACAAAAGTGAGCAGAGATGATACATCAAAGAAAGAGTATGCCAATAAAATTTTATTTACAAAAGCCCGCGGTGGACAGGATTCAGTCCCTGAGTTGTTATTTCCCACTTTTACTGCCCTGCAGTGCCAAATGCTGATAAGAAATGAATGAATAGGTAATAAATCTGCAGAAATGCAACAGCACTTGTATCTAATTGCTAGACCCGTTTCAGTTTTGCAATAATACTAATAATTGATTATAAAAGAGCACCAAGGTAAAAATCCATCTGGGGAAATGACTGAATAATCAACTGTTAAAAGTTTTTATCGGGGAAAATACCGGGCTTCTGAATTCTTTTCAAAGTGAAACATTATCATTGCTTTTGGAGCTCGTTTCACAGAATCTTATTATCTTCTGGGTCAACCTGTCTGGTGGAATATTGATTACATTATAATCAGCACAATGTTCTTATTCAGCATTTTTCTGGCAATACAGTAGACCTGGGTTCGATCCCTGGGTCGGGAGAATCCCCTGGAAGAGGAAATGGTGACCCACTCCAGTATTCTCACCTGGAGAACCCCATGGTCAGAGGAGCCTGACGGGTTACACTGCACAGTGTTACAAGGTGAAAGTGAAAGTCACTCAGTCGTGTCCAACTCTTTGTGATCCCATGGACTGTACAGGTCAGAATGCTGGAGTGGGTAGCCTTTCCCTTCTCCAGTGGATCTTCCCAATCCAGAGATCGAACCCAGGTCTCTCGCATTGCAGGCGGATTCTTTACCAGCTTAGCCACAAGGGAAGCCTAAGGTCACAAAGAGTTGGACCCAACTGAGAGACTAGCCCTTCCAAGTTACAACCATTTCATCCACGACATAAATCTCTGCAATAATTCCCCCCGAAATTAAGTCCCATCTGTCTTTTCTAATCAACTCACTTTCCTCCTTCAAATTCCAGACATCATCAGGCACGCATGTCTGCTAGAATCTGTTTTTAAAAGGACTTTCTTTGACTAGGCAATTTCCTTCAAGGATGATTGCCGAGAAAACCATCAACAATAATAATATTATTTTCCTTGTGACGCAGATTTGAAATGAAGATGGATTTCTGGTCTTTTTCTTTGCTTCTTTCTTTTTGATTTTTCCCCTCAATCCTCTTTCCCTCCCTCTGTCCCTTTCTTTCTCTTTTTCTTTTTTTCTGTCTTCCTCTTTCTCTCTCCTTCCACCTTCCCTCCATCCTGTTCTCCCTTTCTGTTTGAAGGCTTTGATTTGCCATGGACCGCATCAGCGCAGAGGCTGTAGGTTATTGCATTTTCAGTTGGACAATCCCTGAGTGACCATTCTAGCCAATGTGATTAATGCTCTGCCCTGTTCCCAGCGGATCCTTCATGCCACCTCTCTGTGTGCACACCTCACACCTCTTGGCTCTTTTCCTGGAGTGTCTCCATCAGGAGGTCTCCTGTCTTTGGGCAGATGTGTTAGTGGTCCAAATGCCCTTCCCACGTGGTGCCTCCACCCCCAATATATCCTCAAGCCCCAAACTATGTAGGCGATGACTGAAGAGGGGTAAATCCACATGCCCAGCTCCCTGGCCTTTAGGCAAACACATACAAAAAAAATCCCCTAAGATGCTGTTTACATCCAAGCATGCTACAGAGATCAGGTTGAAGCTGGGACTTGGCAGAAATCACCCGCTTTTGTCTCACCTCCTTCCTGCCCTGCCTTCTCCTCCTGTGGCTGGCTTCCCTTCCTTGGGATCCTGAGATTCCTCATCCCGGGTCAGCCTGTGGGGAACCTGACCTAAGTCTCTGTGCTGTAGTAGGCTCTGTCAATCACAAATACCTTTGGCCACCTGATGTGGAGAACCAACTCATTGGAAAAGACCCTGATGCTGGGAAAGATTGAAGGCGGGAGGAGAAGGGGACGACTGAGGATGAGGTGGTTAGATGGCATCACCGACTCTATGGGCATGAGTTTGAGCAAGCTCTGGGAGTTGGCGATGAACAGGGAGGCCTGGTGTGCTGCAGTCCACGGGGTCGCAAAGAGTCGGACACAAGGGAGCAACTGAACAACAAGGCCCCTGCCATCTGCCTCTACAAGGATTGCATCAGGTGCTGCAGCCGCTGACTTTTCAACACCCCCTGCAAGGAGCTCCGGGCGGAGAGCCGACAGGAGGCACCTGTGTTCTGGGAAAAAGTAGCAAGACAGGTCTTTAGAGAGTTAGACACTTTCAGAAGCTGATTTTATGCATGCAATTCTTGCATCTCCTCCTATCTAGAAATGCACTAAAATCCTTCATGGTGATGTCTGCTCCGCAGGACGAGCAAGAACCCTCACAAGACTAGCAGAAACCTTCTGGAAAAAAAGAAAATATGTGCTTGATTGCATGTACTATCCCTTCACTAAAATTACATATCTACTGACCTTCCCCTTTGCCTCTTCGGAGCTATCTAGGGTGCTCTATCCAGGGCTATAGTCCTCATTTTGCCCCCAAATAAAACCTGACTCATAACTCACGTTGTCCTTTGTTGTTTTTTTTAAAGCTGACAGCACTGTGCTAGTTCTCAGGAGCTTGCTTGCACCTCCATATACCAGGAACCTACACTGGCATATTTGGACACGCCCCACCATTGTAACCTTAAACAAACACATCCAGCTAATGCACCCCAAAACTGCAAAACAGAACCAAGGCTAGGTCTGGAACAATGATAACTGCAATCGTTTGCACTTGCTCTGACCTTCCAGACTGCCTTCCAGCCATCTCATGGTGACCTGGGTTTCTTACGAGTCATTGTAAGAATTATCTGCAACGATCATTCTGAATCACAAGATACTTCCATCTGGTTCTGACCGGCGACTGAGATAGGGGGAAAGTGTAGCGCCTCCATTGATTAATACGATCACCTCTGCTCTTGGATCAATACTGTCTGAACTGGCTGAAAAATACAATTTTTATCTATTTAGGCAGCATTGATCAGGCCCTACTAAATTGATTCAGAATGATGATACGGAATAATTTATGAAACAAAAATGTCAGTGTGCAGAATAGCCAAGAGAAAGAAACCGAGCTTAGTCACGGGGGCCTGTGCTCAGCGCAGCCCAGCTCTGCAGGAGCTGATGAGCTTGGGGAGTGAGATATCATATGTGATGGTATCTCCTGCTGGAATGAGAGGAAAGTGACTTAAGAAAGATCCCAGGGAGGCTGAAGCATAAACATCCTAGACCCTTAAACAGGAGGGATATGCACGTGGAAAAGGCTGGAAATATAATTAAAAGATGCTTGCTCCTTGGAAGGAAGGTTATGATCAACCTAGACAGCATATTAAAAAGCAGAAACATTACTTTGCCAACAAAGGTCCATCTAGTCAAGGATATGGTTTTTCCAGTGGTCATGTATGGATGTGAGAGTTGGACTATAAAGAAAGCTAAGCGCTGAAGAATTGATGCTTTTGAACTGTGGTGTTGGAGAAGACTCTTGAGAGTCCCTTAGACTGCAAGGAGATCCAACCAGTCCATCGTTAAGGAGACCAGTCCTGGGTGTTCACTGGAGAGACTGATATTGAAGCTGAAACTCCAATCCTTTGGCCACCTGATGCAGAGAGCTGACTCATTTGAAAAGACCCTGATGCTGGGAAAGACTGAGGTCCGGAGGAGAAGGGGACAACAGAGGATGAGATGGCTGGATGGCACCACCGACTCAATGGACATGGGTTTGGGTGGACTCCAGGAGTTGGTGATGAAAAGGGAGGCCTGGTGTGCTGCGGTCCATGGGGTCACAAAGAGTTGGACACGACTGAGGGCCTGAACTAACTAATACTGGAGTGGGTTGCCATTTCCTCCTCCAGGGGATCTTCCCGACCCGGGGACCAAAACCGGATCTACTGCATTGGCTGGTGAGTTCTTTACCACTAGAGTCACCTGGGAAGCCCTGTGGAGTGCTAATTGCTGGCAAAATGGCAGGCTGCTGATATCAAAATGCTCTCCTTGTGGTCAACTCTGCCTCACGTGTACATCTGCTCCTATTCAGGCTGCCGGTGATAATTCAGAGTCACAGTGATGATCTTTATGTGGGTCAGTGATGAAGCCTGAGCATGCTAAGTCCATTTGATTTTCCATTCCTCAGCTCCTCCAATGTTTCTGGCATCTTAACTATCTGAGTGTAGGATTATTAAAGACTTCAGAAGCCGGACAGTTTTGAAGGAGTGTTACTCTGAAAGAAAATGCAATCCGTTGTACCCCAATGTGAAAAGCAACACTTGAAAACTTCTAGAAGTACGTATATTAAAATGTTATGACTTTGAATAGCAAGAGTTTTCATCACCTGGAGAAAGGATGCAAATCAAGAAGAAAAGGATTAACACGTTGATAACGTCAAAACCACAACAAAATTCTTTAGCAACAGCTTTGTTGTTCAGTCGTTCAGTAGTGCCGGACTCTTTGCAACCCCACGGACTGTAGCCCACCAGGCTCCTCTGTCCAGGGGATACTCCAGGCAAGACTACTGGAGTGAGTTGCCATTTCCTCCTCCAGGGGATCGTCCCCATCCAGAGATTGAACCCAAATCTACTGTATCTCCTGCATTGGCAGGTGGATTCTTTACCACTGAGCCACTGGGGAAATACCTGTCATAACTGGACAACCAATACTAATCAAAACACACAAATATAAACCACCGACTGGACTTTTGTGAACAAAACCAATGACTGTTTTGTAGCAGTAATATGTAATCAGGAAACATACAAATCTATATTATGGGCACACTGTAAAATAATGTTACATAAAATATTTTGTATCAACTATATATATATATATATATATATATATATATATCTTTGTCCATGTGTGTGCAAATTTTGATAAAAACAAAAACCAAAGAAGAGAGATGAGCAAAGAATAGGAACAGTAAATTCTTAGAAAAGGATAGATAAATGGTTAAAAACAAAAGAAAAGGTATTCAACTGCACCGATAGTCAGAGAAATGAAAATTAAAACAATAAAGTATTATTTCATAACCATGTGCTTGCACATGCTAAGTCACTCAGTCATGTCTGACCCTTTGCCACCCTGTGGACCATAGCCCACCAGGCTCCTCTGTCCATGGGATACTCCAGGCAAGAATACTGGAGTGGGGTGCCGCACTCTCCTCCAGGGGAGCTTCCCCATTCAGGGATCAAACCCAAGTCTCTGGCAGCTGCTTCGTGGCAGGCGGATTCATTACCACTGAGCCCCCAGGGAAACCCATTCTATAACCATAAGATTGTCAAGTATTAAAAAGTGTGCCGATGTCAAATGCCAGGAGTTTGTGCAAACTCGACAGTGGAGACCATTCTAGGTACATACCTGCCCTCTGAGCTAAAAAATTCATTCCTAATTATGCAAGTTAAAGAAACACTCATATCTGTCTTAAAAATGACATGTTCAGGAAGCTTCCTTATGGCATTTCCAATCACAGGAGAAGAGTGGAAGCAAGTCAGTTTTCCATTCAGGGGATAAAAACAAAATCATAGGTCAGATATTCATGCAATGAAAGACTTGTGTAGGAGATCAAATGAGCCAACCACAGACAGATGAACAGACAACAGTCTCTTAACAAAAATAGCAGGGGATGGTAAAAACCAGAAGGATACGTGCAGTATAATAGCGTTTATGTCAAATTGTAAATCATGCAAAAGGAGTCTATGTGTTGTTTCTGGATACCTAATTCACAGCATCACTTTAAAGACAAATAGACAAAACATAAATACCAAATTGAGGATCCAGATTTTGTTGGAGGGGGCAGGGTAGAGGCAGGATGGAAATGAATGGGGAAATAATAAAGAACACGGCAACCATGTCTGTAAGTTTCCATTATTTCAGACGCTAGATACTCATTCGATATATGGATGGATGGATGGATGCGGAATAGATAGGTTGATAGGTAAATAATTGACATTGGTTTACTTATAATTCTCTGAGAACGGCTAGTCATTATTTGTCAGAAAGTCACTATGTGTAAAGTATCGGCCGGATAATACTTGTTTAGTGAAAATGATCAAGCCACTTCATTTTCTGAAGGTATGGAAGACTAACCTCGGCCCTGTGTGAGTGCCAATAAACCGCACACCAGCCTCTGACAATTTTATCCACTTCTGCCCAATTAAATGTGTTCTTGGTGGGAAAAAAATAGAAACAAATTTTATGTTACTTTAGGATGAGAATAACTGGGAACTTGAGTTTTTTAAAAATATATTTTAAGATCTTTTTTTTTTTTAATTACTATCATTCTTACTGCTATTTTTATTTTTTGACCCGTACCTTGTGGCATGTGGAATCTCAGTTCCCTAACCAGGAATCAAACGCTTGATCCCTACATCGGAAGTGCACAGTCTCAACTACTGGAGCACTGGGAAAGAAAGCCCTGGAAACTTGATTTTAATACCAAAATTAAAAATAAAACTCCTGCGAAACTTCGGCCACCATTTTCTTCTCACTCCTCCTTAGCATTTAATCTCTGTTAGCAAAGATCAGAGAGAGCTGATTTACTTAGAATGCAGCTTTGGGAATTTATTTTCATACATTTGGTTTGGGGTATGTAGTTCGCCAGTGCAAGCTACGCCCGTATTTTGTTTTCTCCTTTGCTTTACAAGACCATTTCCAACAATTAAAGTCCTATAGTGTCTCCCTTTTTTTTTTCTTTGACTGCACTGCTCAGCATGTGAGATATTACTCACCTGACTAGGGGCTGAACCCATGGCCCCCTGCCCCATCGGAAGCATGGAGTCTTAACCACTAGACCACCAGGGAAGTCTCTACAGTGTCTCTATTAAAGGAAATACAAACCTGAAGTATATTTGTACAAAGAAATGTGTGTACAAGAGAGATTCTTTAAAAGAGAGGAAGCAATTAACTTTCTGCCCTATAAGATCGTATTTGCAAATTATTTTCCAGAATCTTAATAAGAAGGCCAATCACCTCTCGGGTATTAAGAGAAATCAAATCCTATAATCCTCAACCTCTATAATCTCATCAACACTCAGAATTATTAACCTGGTAGTAAATCCTCCAGAGTTGCAACATTTGGAAATTTTCAAAGCCATCAGTTCAGTCCAGTCACTCAGTCGTGTCCAACTCTTTGCAACCCCATGGACTGCAGCACACCAGGCCTCCCTGTCCATCACCAACTCCCAGAGTTTGCTCAATCTCATGTCCATCGAGTCAGTGATGCCATCCAACCATCTCATCCTCTGTTGTCCCCTTCTCCTCCTGCCCTCAACCTTTCCCAGCATCAGGGTCTTTTTCAAGGAGTCAGTTCTTCACATCAGGTGGCCACAGTTGGAGTTTCAGCTTCAGCATCAGTCCTTCCAATGAGTATTCAGGACTGATTTCCTTTAGGATGGACTGATTGTATCTCCTTGCAGTCCAAGGGACTCTCAAGAGTCTCCTCCAACACCACAGTTCAAAAGCATCGATTCTTCGAACCCATACTTGCCTAATCTTAAACATTTTCCAAAAGTTGCTCCTCACAAAACAGCAAGGAGCTGCAGATTATAAAGCGTATTCATCATCACAGCTGATTCTATTAAGCAAATCATGTTTGCATCCCGAGCAACTGGCCTATGGCCCTCGATGTAAACGCAATTTGAGTGTCATGTTTTATTTAGATACCTGACGTTTTGACCTATACACACAAAGCTTTCTGTCACTCATGAAGGTTTATATAATTTACTCTTAAGTCTGAGGCTTACTGAATCTTCAGGACATGACGCATGCATAATAAATGTAGCAAGGTGAAAAGAAAAGAAAGCTACGGTCAGGTTGCAGTTTGCTTGACTCTCTTACAATGGAAGAAAAATGAAACCGAGAACTTCCATTCTAAGTAAGACACAAGTGAGTTTCACGTCCGGCCCTGGTGTGGATAATTGTTCCACTGGATAAGCTTTCTAATATGAGCATTAGACTATTAGGAACGAAATACACGGTTTCCCAGGCCTCCTTGTGGGTACCAACACACAAACACGTAACTCTGTGTCGTTACATACACATGTATCGTTCTGTGGATGAAAAGTATGCTTTGCTATGCCTACAGGGTACCTACTAGATTCTTTAGGAAAATGAAATGAGTGTCGAACGGCAGCAGTGAACAGCACACATACTTCCCCATCCAAGTTCTGAAGTCATTAAAAAAAAAAAAAAAAGTGGGACTTCCCTGGTGGTCCAGGGTTCAATCCCTGGTCCGGGAACTAAGATCTCACATGCTTCAGAGCAACTAGGCCCGCAGATTGCTACTGAGCCAGAGAATCTGAACAATGCTGCGTGACACAAGACAGCTCCCGAGTGCTACTGCAGCTAAGGACCTGACACAGCCATACCAGACAAAAAAAAATGAGGCAACTGAAACCAAAATGTTACCTTTATTATCACTGCTATGGTAGATCACGGGGGTTTTCTGGTTTACTCGCTCAGTCATGTCCGACTGTTTGCGACCCCGTGAACTACAACATGTCAGGCTTCCCCGTCCTCCACTGTCTCCTGGAGTTTACTCAGACTCACGTCCGTAGAGTCGGTGACACCATCCAACCATCTCCTCCTCGGTCGTCCCCTTCTCCTCCTGCCTTCAATCTTTCCCAGCATCAGGGTCTTTTCCGATGAGTCGGCTCTTTGCATCACGTGGCCAAAGGATTGGAGTTTCAGCTTCAGCAGGAGTCTTTTCAGGGTTGATTTCCTTTCGGATGGACTGCTTTTGTCTGGTGACAATTAAGTACTGAGCTCTTAGTATACACTCGGCCACTGGGTTCCAGCCAACACTGGTCTGAACTAGGCTTCCCTCTGTGACTATCCCCATGAGACACACAACACATCAAAACAGAGAAGAATGTCTCCTTCCTCTTGGCTGCTGACTCCCACCACAAAGCGGTAAAGATGGAAGCTGGTTCAAGCATGTTCCTAAAGACTCACACAAGTCAGTCTGCTTCTCAGGGAAGAAGGAGGGAGGCAGGCAGTAAGTGGGAGGCAAGAGAAATAGGAGGTGGTACACCCACCAGCGAAGAAGGCACTGGGTATGGAGCAGTGTCCCCTCCCTTCTGCAATTAGGAAGAAATGCACTATTTATGTGAAGACCCGAAATCCTGAGCCATTCAATACCACACGTATCCAGTACAGAAACATTTCAGTACCTACTATGTGCTATGCACACAATTGCAGAAAGTGTGCATTCCTTCATTCTTAGTCATGGCGTACGTAAGACAGACTGGCATAGGACATATGAAAGACATATTTGCACCCACTGTGTACTCAGATAGCAAAAGAAGTTGACACTCATGAAGCAGAGAGCTTGGTAGTTTGCCGGGGACCAGCCCCGGCTGATCCAGGGTATTCGAAGGAGAGACGGCGTAGGCGAAGATCAGGAAACAATTGCTTAATTAAATGTTAATTAAGGATATAAAGAGTAATAGAATGAGGATAGCTCAGTAAAATTCAGTGGAGAAAAGAGGCTGAAATAAGGATAGCTCAGTGAGGAAATTTAGTGCAGAAAAGAGGCTGAATAATTCAGCCAGAAGGTAAGAGAAAGAACGACATGGTGAGACCAAGTTTCGGTGAACAAGGCCCGCACTTTATTTTTCAAAGTAGTTTTTATACCTTAAGTTATGCACAGAGGATAATGGGGGAAGGGGTAGAGTCAGGCAGCAAGCCAGGCTTTCTTCCTGCAAACTTATCATATGCAAAAGCTTAGGTGATTTGCATCATCTTCTGGCCCAGAGGCCTGTTAACATTTTAAGACCTTTTCTTCAGAAAACTTATTTTTCTCTAAAGATGATTGGTCAGGAGCCACCCTCCAAAAGCATTAGATAAAGTTGCATTCCTACAGCGCAAAGGTGTGGTGGGCTACAACAAGAAAAAGAATTAACTCAAGGGTCCCAGGTTACAAACATTAAAGCTACTATTTACACCAATTATATTAACCAATACACTGCCAGGGACACAGCAGGTAAGGGATATGGAAACTTAGCAGCAAACATTGGCCCAACAAGTGAAAATCCCTTCACCAATACAATTTCTAATCAATCTTTTAACTACTCAAAAGAATCTGTGTTTAGACAGTTTAGAACATCTCCTGCCTCTCACAGTTGGGAGGCTCTGAACAATCACATGAGGCCGGAAAAACCTATTCAGGCAGGCTAGAGGATTTCCAAAGGAGTTTGTAGGTTAAACACTGTCACACCCAGGAATTATTAACTGGAGCTGTAAGCTAACTTTTTTCAGAGAGGTAGTGGGGGACAGCCCCCCGTAAAGTCAGAGGTGTAGGTGAAAGCACAAAGCAGAAAGTAGGCAGATTCTGGTTTTGGGGTTATATGCTCGAGAATTTCCAGGGGGACTCCTGAAGCTCGATCCCGCCTTTGCGTATGCCGAGCCTCCTTCCTCATGACCTTTGTCATGGGCGGAGTTCCTCACGCTGGCTACCGGCAGTGATAGAATTCCAGTTGAGCTATTCCAGATCCTGAAAAGTGCTGCACTCAATATGCAATATGCACTCAATATGCAATATGCCGGCTCCCGGCAGTAGTTCACCAAGATTTCAGTTCAGTTCAGTCGCTCGGTCGTGTCTGACTTTGCGACCCCATGGACTGCAGCACGCCATGCCTCCCTGTCCATCACCAGCTCTTGGAGTTTGTTCAAACTCAAGTCCATTGAGTCGGTGATGCCATCCAACCATCTCATCCTCTGTCATCCCCTTCTCCTCCTGCCTTTAATCTTTCCCAGCATCAGGGTCTTTTCCAATGAGTCCGTTTGCATTAGGTGGCCAAAGTATTGAGGCTTCAGCTTCAACATCAGTCCTTCCAATGAATATTCAGGATTGATCTCCTTTAGGATGGACTGGCTGGATCTCCTTGCAGTCCAAGGGACTCTCAAGAGTCTTCTCCAGCACCACAATTCAAAAGCATCAATTCTTTGGCATTCAGCCTTCTTTATTTAGATGGAAGATTTAGATGGAAGCTTTAACCATGGAAGAGAGCAGAATGCCCTGGCTGGGGGACCTTAGGCTTCTCAATATGGTACCCAAACCACAATGAACATAGAGATATCCAGTTTATGGGCCTCATGCTGTGATCATAGAAGGAAGACAGAGACGGAGGGAGGAGGAAGGAGAAAGAAGGAAGGAAGGGAGAAAGCATAGAAAGGAGAATACCATGAAGGCTTGTATGCCCACATTGCCAATGATGCCATCACAGGCAAAACCAACCCCTCTATCATTTTTCAAGTTTTATAAACCATTGAAGTGTTGATTGCTAATCACGTCTGACTCTTTGAGACCCCATGGATGGTAGCTTGTCAGGCTCCTTTGTCCATGGGATCCTCCAGGCAAGCACACTGGAGTGGGTTGCCATGCCCTCCTCCAGGGGATCTGCCCAACCCAGGAATAGAACCCGGGTCTCCTGCATTGCATTCATTACCGTCTGAGCCAGCAGGTTTATAAACCGTGGCAAACATTTAACAGAGAAACCAAAACACTCACAGGGAAAGCACATATTGTAAGCCAGAAGTATTTGAAGAGTTAGTGAATGGGAGATACAAATATGAAAGTACGATTTAGAACAGTGATGTTGTTACTCACTGAAGAGCTAATATTCTGAGGTTCCAGATTAATCAACACTATCTCTGGGACACAGGCTTCCCCAGGAAGTAAAGAATCCGCCTGCAGTGTGGGAGACCTCAGTTCGATCCCTGGGTTGGGAAGATCCCTGGAGAAGGGAAAGGCTACCCACTCCAGGATTCTGGCCTGGAGAATCCCCAAGGACAGAGGAACCTGGAGGGCTGCAGTCCACGGGGTCAAAAGAGTTGGACATGACTGAGTGACCAAGTATAGCACTTCACTGGGGCACTGAGTCAGTGGGCTATAAAGATACCTTTGTCCACAGAGAATGATGCTGGTGAATTTTTACAATACATTAGCAATAATGTGGGGGCTTCCCTGGTGGTCCAGTTGGTTTAAGACTCTGTGCTCCCAGAGCGGGGGGCACGAGTTCCATCCCTGGTTGAGGAGCTAGATCCCACAAGCCACAACTAAGAGATCAAACATGCTGCAACTAAGATCTGGCACAGCCAAATAAATAAATAATGAATAGTTGTTTTTTTTTTTTTTTTTAAGTTCAGGGGATCACAATATGGCAGCACCCAGATATAGCCTAAGGATCACTTTGAGCTAAAGCAGTTGGGAGCCAACTCTTTTGCATGTTGGCTCAGAAAGATACAGAAACTTTTCTTCCCTCTCCTTATCTGCCGAGAAGTGGGCATACATCTTCTTTTTAGAAAATTCATCACCCATTCCCCCCATAAAGAGAGGGCCAACTCGTCTCACCCAAGAGGAAAGCGGACCACAAGATGAGTCTGTCTCAGCAGACCTTCCTAAAACAGCCTATATCTTGCATTCTTTCCCCACCTATATCCTTTGCTGTTTAATTGCTAAGCTGTGTCTGACTCTTTGAGACCCCATGAGCTGCAGCACGCCAGGCCTCCCTGTCCTACCCTATCTCCTGGAGTTTGCTCAAACTCATGTCCATTGAGTTGATGATGCCGTCCAACCATTTCATCCTCTGTCACCCCCTTCTCCTCCTGCCCTCAATCTTTCCCAGCATCAGGGTCTTTTCCAGTGAGTCAGCTCTTCGCATGAGGTGGCCAAAGGATTGGAGCTTCAGCTTCAGCATCAGTCCTTCCAATGAACACCCAGGACTGATCTCCTTTAGGATGGACTGGTTGGATCTCCTTGCAGTCCAAGGGACTCTCAAGAGTCTTCTCCAACACCACAGCTTGACCCATTCCTAGCCTCCATGTTTTGTCATCCCTTGAAGCCCAAGCCGTCTTTAAAAGGGTATATAAGCCCCTGAGTTTGACTGTTTCTTTTCATTTCACGACTTTTTCTATGCACACAAACGTGCATAAAAATTGTGCATCTTTTGTCCTGTTCCTCTTTCTTCAGATAGTTTAACTCACACACTTCCAGGCAACGAATTTCAGAGGGGAGCCGAAAAGTTTTTGTTCCTCAAAAATGAAATCAGAAAAGAAAATTAAACCGAGGTGCTTGCTTCCGAGTAGTTTGCATTTTCTTTTCTGGGCAGGAGTAAAGGCAGAATTCATAGTTGAAGGAAAAAACAAACAGAAGGTCTAAGACATCCAGGTTAATGAACAAAATCTAATTACTAGGAGTTCAAAATAACAAAAGCAATCGCTAATGGAATACAATGACCTGGGTTTTTTAAAGACCAGGCAAT
This sequence comes from Bos taurus, assembly GCF_002263795.3. Taxonomy (NCBI): domain Eukaryota; kingdom Metazoa; phylum Chordata; class Mammalia; order Artiodactyla; family Bovidae; genus Bos; species Bos taurus. Next base: position 4,770,355 of record NC_082638.1, on the reverse strand, counting down.
AAAAGAAGGTCAGACGTGCGAAGGGAGTTTGCAGGATTATCAAATGTTTTCTCATATAATAGCCTCAGAGCGAGTTTACTCTTAACCAAATTTACATAAGCATCAAGATACAAGAGAGAGGAAAAGCTCTTAATAGCTTCAGTTTAGTTCAGTGGCTCAGTCATGTCTGACTCTTTGCGACCCCGTGGACTGCAGCACACCAGGCCTCCCTGTCCATCACCAACTCCCAGAGCTTATTCAAACTCACATCCATTGAGTCGGTGATGCCCTCCAAGCATCTCATCCCCTTAAAAGCTTAGGGTCAATATATAAATGGTTGACATTATTTGAACAAAATGATGTGAGTTAATTAGACACCAATATCTCCCCTTTTCCTGGCTTTTTCTAAAGTTCACTCTTTCTTCTTTTATTTTTGCTTTCTTTCTTTATCAAATTTTTATTTTTATTTTTGCCCATGCCATGTGGCATGGAGGATCCTCGTTCCCTGACCAAGGATCAAACCTGGGCCCCCTTCAAGGGAAGCTCAGAGTCTTAGCCACGGGACTACCAGGTGAGTCCTCCAAAGGATGCTTCATGCCGCCTTGCTTTTACAAAAGACCGACTCTAGTATCTGTTTCTGCCAGCCCAAAGAAATCCAAACAAGCTTTTCAATCTTCAAGGAGCAAAAGTGAAGATCTTGTTTCATGTGTGTTTGGCGGCAGGCAAAGTGCAGAGTCCCAGCAGACAGAGCAGCCCCTCCCCAGGGGCTACCCTCAGCATCTGAGCATCCAGCCGTCAGAGCATCTCTGCTGGGTCCTGAGTTATTTTGTGCCCCTGTAAACCAGACACATCCTAAGGTAACTCCTTCTTCACTTTGCGGTATTTCCGAATGCTGCTTTCATAGATCAGGGGCCTGGGGTGACCGTGAGCTGTCCCCCACCATCCTTGGCTCAAAGACTCCTGTGGGAAGCATGTCTGTGCTGACCACAGATGCATCAATAAAAGGTCCACAGTCTGTTCCGCTGGATGCATGGGCCAAGATCAGGTAGGGTGCCCAAATGGATACACTGTTCTGGGCAATGATGCATTTAAAAAAAAAAGTCTCAGGATTGGCAGGGCTCTGAAGCTTAGAAAGAAAGGGAAGGGGGTTGCTTGATTATGCAGTGCCAGACATGGTCAATATTGATTGGAAGGACTGAAGCTGAAGCTCCAATACTTGGGCCACCTGATGCAAAGAGCTGACTCATTGGAAAAGACCCTGATGCTGGGAAAGGTTGAGGGCAGGAGAAGAAGGGGATGACATAGGATGGGACGGTTGGATGGCATCACCAATTCGATGGACATGAGTTTGAGCAAGCTCTGGGAGTTGGTGCTGCAGTCCATGCGGTCGCAAAGAGTCGGACACAACTGAGCAACTGAACAACAATAGAAGTCGTCAAGCTCCCAGGTATTATTACGAAGCTGTTGCTGGAGAACCAGACACCTGCCCTCCTTCCAGGTAGACCTAGAGAAAACCAGAACTAACCGCCTTCTCTAGCTGTGCTTACACGGCTTCTTTCCCTTAGTCTCCATTTTCCCTGTCACGCAAAACGCTTTGCATTTTGTCCCAAATATCCACTGATTCAACCTGCGCTCCGTAACCGTAACAGCGAACGTCTCTGCTGACAGGCAGGGTCAAAGGGACGGACCCGTGTAGCCACCATCCCCTCGACTCTGCAGTCTTAAAGTCCGGAAGCCAGTCTTCCCTGTTAATGGCCATATCCATCTTTGCTTCCATCTCCGGTTCTTTGTTTTCTGGTTCTCATGAGAGCGACATCAGCTTCGGGGCCGACTCCCTGGCTGCGTGAATTGCAGTATAATTGCTTTACGATGTTGTATCCATTTCTGCGGTACCATGAAGTAAACCAGCTATAGTGAAAGTGAAAGGCGCTCAGTTGTGTCTGACTCTTTGTGACCCCATGGACTGCATGGGATTCTCCAGGCCAGAATACTGGAGTGGGCAACCTTCCCCTTCTCCAGGAGACCTTTCCAATCCAGGGATCAAGCCCAGGTCTTCTGCATTGCAGGCGGATTCTTTACCAGCTGAGCCACAAGGGAAGCCTGAGAATACCAGAGTGGGTAGCCTATCCCTTCTCCAGCGGCTCTTCCTGACCCAGGAATTGAAGCGGGGTCTCCTGCATTGCAGGCCGATTCTTTACCAACTGAAACCCAGGGAATCAGCTATGAGTATACAGATATCACCTCCGTCTTGATTCACACCTCACCTCCCTACCCAAAGTCATCACAGAACACTGACCTGACTTCCCTGCAGCTTCCCACTAGCTGTCTCTTCTACACACGGTCGTGTGTGCACGTCAATGCTACTCGATTTGTATCGATTTGTCCCGCCCACACTGAAATTCTTACTGTCATCTGCGCACTTGTGTCTTGTAAGGGAAATGTGACGGGAGGAGATGAAACACACACCGTGTGGTCCATGATCACCACGGCCTTGCTCACGTGATGCACGGTGAGTAGAGATGTCCACCGGACTGACCATGTGAGACAGGTGAGAAAGTGCAGTGATGGCAAGGTGGGTAGGGGATGTTTGCCATTGAGTAAGGGGAGGCAGACGGAGGCTAACAGCCCTTCAGGCCATGGTTTCCATGAGTAAGGGGAGACTAACAGCCCTGCCATGGTTTCCATCTACAACTTGCTTCAAATAACAAAGGAAGCAGTGAGATTCTAAGGAACAGTTCTAAGAAATTCTAAGAAACAAGATTGTAAGAAAAGAGTCTAAGAGGCAACGAAGGAACCCATCTATGCCATCCTGTCTGGTACTGGCCAGTCGCTCAGGCTGAAAACAATGACCCAGAAGGAAAGATACAGAGAGGCCGGCCCAGAATTCCTGTCTCTGTGTCCTTCCTGCTGGTGATGGTCGTGGTGGTTTGGTTGCTAAGTTGTGTCTGACTCTTTACAACCCCATGGCCTGTATAGCCCACCAGGCTCCTCTGTCCACGGGATGTCCCAGGCGAGAAGACTGGAGTGGGTTGCCGTTCCCTTCTCCAGGGGATCTTCCTGACCCCGGGATCGAAGCTGGGTCTCCTGCATTGCAGTCGGATTCTTTGCTGCTAAGCCACCAGGGAAGCCCTGTATCCTTTCTACTTATCAGTGAAATAGTGGTAGAGTGTTGGTTGGATGTGCACAAAGAAAGAAGCAAAACGGGGACTTCCCTGGTGGTCCAGGTGTTAAGAATCCACCATGCAATAGAGGGGATGAGGGTTTGATCCTGGGTTGGGGAACTAAGATCCCATATGCCATGTAGCAACTAAGCCTAGAACTACTAATCCTGAGCAGCAGGACCGGAGAATCCCCACTCCACAATGAAACGCCCCACGCGACGCAACAGAGATCCCACGTGCCGCAACTTACACCAGCCAAACAAATACATAAAAAGAAATAAACAATATAAAAACAGCTGCTGTAGGGACGTGCAGTGTTTCTACCCTTCTGATAAGAAAAAAATACATATGCATGTACCAGCTACGAAATATACACTGAGCAATTTCAGCAGTTCTGTATGTAAGTTAAATGCTATTAACATTTGCGTTTAAAAACTGGCATTGTACAACATGAAAATGAATGGTAATATTCGTGCCAATAATTTTCCTGTACTTAGAGCAACATTAAATAGCAAATACAAAACACCATGACAAGTCAAAAAGACAGAGACTGTGGAACAAAAGAAAAAGCTTTCTATCTCAAGCCTCTAAAAGCATTATTTTCCCTGCTTCTTGAAAAGGGTTCCACAAATGATGTACAGCAAGACTCTGGTGGCTCAGACAGTAAAGAATCTCCCTACAATGCAGGGGACCCAGGTTCGATCCATGGGTCGGGAAGATGCCCTGGAGAAGGGAATGGCAACCCACTCTAGTATGCTTGTCTGTGCAACCCCTTGGAGTGTGGCCCACCAGGCTACACTCCAAGAGGTTGCAAAGAGCCATATACAACTGAACACACACACACACTACAAATTATGTAGCCAACTCTGGATATGTATTCTTCACATATCCCCTTCAAGTTTCTAGAAGAATCTAGACACTATAAGAAAAATTATTCCACTTTCTGTATTGACAGCTTCAGTTTATTTTCACTTGGATACTCAAAATCTTGCAAGCAAACATTGTGCAATTATGTTTTACCTGCCAAAGGAGTCGCTTTAACAAGATGGACTTGAAAAAGGAGGGATGGGTCTTGTTTTGAGGAAGTCAGTCATGTAGGAAAGTATGTATTTGCTACAACATTCCAGTCCCCATCCCCATCAGGTTAACTAGCAAGCATCTTTGATAGAGTTTTTGCCTGTTGTTGACATCAAGCTTGTCAACAGTTCTCAAATTTGGCTGCACATTAAAATAACCTGGGCAGTGACTTCCCTGGGGATCCAGTGGCTAAGACACTACACTCCCAGTGCAACGAGTCGGGGTTCAATTTCCAAGCAGGGCACTAGATGCCGCGTGCCACAACTAAAATATTCCACATGCCTTAACTAAGACCTGGCTCAGACATATTGGAAAAAAAAACATCACCGAGCTCGCCTCTAAAATAAAAGTGATCCTGGGTCCCACACTTTACCAGAGACAAAGCACTCCAAGTGCTATAGAAATCCTGCCTTCAACCAAGATCAAGGCCAACTGCCCAAATCTACGACAGTGCTTTGCAACTTTGTCTGAACAAAAGAAAACCCCAGGCATCACACTGCAATTCCAGACTCCTAGCCAAATTCATTGAGTTCTAAAAGATTACAATTCTGTACACGTCACACGCACCCCTCAGTTTATTCTTAGAATCAAGTGCACTGAAGAAGCAATGTTTTAAGGTGAATTGTGTGTGTGTATGTGTATGCATCCTCAGTTGCTCAGTCGCATCTGACTCTTTCAGTCACATCCAAGTCTTTGCGACCCCACAGACTATAGCCCTCCAGGTTCCTCTGTCCGTAGGATTTCCCAGGCAAGAATACTGGAGTGGGTTGCCATTGCCTTCTCCAGGAGATCTTCCCAACCCTGGGAATCAAACCCACATCTCCTGCATTGGCAGGTTGGTTCTTGACCACTGTGCCACCTGTGAAGCCCAAGATGAATGGAGAGGGAAGAAAGAAAAAAAAAAAAGATCAGCCATGAAGTTGATAGAAATGATAAAAGACTCTTTAGGAATCATGTAGTTTTCTAAATATGCCAACCCTCCGGCATTAGCTATCTATATCTGTTCAGCAAATTAACACAAGCTTAGCGACTTAACCCTGGGCACATTTATTATTATGTCCCGGTTCCTGTGGATCAGGAATCTGGGCACTGCTTGGGTGGGTCTTCCCCTCAAGGCTGCTCCCAAGGGGTCGGCCACAGCTGAGCTCTCATCTGAAGATCAACTCAGGGAAGGACTGACTTCTAAGCTCCCGTGGCGGCTGACAGAATTCAGTTCCTTGTGAGGCTGAGCACTGAGGCCCTCGTTTTCTTTCCAGTGGGTCCCTGGAACATGGCAGCTTACTTACAGAGGCAGCAAAGGAGAGAGGCGGTGAGCAACAGGGGACCTACAGTCTGTTTTTAGGTCTTCCCAGGCGGCGTTAGTGGTAAAGAACCTGCCCGCCAGTGCAGGAGACATAAGAGATGCTGGTTCAATCCCTGAGTCGGGAAGATCCCCTAGAGGAGGAAATGGCAACCCACTCCAGTATTCCTGCCTGGAGAATCCCATGGACAGACGAGCCTGGCGGGCTACGGTCCTTGGGGTCACAAAGAGTCACAGCCCGATCTAGCATAATCACAGAACAGGCAGCAAGTATATGTGTCCTGTGTTGTATTCTGTTGATTGGAAGAAAGTCACAGAGCATGTGTACACAGAAGAGAGAAGGGTATAGATTCTAGGAGGAGGGTTTTGGAAGCCAGCTTAGAGTCTAATAATACGTCAGACCGGTGTGAAAAGGGAATGCTCTTGAACTGTTGGTAGGAATGTAAATTGATACAGCCACTATAGAAGACGGTATGGAGATTCCTTAAAAAACTAGGAATAAAACCACCATATGACCCAACAATCCCACTCCTTGGCATAGACCCTGAGGAAACCAAAATTGAAAAAGACACATGTACCCCATTGTTCACTGCAGCGCTATTTACAATAGCTAGAACATGGAAGCAACCTAGATGTCCATCGACAGATGAATGGATAAAGAAGTTGTGGTACGTATACACCATGGAATATTATTCAGCCATAAAAAGGAACATTTGAGTCAGTTCTGATGACGTGGATGAACCTAGAACCTATTATACAGAGTGAAGGGAGTCAGGAAGAGAAAGATAAATATTGTATTCTAACACACATATATGGAATCTAGAAAAATGACTGAAGAATTTATTTGCAGGGCAGCAGTGGAGAAACAGACATAGAGAACAGACTTATGGACACGGGGAGAGGGGGGAAGAGGGTGAGATGTATGGAGACAGTAACATGGAAACTTCCATCACCATATGTAAAATAGACAGCCAACGGAAATTTGATGTTTGGCTCTGAAAACTCAAACAGGGGTTCTTTGTCAACCTGGGGGTTGGGAGGGAGATGGGAGGGAGGTTCAAAAGGGAGGGGATATGTGTATATCTATGGCTGGTTCATGTTGAGGTTTGACAGAAAACAGCAAAATTCTGCAAAGCAATTATCGTTCAATAAAAAAATAAAAAGAAAAAAAAAGAGTGGGCATGCAGATGTGGTCCATATGGACGATGGAATATTACTCAGTCATGAAAAAGAATGAAATAATGCCAGTTGCAGCCACATGGATGGACCTAGAGATTGCCAGACTGAGTGAAGTAAGTCAGAGGAAGACAGATACATGATATCACATATATATGGAATCTAAAAAAAAAAGAAAGGTACAAGTGAATACCTCTACAAGATAGAAACAGAGTCACAGAAATAGAAGAGAGACTTATGGTTACCAGAGGGTAAGGAGTGGGGAGGGATAAATTGGGAGATTGTATATCCAACTCTGTGCAGTCTCATGGACTGTAGCCCGCCAGGCTCCTCTGCTCATGGAATTGTCCAGGCAAGAATACTGGAGTGGGTTGCCATTTCCTCCTCCAGGGGATCTTCCCAACACAGGGACTGAACACACATCTCTTGTGTCTCCTGCATTTACACGTGAATTCTTTACCACTAATACCACCTGGAAAGCCCCAGGATAGACACACACACACTGCTGCTGCGAAGTCGCTTCAGTCGTGTCCGACTCTGTGCGACCCCATAGACGGCAGCCCACCAGGCTCCCCTGTCCCCGGGATTCTCCAGGCAAGAATACTGGAGTGGGTTGCCATTTCCTTCTCCAATGCATGAAAGTGAAAAGTGAAAGTGAAGTTGCTCAGTCACGTCCGACTCTCAGCGACCCCATGCACTGCAGCCCACCAGGCTCCTCTGTCCATGGGATTTTCCAGGCAAGAGTACTGGAGTGGGGTACCATCGCCTTCTCCATATATAGACACCACCACATACAAGAGAGAAAACTGATGAGGATCTCCTGAACAGCACAGGAAACTCTACTCAGTACTCTGTAATGACCTACAGGAGAAAAAAATCTAAAACAGAGTCAATATATGTATCTGTATAAGTGATTCACTTCGCTGTACACCTGAAACCATGCAACATTCTAAATCAACTGTACTCTGATAAAAATATTTTGTTAATGGTATATACTTTATAATGTTGCTATTTGAATGACTGCACGCCACCAGTTTGGCCAAATGGCCAGGACACATCAGTATTTCTATAAATAAGAGGTTAGCGTTGTCCTTAAGTCCATAATACACTTGGCTATGCTATAATCAAGGCCCATTCTCTCTTTTAGCCAGTATTAGTAAACACAGAAATATGTATTCCATTTTAATATATGACTACAATGAAAGTGGAAATTGCTCAGTCATGTCTGACTCTTTGCAACCCCGTGGGCTATACAGTCCATGGAATTCTCTAGGGCAGAACACTGGAGTGGGCAGCCTTTCCCTCCTCCAGGGGATCTTCCCAACCCAGGGATCCAACCCAAAGAAACATCTGTAGGAGACAGTGGAAGAGCAAGGTACTTTTTAAAATGTGACCTTAAAAATAATTGCTGCAAAAAAAGTTTTTAATTAAAAAAAAAAAAATGCTTGGTGTGAAATGAACAGCTATATGAGTCCCTTCACATGATTGCTGCGGGAGCTCAAAAGAGAGCTGTTTTCACACTAGAGAGCAGGCATCGTGCCAGGCTTCACCACACAAGGGGGAGATAACCACTATGCCCTAATCACTGCAATCGTTACCTTAACTGTAATTAACTCTTTGCGTGCATGTGTGCTAAGTCACTTCAGTCATGTCCGACTCTTTGTGATCCCATGGACTGCAGCCCACCAGGCTCCTCTGCCCATGGGATTCTCTAGGCAAGAATACTGGAGTGGGTTTCTGAAAGGTTGTTGCTGAACCACGAAAGACGCTGGGATTCTTGGCCTCCAGACAAGAGGAATTCAGTCCGAGGTCAGAGATGAGGCTTGATCGCTCAGAGCTTTCGTGTCATAAAGTTTTATTAAAGTATAAAAGAGAGAGAGATAGCTTCTGACATAGACATCAGAAGGGGGCAGAGAGAGTGCCCTCCTGGTTGTCTTTAGCCGGATGTTATATAGCTACTAGAAGTCTGCTAATTAAAGAAAGGAAATGTCTCAAAACTCAGAGAATGGCACCAGGCCCCTCACCCACAACATGCATTTGGGGATAACATTGGCAGCAGGTGAGTCATTCCGGGCCATAAAACGATTGACATGAATCTTGAAGAAAGGTAGATTTCCAAGCAAATAAATCGTTTCGTGAACATAGATTAGGAGAACCATGTAGGAATAAAACATAGTGGTTTGTCAAGTTGGTTCTGAGTCTTAGGCAGAACTGACTTAAGACAAGAGTCTAGGGTAAATATGTAGTTCTTTAACATAGCTTCAGACAAACATTTCCATAAGAAAATCGCATCGGTGACTCAAGGTTTGAGACAAGTTAAGTTGAGGTGGAACCAGCTGTCGTTCTGGCAACACAGAATTTTAAGAGAATCCACTCTTTAAATTGTACAGAGAAGGGGAAAAAATATAACCCATTTGTTTCCTCCTGCCACTTAAGAAAGAGAGAAAAAAATGTCTGACACTTGCAGCCTATTTCCTCTGTTTGGAGACCCCTGGCCTTCCTGCCTGTTACCCTCTCATTGACATGCCCTCCTCCAGGGGATCTTTCCGACCCAAGGATCGAACCTGCATCTCTCACGCCTCTTGCATGGGCGGGAGGCTTCCTTACCATTAGTGCCACCTCAGAAGCCCTATTAACTGTTTAAGAGACTGACAAATAAGACACCAAGGAGCCCGTAGGTAAAGAGGGTCACTTCAGGCTGCAACATTCCACGTTGAGGTCATCTGACTAAGGAAAGGGCGGTAAATAAAACGCATCTCCATTGGAAAGTCTATAAAAACCAAGGTATTCACGATATCAACAGGCAAGTCCCTTATTTGGCTCAGAGCAGTAACATTCTGCTTGTTCTGCAAAATGACACTGGGCTCCTCCATGGTTTTCTTTGGGTCTGAAACTGACTGCTAGAATCATTCCACGCGGTGGTTGGATACCCTTTCCCCTACATGCTGGTTTACTGGTCAAGACGGATGATGCTACGTGCATTGAGAACACACAAAGGACTTCCTTGATGGCTCGGTGGTTAAGAATCCGCCTGCCTACGCAAGGGGACGCTGGTTTGATTCCTGGTCCGGGAGGATGCCACATGCCATGGGGTAACTAAGACTGTGCACCAGGACTACTGAAGCCCAAGAGACTGGCACCTGTGCTCGACACCAAGAGAAGCCACCGCAGTGAGAAGCCCGCCTACGGCAACTAGAGGGTGGCCCCGCTCGCAGCTAGAGAAAGCCTGTGCATGGAAACAAAGGCCCACCACAGTGGAAAAAGAAAATAAATGTTAAAACAAAAAAGGAATGCATGAAAAGGTTAATTGTTCACATGGTGAGGCTTTGCTAGGGAGGACAGGGCAAGCTCCCAAGAGAAGATACAGGAAAGCTTGAAGCAGGGAGCAGAGAAAAGGCAGGACAGTTTTTAGGAGGTTAGGGGGTGAGCCTGCAGTGAGGGGTCCTGAACACGGGTTGCTGCCTGCAGAGTGTAAACCCTGTCATCAGCTTGCCCAGGTGCAGACAGAAGGGGACGGGGAGAGGAGGACTTGAAAATGGTCAGTGGCCTGATGTCAATGGTCGAGTCAACTCTTCATCAAAGTGCTTTCTCTGTTTCATCTTGGCTGCACTGTGCGGCATGTGGGATCTGAGTTCCCTGACCAGGAGTCAAACCCACACCCTCTGCAGAGGAGGTTTGGAGCCTTAACCACTGGGCCACCAGGAAAGTCCTGCAGAGCACCTCCTTCATGCAAGTTAAGTAACCGAGTCACACGGATTCACCTCGTTGCCTGGGACCAAAAGTCAAACCAACCTCTCCAGAAACAAGCCAGCATCAGACTTGACTACCTGATGGTTTCATTGGAAGGACAGGTGCTGAAGCTGAAGCTCCAATGCTTTGGCCACCTGATGCGAAGAGCCAACTCATTGGAAAAGACCCTGATGCTGGGAAAGACTGAGGGCAGGAGGCGAAGGGGACGACAGAGGATGAGATGGTTGGATGGCATTGCCAACTTGATGGACATGAGTTTGAGCAAACTCTGGGAGTTGGTGAAGGACAGGGAGGCCTGGCGTGCTGCAGTCCATGAGGTTGCAAAGAGTTGCACACAACTGAGCGACTGAACAATTTACAACCTGGGCCCCAGCTTAAGCTTGTGCCAACTTTCCATTCAGGGAAGATCAGGAGAATAACAAAGCGTTGCTGTTGATCTCCCCTGCAGGTGAGACCCTGAAATGCACATTCAAGGGAGATGTTTGCAAGAGACATCACACAACGCTGACCACATCAGAGGAGGTGGAGAGACTGGAGATCCCAGAATGAGGACTCAACCTATTATAAGAAATATGCCATCATCTCCAGCTTATGCGGTTCTATCTCATATTATACACAAGCATTCTACGTAAGGATTTCTTTTCTCTCTCTCTCTTTTTTTTAAGGCAGTTTTAAGGACATCCCTGGTGGTAAAGAATCTGCCTGCCAATGCAGAAGACATGGGTTCAATCCCTGGCTCAAGAAGACCCTACATGCTGTGGAGCAACTAAGCCCGAGCACCACAAATATTACCTGACCCTCTGCTCCAGAGCCCGGGACCCATAACTACTGAAGCCAGTGTACCCTAAAGGCCTTGCGCTGAGCAAGCCACTCAATGAGAAGCCCACCCACCACAATTAGCAGCCCCTGTTCACTGCAGCTAGAGAAAGCTCGTGCAGCATGAAGACCCGGCACAGCCAATACATAAATAAAATCACACACACACACACACACACATATATTTCTATGATCGAGTGGACGTTGGCAATCTAATCTCTGGTTCCTCTGTCTTTTCTAAACACAGCTTGCACATCTGGAATTTTTCAGTTCACGTACTGTTGAATATATAAATCTGTCTAAAAAAAAAAAGCTTTTTTTTTTAAAACAGAATTTCCCTGGTGGTCCAGGGGTTAACAGTCCATACTTCCAACACAAGGGTGTGAGTTCGATCCCTGGTCACAGAACTAAGATCCCACACACCTTGCAGTATGGCCAGAAAATGAAAAAACACATTTTTAAAAAAGAGGCATTTTTACGCCTCAAATTAAGCACACGTATTCTCTGCAAGGATGCCTTGATAAGTAGCTTTTGTGCACCAGGACTGCAGGCTTCCACAACTCCAGGGGAGACAGTTTCAAAGCTCCGAATTAGTATACTATTATTATTATTATTTAATAAACAATGATCCTTATCAGCTCCTCCTCTCAAAGACAGCTGGCTTGCCTTCCAGACAGTGGGACGCTTCCAGAGACAAGGGTCCTTCACTGAAGAGTTTGCCTCGCAGAAGCAGTAAATAGAGGTCAAGGACACCAGCCAAGGGCTTCACTATCTGAGACGCCTCTTACCACCAGCTTACAGCATCTCTTAATACGGGGACGAGAGACCTTCAATTGTCATTCCCCACAACTCATTCATCTTGTGCCGTCGCGAAAGCCAATTAGGCAACATAAGTGTGAGTGACTTCACTGGCAGATCCTCTCTCTTGTCATTAAATCTCCTTCTAAAGTGTTTAAAGGACCCTTTGAATATAGCGCCAAGGGAAAAAAGCAGCAGGCTACACTTCCACCATCTGAGTAATCGCTTTACAACACTTTCATCCCAGCAGACACGCACTCAAGACAGTTCAAGCACTGGGTTTGGTACATAAAATATGTATTGTACTTTCAGTCGCTCAGTGGGGTCCGATTCTTTGCAACCTCATGGACTGTATGTATGTAGCCCGCCAGGCTCCTCTGTCCATGGGATTGTCCAGGCAAGAACACTGGAGTGGGTTGTCATTTCCTCCTCCAGGGGATCTTCCTGACCCAGGGATCAAAGCCAGGTCTCCTGCATTGTGAGAGGATTCTTTACCAGCTGAGCCACCAGGGAAGCCCAAGAATACTGGAGTGGGTAGCCTATTCCTTCTGCAGGGGATCTTCCCAACCCAGGGATTAAACCCAGGTCTCCTGCATTGTAGGTGGATTCTTTACCATCTGAGCCACCAGAGAAGCCCAGGGAAAATAAATATATATGTGTACCGATGAATAAGCAGGAAGATAAACATGCAAGCTCAAAAAGATATACTTATTGTATACTAAAGGAACGTGCATGATGCTAACAGGAGCAGCTGCCAACTCAGACCACTCCAGGGATGAAATTCAACTCATCATCACTTAGCCCTTAAGACTCTTCCTTCATCAATATCTACTGAAGGTTTGCTTATTTCATTTACTATGGAGGGACATTTGAATGGGTTTCTTCTATAAAAGTGAAAGTCGCTCAGTCTTGTCCCACTCTTTGCGACCCCATGGACTATACACTCCATGGAATTCTCCAGGCCAGAATACTGGAGTGGGTACCCTTTCCCTCCTCCAGGGGATCTTCCCAATGCAGAGATTGAACCCAGGTCTCCTGCATTGTAGGTGGATTCTTTAACAGCTGAGCCACAGGGAAGCCCAAGAGTACTGGAGTGGGTAGCTTATCTCTTCTCCAGGGGCTCTTGAGGGGATTATAAATAGTGCTGTTAGAAAAATTCTTTTCCACGTCAATGAGGTTGAAATGTGGATTTCTACGCATGGAATTGCTCAGTTTAGGGTATACATTTTCCTTTAGAGGGGACGGCTGAGCAGTTTTCCTTCCTGACCGATTTGTACACCGTGAGAGAGTTCTCGTTGCCCCCCACCTTCGCCAGCACTTGATGTTGCCTGTTTTTTCTTTGTTTTAGATTCTGGTGGTAATACAGTGCCGTCAGACCGTGTTTTCAATCTGCCTTTTCCTGATGACTAACAAACTTCAGAAGTTTTTAATGTTTATTGGTTATTTAGATACTCTTTGAGCTTCCCTTGTGGCCCAGCTGGTAAAGAATCTGTCTGCAATGCAGGAGACCTGGGTTCGATCTCTGGGTTGGGAAGATTCCCTTGGAGAAGGGAAAGGCTACCGACTCCAGGATTCTGGCCTAGAGAATGCCATGGACATATATAGTCCATGGCATTATAGTATAGTCCATGGGGTCGCAAAGAGTCAGACACGACTGAGTGAGTTTCTTAGACACTCTTCTTAATTTTATTGTTATTGCTTTTATTTTGGGGTGTACCGTGCAGCTTTCGGGATCTTACTTCCCCGACCAGGGATTGAACCCCAGGCCCATGGCAGTCAGTGGAAGTGCTGAGTCCTAAGCACTAGACAGCTGAAGGGATTCCCTAAACAGTCTGTTTGGAAACTGTCTATTCAAGAACTTCCCTGGGAGTCCAGTGGTTAAGACTCTGTGCTTCCACTGCATGGGACACAGGTCAATCTCTGGTTACAGAACTTAAGATTCCAGGCGGTATAGTCAAAAAAAAAAGAAAAGCGTCTATTCAGGCCCATATTTCAATAGAGTTTTCTACATTTTTGACACTGACATATATTGTTTATACATCCAGCACATATATATATATGTATATACATACATATATTATATATATATTAATTTATATATTTCTCACTCTTTTAAGTGAGCTTCCTTTAAGGGGCTTCCTTGGTGGCTCAGCTGGTAAAGAATTCGCCTGCAATGCGGGAGACCTGGGTTCGATCCCTGGGTTGGGAAGATGCCCTGGAGAAAGGAAACGCTACCCACTCCAGTATTCTGGCCTGGAGAATCCCATGGACTGTATAGTCCACGGGGCTGCAAAGAGTCGGACACGACTGAGCGACTTTCACTTCACTCCTTCAGTGTTGTCTTCTGAGGAACAGAAACTGTAAATATTTTTAGCTTTGACTGTGGTGTAATTTGAGCCTCCCCGCCCCTGAGTACTCAAAAACATTCATCTCAGCCACAGTCTTGAATGAACCCATCCACTGGCTTTTCCAACAAATTGGACCTTGTGTACTGGTTTGCTTACATTACCACACAGGGAACCTGATCTCCACCCCAAAGGACTGTCTGTCTTCTTTATCACAGTAGGAGCATAATAACTCCTGGGTTTCGCTTTTAATACATGTGAAGACTTAAACAACACTCGCTGTTACCATAAAAAGCAGATCAGCAGGAAGTTTACAATATTGGAAATCAGAGGACAATTACATGCCAAATGAACATCTTCTCCATTAACTAAAGGTAGTTTTTGTTCAATAGATAAATCCCAAATTTACCTGGATTACTCATCAGACTTGTGCATCAAGTTGCAGTCAATTTGCCTTTATTCACACATGTAGCTGGGTTTGCCCCTAGGAAAGTATAATTAGGAAGATGGTGGCTCTTAAAATGGTTTCCCAGGTGGCTCTGTGGTAAAGAATACACCTGCCAGTGTGGGAGATGCGAGCTCAAAACCTGGCTTGGGGAAGATCCCTTGGAGAAGGAAAGGGCAACCCACTCCAGTATTCTTGCCTGGGAAATCCCAAGGACAGAGGAGCCTGCGGCAGGGGGTGGGCAGGGGGCTATAGTCCACAAGGTTGCAAAGAGTCAGACATGACCAAGCAAATGCACAAACAACAGCAAGCTCTTGAAATGCTAAATCAAGGAAGACCTTCAGCTTAGCTTTTCACCCTCGCAACGCTCGAGAGCTCAGCTGACAGGGAAAGCACCCAGCTGTGCAGTGGTGAAGAGAGAAAATAAAAAATGAAGGATGATATCATCTTGGGTAGGGTAAAAATAAGGACTGAGGATGGTACTGATGCTGCAGAGGGCGAGGATCTGGGTGGGAAAACATGATGGGCAGTTTTTATATAAAAACTGGGAATTAAACCAAACACCCCCACAACAGAGGTTCAGAGCCTTAACCACTGGACCACCCGGGAAGTCTGATAAAGACTAAGCAGCTGACGAGAAAAGAACAACTGTTGATTACCAGCGCTCATCACTTCCCCAGAGCAGGTGTCCAAGAGGGGGTGATCACTCAGGGCTTACGGAAGAGGGGTGATCGCTCAGGGTTTATGGAGTCAGCAAATACAGAAAAGAAGGGCTGGCTTGCATCAGAGGATGATAAACTCTGGTGACTGACAGGAGAGAGAGAGAGAAACTTCAGGAGAAGGTGAGGTTTACAGGATGAAAGGAACGATGTTAAGACGTTTTACAAACGTCTCTTACTTTCCAGCTTTTGATCTTGGCATATCCCCTGGAGAACAGCTGTCGCCGGCTCTGCCTGGATTAGCCTTCACCAAGAAAACAGTCATGCAGAGACATGAGAGCTGGACCATAAGAAGGCTGAGCACAGAAGAATTGATGCTTTCAAATTGTGGTGGTGGAGAAGACCTGTGAGAATCCCCTGGACTGCAAGGAGATCCAACTAGTCCATCCTAAAGGAAATTAACCCTAAAGATTCATCATAAGGACTGATGCTGAAACTCCAATACTCTGGCCACCCAAAGCGAAGAAGTGGAAAAGAAAATATTGAGGGCAGGAGGAGAAGGGGGCAACAGAGGATGAGATGGTTGGATGGCATCACCGACTCAATGGACATGAGTTTGAGCAAGCTCCAGGAGTTGGTGATGGACAGGGAAGCCTGGCGTGCTGCAGTCCATGGGGTCACAAAGAGTCAGACACGACTGAGCTTCTGAACAACAACATCTCCTTTCTGGGCATGGTTTGGCTTCTCCTCCCTCCTCTTGTGGAGTATCTGTCCACGGGGGAGAGATTCCAGATGCTCATAGTGGGGTCCACCTATCTCCTGCCTCACAAGGACCTAGTCCTTGGTCTGGGTCCCAAGGCACATTCTGAGACCGAGAAGCACCCTGCAGGGTTCCTGGGCACCAGGCCTTTCTGGGTCCCCCCCCCAAATTTCTTTGATTATAGCAAACAGCTTTCATTCATGTAGGAGACAGACGGGCTAGAGGTTAGGCATTTACAGATAGGCTGCTGTTTGCATTTACTGAGACAAGAGATACCTGGGCTCCAGTTGGGGCATTTACAGTTAGGCTTCTAATGGCCCCTCGGAAGTGGAAGTAACAACAGAAGCAGGGTAAATAGCCAGCCTTTGTCTCTTGCAAACACCTCAAGGTAAGAGTCATGGCAAAGAAAAAGGGGCATAATGTTGTGCGAGGGATTAAGTAAGGGATTAAGGGGTCTCCGTTCCCCTCCCCTTTGGGGACAAAGGAGACACTACACACATGAGGAAAGGCTCCTTGTGGGTCAAAAGTTAGGGGCCAAGGCCAGCCCATAATGAGTCACGCCCCTCCCAGAAGTTTTCACTGCAAGATCCATCTCAGCTGGGGGGTGTGTGGGCACCCAGGGGAGGGTCCCAGGGTGGGTCGGGTGTGGACAGAGAAGCCAGATACTTGGCCGGAAGGAAGACAAAGACCCGGAAGAACTGACCTACATAAATAAACGATGTAACCACCTCTTTGCACTCTTGTTCACAAGGGCAGATGCCCACACCCTTTCTCTCTGGGCGTGTGCCGCTCTGCCTTGCTCTCAACTAAACCCACTGCTTCTCTGTGTGCTCTCCCACTTGTTGCTGTGCTATATCTCGAAGAATCAACGTTGCACCCACACTGACAGTTTCGGCCTCCGTGATAAACGCATTTTTCACGGGGGAGCGGAGATCCAGGGAGAAACAGCTTCGAGCCTCTAAGCCCTTGCTGGTCTGGTGGCTAGCATTCCTCGTTTTCATCCAGGCTGCCCAGGTTCGATTCCCTGGGCAGGGGAATCAAGATCTGGCTTCGGGCCACTGCTCACCGCCCAAGATTGAACCTACTTGAGTTTCTCTGAGTTCCAAAGGGCAGATGGAAGCCATGGCTAATTAGGGAAGGGAAGGGATGGGAGACCAAGAAGGAACAAAAAGCCAAGAGCAGGCTCGACGCATCGTCCTGGTTCCCCATCAAGGGATACACACGACGATACCTTTGAGCTGTTTTGCAGATACTGAAACCCCTCCAGGTGGGACAGGTTGACGACTACTGGTCGTATTCTGTCCACACGTGTGTAGACCCCAGACCAGTTGGAACTCAAGGTTGATGATGCTGACTCCTAGTTACCTCACGAGTAATCCGTCAAAGGAAGGTCCACCAGCTGATCACGCCCTCTATGAACCATTACTGCTGCAGCCACATGTTCTAGGAGACAACCTCACTCAGAAGGACAACGCAGATCATGGGGTGCAGTTGATTACACCAGCGGGCCCAAGGCAGAGTCTCCTCTTAGCCAAGGACCGCGACCTGTTTTTGTGAAAACCTGATATACCCTAAGTGTACGTGCCCAAATCCATCTCCCCAAACTCCCTGAAACTAGCCTGAACAAAGGAAGAGAAAGATACACTCAAAGTTAACCCGTGATTCATGTGCCTTAAGCCTAGGTAGTTAACAGTGGACAATTATCAATAGGCCTGTGGTCATACCCCAGTAAGCATAATAGAATGTATGAATCTATTTGGTTACACAGACAATTAGGGTATTCTTTTAGGCGACTGAGAGTCTAGATACGAGCCCTGGGGCTCTTTCATTCGGGGGCTTGGTTTTCCAGTTGGTATGTCGCTTCCATAGACACTGGGCATAGAGCTCAAATCCACAGTCCGGCCCAAGATGGGGCCCTGCTTTCAAGACAGAGTCTGTTCTGTCTGTTTCCTCCTTCATTATGATAAAACTTCTCACTGTCCTCTCCAAGTAGGCACACATCGCTTTTTCGAGGCAGGAACCCGCTGTATCCCCCATTGCCTGGCCAAACAATTAAAGCCACTCTTTTCTCTCCTTCAACCGAAACTCTATCTCTGACGTTTGATATGGCACCGGTGTACAGAAAAGCTGAGCTTTTGGCATCCATTTCTGACCGCTTTTGACCAATTCTAGGCATCAGTGAGAAGACAATGGCACCCCACTCCAGTACTCTTGCCTGGAAAATCCCATGGGCGGAGGAGCCTGGTAGGCTGCAGTTCATGGGGTCGCGAAGAGTCGGACAAAACTGAGCAACTTCACTTTCACTTTTCACTTTCATGCATTGGAGAAGGAAATGGCAACCCACTCCAGTATTCTTGCCTGGAGAATCCCTTGGACGGAGAAGCCTGGCGGGCTACAGCCCAGGGGGTCGCAAGTGTCGGACACAACTGAGCGACTAAAACACCACCACCAGGCACCAGGGAAGCTTCTTCTAAAGCTCATCTTCCATTTTCACCAGGGAAGAAGCCCCTTTGGCGTGCCCACTCAACACTGCAGGTAGCTGCCCTCTTGGTTCCTGCAAAACGACCCCTCTTTCTGCTGGGGATATAGGAAGCTCTTAAAGAGAAGTGCCAGCCCAAGTAATAGACAAAAATAGTTCAAACCCAAGTGCTTCATAACAGCTTTGCAAGAGACTTGAAACGTTTTCAATTATATAGTAGCGCAGGTTTCCCGAGAAGTGGGGCAATTTGTACGCGAGCTATTATTCTCTGATGTCAGATTATAGTACAAGCAAAGCAATTAGATTGAAACGGCTTGGGAGGACAAGCGTGGAATAGAGGTAGATATTCAGAGACAGGAAGGCCGTCTTCAGGATTCACAGGCAAAGTCCAAGGGCAACAATCAATAGCCTGTACTTGGGTCAACAATAGATGGATTTGCATAATTGTAGCCTCAAATCTTAGGTTCCTGGGTGAGCCCTGTGGTTGAGTTCTGTGCTTCCTAGGAATGAAACTCCTGACCAAACCCTCAACCCCACCCCACCCCCCAGCCATGGACAATCCAAGAGCTATGAGCTGTTTTCCCCAGAGATCTGGCATTATTCTGGGGACTTCCCTGGTGCTTCAGTGGCTAAGACTTTGAGCTCCCAACTCAAAGGGCCAGGGTTCAACCCCTGGGCGGGGAATTAGATCCCACGTCGTTGTTCAGTTGTTGTTACGTCGGACTCTTTGCGACCCCATGGACTGCAGCACGCCAGGCCTCCCTGTCCACCACCAACTCCTGGAGTTCACTCAAACTCATGTCCATTGAGTCGGTGATGCCATCCAACCATCTCATCCTCTGTCATTCCCTTCTCCTCCTGCCTTCAATCTTTCCCAGCATCAGGGTCTTTTCTAACGAGTCAGTTCTTCGCATCAGGTGGCCAAAGCACTGGAGCTTCAGCTTCAGCATCAGTCCTTCCTATATTCAGCGTTGATTTCCTTTATGATTGACTGGCTTGATCTCCTTGCTGTCCAAGGGACTCTCAAGAATTTTCTCCAGCATCACAGTTTGAAGGCATCAATTCTTTGGCACTCAACCTTGTTTATGGTCCAGCTCTCATATCCATACATGACTGCTGGAAAAAACATATCTTTGACTAGATGGACTTTTGTTGGCAAAGTGATGTCTCTGCTGTCTCATACACTGTCTAGGTTTGCATTGCTTTTCTTCCAAGGAGCAAGCGTCTTTTAATTTCATGGCTGCAGTCACCATCTGCAGTGATTTTGAAGTCCAAGAAAATAAAAGCCATCACTCTTCTCACTTTCTCCCCTTCTATTTGCCATGAAGTGATGGGACCAGATGCCATGATCTTAGCTTTCTGAAAGTTGAGTTTTAAGCCGGCTCTTTCACTCTCCTCTCACTTTCACCAAGAGGCTCTTTAGTTCCTCTTTGCTTTCTGCCATTAGAGGGGTACATCTGCATATCTGAGGTTACTGCTGACTGTGGCTCAGATCATGAGCTCCTTTTTGCAAAATTCAGGCTCAAATTGAAGATGGTATGGAAAACCACTACACCATTCAGGTATGATGTAAATCAAATCCCTCATGGTTGATTATATAGTGCAGGCGACAAATAGATTCAAGGGATTAGATCTGGTAGACAAAGTGCCTGAAGAACTATGGACGAAGATTCGTAACACTGTACAGGAGGCGGTAGCCAAAATCATCCTCCAAAAAAGAAATGCAAAATGTTGAAATGGTTGTCTGAGGAGGCCTTACAAATAGCTGAGAAATGAGGAGAAGCAAGAGGCAAAGGAGCAAGGGAAAGATAAACCCCATTGAATGCAGACTTCCAGAGAATAGCAAGGAGAGATGAGAAAGCCTTTTTAAGTGAACAGTGCAAAGAAATAGAGGAAAACAATAGAATGGGAAACACCAGAGATCTCTTCAAGAAACTTAGAGATACCAAGGGAACATTTCATGCAAAGATGGGCACAATAAAGGACAGATCCTACGTGCTGCAACTGAAAGGTCCTGCATACCCCAACTAAGACTTGGAGCAGCCAAATAAATAAATAGAATAAATTTTCAAGAGAGCAAATTGTCATTATTTCACATATACGCATACTTTGGGACTTTTAGTGAAGCTATTCAAACAAGCAGCCACTTAAGTCATTTCTGATAACCATCATATTCATGCTTTAAAAGAGAAAAGAGAGAAAGTGAAGTCGCTCAGTCATGTCTGACTCTTTGCAACCCCACGGACTGTAGCCCAGCAGGCTCCTCCGCCCATGGAATTTTCCAGGCAAGAATACTGGAGTGGGTTGCCATTTCCTTCTCCAGGGGATCTTCCCGAGCTGGGGATTGAACCTGGGTCTCCCGCATTGGAGGCAGATGCTTTACCATCTGAGCCACCAGGGAAGCCCATTCATGCTTTGAACACATTTGAAATCCACTTGACTTTCAAGCCTATCACATCATATTGATTTTATCCCTTAATCTTTACTAAGGGTGAATGAAGACTGTTGAAGATGATTCATGTAAATCTGGGGCGGGGTGGAGGCGGGGGAACAACTAGCCAAGTCTTAAGATTTATATCAACTTGTGCTTTTTGTTTAGAATAGATCTTTATCAAATGTCAGATCTTTATCAAATGCTCAGTGAAATCAGTTCCGTAAAGTCACAGCATTCTCCTTCGTAGAGACCAAGGAGGAGCGAAAGATGAGATGTTTAGCACACTGATGGTTAGGACGTTTGAAAAGAGATGAAAAAAGACCCACGTTCCTATGAGAGAAAGCATTGTTTTGAGGAACCTAAGTAAGACAGGTCTTCTCAGGGGGCTGCGGTGGTAAAGTATCCAGCTGCCAAGCAGGAGATGCAGGTTCGATCCCTGTGTTGGGAAGATCTCTTGGAGGAGGGAAGGACAACCCACTCCAGTATTCTTGCCTGGAGAATTCCACAGATAGAGGAGCCTGTCGGGCTACAGCCCACGGGGTTGCAAAGAGAAGGACACGACTTGGCGACTGAACACAAGTTAGATGGAGGAGTTAGGCAATTGGAATTCACTCAGCTTTGAAAGGAGTTAGATTTAAATGTTATGTTTTTACCGGTTAAATCAAGCCCTTTATAAAAACTTTGAAGCCCAAGCGATATTACATGAAAGAGACACGGACAGCTTCTGGGCAATGAAGGTGCATATTCCCAGGTGTTCCGCATACCTGTTTGCAGGGCATTTGGCTCCTCTTTTTTGTCTGATCCCATTTACCATCCACCCATATTCACTGGGGGTGTCAATGAATGATGTCAACCAGCACGTCCTTCATTCTTCGTCAAGGCCCTTGTCTGCACAGCCATTGTCTTCTTTTCTATTTCCCCATTGACTTGTTCACCTCTCTGCCTTCGGGTTACAGAGAGCAGTGTCTCACCCACAGAGATGTTCCTTTAAGTAAAAACAAGGAAGAGAGGACTTCCCTACTGGTCCAGTGGTTAAGACGCAGAGCTACAAATGACCAGGAGGCCCGGTTTGATCCCCAGCTGGGTGATGCTAGTGGTGAAGAACCTGTCTGCCAAGGCAGGAGACGGTAAGACCCAGGGGTTCGAACCCTGGGTTGGGAAGATCCCCTGGAGAAGGAAGCAGCAACCCACTCCAGTATTCTTGCCTGGCAAGTCCCACTGGACAGAGGAGCCTCTCGGGCTAGAGTCCACAGGGTCACAAAGAGTCAGACACAACTCAAGTGACTTAGCATGCACACAAAGGGAACTAGAGTCCATATGCCACAACTCAAGAGTTTACACGCTGCCATGCTCAACGATCCTATGTGCTGCATATAAGACCTGGCACGGCCAAATAAATCAATATTTTTTAAAAATTCAAGGAAGAAATCTCGCTGGGTCATTTTTGCTGCCTCCTCCATCCCCAAGGTCTACTTCCCAGCAACGGGGAACCGGGGATCACTCACCAGACGTCAAGTTGGGACAAAGTTCCTTGTGACAAGCCAGTGCCCCTGTTAAACACTCAAGAGTTCCAAAAACTGGCAGATCCCATCTGGGAGAAGTCCTATTGTGTCCTGGAATCGGCAGAACATTCATCAGGAAAGTTGTTTCTAATCCCACCCTCTCATCATCCTCGTTGAAACAGGACTCTGAGAGAACGTAGGAAAGAATAAAGAACAGAAAAGCAGATTCCATGACATGAAGACATGGCTTTTGAAGGCCTCTGAGCTGTTTATGGACTGTCCAGGTGCCTCAACTGGTAAAGAATAGGCCTGAAATGCAGGAGACCTGGGTTTGATCCCCTGGAGGATGGAATGGCAATCCATTCCAGTCTTCTTGCCTGGAGAATCCCTTGGACAGAGGGAAGCCTGGCAGGCTACAGTCCATGGGGTCGCAAAGAGTCAGACACGACTGAGTGATTAAACCAGCACTCAAGGCACAGACAATGGGTCATGAAATGAAGGGGAATGACAGAAAACACAAACTGCATCTCATGTCATCATCTTAGCATTCTTGTGAAGTGAAGTTGCTCAGTCATGTCCGACTCTTTGCGACTCCGTGGACTGCAGCCTCCCAGGCTGCTCTGTCCATGGGATTCTCCAGGCAAGAATACTTGAGTGGGTTGCCATTTCCTTCTCCAGGGGGCTCTTCCCAACTCAAGGATCGAACCCGGGTCTCCCACATTGCAGGCAGATGCTTTACCCTGTGAGCCACCAGGGAAGCCCATTCTTTGCAGAACTATGCAGAACTAGCATTCTTTAAGGGATCATTAACTGTCTCTCTCTCCAAGGTGATGCAATCATTTAATTTACATCAACAAAACCTTTGAGTCAGCTAAACTTTTTTCCTGAGTTTGACACAAATAATTCACGCTTTTTCAACCTGTATTTCTGTTCAAAGAAATAGTTCTCTTTATGTCAAATGAGATTTCTTGAAAAAGAAAGCCAGTTTCTTTGTCCAGATGACACAATGCTAGCTGATTTTATACTTTTTTTTTCCTTTATCTTTTTAAAATGACTTTTATTTTAAAATGAGATGGGGACAACGCCATGCTGTGAAACAAATGCTGTCAATAGACATTGTTATCACAAAACAAGAATGTAAGAAAAACAGTTGACAGTGAGATCTACAGCTTGCTTTAAAATAGTAGCAAAAATTAGTTCAAAGCGTATGCTGTTTGTTACTGGATGTTTTGTGGGAAAACGTTTTATCTGCCCCAAACTATGCAGCTTGGGCTTATTTCTATTGTCTTTGTTGTCAGATTTTTGTCTACTGGACTCCTTAAAATTCAAAAGAGGATTAGACTACATTTATAATTGTACCTATAAATATACTAGCTGAAAGCTTTTTTTTTTTCCTCCCTTGGGGGATAAAAGACACCGTTTGGAGAATATTCTCTGCATAAATTCATATTTTCTTCTATTTTTCTACTGAGATCAACTCTTTCATCTTTCCATCAAGCCTGTCTTCATTTTCCCCTTTTGGTCACGATGCTAATTTTACCTGAGTCCTCAACTGTGTGTACTGAAATGACAGCTTTGTTTAATAATGGAATTCAACATGTCAAAATAGCTTCACTCCAAAAGAGATGACATTTCTGTGTATTGACTTTGGAGAGTCAGCTCCGAGTGCCATTTATTTTTTAATCTAGTGATATTGGGAGTGTTTATAAATGCTCAAGATTTTTTTCTTTCCTTTTTTTTATTTTTGGCTTCACCATGCAAGCCTGTTGGATCTTAGCTCCCTGACCGGGGATCATACATGCACCCATACATTGGAAGGTGAAGACTTAACTATTGGAGCACCAGGGAAGTTTCCTCAAGATGCTTTTAACTATAGTTCCTTCTTGCTCAGACATAACCAGGAACTGTGTACCATTCCCGGAGATCTCAGGGTATGTGATATGATGAAACCTATTGTGGTCATATATTAAACAAGAAAGGACTCAACTACTTAAGAACTCATAATGTCAAGAGCTTTGATAACCTCCCAAGAAAAGATGCTTTAAAACAGAATTTATTTTTTTTAAAGATTAAAATTTTAAAGATTAATTTTTTTTAATCTTTAAAAAAATATATGGACTGTTTTTAAAGTCTTTATTGAATTTGTTACAACATTGCATCTCTTTTTATGTTTGTGGTCTGTGAGGCATGTGTGACCTTAGCTCTCTGACCAGGGATCGAACTGGCACCTCCTCCACTGGAAGACAAAGTCCCAACCACTGGACCGAGAGGGAAGTTCCCCAAATCGGATTTCTAGTGGGTGGTAACCTCTGAGACCAGCCAGAGATTTTGGAATGTCCACTTATGCCCCGCAAGTTCAATGCAACTACATGCTGACCTTAAACTTATCGTCCACAGAAAGCATTAGAGAGTGTTCCCTTCCTTCACAATTCCCCCCAAAGATACTGCAGTCCCAGTAAGCTAGGTCACAGGGCAGCATCTAACCACTCTAACATCTCACATGTGTAGGGACTTCCCTGGTGATCCAGTGGTTAAGACTTTGCCTTCCAGTGCAAGGAGTATGAGCTCGATCCCTGGTTGGGGGACTAAGATTTCACGTACCTTGCACCCAAAGAATTAAAAAAAAAGAACCCACAGAAGAAATATTGTAACAAAATTAATAAAGACTTCTAAAATGGGTCACATTAAAAAAAAATCTTAAAATCTAACTGGTGCAAAACGCTTACTTCTTCCTCATTCTCCCTCCCCAGTGTGGCTGCAGACAGGTTCAGCTCATCCTTGTGACTCACAGACCTGACTGATGGAGGCTCTGCGATCTTACGATGCGTCTGTCCCCAAATGAGGCTCGGTAGCAGCAGGACGACTAAAGAGGCAGGCAGAGGTGATGAGCTCAGCCCAGAAGGGGTGCCTGTCTATCCCCTCTCCCTTGTGTTCCATCACGAGAAGTCTGAACTAGTCACCTGGGCAAATCTACCTCCAAAGACACGGACTTCTCCCTCCAAAAGTAGAGGAGAAGCCACATGCAGGAATATTTATAACGCCTACCCTGATGCTGGGAAAGACAGAAGGCAAAAGGAAAAGAGGGCGACGGAGGATGAGATGGTTGGATGGCATCATCAACAGACATGAGTTTGAGCAGACTCAGAGAGATAGTGAAGGACAGGGAAGCCTGGTGGGCGGCAGTCCCCGGGGTCCCAAAGACTCGGACATGACTGAGCAAGTGAACACCAACACTTGGAGGGAGTGAGAATTCAGCATGCCTGTACCACAATGGCAAAAATAAAACATGAGGACCCCTGATGCTGGGAGGGATTGCGGGCAGGAGGAGAAGGGGATGACAGAAGATGAGATGGCTGGATGGCATCACCGACTCGATGGACGTGAATTTGAGTGAACTCCGGGAGATGGTGATGGACAGGGAGGCCTGGCGTGCTGTGACTCATGGGGTCACAAAGAGTCGGACACGACTGAGCGACTGAACTGAACTGAACTGACCCTGTAGTCCCTTACTTCAGGGCAAGGGTTGGGATGATTTGAGAGACTATCTTTGAACACGTATATTACCATATAGCAAAATAGATGACCAGGGCAAGTTTGATGCGCAAAGTGGGGTACCCAAAGCTGGTGCTCTGGGACAACCTAGAGGGATGGAGTAGGGAGGGAGGTGGGAGGGGGGTTCAGGATGGAGGGAACACAGGTATCCCTGTGGCCGATGCATGTTGATGCGTGACAAAAAAAATCATCACAATATTGTAATTATTCTCCAATTAAATAAATTGTTTAAAACAATAGCAACAACAACAAAGGATTATTCACCTCTGAATTAATATAATTCACTTATACAAAGAGATGCTGAACTGTGCAAAATGGCCATGGCTCAATCTTGGCAATGCCCTCCACCATCTGACATTAGCAGTATTTAGGGAAGGGTGGAAATGAATCATCTTCATTAATTAAATGTATCAGATCCTGCATTTCAGGAAAGCTCTGGAGTGACAGCAACGACTTTATAAGGGAGACAGTAGGAGAAAGCCGAAAATAATGAATCCCACTTTCCATCTCCTTCTTGAGAAACTGCACTGACTCGTATTTAAGAACATCACATTTTGTGATCACCACCAGGAAGGTGAGATGAGAGAGAGACAAAAATCTAGGAGTGTGTTGCCGTGTCAGTTTCTTTCAATTTCCCATCTCTATCTCCTTTTCTTAGTGGACACAGCGTGATTTGTTTCATGCAGAAAGTTACATCCCAGCGGCGATGTTTTTTCCTGCCCAGTTGTGTTGAGATTGGGTACTGTGGTGACTGAACCAATATAACGCTTGCGGGATTATAGGCATGGACAAGATCTCTTCAGGAGGAGATGGAACTCAGTTGGACACAGATTATAGGATCTGTTGTCAGAGGATAAACCGTGCTTTGACCATCTCGCTTAAACGTCATGTAATACTCTCAAAAGTACAGCATGGTGGTTGGTTCAGCAGCACATATACTAAAATTGGAACAATACAAAGCAGATTAGCATGGCCCCTGGGCAAGCATGGTATGGAAATTCCTGAAATGTTATATTTAAAAAAAAAAAGTTACAGCATGAAACATTTTCCCCCTAAAGGTTTTCAAATTATAATAGCAACTGCATAATTTTTTTTTTTTACACCATCGGATCTCAGCATTGTTACTGAAAACAAATATATATCTCAAAAGAAGCAAAGTAGCGAAAGATGTCAGGCAAGGTTTGCTTTTACCATACTTGAAACATTAGCATTTTGATATGAATGTGTTCACGTGCAAAACGCACTCACTCTGGATGGATCGTGACACGGTGAGCAGATCATGCAAATTAAGATCGCCCGGTTAATCCTGCTGGTATTTATAATCCTTTGGTGCAAAAGGTCAGCATCTTCTGCTGTGGTTTTTTGATGTTGAGGGTCCAAGGTAGGGTGCAGGGTTCATGTATTACAAGTTGACACTTTGTAGCGCAAATCCCTAAAGAGGTGTTAGTTTATAGGTTTATTAGAGAGATTTTTTCCATATATCAAGGGCTTCCCTTGTGGCTCAGCTGGTAAAGAATCTGCCTGCAATGGAGAGACCTGGGTTCAATCCCTGGGTTGGGAAGATCCCATGGAGAAGGGAAAGGCTACCCACTCCAATATACTGGCCTGGAGAATGGAGTTGCAAAGAGGTGGACATAACTGAGAGACTTTTACTTTTTCACTTCTCTTTCACAAACAGGTTTTTCAATGTGTCAAAGGGCATATGCCTAGGGTTATGCAGTAGATGCTTATGGAGACATTAACCAAAAACAAAAATTAAAATATGCAGAAGGAGAGGAAAAGTTGCTTTACCTGCTTTAGTTGTTGCTATTAAGGAATGGTTGAAGGAAACATACCTTCCTGAGCTTGCAGACTAAAGGACATACTGGTACGTGGGTGGATTTCATGTTAATTTCTATTTTTTTTTTTAAATATGGAGCATCATTTGACTCAACATGGACCCTAGAGACTGTCATACAGAGTGAAGTCGGTCAGAAAGAAAAACAAGTATCGTATATTAATGCATATACGTGGAAACTAGAAAAATTGTTCTGATGATCCTACATGCTATGCAGAAATAGAGACAGGGAGGTGGGGAACACACACGTGGACACCAAGAGGGGGAAGAGCGGGTGGGAGGCATTGGGAGATTGGGGTTGACACATACACACTCTGGATAACTAATGAGGACCGGCTGTGTGGCACAGGACACTCTCGCTGAGCAGATACACACTCTGTGCTGACTTAAACGGGAAGGAAATGCAACACAAAAACAAAAACAGGGGATGTATTGGTATGGACGGTGACTTACTCGGCTGCGCAGCAGAAAATAACAGAACTACACTCCAAGAAAAATTAACAGTAAGAGAGAAATAACGAGGAGCCATTCTGTTCTGCAAACAGAAACGACACAGCTAGCTTTAAAGGATTGATGATACGCGCTCATCACCGAGGCGTGTTTTCCAACGTACTTTCGGTTCTGAATCTCTCAGTAACGACTGAGTCGACAGCACGGTTGTGTGACCGGACCAACGTCCCCGAATGACTCGGTCCAGTGAAAACTCCTAAAGTTACGTGCATTCCTATATTATGGTTTCTGGGATCTCTGGTTTTGCAAAAGCTGAAACCATGTGTATGATCAGGCCAGGAGAGGAATGCTTACAAGTATTTTTCACTGCAGCTTTCTTGAAGCATTATTGTTTCAAAGACTGGGCATCTTTTGAAATGTATCTCAAATTCCCAGTCTCTTTTCAGTCAATATGGTGATGTCTTTCATTCACTTTTTTTTCTTAATTGCATGCATTCCTTAGTATCTATGTTCACTGATTGACATTCCCACACACAAAAAAATTCTTTTATGTGTATTTTGAAGTATATACAGTCAGTGACCAAGCCTACTGTAAAATACCTTTCATAAGATTAAAAATGATCTTTGTGATAGGCTATGCAGGTCAGGAAGCAACAGTTAGAACTGGACATGGAACAACAGACTGGTTCCAAATAGGAAAAGGAGTTCGGACGGCTGTATATTGTCACCCTGTTTATTTAACTTATATGCAGAGTACATCATGAGAAACGCTGGACTGGAAGAAACACAAGCTGGAATCAAGATTGCCGGGAGAAATATCAATCACCTCAGATATGCAGATGACACCACCCTTATGGCAGAAAGTGAAGAGGAACTCAAAAGCCTCTTGATGAAAGTGAAAGTGGAGAGTGAAAAAGTTGGCTTAAAGCTCAACATTCAGAAAAGGAAGATCATGGCATCTGGTCCCACCACTTCATGGGAAACAGATGGGGAAACAGTGGAAACAGTGTCAGACTTTATTTTTCTGGGCTCCAAAATCACTACAGATGGTGACTGCAGCCATGAAATTAAAAGACACTTACTCCTTGGAAGGAAAGTTATGACCAACCTAGACAGCATATTCAAAAGCAGAGACATTACTTTGTCAACAAAGGTCCGTCTAGTCAAGGCTATGGTTTTTCCTGTGGTCGTGTATGGATGTGAGAGTTGGACTGTGAAGAAAGCTGAGCGCCAAAGAATTGATGCTTTTGAACTGTGGTGTTGGAGAAGACTCTTGAGAGTCCCTTGGACTGCAAGGAGCTCCAACCAGTCCATTCTGAAGGAGATCAGCCCTGGGATTTCTTTGGAAGGAATGATGCTAAAGCTGAAACTCCAGGACTTTGGCCACCTCATGCAAAGAGTTGACTCATTGGAAAAGACTCTGATGCTGGGAGGGATTGGGGGCAAGAGGAGAAGGGGACGACAGAGGATGAGATGGCTAGATGGCATCACTGACTCGATGGACGTGATTCTGAGTGAACTCCGGGAGTTGGTGATGGACAGGGAGGCCTGGCGTGCTGCGATTCATGGGGTCACAAAGAGTCGAACATGACCGAGTGACTGATCTGATCTGATCTGATCTAATGCAAACCTGAAGTGACTCATCAACTTTCTTTAGTTCTTATCAGTTTTACTGCCCTATTTCAGAAGCTTTCCATTTCGTCTCACAGCTTTTCAAGAGCTACGGCCAAAGGATAACTTCCTGCCTCTATTGGCAACGCACTCGCTTTCAAGAGGTAAACCCATTTCTTGAAATTACTTAGTATACTTGGTAGAATCGATAAAAGTTTGTGTTCCTAATGTTGTCTTCTTTCTTGATGGCAAAAGAATACAGAAGATACCTGTTCTGTTCAGTTCAGTCACTCAGTCGTGTCTGACTCTTTGCGACCACATGAATCGAAGCACACCAGGCCTCCCTGTCCATCACCAACTCCCGGAGTTCACTCAGATTCACGTCCATCGAGTCAGTGATGCCATCCAGCCATCTCATCCTCTGTTGTCCCCTTCTCCTCCTGCCCCCAATCCCTCCCAGCATCAGAGTCTTTTCCAATGAGTCAGCTCTTCGCATGAGGTGGCCAAAGTACTGGAGTTTCAGCTTCAGCATCAGTCCTTCCAAAGAACACCCAGGACTGATCTCCTTTGGAATGGACTGGTTGGATCTCCTTGCAGTCCAAGGGACTCTCAAGAGTCTTCTCCAACACCACAGTTCAAAAGCATCAATTCTTTGGTGCTCAGCTTTCTTCACAGTCCAACTCTCACATCCATACATGACTACTGGAAAAACCATAGCCTTGACCAGATGGACCTTTGTTAGCAAAGTAATGTCTCTGCTTTTGAATATGCTATCTAGGTTGGTCATAACTTTCCTTCCAAGGAGTAAGCGTCTTTTAATTTCATGGCTGCAGTCACCATCTGTAGTGATTTTGGAGCCCAGAAACATAAAGTCTGACACTGTTTCCACTGTTTCCCCATCTATTTGCCATGACGTGATGGGACCAGATGCCATGATCTTAGTCAATTTTACTGCCCTATTTCAGAAGCTTTCCATTTTGTCTCACAGCTTTTCAAGGGCTACGGCCAAAGGATAACTTCCTGCCTCTATTGGCAACGCACTCGCTTTCAAGAGGTAAACCCATTTCTTGAAATTACTTAGTATACTTGGTGGAATCGATAAAAGTCTGTGTTCCTAATGCTGTCTTCTTTCTTGATGGCAAAAGAATACAGAAGATATCTGTTAGTTCCATAATACGCATTCCCTAATATTAAAAAAGTGTATTAACTGTCTGACAACTATTAACAGTCAGCACTCAAGTGGCCCTAAAGGACGTCAACCCTGCATATTCATTGTAGGGACTGATGCTGAAGCTGAAGCTCCAGTACTTTGGCCACCCACTGGGAAGAGCCAACTCTTGATCTGAAGACTCAGAAAGCAAAGGAGACACAGACAGTACTTAACTGCATGAGGACAGTTATTCAAGACTACAAGAATGGACTTGAAGTCAGCATAGAGAGCATCTGGATGCCTCAGTGAAAGAACACACGAGACCAGACTGAATGACGGGAAAGTGGCCAGATTCCACCCGCGCCTCCTGCCCTGCCTCTTCCCATCAATTCCTGTTGTCGACATTCAGACAGAAGCTTCTCCCTTATTCAGAAAGAATTGAAAAAATTTCTTTATCATGTGTTTGTCCAGGTCAACCCCGCTTCTTACATCATCCCAATGGGAAGAAGAACACGCTTTCAACGCCTGCCTATCATCACCACCTCCTCCCTACTTAACCCCTGGTCCTTTAGAGCCTCTCTCTAAAGCTCTGACAAAACGCATCTCAAAACTCACCGTAGGGACTTCCCTGGTGGTCCAGTGACCACGACTCCAAGCTCCCAATGCAGGAGGCCCAAGGGAGACCCCTCATACTACAACCAAGAGTTTGTATGACTTGATGGAAGATCCTGCCTGCCTCAACAAAGAGCCAGTGCAGACAGATACATAGCAAAATAAAAAAGTCACCCTGAACTCACTAATCCTCCAATCCAGTTGGCCCTCCCCAGCATTCCCCCTTGCTTCTGTTCACCTTTGCCTTCTGTACTCTTTTCTTTCCTCCTGTGGATTCAGACTCAGCATCTTTGGAGTCTTGGCCTGCTTTTTCCCTCTGAAGAGTTCTTTAAATTTCTTTTCATCTTCTACTTGCTCCGTGGAAATCACATGTCCCCTGCTTCTCACTCAATATTTTACTCACCTGTGCACTTCATCACGGGGCTACAAGGGTATTGGCCGACCCGGGCTTTTATGCAGAGACTCTGAGAAAGAACGGCTTCTGGCTTCATTGTGGTGGTTGGCAGAATTCAGTTCCTTGTGGTTGTAGGACTGAGCTCTCGGTTTCCCTGCTGGCTGTACTGTGGAGTTGCTCTGAGTTTCTAGAGACTGATGTGCATCTTCACCACGTTGCCTGATCCATCACCACATGAGCAACAGCACCACATGTCCTTCTCACGCTTCAGCTCCCCGTGGCGTCTGTTTCCATCACATCTCCCCTTCTTGTCCGTTTCTAAGTGCTCCTGAGATTCCACTGGGCCCACCTTGATAAATCACGACAATCGCCCTAGTTAAGGTCAGATGACAGATTCCCTGGTGACCCAGTGGTTAAGACTCCATGGTCCTGATGCAAGGGGGTCCCGGGTTCAATCCCTGGTCAGGGCAACTAGATCCTGTAAGCTGGAACAAGAGTTCACCCGCCATAACTAAAGATCCCGCAGGACACAAAGCTCTAGAACAGCCAAACTGAAATACAAGGGCCAGGTGATCAGTAACCTTAGTCGCATCCACAGAGCCCCTTTTGCTTTGTCATATAACATAACCGTGGGAGCGATACCAAGGCTGCAAGGTCATGAAGTGAAGTGCAACTAGCTCAGTCGTGTCCGACTCTTTGCAACCCCATAGACTATACAGTCCATGGAATTCTCCAGGCCAGAATACTGGAGTGGGTAGCCTTTCCCCTTCTCCAGAGGATCTTCCCGACTCAGGGATCAGACCCAGGTCTCCCAAATTGCGGGTGGATTCTTTACCAGCTGAGCCACAGAGGAAGCCCAAGAATACTGGAGTGGGTAGCCTATCCCTTCTCCAGGGGGTCTTCCCGACCCAGGGAACGAACCTGGGTCTCCTTCATTACAGGGAGATTCTTTACTGTCTGAGCCACTAGGGAAGCTCAAGTAGCTGTCTACCTTATTGGAATAGCAAGCAGGCATAAATCACGTCAAACGATCTGTCTCTCTGCAGTCTCATTTGCCTTTGTTTCCATAATTCACATCATTCTTTATCGGTGTTCATACTCATTTTCCCAGACGAATGAGTGTCTGGATAAAATAAATATTTGCTATTGCTATTTGTTATTAAATGTCCAAGGTGCAATTGAGTTTGATTTCTTCTTCATTTTGGGGAGGCAAGGGAAAGATGGAATTTTAATCTCAGTCATGTATCTTCCAGTGAGTTATATCTGTAGGGGGACATGAATCTTAGACTTAAGTAGTTTATGGTGATGAATAGTGTATCACCCAACAGTTGCCATTCTCTCTGTATTCCACTTTCCTTGTGCATTTAAAAAATGGGATTTAATTACAAGTGTCTGGAATTATGATACAGATTGTTTTCTACCAATGTCCTCCAGTGATTAATATTTAACTTTTATATGAATGCTTTTTCTGGTCTCAGCAATGAGCATTATTTCAATTCTTAGACTCCATGAATGATATATCTTCTTTTAACTGTTAATTAAATGCCATTTTTCAATGGAAAAAAATGTGTACTATAATCCCACTGCTAAAAATGCATAATCATGTTATCATTTGCAAATATAGAGGCAAGTGTAAAAGGGCAAAAAATGGATGAATAAATAAATGTATTAATTTATTTATTAGTCATTGTATTCATTTATCTAGATTTCATTTTTATTCTATGCCTCCCAAGCAGCCATGTTCCATGTGGTTGGATACTATTATAATTTAATCAACAGGATACATTTTACTGGGTACTAGGAAGATTAAAAAATTAATAGTTAAGATATGGAGCCCACTATAAGATCTTAAGGCCTTACAGTATAAATGCAAAACAGACTTATGAAAAGTCATAAAGCAGAATAAGTTCCAAAGAGTAGGAACTCTGTTAGCACACAGGAGAGGAATCGCAGTAACCAAGAATGGCCCAGTAATGAATGGCTCTGAGACTTAAAATGTAGCTGGAATCTGAGGGGTAGGAGGGACTGGGAGACTGGAATCGACATATATACACATGGCTGTTGTTGTTTAGTCGCTAAGTCTTGTCTGACTCTTTCTGATCCCATGGATTGTAGCCCACCAGGCTCCTCTGCCCAAGGGATTTCCCAGGCGAGAATACTTACCATCCCCTTCTCCAGGGGCTCTTTCCAGCCCAGGGATCGAACCTGGGTCTCCTGTATTCCATGCAGATTCTTTACCATCTGATTTAGCGGTAACGCTACCCACAGATCAAACACACATCTCCTCCACGGGCAGGTGGATTCTTTACTAGCTGAGCCTCCAGGGACACCCCGTGTATATACCATTATGTATAAAATAGATGACTAATGAGAACCTCCTGGATAGCACCGGGAAGTCTACTCAAGGCTTTGGGGTGATCTAAGCAAGAAGGAAATCCAAAACAGAGGGGATATGTGTACACGTACGGCTGGTTCATTTTGTTGTACAGTAGATAGAATCAACATTGTAAAGCAACTAAACTTCTGTGTGTGTGTATGCATATAACTGGAATTTCAATAAATGAAGAAGAGCAGAGGGGACTAGAGAAGAAACCTGGAAAGGCGTGACTTTGCAGAGGAAGCTTGCAATATCTGAAATTCTAAGTATGCGACTGGCGGCCAAAAATCGAAGTTGAATTCTAGACAACCAAAATCATGGGATGTGGGTAAGGGAAAGACCTGCCTTGAATCCATTTATGTGACAACAGCCATTTAATTTTATCGTTAAACAAAAAATGCTTATAAATCAATGGCAAATAAACGGTGCATAGTATAGAATCCACTGACATAAAACCAGTACATTTAATTATAAAGTTTCGTGAAAATATAGCCATTAACTCCCATGGATTTTGGCCCCTTTCCTGCATTATTGACTATCTTGGATTTCTGAAAAAAAAAACACATGGAAAATTCATAATCTGAATTTTTAATAATAGCAGAAGTTGGGTAGTGAGCAAAGAATATGAGCTCCCTGTTTTTAAAATCTTTCTCTTTTTAGATTTATGTTAATGTAGACCATTTTAAAAATGGAGAAGGAAATGGCAACCCACTCCAGTGTTTTTGCCTGGAGAATCCCAGGGACAAGGGAGCCTGGTGGGCTGCCGTCTACGGGGTCACACAGAGTCGGACGTGACTGAAGCGACTTAGCAGCAGCAGCAGCAGACCGTTTTAAAAGTTTGTATTCAATTTGTTACCATACTGCTTCTATTTTATGTTTTGATTTTTTGGCCTCAAAGCATGTGGGACGTGAGGTCCCACATGAGACCAGGGATTAAACCCACACCCCATGCAGTGGAAGGCAAAGTCTTAACCACAGGACTGCCAGGGAAGTCCCATAACTTCATTTTTAAGCATTGCTGGAAGAGGCAGATATTCTCTTAGATCCCTGAGCAATTCCCTTACAACTCACACCACCCTTTAAGTGAGTCACACCCTCTGTGTCTTGCACTTTGCACCTCCACACAAACCGATGCCATGGGACCATTTTCAAATCCCACAGTGGCTAGGATGCTGTGTGATTTAGAGTGTAGTGGGGAAGGATTGGAGTGTGGTAACCTGAAGGGTCGAACCATCTTGACAGGGACAGAATGAAGGGACAAAATAGGTAATTCAATAGTTAATCCCACTAATGGACTATAAGCTTAAAAAAGCAAAAAAACGGGAGGCCCTGTGACTTATAAACAAAGCTGAGAGCCAAAGAATTGATGCCTTTGAGCTGTGGTGTTGGAGAAGACTCTTGAGAGTCCCTGGGACTGCAAGGAGATCCAACCAGTCCATCCTAAAGGAAATCAGTCCTGAATATTCAGTGGAAGGACAGATGTTGAAGCTGAAACTCCAATACTCTGGCCACCTGATGCAAAGAACTGACTCACTGGAAAAGACCACAATGCTGGGAAAGATTGAAGGCGGGAGGAGAAGGGACGACAGATGAGATGGTTGGATGGCATCACCAGCTCAGTGGACATGAGTTTGAGCACGCTCCGGGAGATGGTGATGGACAGGGAGGCCCAGCATGCTGCAGTCCATGGGGTCTCAAAGAGTGGAACACGACTGAGTGACTGAATTGAACTGTGAGTTAATGATAACTCAACAAAACAGGTTTGCTTCACCACAAAACCAAGCGGGCTTGCTTAGGAACAAAAGCCCATGACAGAGCACGGGACCTGCCCCCAAACAATAAAACCGTGGTGGCATGAGATCCACATCTTGTCCAGGGCGCTCAGTAAGTTAATGGTCCCTAGGACATGCTCTCTGAACACCTAAAAAGCAAAAATTTGTGGACCTAGCTTGACCATCGGAGAAGGCAATGGCATCCCACTCCGGTCCTCCTGCCTGGAGAATCCCATGGACGGAGGAGCCTGGAAGGCTGCGGTCAATGGAGTCGCTGAGGGTCGGACACGACAGAGCGACTTTACTTTCACTTTTCACTTTCATGCATTGGAGAAGGAAATGGCAACCCACTCCAGTGTTCTTGCCTGGAGAATCCCAGGGATGGGGGAGCCTGGTGGGCTGCTGTCTATGGGGTCACACAGAGTCGGACACGACTGAAGTGACTTAGTAGCAGCAGCAGCAGCTTGACCATGCAGGGACAAGAAAACTCCCCTGCTCAAGCTGGAGGAGGAGCTGATGAGGGAGGCATGACATCTACTCAAGAATGAGGGAAAA
Source organism: Bos taurus (assembly GCF_002263795.3). Taxonomy (NCBI): domain Eukaryota; kingdom Metazoa; phylum Chordata; class Mammalia; order Artiodactyla; family Bovidae; genus Bos; species Bos taurus. Next base: position 4,733,364 of record NC_082638.1, on the reverse strand, counting down.
GGTGATCTTCTCCCCCTCCCCGCTTTTCTTTGATTATAAAACTTGTAGCCAGGTGAGTTCTCAGGGTGCAGCATTTCTTGCCTGCCTGCTTGTAAGCCACAGAAGCATCCTTTTCTAATAAACCACATCTCATCTACCGTTTTGCCGTCATTGAATTCTTTTCTCTGCTGACATAAAGGACCCTGGTGCCGGAGGTCCTCGGAGTCCCCATGAAATGATAGCAACTGATTTCAGTCTTCCTCTCTTCCCATTGGGCTCAGAGGGATTAATTTCACGGCCTCTTGAGACGTTTTTATAGCAAGAGTTGCCGATGCTTCTGGTCTTTTAGCCTCTTCCTAGGACCTCTCTTGCTATCCGCCCAGCAATGGCTGGGTGACCCATCTTGCACGTTTATGCCATTTTCCAGCACAGGGTCGCCCTACTGAAGCCGTCCTCCAACAGCTTCTTGCACAGGCAAGTACTGGACGGAAAGGAGGTGAGAGAGAGACTGTGACAGAAAATGACAGCTCTGGCCCCAGAGAAGAGGCGGCACCCAAGGTGTCCAGGTAGAAACAGACCAAACGCAATGGAAGGAAGACGCTCTGTAGAGCAAACAAGTATTTCCAACCTCATTCTGTATTCACTGTATCCATACCATCGTCACTCCCAAGTGATGGAATGTGTTAGGAAGCATTGCACAGGGAATAAAAATAGCATTCTGTCCACGGCATCTCAAAACTCTGGTTTTCAAGGCCATTTTCCCCCCATCGAAACACAGGGCTTGTGCGATCTCAGTTCTCCGACGAGGAACTGAACCTGGGCTATGGCAGAGAAAGCACTCGGTTCTAACCATGGGACGGCCAGGGATGTCCCTTCGAGGTCAGAATCAGGAACTGAACCTGGGCCATGACAGAGAACCCGCTGAGTTCTAACCACTGGACCGCCAGGGAAGTCCCCTCAAGATCATTTCTGAGATCACATTTATGTGAATATCTTCCAGTACCAGCAGTTTTTTTAAAAAAAAATCATTTTATACTAGAGTGTAGTTGATTAACAATATTGTGTTAGTTTCAGGTAACAGCAAAGACATTCGGTTATACATACACAATGATCACATGTACTACTTTTCAAATTCTTCTCCTATTTAGGTTATAGAATAGTGAGCAGAGTTACCCGTGCTGTGCACTATGTCCTTGTTGATTATCTATTTTAAATATAGCACTGTAGTACCAGTAGTTCTGTTCACCATATCTGAAGCCAAGGAGACCTGCTTAATGGCTTAAAAAAAAAATATGAAGCATTGAGCTTTTGACAAGAGATAAAACTAGGAGATGTTTTTGTTCACAATCTGGGACATAAAGTATGAACACATAAACACACGCACCTTTTAAATATTCAGTTCAGTTCAGTCACTCAGTCGTGTCTGACTCTTTGCAACCCCATGAATCACAGCACGCCAGGCCTCCCTGCCCAACACCAACTCCCGGAGTTTACTCAAACTCATGTCCATCGAGTTGGTGATGCCATCCAACCATCTCATCCTCTGTCGTCCCCTTCTCCTCCTGCCCCCAATCCCTCCCAACATCAGGGTCTTTTCCAATGAGTCAACTCTTCACATCAGGTGGCCAAAGTACTGGAGTTTCAGCCTCAGCATCAGTCTTTCCAAAGAAATCCCAGGGCTGATCTCCTTCAGAATGGACTGGTTGGATCTCCTTGCAGTCCATGGGACTCTCAAGAGTCTTCTCCGACACCACAGTTCAAAAGCAGCAATTCTTCTGTGCTCAGCTTTCTTCATAGTCCAACTCTCATATCCATACACGACCACTGGAAAAACCAAAGCTTTGACCAGACAGACCTTTGTTGGCAAAGTAATGTCTCTGCTTTACAAGTGGGTTAAATAAAACAATCACTCGGTATTGGAAGAACCTTCTAACTGTGTTACATTTTCTTTTCCTTTCCCTGGAAATAGTTATTTTCACTTGTGGAGCAACTGTTTCCTCGAGGCTGTAATTCAAGGGTATGAAGCGAAATAACTCTAAACCTTTCCCTGCATTGCTGATATTGAATTGACATTTGCAGGGAATAAAAGTCTTAGTACTTTTAGTCAGAAAACTGACACTTTTGGACATTTCTTAGGAAGGTCCTGCAAATATGTCTGTAACTGTAGGCCAAGCTGGTCCTGAAGACAACTTTTAGCCTTGGGTAGCAACACAGGATTTAAGAGAAACTGCATTCAAAAACAGAAGCTTCATCACACTGCAGCCAGCTGAACCATCGGGTTGGCCAAGAAGCTTTGAGGCAACATCGTGTGGAAAAAACCCAAATGAACTTCTTGGCCAAAGCAACCGTTCGTTTCCTCTCTTATTAAACTAACACTTTGGGTCTTGGCTTCTACTGCTTTATTTAACAAAAAAGCAGCACATGCCTGAATCCGCCGATGGTTCTCTTTACAAATTTTTTTACTGGGAAGTGAGGGTGGCTGGAAGAAAGGCTAATTACTTGCTCCATGCGCTGTATCCATCAGAATGACAGCAACAGTTTGACTTTACATAATCCTTCCTTGCTTCTAGAATGTATCTCTTTGGTTGTCCCTTGTTCCTTTTTTTTTTTTTTTTTTTTAACTGACATTTATTCATTTATTTTTACTGCACTTGGCAGCTTCTGGGATCTCAGTTCCTGGACCAGGTATTGAACCTGGGTCCCCTGCAGCGGAGGTACAGAGACTCCATCGCTGGAACACGGGGGAATCCTCCCTCCGTCTGTTCTTTGTCTTTACTTTTATTGAAACAAAATTGGATCTCTCCTTGTCTCTAAGGCCCCTCAGACCAGCCCTTTCGGAAGCATATTTCTATTCCCTGCTGCTGTTGCTGCCGCTGGTAAGTCGCTTCAGTCGTGTCCGACTCTGTGCGACCCCGTAGACAGCAGCCCACCAGGCTCCCCCGTCCCTGGGATTCTCCAGGCAAGAATTCTGGAGTGGGTTGCCATTTCCTCCTCCAATGCATGAAAGTGAAGAGTGAAAGTGAAGTCGCTCAGCCTAGCCTGCTACAAAGATTCAGTAAATGGTGAGACAGTGAGAGTGTTAGTCACTTCATTCATATCCAACTCTTTTGAGACCCCATGGACTGTATGTAGCCCGCCAAGCTCCTCTGTCCATGGGATTCTTCAGGCAAGAATACTGGAGTGGGTTGCCATTGCCTCCTCCAGGGGATCTTACCAACCCAGGGATCAAACCCAGGTCTCCTGCACTGCAGGCAGATTCTTTACCATCTGAGCCACGGGGGAAGTGAGATGTTGCACGCCTTTGCTTTGTGAACATCCAAGTTACATGTTCTCCAAGGGAATGGGTGCTCAAACAAGCTTTGAACTCTATAACTAAAATGGATACACATTAAGTACAGCTACCTTTGAAATGCATGTTTTACTCAACCTCCACTTTTAGAGTTGAAGGGCGTAGGTACCGGGTAATCGGTGCTACCAGACAGAAGTATGGCCAGCCTTCTCTCCCTAGAGCACACCTGGAAAGACAAAAGCTTAAAACCTTCTACTCAGCCATTAAAAAAAAAAAAAAAAGAATGCAATCACGCCACCGGCAGCCACATGGATGGACCTAGAGATTATCGTACAAAGTGAAATGAGGCAGACAGAGAAAGATAAATACTGTACGATTTTACTCATATGTGGAATCTGAAATATGACCCAAAGGAACTTATCTGCGAAGCACAAACAGGCTCACAGCCATAAAGATCAGACTTGTGGTTGCCAACGGGAAGAGGAGGGGGAGAAGGGATGGACTCGGAGTTCAAGGTTAGCAGACGCAACTATTATATGTGGGATGGATAAACAACAAGGCCCTACTGGAGAGCGCAGGGAACTGTATTCAATCTCCTGGGATACACCACGATGGAAGAGAACATTAAGAACAAAGTGCAGACAGATAGATATACGTGTGTTAGTCGCTTAGTCGTGTCCAACTCTTTGTGACCCCCATGGACTGTAGCCCCGCCAGGATCCTCTGTCCATGGGGATTCTTCAGGCATACTGGAGTGGGTTGCCATTTCCTTCTCCAATATCGATAGATATAGATAAATAAACAGAATCACTTTGCAATACAGCAGAAATTAAACCAACGTGGCAATGCAATGATTTTTCAATGAAGAAAAGCAAACTAGACAAAAAATGCTCTAAATTATCACACAAGGTTTATAGCATTTTATTCCCAGCAACGTTTATTTGTGGATTTTTTTTTTTTTTGAAGCCATTGTGTCAGAGCTACACTATCTCTGACTTCTACAGAGACATGACAAATGGCTGCTACTATGACTCTGTCATCCCCAGCCCAAGCAGCTTTGCTGAAAATGTGACGAAAGCTTCCTAAATTCTCCATGACTTCCCAGGATCGCCGGCCTTCGAGGATGAGGTCTGAAGGCTGGGGAAAGGACCGTGGCTGAGTTCTACCGTCTGGGTGGATGGGCGGCAGAGGACCCTTCTGAAGTCCTGTCGCTAGGGCACTGCTACATAATTATCTCTGCTCAGCTCCCAATGTTTTTTTCCTTTGTCTGGGAACTGGTCTCCCTCCCGTTTATTCTCGGAAGCTGAGAATAATTAAAAAGCGATTAGTGCTCTCTCTCTACGACGATACTACAGAAATTAAATCCCAGCAGTGTTGAAAAGCGCCAGTGTGACCCAGCCCTTCCAGAGCGTGGCTGGAGCTACAGTGCAAATTTCATTCGTGTAAACAGGCCTGCCTCAAGGGTTGTTCATTCGGAACTCAAGGATTTGGATGTAAATCGCGAAAACATATGACTTATGATGACCATGACACCTTCAGCTTCTGTTCCGTCTGAGGAAGCTAATTATGTTTAACATATTAATCGGTAAAGAAGAGCATTTTGCAAAGGGTCTTTGAGAGTAGGGGATGCTTTATTGGTATTTCAGAGGTTGAATAGATGATTTTTTTGGTATTATTTCATGGGAGGTAGGTCCTTAATTGTTATACAGAATTTCTGTCAATGTTTATCTAGACAAAGAGGATTTAAAACATTTTTTTTTTAAGTTAGAGCATAGTACAGGTGATTCACAATGTTGTGTTAATTTCTACTGCACGGAAGAGTGAATCAGTTATGCTATGCTAGTCACTCAGTGGTGTCTGACTCTGCAACCCCACGGACTGTAGCCCACCAGGATCCCCTGTCCACGGGACTCTCCAGGCAAGAATACTGGAGTGGGTTGCCATTCCCTTCTCCAGGGGATCTTTGTGACTCAGGGACTGAACTCAGGTCTCCTGTACTGCAGGCAAACTCTTGCACTGCAGGTGGATTCTTTACCAGCTGAGCCACCAGGGAAGCCCCAGGTCTCACACGGATCAGCTATACATATGCATGTATCTCCTTTTCTACATCTCCTTCCCATTCAGGTGACCACAGAGCATTCAGCACAGTTCCGTGTGCTAGACAGCCGGTTCTCAGTAGCTGCTTGTTTTATACACAGTATGAGTAGTGTCTCTGCCTCAATCCCAACGTCCCAATCCATTCCACGTCCCCTTCCCCATGGGCATGCATTTGTTCTCTGCATCTGGGTCTCTCTTTCTGCTTTGCAAATGAAATCGTCTACTCCAGTTTTTCCAGATTCCAGAATGTAAGTGTTGATACAGACAAAGAGGAATTTTTTTTTTATGGGTTTGGAAGTAGAAAGTGATGAGGTCTGAATGACCTGAATTCAGGGCAATGATAGTAGCAGTCTTTAAAGGCATTCAGTTGTGCCCAAGGGATGCAACTTCCTTGGTGCTCCACTGGTTGAGACTCTGGGCTTCAACTGCAGAGGGCAAAAGTTCAATGCCTGGTTGAGGAACTAACATTCCACAAGCCATTCTGCATGGCCAAAACATTAAAAAAAAAAAATAGGATCCAAGAGAGCTTCTCATAAACACATATCCACTCTCCACCTCTCTCAGTTCCTGTGCTGACCGGCAAAGACACAAGAATTCGACAAGAAATCGTTTCTGCAGGGTTGAACATGTGGTCTCATAGACACAAGTGCAGAGCTGCTCTAAACATGGTGTAGAGGGAGGGGTCAGCCCAGCACTGCACAGGGCTCTGTGATGGTTTACTTGCTAAGTCACGTCTGACTCTTGCAACCCCACGGACTGTAACCCGCCAGGCTCCTCTGTCCGTGGGGCTTTTCCAGGCAAGATTACGGGAGTGGGTTGCCATTGCCTTCTCCAAAGGGCTCCGTGAGGAGGCAGGTAATCAACCCAGAAGATAGCAAGAGTGAAGGCTTCCCAGAAGGCTAGGGAGAGACTTTGAGGATGGGGAGGAATTACACAGGATTAAAAAAAAAAAAGTCAGAGGGAGATGTCTTTCCCAGGCAGCACAGCAAGTGAAAATGGTCAGAGGTGGATAACTGTATAGAGATTTGATAGCAACCCATTGGCTTCCAGGTTGGTGCAGTGGTTAAGAATCTGTCTTCCAATGCAGGAGATGGAAGTGACAAGGGTTTGATCCCTGAGTTGGGAAGATGCCCTGGAGGAGGAAATGGCAACCCACTCCAGTATTCTTGCCTGGAGAATCCCATGGACAGAGGAGCCTGGTGGGCTATAGTCCACAGGGTCGCAGAGAGTCTGACACGACTGAACGACTAACACACCCTATCGGCAGGACGAAAGGTCAACCAGGGCTTGAGTACCATAAGAAGGAGTTTGCAGCTTTATATCCAAGGAAATGAGGAATGATTCCTCCTGGATTTCATGGAGGAAAGACATGAAGTTCCAAGGACGGAGCAAATTAGTCTATTAAAGCATGTTGCAATGCCAGGTAAATATCAAGGACGTTAAAATTATATAAAGTTATATACACAATTATGGTGGTGGTGGTTTAGCCTCTAAGTTGTGTCCAACTCTTGCAATCCCATAGACTGTAGCCTGCCAGGCTCCTCTGTCCGTGGGGTTCTATCTATAATCCTATAATTATATAATATATTAATAGTAATATGATATATTTACACATTACTATTGACACACATCAATTATATAATATTAGTATATTAATTCAGAGTGTGCAAGGTGTGGCCAAAAAATTTAAAAATAAATACTTTTTTAAAAAATTTAAAAATAATCATTTTAAAAAATTAAAAATAATAATTTTTAAAAAATTAAATTTTTTAAAATTTAAAAATAAAAAGGTTTAAATTAAAAATTTTTTAATTATAAATAAATAAAATTTAAAATTTTTAAATAATTTTATTTGTAATATAAATTTATTTATTTTAATTGGAGGCTAATTACTTTACAATATTGTATTGGTTTTGCCATACATCAACATGAATCTGTCACAGGTGTACATGTGTTCCCCATCCTGAACCCCGCTCTCACCTGCCTCCCCATCCCATTCCTCTAAAAGAATTTCAAGACAGTGGCAGGAAAACGTTAAGCCAAGCACAAAGTCCTTATAGACATCTGTCTTTCTAAGTGCAGGTCACACGCTCAGTGAACCCAGTCCTGAAGCCCTTGGAGACTAAAGAGCTCGAGGCACGTCACGCAGGCACGTCCATCGCTGGACCCTCCTGACGGGGCTACGAGAGGATCTCAGAGACGGGAAAAGGCAGTCACCCCGACGGACACTTCTCTTGCAGGCAGTAGCAGACATTGATGTGGAAAATGAAACCAGCTGGTTAGCGACTCCTCGGGTTCAATCCCTGGTCAAGGAACTAAAGTTCCCACATGCCACGAGCCACAACGGGAAAAGCCAGCGTGCAACTAGAGGAAGCCCCGGAGACACAAAGAAGACCCCGCAGAGCCCCCTCCCCCCCAAAAAATAATAATAATCCAAGGCCGGTTAAAACAGCTGTGAAGAATGTCTAACTTGGGAAATAAAGAGAAAACAATCATACGACTTTAAGATAAGTATATTCCCAAAAGGTGGGAGAGATTTAGAAATGCACTTGAGAAAGAAAACTAGATTGAAAGAGCTTCAAATGTGAAGAATCAAGACTCAGGAATCAGTGAAAGTGAAAGTGTGAGTCACTCTGTCGTGTCCGACTCTTTGTGACCCCATGGACTGTGGCCCGCCAGGCTCCTCTGTCCATGGGGTTCTCCAGGCAAGAACAGTGAAGTGGGTTGCCATGCCCTCCTCCAGGGGGGCCTTCCCAACCCAGGGATAGAACCTAGTACCCACACTGCAGGTGGATTCTTTACTGACTAAGCCACAAGGGAAACCCATTATTATAAATAAAGAAATGTATTAATATATACGTGTGTGTGCACACACATGCTAAGTCACTTCAGTTGTGTCCGATGCTTTTCATCCTCATGGACTATAGCCCGCCAGGCTCCTCTGTCCATGGGATTCTCCAGGCAAGAATACTGGAGTGGGTTGCCATTCCCTTCTCCAGGGGATCTTCCCAACCCAGGGATCGAACCCGCAACTATGAGGTCTCCCGCATTGGCAGATGGGTTCTTTACCACTAGCGCCACCTGGGAATCCCATGTATACACACACAGAAACACACACAGAAGCACACACACACACACACACATCACTCCAAGGGAAAAAAATTCAAGGAATCATTAAAATAATTTTTGGACATAAAGGGATACTTGGAAACTTCCCTGACAGTCCAGCACTTAAGACTCCAAGCTTCCACTGTAGGAGGCATGGGTTCAATCTCTGGTTAGAGAACATATATTCTGTAAGTCGCATGGTGTGGCCAAAAATATTAATAAATAAAAATCTAGGACCTACTGTACAGCACATGGAACTCTACTCAAAACTCTCTAATGACCTACATCAGAAAAGAAGCTAAAAAAAGAGCAGGTATATGTATAAATGGAGAGGGAAATGGCAGCCCACTCCAGTACTCTTGCCTGGCAAATCCCATGGACGGAGGAGCCTGGTAGGCTGCAGTCCATGCGGTCACTGAGAGTCAGACACGACTGAGCAACTTCACTTTCACTGTTCACTTTCATGCATTGGAGAAGGAAATGGCAACCCACTCCAGTGTTCTTGCCTGGAGAATCCCAGGGACAGGGGGGCCTGGTGGGCTGCCATCTATGGGGTTGCACAGAGTCAGACATGACTGAATTGACTTAGTAGTAGCATATGTATAAATGAGACACTTGGCTGTACAGCCGAGAGTATCGTGGCACTCAAAATCAACCATAGTCCATCAACAATAAAATAATTATTAAAGGATATTTGAATTGTGTAAGATCATAAAATCTTAAATTGTAAAAATCAGAGTATATTACAGTTTCCAGAAAATACTAAACATCAGAAGAGATATTAGTATTAGGAGAAACATATAGAAGAACAAGGGATGAAAATATTGGTAACATGTTCTCCTAAAATGATATGGAACGAAGATGTTAATTAAACACAAAGTGTTTCTCTTCATGTAGAAAATGTGAAGACACACGTACCCCAGTGTTCACTGCAGCACTATTTATAATAGCTAGGACACGGAAGCAATCTAGATGTTCCATCGACAGAGGAGCGGATAAGGAAGTAGTGGTACATATACACAAGGGAATATTACTCAGCCAGGAAAAAGAACAGGGCTTCCCAGCTGGTGCTAGTGGTAAAGAACCCACCTGCCAAAATAGAAGACACAGGAGATGCAGGTTCAATCCCTGGGTCGGGAAGGAGAAGGAAATGACAACTCACTCCAGTATTCCTGCCTAGAGAATCCCATGGACAGGGCAGCCTGGCAGGGGTACAGTCCGTGGTGTCGCAAAGAGTCAGACATGACTGAAGCGACTTAGCACACGGAAGAAGGAACACGTATGAGTCAGTTGTAATGAGGCGGGGTGAACCTAGGGCCTATTTATACAGAGTAAAGTAAGATAAGGAGAAAGACAAACATATTAATGCATATATATAAATGGAATTTAGAAAGATGGTACTGGCAGGGCAGCCGTGGAGGTGCAGGTGTAGAGCCTGGATTTATTGACACAGGACGAGAACAAGAGGGCAGGAGGAGCTGAGAGGGCACCACTGAAACATGCACTGCTGCTGCTAAGTCGCGTCAGTCGTGGCCGAGTCTGTGCGACCCCATAGACGGCAGCCCACCAGGCTCCCCCGTCCCTGGGATTCTCCAGGCAAGAACACTGGAGTGGGTTGCCATTTCCTTCTCCTATGCATGAAAGTGAAGAGTGAAAGTGAAGTCACTCAGTCGTGTCCGGCTCTTCGTGATCCCATGGACTGCAGTGTAGTACTGGAGTGGGGTGTTATTAAAAAAAAAAAGAAAACAGAGAAACATTTTAAAGAATATTTGAATTGCCTAAGACCATAACATCTTGACATATAAAGAATTCAGACTATATTACAAGTTTCAGAGAATACCAAACATCAGAACAGATGCTGGTATTAGCAGAAACGTCCAGAAGAACAAGAGATGAAACCTGGTAATACACTCTTAAAAAAAAAAGGAATGAAAAAGAAGGTGCTGATTTAAACACAAGGCGTTTTCCTTTGAGTCCAAGGCAATTATAAAAACTCTTCGCTTTTCTTTCGGTTCTCAACAATCTTGCCATAACTTAGTAGAGGATAACCTTCAAAGTTAATGGAGCTTACGCCCCTAAAATTAAAGGCGTGAGAAATCGAATCCTCTTCTCCTGTGAAGTCAGGTTCACAAACATTGTCAGCCCTGTCCTTCGAACATAAGTTTCTCTTTCTCCTGGAACTTTCACACAGATAAGCATATTTTCTACCTAAAATGTTGCTGCGTGTTACAAAAAGGACACCTTTCCCATTGAATCTGACACAGTCACTGAAAACAAAGCTAGGGTCTTGTGGTAATGGGATTTCTTTTTTATCCATTTGTGTCTCCTGTACAGGGTGAAGGCAATGGCACCCCACTCCAGTACTTTTGCCTAGAAAATCCCATGGACGGAGGAGCCTGGTAGGCTGCAGTCCATGGGGTCACTAGAGTCGAACACGACTGAGCTACTTCACTTTCACTTCTCACTTTCATGCATTGGAGAAGACAATGGCAACCCACTCCAGTGTTCTTGCCTGGAGAATCCCAGGGACGGCAGAGCCTGGTGGGCTGCCATCTATGGGGTCGCACAGAGTCGGACACGACTGAAGCGACTTAGCAGCAGCAGCAGCAGCAGCAGTACAGGGTGATCCCTCGACGTGTCTTAGTTTATATAGTCAGCTTCTCACAAGTCTCCTTAGTTAACAGATATTTGTATTCTGGGCTGCCCTGGTGGCTCAGTAGTAAAGAACCCGTCTGACAATACAGCACACGTGGGTTCCGTTCCTGAGTTGGGACGATCCCCTGGAGAAGGGAATGGCTACCCACCCCAGTATTCTTGTCTGGGAAATCCCATGGACAGAGGAGCCTGGGGGGTTCCAGTTCATGGTGTGGCAAAGAGCTGGATGTGACTGGGTAACTAAATACAGAGACGACAAATGTTGAATATATGATCCTATGCTGCTGCTGCTGCTAGGTCGCTTCAGTTTGTCCGACTCTGTGCGACCCCATAGACGGCCTCCTACCAGGCTCCCCCGTCCCTGGGATTCTCCAGGCAAGAACACTGGAGTGGGTTGCCATTTCCTTCTCCAATGCATGAAAGTGAACAGTGAGAGTGAACTTGCTCAGTCATGTCTGACTCTCAGCGACCCCATGGACTGCAGCCCACCAGGCTCCTGCGTCCATGGGATTTGCCAGGCAAGAGTACTGGAGTAGGGTGCCATTGCCTTCTCCAATGTGATCCTATGCATTCTCCCAAACCCACTGATGCTGCTGCTGCTAAGTTGCTTCAGTTGTGTCCGCCTCTGTGTGACCCCATAGATAGCAGCCTACCAGGCTCCCCCATCCCTGGGATTCTCCAGGCAAGAACACTGGAGTGGGTTGCCATTTCCTTCTCCAATGCATGAAAGTGAACAGTGAGAGTGAACTTGCTCAGTCATGTCTGACTCTCAGCGACCCCATGGACTGCAGCCCACCAGGCTCCTGCGTCCATGGGATTTGCCAGGCAAGAGTACTGGAGTAGGGTGCCATTGCCTTCTCCAATGTGATCCTATGCATTCTCCCAAACCCACTGATGCTGCTGCTGCTAAGTTGCTTCAGTTGTGTCCGCCTCTGTGTGACCCCATAGATAGCAGCCTACCAGGCTCCCCCATCCCTGGGATTCTCCAGGCAAGAACACTGGAGTGGGTTGCCATTTCCTTCTCCCAAACTCACAGAACTGTACAATCCCCCCCCCCCCAAAAAAAGAACAGAAATTAAACTAGGAGGGTTCACTAATCAAAATGTATCAATACTAGTTCACGAACTGCACAAATGTGCCCCATGGACTAAGGACGTTAATAACCACAAAAACTCCTAAAAACAGGGAAGGAAAAACTCTATATGGTTGGCCCAAGTTTTCTGCAAAATTAAAACAGTTCTAAAAGATAAAATCCATTAACTGAAAACATGTGTTAATAATATTCTGACTTACTGAAACCCTCTTGAAAACCAGCTCTTAAAATGGTAACAGACACTAGCACCTTCTTGGCCGTCCAGTGGTTAAGACTCTGCGTGTCAATGCTGGGAACATGGGTCTGATCCCCGTGGGCATGAAGATTCCACATGCCATGGAGGAACAAAGCCCGTGTGCCACAAATACTGGGAACGTGTACCAGATTGGCACGTGCCCATGCTCCACAGTGAGAGAAGCTACAACAAGCAGATGCAAGAGACACAGGTTCGATCCTTGGGTCGGGAAGATGCCCTGGGGGACGAACGGGCAACCCACTCCAGTGTTCTTGCCTGGAGAATCCCCATGGGCAGAGGAGCATGGTGGGCTACAGTCCACGGGGTCAGAGAGAGTCCGACACCACTGAATCGACTTATCAGGCACACACGTGGAAGGGATGTCATGAATCCTCAGGAGCTGACACCTGCTGGACCACTATCGGAGATGCTGAGCATCTTCTGATACATCTCTGGGAGTTAGCTGAGCCTCAGACCGTCATCAAGTGAGTGAGACAAGTTGTATAGGGCAGGGTGAATGAGATTCAGACTGATTTCTCTGGTCTTTCCCAACTCTCAGCTCATGGTCACCAGGGCAGGCAAACCTCCTGTGGGTACCCTGCCCCCAAAGCGTTGCCCTCAGGAATGGCATGTCTGTCTTTCAAAGACTTGGCTCCTTTATTTTCCTTATTCTGACATGAGTCAGAGGTGGTCAGAATCAAAATATTTCTCTTGTATAAGCAGAATACACAGACCGATATGAGGTAATCCTCCTGCAGAGAGTGGTAGCCATTTCTTATACAGTCAAATATACAACCAGCCGTCCTAAACCAGAATACTCATCCAAGAGAAATAAAAGTGTGTGTCCACACCAGACTTACACCTGAATGCTCAGATCAGCTTGATTAACAAGAGGCGAACATAGACCACAGCCCAAAAGTCCAGCAGCAGTGAATGACTCACACAGGTGACAGGACTTTCATGCCTAAAATAAACATACACAAAGGGAGGGAGGGGAATCTGGGGAAGAAAAGAAACCTTGTTGCAAATTCCAAACATACAAAACCTCAGTTCAGTTCAGTCGCTCAGTTGTGTCTGACTCTTTGCGACCCCATGAATTGCAGCACGCCAGGCCTCCCTGTCCATCACCAACTCCCGGAGTTCTCTCAAACCTAGTGTGGTTGTATTTTCGGGCAAAACACATTTTAAGAATGACTCATTGCTAGATAAACAAGCGGTGAGAAAAACACAGCAAAGGCTTAAAAGACACAAAGCCTTGAAAGAACTAAATGGAGTTATAGACAAATCTGTAACTATCACGCAGGAGTTTAATGTATCTTTTCCAGTAAAGGATAAGCCTCAGCAGATAAAAATTTTACTAAGAATAGAGGATAACAGAATGATTCAATGATTCATTTGAATCATTGAATTTGTCTGCATTTGATTGCAAACACATGCTATGCTATGCTAAGTCGCTTCAGTCGTGTCCGACTCTGTGCGACCCCATAGACGGCAGCCCACCAGGCTTCCCTGCCCCTGGGATTCTCCAGGCAAGAGCACTGGAGTGGGTTGCCATTTCCTTCTCCAATGCATGAAAGTGAAAAGTGAAAGTGAAGTCGCTCAGTCATGTCCGACTCTTAGCGACCCCATGGATTGCAGCCTAACAGGCTCCTCCATCCATGGGATTTTATATATGTATATATATGTCTGTATATATATATATATACATATCTATATGTATATATATGTGTGCATTTGATATAGCAGACATATATATGTATATATATATATATTATTTTATGCATGCTAAGTCACTTCAGTCGTGTCTGACTCTCTGTGACCCCATGGACTGTAGCCCGCCAGGCTCCTCTGTCCATGGGATTCTCCAGGCAAGAATAATGCAGTGGGTTGCCACGCCCTCCTCCAGGGCATCTTCCCCACCCAGGGCTTGCACCTGTGGCTCTTACATCTCCTGCAATGGTGGGTGGTTTCTTTACCACTAGCGCCATACTGCAATAGGAATCAAAAGTACATCCTCTGTTCGGGACTTCCCTGGTGATTGAGTAGTTAAGGATCTGCCTTGCAATGCAGGGTTCGATCCCTGCTCAGGGAACTAAGATCCCATGTGCTTAGGGACAACTGAGCTTGCCCACCACAACTACTGAACCCATGAGCTACAAAAGAGAATCCGTGCACCCCAACAAAAGATCCTGAACGATGCATCAAAGAACCCACATATCACACCTAAGACCTGACCCAGCCAGATAAATAAATAAACAAATATTTTAAAAATATATAAAGAAGTACATACTCTCTGCAGGTACATCAAAGAACCCACATATCACACCTAAGACCTGATGCAGTCAAATAAATACATATTTTTAAAATATTTATCTATTAAATATGTATACATTATAAATAAATACTTTAAAATATATAGAAGTACATACTCTCTGCAGGAATACAGAAAACTATCAAACTGTGGCACCAAAAACCAAATCTTAATATATTTCAAAAGACTGAAAATAGTATACTGCAGATCTCTGACCGCCATGCAACTAACTTTGAAATCTCCATATGCTTGGAAACGTTTTGAAAGTCTGCATTATCCACAGATAAATGGGGAAAATGTCACTGAAATTAGAAAATATTTTTGAATGAATGATGTGAAGAGTACATACCAAATGTTTAGATGAGACCAGAATAGTATTGAGGGGATAAGTGTGTATTAGCGAAGAGGAAAGACTGAAAACTCACAAACTCATCGCCATCTTAAAAAGTTAAAAATTAGTAATTGAGAAGGAAGGAAATATACAGATATGAGCATTGTTTACTTTAGTAGAAAATAAGTGTCTGTGTGTGTGTGTGTGTTAGCTGCTTAGTCGTGTCTGATTCTCGGTGACCCCATAGACTGTAGCCCTCCAGGCTCCTCTGTCAACGGAATTCTCCAGGCAAGAATACTGGAGTGGGTTGCCATTTCCTTCTCCAAATAAATATATAGCAGGTTCAATTGACAAAAACAGAAGCTGGTTCTTTCTAAAGTCCAGTGAATAAACAGATCAGCAAGTCTGATCAATAGGTAGAGATGGAAGGTAGAGATAACCAAAATTAGAAGGCAATGGCACCCCACTCCAGTAGTCTTGCCTGGAAAATCCCACGGACAGAGGATCCTGGTAGGCTGCAATCCATGGTGTCGCTGGGAGTCGGACACGACTGAGCGACTTCACTTTCACTTTTCACTTTCATGCATTGGAGAAGGAAATGGCAACCCACTCCAGTGTTCTTGCCTGGAGAATCCCAGGGATGGGGGAGCCTGGTGGGCTGCCATCTATGGGGTCGCACAGAGTCAGACACGACTGAAGCGACTTAGCAGCAGTAGCAGAAGAAATGAAAAAGAGAATACCATAAGATCTTACAGCATTAAAGAGATAACAGGAAAACCATTACGATAATAATCCCCTGGAAAGATGCAACTTGAAAACAGAGAATAAATAGAATACTTGGAGTCATAGATGCATAAGACTGCTGAAATAAAAAGTGAAAAAGTGAAAGTGTTAGTCGCTCAGTCTTGTTCGACTCTTTGCAACCCCATGGACTGTAGCCCACCAGGCTCCACTGTCCATGAGATTTCCCAGGCAAGAATACAGGAGTGGGCTGCCATGGCCTCCTCTAGGGGATCTTCCTGACCCAGGGAGATTAAATCCATGTCTCCTGCATTGACAGGCAGATTCTTTACTGTCTGAGTCAGTCGAATTCCCAGTCAAATATTTCCAGAAAGAAATCGCTGGTCCACATGGGTTCATCAATGAGTGTTCTAAGGCATTCAAGGAACAAGTAATTAATTTTATTCAAACTCTTATGGATAACAGAGAAGGGAACACTCAGTAAATCATTTTATAATGCTGAGATAATCTTCATTGTAATATCTGACAAGGCAGCGTGAGGAAGAATATTACCAGGTCAGTTTCCCTCAGCAGATCCAAAAGAGAACAAAACAAAGCCTAAAGAAAATTTTAGCAAACACCTCCACTGGTGTATTAAAATAATGCTAATTATCATAACCAAGTGGGCTGTATCCCAGAATGCAAAACGCTGGTTTAACTTATTAGCGTCATTCTGAAAACCCTTCCTTACGGACTCAACTTTTATTGCATCTGCTTGCATTTCAACACGAAATGAAAAATTTCAGTGGACTCTCTGAATCAAAAGAGAAGGGAAGTAAAAAGTGCAGTTTGTCAGGAAGGATCTGATTACTTGGAAAATGAGGTTGAAAGCGGGTCACGGGAGAATGAATTCTTGTGAGCGCAGCATTGGTTCATCCTTAGAGGATTCGTAGGTGGCTCAGTGGTAAAGAACCCACCTGCTAATGCAGGAGACCCAGGTTCGATCCCTAGGCAGAGAAGATCCCCTGGAGGAGGGCATGGCAACCCACTCCAGTGTTCTTGCCTGGAGACCCCCATGGACAGAGGAGCCTGGAGGGCTACAGTCCATCGGGATGCAACTTGTCAGACACGACTGAGCGACCAAGCACACACATACACACACTGTTAATTCATTTAAGAAATTCCTTACAGCCGTCATTTTGTACAGCTTCCCTTCCAGGGAAATACAGCAGAAAGGAAAACTAGGGATCATCCCCGAATGAAACAAAGGTGCATTCCGACGTGGCCTTTTCCACCACCGCATTCAGAGAGAAAAAGTACCAATAACCAGTGGACACAAAGCTTAACCGGCCAGCTTCCCAGCAAATGGAGCTAAATCCTCCAGGGTATGAAATTCTTACCCAAGAAAAGAGAAACTTTCAACTGACGCTCAGCCAGGATCGTGGACGTGGCCACATGAAAGCTTAGTCTCCGTGGCTCCTGGGGACTTGTCGTTTTCCCAGAAGCAATCATGTTTAAGGCCATGGGATTATCTTACTCCAAATCAATGCAAGCAGAGCACATCCTCAGAACACAGGCCAGTGTGACTATTTGACTAGAGAGCAATCATAAAAGGGTTTTCCAGCTTTAGGAGAAGCAAAAAAAAAATAAAAGCACCAAAAGGCTAAAAGCACTGTCATTTCAGACCACTCGGAAACCACCCAGCTGAACAGGTTTGCAAGATCTGAGGTTCAGATATCAAGGTGGTCGCGCCAGGCCGTGCCGGGGCGTTTGTAAAATGGACACAGAAGCCCATTTTTAAAGGAAAGTCTCATCTCCTCAGGCCCCCACGGTGCTTTTGAAGGTCACAAAGGCGGGTGGGGTCCACCACCCACAGCAAACGAGATGGGCTCTTGAAACGTGGGCGACCTGCTTGATTTCTACGTGGTGTAAGCTTGGTGCTGGAAACCAGACAGAGTCACGTGCAGGGCTGAATCTCTGCTCAGCAGTTAGCCTGCCTGTGTTGGCTGGACCCACAGAGAGCAAAAGGCAGGGGCCTGTAGGCACATCTAATACAGGTGGCTAAGGAGAAGGGTTCCAGTCTACGCAGTCTTGCTTATCTGCCATGAAATCTGGCCGGCTCCCTCATCTTGCTGGTCTTTACAGTCACTTGGGGATTTTGTGAGTGAGAGTAGATGTCTATGGAGGGCAGGCTTCTTAGGTGCTCCCCACCGCCCACAGAATGATCCTGTGTCTTCCTACTCAAGTCTCTGGGGGACACCCTTTCCTGGGGTCTGGGCTGGGACCTAAACACATCCATCAAACAGAATATTGCAAAGGCAATGAGTATTACCTCTCTAACTAGCTTTTTAAATGACTCTGACTTCCATCTTACTGGGCTTCCCTGGTGACTCAGATGGTGAAGAATCCGCCTTGCCAATGCAGGAGACCCGGGTTTGATCCCTGGGTCGGGAAGATCCCTTGCAGAAGGGAGTGGCTACCCACTCCAGTATTCTTGCCTGGAGAATCCCATGGACAGAAGAGCCTGACAGGCTACAGTCCATGGGGTCGCAAAGACTCAGACATGACTGAACGACAAGCACTTTCACTTTCTGTCTTACTAGCAGACTCTCTTTCTAGCTTTGATGGCGCAAGGCACCAGGCTGGAGACACTCAACTCCATGCCAACCAGTCCTTGGTGGGGGTGGTGCTTGGTGGTTTAGTGGCCAAGTCGTGTCTGACTCTTGCAGCCCCATGGACTATAGCCTGCCAGGCTCCTCTGTCCATAAAATTCTCCTGGCAAGAATACTGGACTGGGTTGCCATTTCCTCCTCCAGGGGATCTTCCCAACTAGGGGATCAAACCCAGGTTTCCTGCATTGCAGGCAGATTCTTTAAAGACTGAGCTACGAGGGAAGCCCATGCTGGCCTCCAGCTAATGCTGAGTGATGAAGAACTCTGTCCCACAGCTCCCGGGATGCATGGAGGAGCTTGACAGCAGATCCTTCCCCAGTCAAACCTTGAGTTTAGGGCGCAAGTCCAACCAGCGCCTTGTGAGAGATGCTGGGTTTTAGGGCACAGGGAAGCTATGGTAGGACTCCTGACCCACAGAAACTATGAGATGATAAGTGGGTGCTGTTTTGGGACACCCCTTGGTGGTCTAGAGTTTAAGGCTCTGACCTCCCAATGCAAGGGACCCGGGTTTGATTCCTGGTCAGGAAACTCGGTCTCACACATGACAACTAAAAGTTCGCAAGCCACTACAGATCCTGCGTGGCACAACTAACATCTGCCATGGACAAACAAAGAAATTTATATATATTTTTAAAAAAAGATGTATTCTGCTTCAAGCCACTAAGTTTTTTTTTCACCCATGAAAATGTACACAGCCAAACCCAGAGTATTTATAGCAACCTCCTAGGTCTTCACCCCCCGCAGTGCCAAGAGATCTTTAAAGTCCTGGAAATGAAAGTGGAAATTACATCATGATCTCTGAGAAGCACCTATCCATCAAAGTCAAGATCGCATCACACAATCCACCAGCATGCTGGATAACACACCACATTTCTCAGGATTTATTACGGGTAACACACAGATTGGAACTGCAACGTAATTTTGATGAAGTCTTTCTACTTCACAACGTACAGATATGCCTTCAGGATGGGGGAAAGAATGAACTTTCCTTTTCGTTTGTAGCAAATAATGACATGGTCTTCAGGCTGCAAGGGCTGTAAGTGAATGATCCCTTCACATACCATCCAGCGGCAATCATTCAGAAGGCTAATTGCATGACACGCCCGTTCAGTTCAGTCCAGTCGCTCAGTCGTGTCCGACTCTTTGCGACCCCATGGAGCACAGCACGCCAGCCTTCCCTGTCCATCTCCAACTCCCGGAGCTTGCTCAAACTCATGTCCATTGAGTCAGTGATGCCATCCAACCATCTCATCCTCTGTCAGCCCCTTCCCCTCCCACCTTCAATCTTTCCCAGCATCAAGGTCTTTTCATATGAGTCAGTTCTTCACATCAGGTGGCCAAAGGATTGGAGTTTCATGTTCAGCATCAGTCCTTCCGGTGAATATTCAGGACTCCAAGTCATTCAGTGAGAACCTAACAAAATAATTTTCAATCATGTTTCCTCTTAGATGATACAATGCACTGAAAAACTGAAAGTTGGCTTGATGGTTACTCTATAACTGTTTAGTGCCGATGTTTGCTCCTTGGCATTGCTTTTATTACTCAAAGACACGTGTTTTTCCGTTTTTCATTTGCTACCGTACCAACACTTTCTGGTAGCTGGTGGATGTTATCAGTAATGCGACTGATAACCGGTAATGTTATCAATAATGCGATCAGTAATAAATAATGGGGCTTTCCTGGCGGCTCAGTGTTAAGGAGTCCGCCTGCCAATGAAGAAGACGGGGGTTCCATCACTCATCTGGGAAGATCCTACATGCCTCAGACCAACAAAGCCCGTGCGTCACAACTGTTGAGCCTGTGCTCTAGAGCGTGGGGGGCCACGACTACTGAGTTCACACGTCACAAGTACTGAAGTCAGTGATTCCTGGAGCCTGCGCTCCAGACAAGAGAAGCCCCCACAATCAGAAGCCCCTGCACCCCAACTAGAGACTACCCCCCGCTCACCACAACTAGAGAAAAAGCCCGCACAAAGTCCCAGCACAGCCAACAATAAATAAGGAAATCATAGAATTTAATGTATGAACAATGATGACCAGTATGATGAGAATTTCCCCAAGTCACATGAGTGAGGGGAGGGGGAGTGGTTAGAAATGGAGGGTTCTATTCAAACATTCTTATCTCAAATCTAAAAATATGGCTTACCACTCTTGTACGTGGCGTGTTTTTGTGACAGATTCCAATGGTTTATATTATTCTTTTTTTTTTTCCAAAAAAAATCTGTCTTCCCGAATGCTAATGCCAACAGCTAAGTTGTATTTTCTGACCATCCAAGAAGACCCCACCACTGACTGCAGCTGAATTCCTTTCCACATTATTATAGACTATGGGAAAGCATTATTGTTTTCCCTTCGGCTTCACTGATAGCTCAGTTGGTAAAGAATCCACCTGCAATGCAGGAGACTCCAGTTCGATTCCTGGGTCAGGAAGATCTGCTGGAGAAGGGATAGGCTACCCACTCCAGTATTCTTGAGCTTCCCTGGTGGCTCAGCTGGTAAAGAATCCACTGGCAATGCGGGAGACCTGGGTTCAACCTCTGGGTTGGGAAGATCCCCTGGAGAAGGGAACGGCTACCCACTCCAGTATTCTGGCCTGGAGAATCCCATGGACTGTATAGTCCATGGGGTCGCAAAGAATCAGGCACGACTGAGCAACTTTCTTTTGCTAAACCAGCTGTTTATCAGTTATGAGACAGGAAAGATATGGCAATTGCCGTTTTCTTTTTCTTACCTTGACATATAAAGTCTGAAATCATCAGAAAAAAAGTAACATTCAATTAAGGTAGTGTTATTAGCTACTAAGCGGAAACTTGCAAACCTTTCTTTTTTTTCAAAATGCCAGCATGTTGAACACTGTTACCAACATCCTTGTGTGGTTTCTTCTGTAAAACCGGTTCCTGTATTATACTAATGAGCAGAAATGTATCAGAAGTCACATTCCTACCTTTCCAAATGTTGTACCATTAAAATTTTAAATTTGTGGTGCTTAAAAATGCAATTACACAGTAGGTGGAAGGGGAATGTAGGATGAGATGTATCACATGCTTGGAGGATGCGTGAATGAAGGTACCCTGAAAGGTAAGTCAGACCCGTCTAAATGTGTAATACGAGGGACCCTGCCTGGTTGTCCAGCGGCCAAGATTCCAAGGTTGTAATCACGGGGCCTGGGTTGGATCCCTGGCCGAGGAACTGGACCCTGAATGTGACAATGAAGATTGTGTTCTTCAACTAAAAAAGATCCCACTTGGCGCAACTAAACATCTGACATGGTGCAGTGGAGATCAAAGATCCCACATACCTCAACCAAGACC
Source organism: Bos taurus (assembly GCF_002263795.3). Taxonomy (NCBI): domain Eukaryota; kingdom Metazoa; phylum Chordata; class Mammalia; order Artiodactyla; family Bovidae; genus Bos; species Bos taurus. The sequence goes on along the minus strand of NC_082638.1, from coordinate 4,711,564 downwards.
CAGTGCAGCCAAATGAGTAAAATAAAAATTTTTAAGTGTTGTTAAAATATATATATATAAAGCAAATAATCACAGATTAGATGTTTTCGGAAATTACCTACTATAGAGCATGTGTTAGTTGCTCAGTCGTGTCTGACTCTTTGTGACCCCATGGGCTGTATGTAGCCTGCCAGGCTCCTGCTCTGTCCACGGGATTTTTCAGGCAAGAAGACTGGAGTGGGTTGCCACTCCCTTCTCCAGCAGATCTTCACAGCCCAGGAGTCGAATCCGGGTCTCCTGCATTGCAGGCATATTCTTTACTGTCTGAGAAACTGAGAGGTAGAGGGTTTGCCATGGACTGAACTGTACACGTCCTAAATGCATAGAGGAAAGCCATAACTCCCCCATGCGCTGGTATTTAAAGACGGAGGACTTTGGGAGGTGGTCAGGGTTACAGCAGGTCATGAGGATGGGCCCCCCTCCATGGGATTAGTGTCCTTATAAGAAGAGATAACAGAGAGCTTACTCTCTCTCTCTCGCCATCTCTCTCTTCCCTGCGTGAGGACACAGCAAGAAGGCAGCCAGCGCAAGCCAGCAAGAGGGTCCCCAGCCTCATTTTCAGTTATGGCAAAGCTGCCAGACATCAGTCGACAACGATTCACTTCCTCTGTGTTTCATCTTCTCTGACACTTGTCAACAGTGCTCAGCTAAATGGGGAAGGCGGTCATTATTTCATCAAGAGCACTTTTTGTCAAACTTCCGAATACACGATTAATTTTTTTTTCTTTGTTGCTGATTTAATGTGCTACACCCAAACTCTGTAATTTTGCAAATACAGTTTTCTTCTCCCGGAAGCTGTGTGGTTTAATACTATAAAGAGGAAGGCACTCACAAGGCAGTAGAAAAGGGCTTAGTTTGAGTTTTCAACCTCGTGTATGATCTTAAATCAGTGTTTTAACTGCTATGAAAAACAAGTGGATGACCTGTCTGTGAAATATCTGCCCACATGTGAATCCATGTTGAAACTCCAATACTCTGGGCCACCTGATGCAAAGACCTGGCTCATTGGAAAAGACCCTGATGCTGGGAAAGATTGAAGGCAGGAGGAGAAGGGGACGACAGAGGATGAGATGGTTGGATGGCATCACCGGCGAGATGGACAGGAGTTTGAGCAAGCTCTGGGAGTTGGTGATGGACAGGGAGACCTGGTGTGCTGCAGTCCATGTGGTAGCAAAGAGTTGGACATGACTGAGTGACTGAACTGAACTGATGTGAATCCATGGAAGAAATCTCTCGGTAATGGTAAAACTCTACACAAGTATGAAGTTCTCTGGTTACAGCTATTAATGTCATTGGCATTATTATTAGAAGCCATATCTAGAATCCATTCTAATGACTTGCACTTTCTCAGTCAATAACAGCGTGCTCTTCCAAAGAGACTCTGTTTATTATGCACATGGAATATAATTGCATTTTTGATGTTCAGATGATTTTCAAAATCATTAAAAGACCATTGCAGACTCAAGCACTCTGTCTGCCGTGCACTTCATCAAATGCTTGATACGATGCATATGAACCAATCATTTATGTCCCTTTTTTGGGGGGTAGTTAACCTCTCATCAAGCTGATGGTGCAGTCCACCGAACGCATTAGCCATGACTAGTTATTAATCTTATAACCTTTTCTAATTAATAGAATAAGCTGTAAAATGAAGATAAATTGAACGTATCCAAGGGTGAAATACATTCAGGCACTAAATGCATACTTACACAGAAAAAAATAACCTATGAATCCTTCACACGTGGGCGGGGGCAGGGGGCAGGGAAGCTGGCTTGTCTCGTTTTATAGACAGAACTCGAACACGCAAACAAACCCTTTTGTCCCTGGCTTCTCTGTGTCTTCTTACACGATGCTCCTGAAATTGCAGAGAAGTACTGTAAACATAGTCACTATTGTTCTTTATTTTATACAGCTCTCCTTGGAAGGATCCCAGAGTTGCTGGATAAACAGAAAAACACTGAGAAGTAGCAAAGAGCCACACACACATTTGTAGCAGGAAAACATGCACAGGAAAAAAAAATCATAAAGAGTTGAAAAGAAGTAAGAGAGGAGAATAGTAAAAATGAAGACGATTTAAGTGCTGGCAGGGGTGAATACTGATGTCTTTGGAACAACTGCAATATATTAAAGGGGTGTGTTTTGGTTTTTTCTAAAAGCAGCGTCTGAGAAACAGAGCTCCTTACGTCAAAAATGTAGGATCCCACATGCTGCATAGCATGGCCAAAAGAGAAAAAAAAAAAAAAAACCAGTATCTAGGCAGCATGCTTCCGTAATCAGGACACACTTAAGGCAACATCACTTCCCAGGTGGTTTTAGCAGTAACGAACCCGTCTGCCAATGCACGAGACATCAGAGATGCGGGTTCGATCCCCGAGTCAGAAAGATTCCCTGGAGGAGGGCATGTCTCCCCACTCCAGTACTGTCGCCTGGAGAAGCCCATGGACAGAGGAGCCTGGCGGGCAGATTGCAAAGAGTCAGACATGACTGAAAGACAAAACAGCCAGTTAGCCACTAATGCAATATTAATGGAAGATACCACCACCCTGTCCCCCAACTTCTTCCCAGGCAGAAGAGTTTTTTTTGGAGAATTCCTCCTCCTTCTCAGTGTGTGTCTGGAGAGAAGTCTACGACCCTCTCCCCTCCCCTACCATAGCTGGCCAATCGTTCTAGCACCCAACCCGAAAGGTAGCATCGTGGACTCTTAGGAAATAAGAAAAAACATGTTTATGAATTATTTGGCTTCAGCGGGTCTCAGCTGCATCCCACGGTTTCTCTGGCTGTAGTGTGTGCGCTGTGGAGTATGAGGGCAGAGTCGCCCCCATGGCATGCAGGATCTTGGTTCCCTGAATCAGGGATCCAAGCTGTGTCTCCTGAATTAAAAGGTGGACCCTTCACCACTGGACCACCAGAGAATTCCTGAGAATGTTTATATTAATCAGAAGGGCCAGAAGCAGTGGTAATTCTACATGATGAACAGAAATATATAAAAGTCTCTCTCCAGTCATTTTAACATTCAGCCTCAAATCTAGCATCATGAGCTAATAGAAAAGACAATCTTAGAACTTTTTCTCGTAACCAGAGGGCTTCCTGGGTGGCTCAGTGGTAAAGAATCTGCCTTCCAATGCAGGAGATGCGGGTTCGATCCCTGGGTCAGGAAGATTCCCTGGAGGAGGGCATGGCAACCCACGCCAAGTACTCTTGCCTAGGGAATCCCATGGACAGAGGAGCCTGGTATGCTATGCTCCATGGGGTTGCAAAGAGTCTGATTGACAACAGAGTACACATGCACACACTTAGCCTCTGTAATCAATAGAAATTGATGAGAGGAAAGATGCAAAAATGCAGACAAGGCTTTATTTGGGCCCCTGCAGCAGCAACATGGAGGGGAGGGAGAACAAAAAACGGGGTCCCTTGGTTGCTAATGGAGGTCCCTAATGGAGGTGAGCTGGTTCCTCTTACGAACACAGGTAGGGGCATGTCCTGGGGTCAGGCTGGAGGCGTGGCTTAGGTGCTGTGCCCATCCTGTAGGTGGTATTGTGTGCGGGGGGCACACACAGTACCCTGCTTTTGCTCCAGACTCCTTAGAAGTGGCAGTTGAGTTTTTTGGTCTTTTTTTCAGATCGTTTGTCCAGAATTCACTCTACGTGCGCATGCGTGCAGGCTTCCCAGGAGGAACTCAAGGTAAAGAACCTGCTTGTCAATGCAGGAGGCGTAAAAGACATGAGTTCAATCCATGGGTCAGGAAGATCCCCTGGAGGAGGGCCTGGCAACCCATGCCAAGCATTCTTGCCTGGAGAATCGCATGGACAGTGGAGCCTGACAGGCTACAGTCCATGGGGTCGCAGAGTCAGACACGACTGACGCGACTGAACACGCACGCATACATGTGAATGCAGTTATTTTTAGTCCCGTACAGTTTCTTTGCATTGTGGCAAAGGATCCCACATCTCAGACCATCTCAGTGCCGGTCCATCAGGAGGACCACACACAGGCCGCGTGTGAAGAAGTGAAATTAAAGTGAAAGTCGCTCAGTCGTGTCTGACTCTTTGCGACCCCATGGACTACAGAGTCCATGGAATTCTCCAGGCCAGAATACCAGAGTGGGGTCGCCATTCCATTCTCCAGGAGATCTTCTCAACCCAGGGACTTAACCCATGTCTCCCACATTGCAGGCAGTTTCTTTACCAGCTGAGCCACCAGGGAAGCCCAAGAATACTAGGGTGGATAGCCTATCCCTTCTCCAGGGGATCTTCCCAACCCAGGAATCGAACCAGAGTCTCCTGCATTGCAGGGGGATTCTTTACCAGCTGAGCCACCAGGGAAGTGCAAGAACACTGGAGTGGGTAGCTGTTCTGTTCTCCAGGGGATCTTCCCAACCCTGGGACTGAACCCAAGTTTCCCACATTGCAGGCAGATTCTTTACCAGCTGAGCCACCAGGGAAGCCCAAGAGTACTGGAGTACATACATTTCATCTCCATCTTCATGTAGCCCTGTTCTCTGCGGCCAACCCAGAGCCGTCTGGGACGTTAGCACACAGACCCTGAAGTTTCTTGTTCTCCGTGGACTCACTCCCTGCTTAAACTCCCAAACTACATCTTTTACAGACAGGCTGAATATTGAGGACGAAAATCAAGAAGAATCAAATCATATGTTCAAAAATGGTTGAAGACAACACGAAACACCATATTCCAGTGTTTTTCCTCTCTCATCCAAAAAAAAAACGTCATCATGGGGACTTGCTTGGTGGTCCAGGGGATAAGAATCTGCCTGCCAATGCAGGGGCAAAGGGGCTGGTCCAACCCCTGGTCAGGGAAGATGCCACCTGCCTCAAGGGAATGAAGCTGTGTCACAACTACTGAGCCTGTGCTCGTCTAGAGCTCAACACAACTGGAGAAATTCTGAGAGAAGTAATGAAGACCCAGCACAGCCGAAAACGAATCAGTAAATAATTAAATTTAAAAGAATACATGCTGCAAAGCTGGGGATTCGGGTTTGAGTCCCTGATCAGGGAGGATCCTACTAAGCCTGCCTGCCACAGCTACTGAGTCCACGGGTCACAACTAGAGAGTCCAGGAGCCAAAACAAAAGGCCTCATGTGATGAAACCAAGACCCAAAGCAATAAATAACTACAAATATTTTTTTAAATGTCATGATTAGCAGAAATACACCAAACGCTGCCCTCTTTGCTCTTCGCCCTAAATGGCTTTAGTCTCTCTTTGTTTGTGTCATAGTGACAGATGAGTTCAATTTTCACACTGGTACTGTAGAATATGTCACACCGCCACCCCAGACTTAATTTTCCCTTGGGTTTTCCCAGAAATGAAGATGTAATCATGTAGACTTTACGCATATGCTTTTATCACGTACGGATGTGAGAGCAGGACCATAAGGAAGGCTGAACGCCGAAGAATGGATGCTTTTGAACTGTGGTGTTGGAGAAGACTCTCAAGGGGCCCTTGGACTGCAAGGAGATCCAACCAGTCCATCCTAAAGGACATCAGTCCTGAATATTCATTGGAAGGACTGATGCTGAAGGTGAAGCTCTAATACTTTGGCCACCTCATGCGAAGAGTTGACTCATTGGAAAAGACTGTGATGCTGGGAGGGATTGGGGGCAGGAGGAGGAAGGGATGACAGAGGATGAGATGGCTGGATGGCATCACCTACTCAATGGACATGAATTTGAGTGAACTCTGGGAGTTGGTGATGGACAGGGAGGCCTGGTGTGCTGTGATTCATGGGGTCGCAAAGAGTCGGACACGACTGAGTGACTGAACTGAACTGAACTGAATGACTCAATAGGTAAAGAATCCACGTGCAATGCAGGAGATGTGGGTTCGGTCCCTGGGGTGGAAAGATCCCCAGGAGAAGGAAATGGCAACCCACTCCAGTATTCTGGCCTGGAGAATCCTATGGACAGAGGAGCCTGGCGTGCTGCAGTCCACAGGGTCGCAAAGAGTCGGACACGACCGAGCGACTGAACCACAACTTTTCGAAAAGTTCTTGGCAGCCATGCTAAGATGTTATCCAACACAAACTCTCACCAGCACCCTGACTTCAGCACTGGAATGTGTATGACTCCTGTCAAGCACGTAGGAAGGCACTGGACACACGTTTAGGGAACAGACCTTCCTAAGGTTGGCTTCTGACGTGCACGTCGTATTCCCCTCTCCTGTCCTACTTCATCTTCCTCTCATCATTATTTGCTGTGTGCTGAAGGTCTGTGTCCCTCAGAGCGAGATCCACAGGTTGAAGCCCTCACCTGCAACGTGAGGGCATCTGGAGGTGGTACGCTTGGGAGGTCACGAGGTCATGAGGGTGGAGCCCCATGAACAGAATTAGTGTCCTTATAAGAGAGACCCCCAGAGAGCTCCCTGGCAATTTCCACCATGTGAGGACGCCCTGCGAAGCCGACCATCTATGAACCAGGAGGAGAAGTATCACCAGGACCCATATCAGCTGGGTCTTGGTCTTGGACTTTCTGCTTCCAAACAGATGAGAAAGAGATGCTTTTTTATAGGTCCCCAGTCTACAGTACATTCTCTCATAGCACCCTGAAACAAGCTAAAGCATCATATAATCAAACAATATAGAGGGCTTCCCTGGCAGTCCGGAGGCTAAGACTTTGTGTTCCCACTGCAGAGGACCTGGGTTCCATCCCTGATCAGGGAAATAGGTCCCACGTGCTGCAACTCAACACCTTCATGCTGCAACTAAGATGCACAACAGCCAAATACATCAATCAATTAAAAAAAAATTACTGGACATTTTTAGGACCAGTATCTTGGAAAGTTCTTACAGCAGTTCAGCGTCTTTAAGTCTTGTAATCGACATCTTAGAACGTTCACGCCAAGGTAAACCAGGTGGACAAGTTTCACCATGGGGAGACCCCGTGATGCCTGCCACCTAGGTCCTCATCTGGGACCTCAGCTGTCTCTGTGGACAATGACAAAAAGTGGAATCACAGGCATGATCCCCTTAAGTCATAAGTCACACAAGCACCTGCACAAAATTTCTCTGTGGTCCTGAAAAAAAAAAAAAACAAAAACAGGAATTCTGTTAGATCAAAGCTCACCCATCACTGTTGAGCTTTCAGGCGAGTTAAAGATAAGACTGTCTGGGCTTGGGGTTGTGGGGGTAGTTGGTTTACGCCCCAGGATCAAGAAGGTGGCGTCACAGCGATTGTGTGTCTCTAATTTCTTTTTTATGACAAGCCCCAGTTTCAAAACAAGAACCACCTACAATACATCTTTGTGTCTGTCCGGCTTCACACAGGGTGGACGTTAAGGGGAAACAAAAATCCCGAGTGCTTCACATTAAACTGGGGACTCAGTGGGATCTCTCTACTTTCACCGAAATCTAAAGAATCTGTGATGTTTTCCACAGTCAACCAAAGAACCTAACCGTGTCTATGTCATTAAAAAACAGGAATAACAAAAGTGCAGCAGAAAAATCTCTGCCTTCTGGTGAATCCTTGAAGGTTATGTGTTTGATGGTGGCTTTTTGTCCAACTCAGAAAATGTCATCGTTATTGATGATGATCTAAAGGAAATCATTTTTCATCCGGGACACAGGAGAAAGATAAGAAAATAGAGGCTGTTCACTTTGCTAATGTCTTTTATATTTTTGGCAAAACAATTGATGAGTTTCTCTGGGAGAATAGGAAAGTAAAGGTTAGCAAGCCAAAGGTTAACGGGATCAGTGTAAAGAGTTGCGCGGTTTTCGACTGCATTTCTTTCCAAATATTTTGAAGGCTTCCTGAAATGATTTTCTGACACACATTTCGGGGAAGGGAAAAAAAGAAAAGAGTGCACATCTGTATTCTCAGAATAAAGATGACAAGTGGCACATCCTTCTTGGAATATGTGAGCTGATGGTTTTGCCCTCGGGAATAAAAACACACGTGTGGACCATATTATCTGGGCGCCATAGCAACAGTAGGCCAATGATCAAGACAGGATGCGGTTCAGAGGGTCGGGCTGCGGTGTCGTTTCTGAAAACAGCTCAGGCTTCAACACGGCTCTGCGTGGACATCCGTAGGAATCAGGACACCGAGTTCAACGCCCTGGAGCTCCCAAGGCTGCTTTGTCATGCTGAGCGGGGACCCTGGGCAGGAACAAAGCGACACAGGAAGAGAAAAGGCATGCCTGTGTGGGAGCTTAGCTCATTCGCATTAGATTCCCTGGCTGCTGGAAGAAACCGCTGCACACATTCAGGGGCTGAAATCAACACACAATGTAACATCTTACTCCTCTGGAGGTCGTAAGTGTGAAAGGAGTGTTAAAGGCATAAAATTAAGGTGCTGGCAGACTGGCATTTCCTTCCAGAGGCTCGGGATTGGAGGCCAAGGTGTCCATTTCCTAGCTTTTCGCTGCTTCTCGATGCTACCCACGTTCTTTGACTCCAGGTCCCGTTATTAGTCTTTTTTATTTAATATTTATTTATTTGGCTGTGCCAGGTCTTAACGACAGCAGACAGGACCTTCGATCTTGCAACAAAGCAAGCGGGACCTTTAGTTGTGTCTTGAGGGATCTTTAGTTTTGGCTAAAGATTCAAACTCGTAGTGGCAGCATGTGAGATCTAGCTCCCTGACCAGGGATAGAACCTTGTATTGGGAGCATGGAGTCTTAGCCACTGGACCACCAGGGAAGTCCCCGGGTCATGCTTTTTGCTGATCTCTGCTTCCATCCTCACAGCTCCTTCTCTGACTCTGAACCTCCTGCCTCCCTCTTACAAGGACCCTTGCGGAATTAAGCCGGGATAGCCTCTACACAATGCAAGTTCCTTAACTTTCTCACACCTTCAAAGTCCCGTTCACAAGTAACTTCTTCCAGAGGCTCGGGATTGGGGATCAAGGGGTCCATGCAAGGTAACTTCTTCACAGGTTTTGAGGATTCAAACATGGACATCTTTGAGGCCAGGGGAGGGGTCGTTTTTTCTGCTTATCGTCTTGCTCTAATGGGACTACTCGAAGATTTCCTGTTTCCCCCAGAGGATATTGACAGGATACTTCCTAACTTGATTCATTGAGTGAATTCTCACCACAGCTTGATATTATGCCTCTAGGTCTTCCCTTGGTGAAATTTCCAGCCATTTTTTTTTTAACCTCATGAAAATGCACTCTCTTTCCCTTTTCTGAATCTTGGCTTCCAGACCGCCACACTGCTCATATGAAAACATGCTGTCATCCAGGAGTCCTTTCTGGCCACCCACTCGCAAGCTGAATTTTTTCTCAGACAACTCCCTTTCAGATGCCATTTCTATCTTCCATTGCTGCCATTGAGGTGCAAGGTAGATTTCCAATATCAGACTCGAGGACATCTTCCCATCATTCCTATTTGGGTCAACTTTTTCCCCCCACCCCCGAGCCCAGTGACTAACTCACTCATTCACAGGTTCATTCATTCAACAAATACCTATGGAGCACACACTACATAAAATGAACAGTTCTAGGTGCTCAAACAAGTTGATGCATCTACAAGGGAATGAATGCATTAACCACTCCAATACCTTGGCCACCTGATGCCAACAGCTGACTCAATGGAAGAAAACCCTGATACTGGGTAAGACTGGAGGCAGAAGGAGAAGAGGGCGACAGAGCGTGAGATGGTTGGTTGGCATCACCGAGTCAATGGACATGTTCTTAGGCAAACTCCGGGAGATGGTGAGGGACAGGGAGGCCTGAAGTCTGTGTGGTCACAAAGATTCAGACACGAGTTGGCAAGTGAATAACAACAAAATGCTAATGAGAGGCTGTCAGCATAAATGTTCCTGGCTTAACTTGGAACCTTCTCTCTAGAAGCACTTACGTGAAAAAAAATAACCTCTATGGATATCATAACCCAAAACATATGGATGACACTATTTTCTACGCTTTGGAATAGGTTATATAGTCTATTAAATTGCTTATTACATCCTTCACGATGAATATTCAAGGGACATGGTGCGCATGAGCGTGGTCAGTTCTAGCCGACTCTTTGCGACCCTGTGGACCATAGCCCAACAGGTTCCTCTGTTCATGGGATTCTCCAGGCAAGAATTCTGGAGTAGGTGCCATTCCTTTCTCCAGGGGTATCTTTCCAACTCAGAGATGGAACGTGCGTCTCCTGTATTGCAGGCAGATTATTTAGCACTGAGGCACCTGGGAAGTTTCAAAAGACATTAGAAATCATTTATTATTTTCATAAGAGTTGTGTCAGAGGAGCAATGTGCAAGAAATTTGCCTGTTTGCCTTACCAGCAAGTTATAAGCTACATGGTGGCATGCCATGTGGAGAGAATCCATTTCTTTTCGTAATACTTTGGAAAAATGGCAAAGCAATGCCTATACACCTCCTTAACAAAAATTGTAGACAAAGTGTGTGTGTGTCTCTATGTCTACATCTATAATCTTCCCCATGATAAGAAACTTTTTTAAAATTGGCAACTGGATGTACTTCACCTGTCAAGATTTTACTCAGTGGACGTTCCATTGAGACCTGTACTGATCTGTGCATTACCTGTCCAAAAGCTTTGAGAAGGTGTCAGCACACCTGGTTAGGTAGCATCACCGACTCAGTGCACATCAACTTGAGCAAACTCTGGGGGACAGTGGAGGACAGAGGAACGTGGCACGCTTTGGTCTATGGGGTTGCAAAGAATCAGACTGAGTGACTGAAGAACATCAACAAACAGCATGCAAACCCCCAGCTGGCTTGAAGCATGGTTATTGCATTTGTAAAGGGTGTTGGTTTGTTCCAGAGTCTTCCAAGAGGGCCTGGAGAAAGACTGCCTCTCAATTTTAAACCGAGAAAAAGAATTTTGCATTGATTAGAACATACACCTTTAATAAGTACCTAAAATGGATTTCATTGACTCTGTGCATGCCCAAGATAACAGAATGATTAAATGCAAATAAATCACAGGAGAAATACAGAAAATATACAAAAAATGAATTCCTTGATCTACTCTTCCAACTACTATTTCTTTTATTTCACTTTTTTATTCTTTCTCTTTGTATTACCTCCATCAGTTCAGTTCAGTTGCTCAGTCCGGTCTGACTCTTTGCGACCCCATGGACTGCAGCACACCAGGCCTCCCTATCCATCACCATCTCCCGGAGCTTGCTCAAATTCATGTCCATCGAGTCGATGATGCCATCCAACCATCTCATCCTCTATCGCCCCCTTCTCCTCCCGCCTTCAGTCTTTCCCAGCATCAGGGTCTTTTCCAATGAGTTGGCTCTTTGCATCAGGAGGTCACAGTACTGGAGCTTCAGCTTCAGCATCAGACCTTCCAATGAATATTACCTTCTTATTTCTTATTAATGAAAGACAGAGCCCCCGTTCAAGAAACAAGTAATTCCTCTCTTTCTTGGTCTTGTCTGCCATTTCCAGCAACGTGGATGGACCTAGAGCTTGTCATATTGAGTGAAGGAAGAGAGAGAAGGACAAATACCATATGATATTGCTTAAATGTGGAACATTAAAAAATGGCAGAAATGAACCTATTGACCTAACAGAAACTGTGTTACAGGCGTAGAAAACAAACTTATGGGTACTGGGGAATAAGAGGGGAGAGGGAAAAATTGGAAGATGGGGATTGACATACACACATTTGTGGCTGAATGTGCTCAGTCACGTCTGACTCTTTGTGACCCCATGGACTATACAGTCCATGGAATTCTCCAGGCCAGAATACTGGAGTGGGTAGCTGTTCCCTTCTCCAGGGGATCTTCCCAACCCAGGGATCGAACTCAGGGCTCCCGCACTGCGGGCGGATTCTTTACCAGCTGAGCCGCCAGGGAAGCCCTATCTCAGATTGTCATACTGAGTGACGTAAGACAAATGTCATAAGACACAGCTTACATGTTGAATCTAAAAAAAATCCTACAAATGAACTTATTTACAAAACAGAAATAGACCGATAGACATAGAAAACAAACTTGTGTGTACTGGGGGGGTAAAGAGGGGAGGGATAAATTGGGAGCTTGGGATTGACACACACACACTACTACATATAAACCAGGTAACTAATGGGGACCTACTGCACAGCACAGGGAACTCGACTCCATACCGTGTAACGGCGTAAATGGGAAAACATCCAGAAAAGAGTGGATAGATGTCTACGTGTCACTGATGCACATTGCTGTACCCCTGAAACTAACAACATTATAAATCAACTATACTCCCCAGTGGAAAAAAGCTTTACAAAAATGCTTTCAGAGTGCCAGTCACTGGCCTCTGAGTTGGTTCAGACTCCTCTGTGTTTTCACTGTGAGGGGATACAGCCTGAAGAATGAAGTACCACCTGGAGGCATACAGCCCAATTCAGAGCATCCACGGGGTTCTGCATGGATTCTGAAGACTGCAGTCCAGTTTTCTGCTAGAGCTACATCCTGGCTCTGCTCGTGAGGACTTCAAAGATTAGGGGTACATGAAGCAACCAAAAATGTCCCAGGCACGTGTGGACTGGTAAGTGTCCAAGAGGAAGAACCATGCAACATTCTCAGCTAGAGCATCTGTGCTTCGGTATAAACCTTGGAATAAAAATGGAGAATGTGAGCAAATGCCCTCACAGTCCACATCTGACCTATATACCACACCGGCTGCTGTAGCAGATGGCTTTAGGAAGTCTATCAAGTGGTGTCTCGGATGGTAAAGAATCTGCCTGCAATCTAGAGACCTGGGTTCGATCCCTGGGTCATGAAGATCCCCTGGAGGAGGGCATGGCAACTCACTCCAGTATTCTTGCCTGGAGAATCCCACGGACAGAGGAGTCTGGTGGGCTACAGTCCATGGGGGTCGCAAAGCCCACTATTAAGGATACTCACATTGAAAGGCTAAATGTTCCAGAATGAAAAGATTTTGCATGTTGCCCTCTGGATCGAAGGATCCATTCTACAAAAAGATGCACACCCATGGCTGATTCATGTGTATGGCAAAAACCACCACAATATTGTAAAGTAATTGGGCTTCCCTGGTGGCTCAGAGGTTAAAGCGTCTGCCTCCAATGTGGGAGACCCGGGTTTGATCCCTGGGTCAGGAAGATCCCCTGGAGAAGGAAATGGTAGCCCACTGTAGTATTCTTGCCTGGAGAATCCCATGGACGGAGAAGCCTGGTAGACTACAGTCCATGGGGTCGCAAAGAGTCGTAAAGTAATTAGCCTCCAATTAAAATTTTTTTAAAAAGATACTGAGAAGGTACACGTGGAGTGGATACTGGGAGAAACACGACACGGAGTAGACAGCTGAGAAGAGATTATTGTACGTCTCCAGAAGAAAAGGATAATCATGACTGACTGAGGGTGTCACCTGCCTCAGACCCTGTGTCCTGCAGGTGGAAGTTCTGATGTTGGCAGGTGTCAATTACTGTGACCTTGCCGGGGAGGTCAAGGTCATCAGAAGATTCTTCAGATCTTGCGAGAAAGATTTGAAGAGATGAAGCCACGTGCCCAGGGTCACACAGGCAGCGTAGGAACAACCAAGAATTTGAACCAAAGACTGTGAACGGAGCTCGGGTCTCGGTCATGCCAACTTTGGGGGCCACGTGTCTTAGATCACGTGGTGCTGCTGGGCAGTGGGGGTGGTGGTGAGAGACGGAAGACCACGTGGTGTGACACTGTCTACCTTCCCCCCAGAAAACTCCACGTACCCTGCTTCCTAGTTCCTATTTTCTCAGGAAGGCGGAGAGGCAACACGGGCCTGTTCTAGCCAAGCAGAAATGGAGGGATGAGGAGGAAAAATGAAACTCTTGGCAATACCAGCCTCCGAGCAGAAGGGATGGCTAGCACCCTGTGAGGGACAGCGTGAGGTCGTGAGGAATCGGGGTGCCTTTTACCTCTCCAAGGCTGACATACCTGGATGGATGAATAAGCTAACCTAAAGAGCAAAGCTTCCCCCACAGCTCAAGCGGTAAAGAATCCCGCCTGCAATGCAGGAGACCCGGGTTCGATCCCTGGGTGAGGAAGATCCCCTGGAGAAGGAAATGGTAACCCACTTAAGACATCTTGCCTGGAGAAACCCATGGACCGAGGAGCCTGGCGGGCTACAGTCCATGGGGTCGCAAGAGTTGGGCTTAGCAACTAAACCACTACCATCAAAGAACACAGAGGTGCAAGCGCATCGAGGAAGCTCTGAAGCTGAGGTGAGGACTTGAGCGCACCGCAAGCTACAAGGACACTCTACCAGGATACTAAATATCATAATTTTTTTGGAGGGCAAAAATCTCCTAATTGACCCCTGTTGCTGCTGGTGTTCAGTCGCTCAGTCGAGTCTGATGTTGTAGTGATTTCGGATCCCAAGGTGAATCTGACCCCATGGACTACAGCACATTAGGCTTCCCTGTCCTTTACCAGCTCCTGGAGTTTGATCAAGCTCATGTCCATCGAGTCGGTGATGCCATCCAACCAACTCATCCTCTGTCATCCCCTTCTCCTCCTGCCTTCAATCTTTCCCAGCATCAGGGTCTTTTCTAATGAGTGAGCTCTTTGCATCAAGTGGCCAGAGTATTGCAGCTCCAGCATCGGTCCTTCCAATGAGTAATCAGGGTTTATTTTCTTTAGGATTTACTGGTTGCATCTCCTTGTTGTCCAAGGGACCCTCAGGAGTCTTCTCCAGAAGCACAATTCAAAAGTATCAATTCTTCAGCGTTCAGCCCTATTTATGGCCCAACTCTGACATCCATCCATGACTACTGGGAAAAACACAGCTTTGATTAGACGGACCTTTGTCAGCAAAGTTGTGTCTCTGCTTTTTAATACACTATCCAGGTTTGTCATAGCTTTCTTTCCAAGGAGTAACCATCTTTTAATTTCATGGCTGTAGTCACTGTCTGCAGTGACTTTGGAGCCCATGAAAATCAAGTCTGTCATTGTTTCCACTTTTTCCCCTTTTATTTGCCATGAAGTGATGGGACTGGATGCCATGATCTTAGTTGTTTGAATGTTGAATTTTAAGCCAGATTTTTCTCTGTCTTAAAATTCCCTCCCCATATTATCTCATGAACAAGCTTTTGCCCTGGATGTTTACTTCCATAACTTCCTGGGATATGACTTTGACATATCATCAATTACATAAATTTATGCTGGAAAAAATAGACACTCTACCCATTGTCTCCAAAGAAAAGACCGACAACTTCGGATCTTCGTGTCTTACGCACCTTTTCAAATCATTTTCTCCTCTGGAAGATTAGAGTTGAAAACTGACACTTATGCTAACTATAAATATGTAAAACAGGCTTATTTTAATACTGGCTACAGAGTAGGGTTCAGAGATTGGATAGGAAATACACATATCTTCAAATACAAGCCTAACAGTCTACTGGAAATATTAAAGCAAGCTATTTTTTCTATCCCCCCTTAGTTCACGAGGGTGAACTGTCCAGTAAGAACAGTGGATTCGATGACTTTGGAAGAAGGCATACACCCCCAGGGCAAAGATCTCAGCACTTGATTTGGGTTGCAAAGTGGACGTGTTTCAGTCTTCAGAGACACTCTTGTTTTGCACGCTAGGCGCTGAGAGCGAAGGAGAAGCCTTTCTAAGTTCAAAACATTTTTCACAAAGGATGAAATAGAGCTGTAGGTGTCAGGAGCAGGAACTACAGAAGAAAGGAGAGAGAGGTCGGTGCGTGTGGTGTGGAAGTCAGAGAGTCGAGATGTGGGTGTGTTGACTCCTCTAAGACCTTTGTTTAAAGATTTTTTTTTTTAATGTGGACCATTTTTTAAATTGTTGTTGAATTTGTTATGAGGCTGCTTCTATCATACAGTTTGGGTTTTTATGACCCTGCAGCTTGTGGGACCTTAGTTCCCCGACCAGGGATCAAACCCTCATCCCCGACATGGGACGGTGGAGTCTTAACCACTGGAACACCAGGGAAGAATCTCTAAGGCCTTGAGGAGCAGAGAAGAGACTGCTGAAGCTGGGACAGACGTCCAAGGCAGAGGCAGTCACAGTGGAGGGCGACGGCGGGCTGGCTAGGGCTCACAAAGTGAACACCACCCGAGAAATTGGTCCAGAGAAATCCCCCAGACCTCCAAGGGCTCTGAGTGCCCATATATATCACACTTTGCTCCAGTGAGTCAGCGATTCCTTCTTGGAAGGAAGCTCAATGTGGCTTGTTGCTATGATCAGCTATTCCTTTGCCCTTGGCGGGGGTCAGGGGGAGTTATTCCATGCTGGAGGACGGCAGAACAGAACACCCCAAACAAGCAAGAGAAGTGAAACAGGTGGCAACGAGGCAACAAGAGTGTTGGCCAAGGTGGGGGCTCCATGAGCAGCTCCATGGGGTGGGTGCATCCCAGAAGCCTTTTCTTTTTCCTCCCAGCATCACTGGATGTGGGACTCTGGACAATAAGACAAGGCCACACAGAAAATAATGAAGGGGACTCCCCCTCACTCACCCAGACACCTTAAATGTAGTGTGAATTTTTGGGGGGCCAGATTTCGTGGCATGTAGGACTTAGTCCCCTGACCAGGGCTTGAACCTGCACCTCTTGCATTGGAAGCGGGGAGTCTTAATTGCCGGACCACCAGGGAAGTCCCTAGTGTGAAGTGTGTTGACACAGTTCTGCGGTTGGCCCGAAAGTCTGCGGTTCTTGCAAGACGCTCTCCTTCAACTTTCAGGGGTTGTTTTGTGACTCACCCAACAGGTTGAATCCCGAACCAAAGAGACTCAGAGAACCATAGCACCTACCCAGATGACTGACAAGGTGGCCACGACTCTCTCCTCTGTTTGACTGTTTCTGTGAACTTCTCACAAGACAGCCTTGATGCCAATTCATCTGCCAACCTTACACAAATGCTTAGCCCTGATTTCCTTAAGTCTAATCCCTACGTTGACTACAAGGAGATCAAAGCAATCCATCCTAAAGGAAATCAACCCTGAATATTCACTAGAAGGACTGATGCTGAAGCTGAAACTCCAATCCTTTGGCCATCTGATTCGAAGAGCTGACTCACTGGAAAAGACCCTGATGCTGGGAAAGATTGAGGGCAGGAGGAGAAGGGGACGACAGAGGATGAGATGGTGGGATGGCATCACTGACTCGATGGACATGAGTTTGAGTAAACTCCAGGAGTTGGTGATGGACAGGGAGGCCTGGTGTGCTGCAGTCCATGGGGTCGCAAAGAGTCAGACATGACTTACAGACTGAAGGCACAGTCATATATGTTTGATGATTTTGTAAGTGAGAAAAAGATGGATATGTTGCTGACAGCTGAGCACAAAGAAATTTGAAGTATCCAGTTAGATTCCAGCTTTCTGAGGACATCAGGCTGTATTTTCAGAGCTGGCAGTTGGTGACACTGAATGCGAGCATGTCAACAGTCACCAGGAGTGCCTGCAAAAGTTACAGTCTTTCTATGTATCAACCATGCGTCCATCCACAGGATACAAGAAACATGTTAATAAGCTCATGGATATACGTATGATAGACTCAATAGTGAAGTGAAAGTCACTCAGTCATGTCAGACTCTTTGTGACCCATAGACTATACAGTCCATGGGATTCTCCAGGCCAGAATACTGGAGTGGGTAGCCTTTCCCTTCTCCAGGGGATCTTCCCAACTCAGGGATTGAACCCAGGTCTTCCTCATTGCAGGCGGATTCTTTCTCAGCCGCGCCACCAGGGAAGCCCAAGAATACTGGAGTGGGTAGCCTTTCCCTTCTCCAGATGATCTTCGCAACCCAAGGATCGAACCAGGGTCTCCTGCCCTGCAGGCGGATTCTCTACCAACTGAGCCATCAGGGACAGACTTAATAAGAGAACAATAATAACAATGAATGGTATTCACATATGATTATCCACATGCTGATGACATTTCTGGAATCAGTCAACATGAGTGCTTTTTCTGGCCCTCCCCTAAGGCTTGTGCGATCTTAGTTCACTGACTAGGGATTTAACCCGTGTCCCTTGCAGCGGACGCACGGAGTCTTAACCCCCTGGACCACTGGGGAAGTCCCTTAGCATGGGTCCTTAATGTACCAAGAATGTTAGCTGCACGATGAATCTCCCAGTGCCTATCTTTGCCCTCAATCTCCTTGCTCATCAACAATTTGAACCTCAGGCAAAACAGACTGGTTTGGTTTATATGACAGCACAAGAGCACAGAGGAGGACTCTGACAGTGTGACACATAATATATCCCAGATTCTGCAAGGACAATATCTGGATGACCATGGAGGATATCCTGCCTGATAGTAGTATTTAGAAAATGCATATAGGAATATGGGCTTCCCAGGTGGCTCAGTGGTAAAGAATCTGCTTGCCACTGTAGGAGACCTGGGTTCAATCCCTGGGTCAGGAAGATCCCCTGGAGGAGGAAATGGCAACCCACTCCAATATTCTTGCCTGGAGAATCCCACAGACAGAGGAGCCTGGCGAGCTATATAGTTCATGGGGCCGCGAAGAGCTGGACATGACTGAGCAACTGAATCATACATAGGAATATAGGAATCATATGCACTCTTTCCAAGGTCACTGCCAAGTCTGGATTTTGTACTAACACAGTAATACATGCCGTGCCTATGCATAAATCTTTCATGAGCAATAAGTTCTCAGAATATACTGAACTTACCTGGCAGTTGTCTGCAGCTGTGTTCATAGGAATGCAGAATGCCAAGGTCAAGACTCTCATTACCACTTTTATTCACTTCAGACATATTTATTCAGCATCTATGCAATAATGCCTTCACATAACAGCTGCCTGTTAGTGTGAAGGATCGATTCCTCTTTGCCTTCACTATTTTTTTGACATGATCTAATGGACACAGGTCTTCTGAGGTGGCTCAGATGGTGAAGAATCTGTTTGCAATGTAGGAGACCCACGTTTGATCCCTGGGTCGGGGAGATCCCCGGGAGGAGGAAATGGCAACCCACTCCAGTATTCCTGCCTGGAAAATTCCATGCACAGAGCAGCCTGGAGGGCTCCCATCCCTGGGGTCCCAAAGAGTCGGACATGACTGAGCACCAGTACCATCACCACCACCAATGGACACAGTCTTTTCCTATTTGCAAAGAAATCCCGGACCTTACCTTCTGAAAAATCTGAGAGCCCTGGCATAGGAAAAACACCCTGTCATGAAAAGACATGGTTAAAAGACCCACTTATAAAGAAGGAAAAAGCCACCAGGCAGATTGTACATAAGTGGCACCTCCATCATTCCATGAAAACTAGGTTACCGAGTCTAACTATTTGACACATATTTATTCCAATTAATTTCAATTAGGCAAAACAAGTGTCAATGGGTATGCAGACATTCGCTTCCCAGGCAGCTTGTCTGAGATCATTGGACATGATATTTACGCATCATTATTAGTACAACTGGTAGACCATGAATCAGTCCTTCCAGCAATTGGTGCCATTGGGTAGAAGTTATGTGGTGACAACCCTTAAATTGAATCTCCATTAAGGATTCCAATCAATCTTGACGAGCACATGAGTTCTTCCACTCCCCCCCTCCCTTTTTTTTTGGTTAAGTAAATTAATAATGCATAAGAATTACGGAAACCAACTGAAGCAGCCTCTTTTTCATCTCTTTTTTTTTGGAGGGGGGGGCATGCTGTACAGAGGCCGGGCAAGGAGGGGCCAGGACTTTTGCAGAAGATGTTAAGTCATGAATATTCAAGGCAGAGTCCCTGAAGAATCACCCAAACGTGGCACATCTATCTCGCAACCTGAGATCTACACAGTTGCCCATGAAGGAATGACAACTCTTCTTCTGAGGTCTGCAGACCCTGCAAGCCGTGGAGAGTTATACAAGAGGAGATCAGACCCATAGGGTCTTTTTCCAGGAAGAGGCTATTAAGAAGAAAAGTTCGTCAAGACCTTCCATATGTCTAGGCCTGGATGGAAGCCCGTGACAGGGTGAGCAGATGGGGTCAGATTAGACTTGTGCAGGGGACTGAGGAGAAGTCCCTGAGGGCACGCTTGGTCAATGAAATTCCCCTAGGAATGTTTTTTTGCGGGAAAGAGGTAAGTCATGGGGACAACTGCATTTCTAAGAAATGTCATTTCTCAGCAGTGACAGAGGAAAATGCTTGTGTGAGAATACAGCATATGTCTCAGGCCACACAACAGGTACACTTACAGAGAACTTTGTATGCACAAAACATCATACATAGATTTATTTTTTTTTCTAACAACACTCCTGAGTGGTACATTCTTTTTCACACTCATAGGTCTTCTCTAGGGGCTCAGACAGTCAAGAATGCCTGCAGTGTGGGAAACCCTGGGTCGATCCCTGGGTGGGGAAGATCCCCTGGAGAAAGGAATGGTAACCCCAGCATTCTTGACTGGAGAATCCCCATGGACAGAGGAGCTGGGTGGGCTACAGTCCATGGGGTCGCAGAGTCAGACACGACTGAGCAACTAAAACACACACACACACACACACACATACACACACACACAAACCCATTGCTTTTCAGATTCTTTTTCCATACAGGTTATCGCAGAATACATGAGTACGATTCCCTGTGGAGGACTGTAGGTCCTCGCTGGTTACCTATTTTATGCATAGTGCTGTGTGCATGTAGACCCCAAACTTGTCGTTAATCCCTCCCCACCACATTTCCTCATTGGTAACTGTAAGTTTGTTGTTTTGCAATCTTGAGTCTGTTTCTGTTTTGTAAATAAGTTTATTTACATCGTTTTAAAAATTAGATTCCAGAACAGCTGAGCCAGCAGCCCTATGTAAAAAAAAAGACAAACAACCTGATCAAAAAAATGAGCAATCTCAATAGACATTTGTCCACAGAAGACGTACAGATGGCCAACAGGCACATGAACGGATGCTCCACATCGCTGGTTACCAGAGAAAGGCAAGTGGAAACCACAATGAGGGACCCCTAACCTCACGTCGGTTAGAATGGCCATCATCAAAAAGTCTACAAAGACACTGGCTACAGAAGGTGTGGAGAAAAGGGAACCTTCCTACACGGTTAGAAAAGAAAGAAAGTGAAGTCGCTCAGTCGTGTGTGACTCTTTGAGACCCCATGGACTGTAGTCCACCAGGCTCCTTCGTCCATGGAATTTTCCAGGCAACACTACTGGAGTGGGTTGCCATTTCCTTCTCCAGAGGATCTTCCCGACCCAGGGATCGAACCTGTGTTTCTTGTGTCTCCTGCACTGGCAAGTGGATTTGTTACCACTGTGCCACCTTGGAATCCCTCCAAATAACCCAGCTGTAAATGTTTTATCCCCATTTCCCAGAAGAAGTAACTGAGGCTTGGAAAGCTGGCAGGGGGTGTCTCCCTTCATCACCATCACAGCTTCGTTACCAGAACCCCGAAACTCTTCCATCTCTGCTAGGATGTCAAGTCAGGTCTTCATCACAGAAAAGGAGCACAGGGAGCATGCGACAAATTAGGTCTTAGACAGATGTGGAGTTAATAGCACCCGGGATAGAAAATGGTCCCTAATAAGGAATTCACACAAATCTCCAACCCACATTATGCAAAACAAGCTTTAAGACGGGAATGTGGCATGGCCATGAACATTTAGGAAGAGAACTACATTTTAAGAGCGCATCCCAATGCAAACTGGATTGATGAAAGGGCAATTATAAAACACTTGCTTTTAGAGGTACACTGTTATTCAATCTTCATTTTAACATCTATTTCTCTCTCTCTAGTACTGCTTTTATTTACAATTGCTAGTGTTGCCTGTGACATTTATCTCTATGAGCTTTTCGAGGTGCGTTTCAGGAGAAGGGAATTAAAAGATTGTTTCCATTTGTTTCCCTTTCCAATCCACTCTTTTCTTATTACAAACACAAGGACAGCTGTATCCTCCATGGGGTTTATACGCTTAACAGCATCTTTATTTTCTTTACAGTTTCTTTAGGTGGTACATATTTCTTGATCTTTATTTAACAAAGATCTTTGCAGTATTTACTCTTGCAAAGTCTCCCATGGACAGAGGAGGCTGGCAGGTTACAGTCCATGCGGTAAAAAAAAAAGAGTCGGACACAACCGAGCGACTAACACTTTCACTTTCAAATGAGTAAAAGCTACAAGCAAATAAATAAACTATTTATTACTAATTAAATTAAAAACAATAAGAACACCACCACCCAAAACTCAGAAGGCGCTGAAGACCTAAGTTTGGCTGATACAGAAATAGCCAGGAACAAGTTTCGTAGCTAAGAAGTTTTGCTTTGTTTTGGCGTTCAGAGAAGTGACTGGAGACCAAGGCAATGATGAATCTAGAGTTTTAGCTGCAGAGCTGATGGGAGAGAACGCAGGTTCCGAGCCAAGTCCATGCTAACTTTCGTGATCTTGCCAAGCATCACTCAAGGATGCTGTCTCCTGCATTCCCATGTAGGGGTTTGCAGCATGGACCTCACACCCCTTGGAGTCTGGGAAACATTTCACAAGGTCCCTGAGAACACATCCACCTTCATCGTAATAGGGAACTGTCATGCACCATTTCCACCTTGTTTGCAGTTGTACCGAAGGTGCCAAAAGTTGGGAAAACTGTTGGCAACTTAGCAGGCATCAAGGCACTGAATGCAAAGTGTAGTAATATTCATCACCACCATGCTCTGGGATATAAGAATGTCAGTTTCATTTCAGAATGTTGTGTATTTTTGTGATGTTTATTTATTTGATTGCACTGGGTCTTAGAGGCAGCAAGCAGAATCTTCTATCTTCATTGCAGCTAGCAGACCTTTAGTGGAGGCATGTGGGAGCTAGTTCCCTGACCAGGGATTGAACCTGAGGCCCCCTGCATTGGAAGCTCGGAATCTCACCCAGTGGACTGACAGGGAATTCATTCCCTACAATACTTCAGATGAAGTGGTAACATAGCTGATTTTCTTAAATATCTAGAGCCAACCAGTCCATTGTAAAGGAGATCAGCCCTGGGATTTCTTTGGAAGGAATGATGCTAAAGCTGAAACTCCAGGACTTTGGCCACCTCACACGAAGAGTTGACTCATTGGAAAAGACTCTGATGCTGGGAGGGATTGGGGGCAAGAGGAGAAAGGGACGACAGAGGATGAGATGGCTAGATGGCATCACCGACTCGATGGACAGAGTCTGAGTGAACTCTGGGAGATGATGATGGACAGGGAGGCCTGGTGTGCTGTGATTCATAGGGTGGCAAAGAGTCGGACACGACTGAGTGACTGAACTGAACTGAACTGAGGTGTCTTTGGGCTATCCTGCATGAAGAAATGGGATGTATATGTAAAGCTCTTCCCTTTCCCAATGAAGTTCAATGTTTGTCTCTGGGGCGGGGAGTGGGGGGAAGTGGGCCACTGTTTGAGAAACAAGGAAAAACAGTAGCTCCCATTTTTACTTGATACAGTGACTGAGAGACCATTTATGGCCATTCAGACCTGGGTATGTGGCAGATACTTCCTCGAAATTGAACAAAGTGAATCTGTCACTTCATGGAAAACAATTGGGAGTATTTGTTGCCAGTGACAAATTCAAGATTGCAGGAAAAACAAAATTAGAATTTCAGACGTCTTACATCTGCCCCTACGAACTCGATGGGCTCCCAACACTTAAATAATTCATTCCTGAGTTGGAGATGGACAGGGAGGCCTGGCGTGCTGCAGTCCATGGGGTCGCAAAGACTTGGACACGACTGAGCAACTGAACTGCACTGAACTGAATAACGTCGGCGGTGATGTTAATAAGTGTGAGGTTTCTGTCAGTGCTGTTATTGTCTTTGTTCTTATTTTGCCTTCCCCGTTCATACACTGGGAAGAAGAAAACCTCCAGGCTGCAGCTTCGTCCTTGGGAAGGAACAAACAAAAAGTTGGGGAGGAACTCAGTTTTCCAACACACATATCAGCGGAATGCTTTCCCAGTCAAACCTCGAGATGACATCTCAGCCCTGGTTGGCACGTGAATCGTAGCTTCATGAGAAATCACGCTTGGATCGCGTAAATGACCCGATGCCTGGGTTCCTGACCCATGGTGACTGTGAGATGATGAGTGTGTCTCATTCCAAGCCCTTTGGGTTGTGGTTTGTTGTCATTCAACAAGTACACAATGGATACAATGAGTGTGCGGGCATTTCTGCTTCGACGTAAGTCACAGTCAGTATCAACGTGAGTAGCTCTTAGGAAGATTTACCCGTCGTCACGTGGTTTGCTTGCTTCAGTCACGTCCTACCCCATGGACTGTAGCCCCCCAGGCCCCTCTGTCCATGGGATTCTCCAGGCAAGAACACTGGAGTGGGTTGCCATGCCCTCCTCCAGGGCATCTTCCCGACCCAGGGATCAAACAAACCCAGGTCTCCTGAACTGGCAAACGGACTGTTTACCACTGAGCCAGCTGGGAAGCCTTACCTGTCATGGTTTGTATTAACTGATGCCTTTATTATTTTAATTTTTAAAAAGCAGCTCTTTATTTTTTTTTTTTAACATTTATTTTATCTCCCCATGCTGGGGCTCAGTTTTTCCACATAGCAACTTTATTGGCACGATGCGAACTCTTGGGTGTGTCCTATGAGATCTATTACCTAACCAGGGATTGAACCCAGGGGCCCCGCATTGGCAGCTCAGAGTCTGAGCCACTGAACCACCTGGAGGTTCCCTAACTGATGATATATTATAATTGCTCATGATCTGGACCTCAAAGCGTCTCAGACACAGCAAGGATTTAACAAAACTTGCAGCAAATTGTTGGGACAACATCCTCATTTTAATTCACCAACATGCATAAGGCGTTCCGTTAGATTCCACAAATGAATATCAAGGGGATCGGGGTGTGGTCTCAGAGCTCCTCTAATTCATCACCGGTGGCGGGAGGCAGACTTGTAAATAAGCTTCTATAATTAAATATTCCACAGAGTACAGTGCTGCACAAAAAGGACATTTGCAAACACTACATCGCAGTTATACCTTGAAGGAAGCCACAAAGCTAATGCCACTTTGCAGGGACAGGCTCTGCATTCTGAAAAATGACTAGGGCTTTTTGTCATAAGTCAAATGCCACCCGCCCCTCCTCCTCCGAGAAGTCCACACCCTGATCCCTTGTACTGATAAATATGTCAAGTTACGGCTTCCTTGGTGGCTCAGCTGGTAAGGAATCCACCTGCAATGCAGGAGACCTGGGTTCCATCCCTGGGTCAGGAAGATCCTCCCCTGGAGAAGGGAAGGGCTACCCACTCCAGTATTCTGGCCTGGAGAATTCCATCGAATGTATAGCCCGTGGGGTCGCAAAGAGTCAGACACTACTGAGTGACTCTCACTCACACGATGGTTACGTAACTAACATTACGGACCTTCAGATATGGAGATACTCCTGCATTACATAGGCTGACCCAATCCCACCTTTTTCTAGCTCAAAAGTGGGAGAGACATGGCAGAAGCCAGAGAGATGAGAAGCGTGGGAAGGACTCAGGGTCTGGCTGTTGGTTTGAAAACAGAGGGGGCTACATGGCAAGGCACACGCAGAGGGCTATGAGAAGCTCAGAAGGGCGCGGCTGCTGGCCCACAGTCAGCAAGGAAATGGGGAACTCAGTCCTACAGCCAGAAGGAGCCAAATTCTGCCAGTCACCAGGAAGGGGTTTCTTCCTCTGAGTCTCCAGATCAGATCTCTGGCCATCCATAACCGTGAGTTTAGTCTTACGGAACGCAGAGCAAAAAAATCAAAGACACATCATAAACTTCTGACATACATTCCTGGGAGAAAAGAAACATGTGATGTTTGAAGCTGCTACATTTGTCTTCATTGTTTTATGACAGGATCAGAAAACTGATCAAACTGGTTAATCCTAAAGGAAGTCAACCCTGAATATCCATTGGAAGGACTGATGCTGATGCTGAAGCTGAAGCTCCAATCCTTTGGCCACTTGATGTGAAGAACAGACTCATTGGAAAAGACCCTGATGCTGGGAAACACTGAAGGTGGGAGGAGAAGGGGAAGACAGAGGATGAGATGGTTGCATGGCATCACCCACTCGATGGGCGTGAATTTGAGTAAACTCTGGGCGTTGGTGATGGACAGGGAGGCCTGGCGTGCTGCAGTCCATGGGGTCGCAAGGAGTCGGATACGACTTACTGATTGAACAGCTACAACGAAAAACGGATAGACTTCAGTGGCGGGGGTGCAGGGGTGGGGCGGAGAAAATGCCCTCAAAACAGCGGTATCTGTTAGCATGAGCCAAGATGTGTGCCTGTGACCAAGGAGAGGAAATGGCAACTTATCTGATGTGGCCAGATCATAAATATAGAGAGAAGAGGAAACACAGACAGGAAGATAAGGGTCAGGAATGCATATCAAGAAAGCAAGTCCCGGGATTTGTCTGCAGGATAGATGAGAGAAGAGAATATGTAGGAAGGATGATCAATCAGAAATAACCTAGATAAGCCACAACAAGACCCGAAACGAAGAGAATGGCATCTGGAATCAATAAAAGTGTACCCATGCAAGGTCAGTTCTGTTCAGTTCAGTTGCTTAGTTGTGACTCTGCACACCAGGCTTCCCTGTCCATCAGCAACTTCTGGAGCTTGCTCAAACTCATGTCCATCATGTTGGTGATGCCATCCAACCATCTCATCTCAACAGTATGAAACAGTATGAAAAGACAAAAATGTATGACCCATGCAACAGACACTTCCACAGTGGAGTCAACACAAGTTGATACAGTTTAAACAAGTTGTTCAAGTTAATACAAATTAAATGTAGAGAAAACAACTTGTATATTTTGAGATGAAAGTAATCAGAAGATGGTCATGCAGTTACCCATGAGTAAGAGGTGGTCTGGGGCTTCCCAGGTGGCTTTGTGGTCACGCAGGAGATGTGGGTTTGATCACTGGCTCAGGAAGATCCCCTGGAGGAGGAAACAGGAACTTCCACTGCAGTCTTGTCTGGGAAATCCTGTGGACAGAGAAGCTTGGAGGGCTACACTCCACAGCAGGTCACAGAAGAGTCGGACACAACTTAGCCAGTAAACAAGAGAAGACTTGGGTGGATGTAATTTTTTTCTTTCCCCTCAGGGAATGGGGAGGTTAATTCATTCTGTTTGGGATGTGTCCGGTTGAAGCTGTGTAGCAATTTACAACACCGATTGCAACTTTGGGTCAGAGTAAGAGCTCCTGGCTGTGGTGGAGGCTGGGGGTAGGGGGGAGGTTGGGAATTATTTCTAAGAGGAAGTAGATAACAGCCAGGAGTGCACATAAGAGACGAGAAAGCTCAAGGGGAAAATCTCCACACTTATCAGATAGGAAGGAGGGTGGTAGGGGACTTCTAAGTGACTCAGTGGTAAAGAATCCGCCTGCAATGCAAGAGACCCAGGTTCTATCCCTGGGTCGGAAAGATCTCCTGCAGAAGGGAACGGCTACCCACTCCAGTATGCTTGTCTGGAGAATCCCATGGACAGAGTAGCCTGGCAGGCTTTATTTTTTGCAGAGAGTCAGACACAACTGAGCGACGGAGGCTATTACTTTCATCAAGACAGAAGAAGGTGCAAGGGCACAGAGAAGATTCGAGATGAGCAATGCCAAGCTAAAGGGGCATCAGTCATAGAAGCTCCGAGTGCTCAGTTCGGTAAGAGTCAGAGGGAATGGGGCCAAGGGCTGGAGACGTCAACACAGAGGCCACGTTGTGAACGTGGGGGATGGAAGAGATTGTTGTGCAGAAGAGACGCAAGGTCTTCTGGAGGGCGGGCCAAAGGTGCGGGGGTATTCATAGATTCTAAAGAGTGCAGGGCATGCGATCCAGAGGCTGCAACCACTTTTCTGTACTCCTGTGTGTGTGTCTTAATCACAGCAGGTCACAACCGTCTGAGGGGACCTGGGTACAGGGCCACATGACCGGGAGCCGTGGACTTGTAAAAGCAGGTGTGCTACCCGGCCTTTGGGGCGAGACTTTGTTCTCTGCAACAGTGCAAGACGAGGGAGGGATGGGGAGAGACAGAGAGTGAGAGGGAGGTTGCCACGGAAGGATGCAGCCGTATGGAGTAAGAAAATGAGTTAAGGACTTCCCTGGGGGCTCAGTGGTAAAGACCACCAATTCAGGAGGCACCGGTTCAACCCCTGATCTGAGAAGATCCCACGACTAAACCCGTGAAAGTGAAAGTCCCTCAGTCAGGACTCTTTGCAACCCCATGGACTATACAGTCCATGGAATTCTCCAGGCCAGAACACTGGAGTGGGTAGCCTTTCCCTTCTCCAGGGGATCTTGCCAACCCAGGGATTGAACCCAGGTCTCCTGCATTGCAGGCAGATTCTTTACCAGCTGAGCCACCATGGAAGCCCAAGAATACCGGAGTGGGTAGCCTATCCCTCCTCCAGGGGATCTTCCCGACCCAGAGATCGAACCCATGTATGCCACAAGTAATGAGCCTGCACCCTGGAGACTGGGAACCTCAACTAGTGAGCTCACGCAACACAAATACTGAAGCCCGAGTGGACTAGAACCTCTGCTCGGCAACAAAGGGAGGCCGCCACAATGAGAAGCCCACCCACTGCAACTAGAGAGCAGCCCCCACCCACTGCTGGCAAAGATCCATCTAGGCAAAGCTATGGTTTTTCCAGCAGTCCTGTATGGAAGTCAGAGTTGGACCATAAAGAACACTGAGCACTGAAGAATTGATGCTTTTGAACTGTGGTGTTGGAGAAGACTCCTGAGAGTCCCTTGGACTGCAAGGAGATCCAACCAGTCCATCCTAAAGGACATCAGTCCTGAATATTCATTGGAAGGACTGATGCTGAAGCTGAAGCTCCAATACTTTGGCCACCTGATGAGAAGAGCTGATTCATGGGGAAGGACCCCAATGCTGGGAAAGATTGATGAGGGAGGAGAAGGGGACAGACAGAGGATGAGTCGGTTGGATGGCATCACTGACTCGATGGAATGAGTTTGAGTAAACTCCAGGAGTCGGTGATGAACAGGGAGGCCTGGTGTGCTGCAGTCCATGGGGTTGCAGAGTCGGACGTGACTGAGCAGCTGGACTAAAGTGTCTGTAATTTCATAGCTGCAGTCACTGTCTGTGGTGATTTTGGAGCTCAAGAAACTAAAGTCTGCCGCTGTTTCCATTTTTTCAGCATTTCTTCGCCATGAACTGATGGGACTGGATGCCATGATCTTAGTTTTCTGAATGCTGAGTTTTATGCCAGCTGGTTCCTATGAAACCCATCGTGCACAACGCCATCAGGCATGGGACTGAAAATCATTTCCACTCCCCACTGTCTCATCCTTTATTTGATCATGGAGTGTTTGATACACTGCCTCAGAGGCAATAAGAAGAAGCAAAGAACAGTTGTCTTTCTTCCAAGATACATGGGTCGGGACAGATGTCGTATCTCAAGAAAGAAACCTGTTTGCTGCATCTGCTACAGCCTGCATTCATTTACAATCCTGACGTGATTGAAGTCTGCCTGGTTACACGACACTCAAGCCTCTCACAAAGATGCTCAGCGCAGAGGGGAGTTGGGGAAGGGCAGGGAACACACAGGCGCCTCCAGCTTTGCAGAAGAGTCATGTTAGCTCCTTTCTTCAAACCTCCCAAGGCTCCTGTCACCTTAAAAAAAATGCAGAACATGAGAAGTGCGAGTTAAGTTTTCTTTGGGGCAAATGAGAAGTGCAGCCCGTGAGACAGCTCCTCAGATAACTCTGCAAGACTGCTCCATAGAGGCAGGGGGAGGGTCAGTATGGATGTGATTTTGGTGGAGAGGGTATACATGCCAATCAAACACCTAATTTTTTGTAGAAAAATGTTTGCTAGTCATGAGGAGCAGTCATCACCACGAAGGACTTGAGCGCTTTTCTAGATATAAGGAGATGCAAGAATTTGGCTCATCAAGTCTGCTCCTGAAAATATCTAGCTCTCTGAAGACCTGTCCCGCCAGTCTTTCCCAGAGCACAGGTGCCTCCTGTGTGCGGTCCACCCTGAGCTCCTTTTAGGGGTGTTAAAGGTCAGCAGCTGCAGCTGCACCTGTTGTAAGCCTTGTAGAGGTCCATGGCAAGTGCCCATGGCGAGCGCCAGTGTGTAGAGGACACGAGCTTCCTCAGCCATAGCACTGAATTTCAGCCCTCGTAATTCACACACACAAAAGCATCCTCAAACACATACAGACACACATATGTACATGAAGGCATGAATTCAGACACACACAGGTATACACACACATCAGCCCACAGTCATGAAAACATTAAAGGGCTTCCAGTGGCTAGAAATAAAAGAATACTTCACCCTCCCTTCCCTGACGCTCTTTCAACCTTCTGCCTACAATTTTGTCACTGCGTCGTTCTCCGCTGAAAACAGCCGCCCTCAGATGAAGTACTTTCCCCCTCATCTGTAAGTAGACACGATAATTACTCTTCCACGGATACCATACGAGACTGAAATGGCAATGGAAATGAGATTGGTGACAAGTTGGAAGGCAGGTCATTAGGGAGGGTAGCAGAGGCCGCCGATGGCACCAATATCTATTCTGCACTCCATTCATAATTACAGACTTATGACCTGAGCACAGACCTACTCTGCTAAAGACTACATTTCCCAAAATCCTCTCTAAAGACTACATTTCCCAGAATCTTTCCTAAAGACTACATTTCCCAGAATCCTTGGTGGCTTAGTTTGCTCATGTGACTGTGTCCCAGCCAATAAGAAATGAAAGGGAAACATACAAATTGCAAAAGGAGCTCTTGAGTCATCTTGGAAAACAGCATTGAGGGATGATTTAAAAAACAACAATAACAACAAAGGGAACTTCCCTGGTGATCAAATGGCTAAGAGTCCTCGCTCTGCATTCAGGGGGCTTAGGTTTGACCCCTTGTAAGGCAAAACTAGATCCCACATGCTAGAATTAAATTATAAAAAGGAACAAACAAACAAACAAAAAAAACAGGATGGAAGGAGTTTGAACCCCCGAAAAAAATCTTAACAGAAAGCCACCCCCAAACCAGTGACATTCAATAGTGTGGAAATTCACATTTAATTTGAGTCTCTGTTGCTAAAGAAATCAGTCCTGAATGTTCACCGGGAGGAGTGATGCTGAAGCTGAAAGTCCAATCCTTTGGCCACGTGATGCAAAGAAGTGTCTCACTGGAAAAGACGCTGATGCTGGGAAAGATTGAAGGCGGGAGGAGAAGGGGACAACAGAGGATGAGATGGTTGGATGGCATCCCCGACTCAATGGACATGAGTCTGAGCAAGCTCCGGGAGTTGGTGATGGACAGGGAAGCCTGGCGTGTTGCGGTCCATGGGGTCGCAAAGAGGTGGACGCGACTGAGCAACTGAACTGAACTATTAGTGCAAAAGCCTTTATTCCAACGGATAACTGCAGCAGTCAGAGCTCAGACAAATGGTGAAGCAGCCAGTTCACTGTGAGCTTTGCCTCCCTTCTCAGGATTCATCTCTTTTCTCCTGGTTCTTCTCTCCTCCCAGCCCCTAGCCCCACACCGCAGCGTCTCAGGCTGTCTGTCCTGGCGTTGATGGCTATCCCTGGCTCGTCTAGGGCAGGTGAGGAAAGTCATGGGGGGCAGGTGAGGAAAGTCATGGGGGGCAGGTGAGGAAAGTCATGGGGGGCAGGTGAGGAAAGTCATGGAGGGGCTTGAGCCCCATCAAAAGATCAGCCGGTCTAAGAGAGAGGTCTGTCTTGGCCCTGGGGTGTTTCTGGATAGTTCCTCTTCATCTTCATCTCCTCTCGTGAAGCCTCCAAGTGTCACCTTCAGTGGAGTTCCATCTACTGTCACTCGCCTAAGTGTTAAACACCTCTGGGCTAATCTCTGAGAAAAGAGACCCCGTCAAGTGATGGTTCTGACTCCTGGGTGAGATGAGGAAGCAGGGTTGGCATCAGTCAGTTTGACCTCAGAGCCACTCAGATGCAATCCTTCCACGCTGCTCTGTCTCAGAAAAATCCGTCCTTTAGACCCTGGAGAGGGCTGTGGTGGTCCCAGTCACCCACTCCACACATTCCTACTCCAGGTCTCCCTCTGCAGTTTCATTAATTCATGGGATGATTTTATTTTACCACATTATTTACCAGAGACCTCTTAATACAACTTTTGTTAGCGGAATGTTATTGACAGGGGATGTATCAATACATTTTCAGGGAGTGATACAATTAACATCACCGTGCGAAGTTGTTGAAGGTTAAAATTGACCAAGGTTCCATTATACAATGTATGACTGTCATTATCATTCACGCTTTGCTCAGTTAGGTTTTTGTTTCAACCTTCTGTATATTATAAATGCAAAATTTTCTAAAGCGACGCACTGTGAAATTTTGAATAAAGAAGAATTTTTTTCTGGTGAATTTTAATGCAGATGAACTTTCTCACTGAGTGGCATACATACTAGTGTCTCAGAAGATGATAGGTCTTAGGAATATGGCTCTGGTTCAGACAATGTAGATATTAGACCAACAAAAAGACAAAAGACCTTAGTGATTGATTCTGATAAAGACAGTGAATGTGAAACTCACACTGCTGGAGAATGCTCCTTTGCTTCTACAGAAGCATGGCTTGAAGACAACATTTCATGAAAATTAGACTTTACAGGTGCGTCAGGTGTAACTACTGAAGGTAATAACCCGCAAAATGTTAGTGAAATAACAATTTGTTTTGGGCTGGTCAAAACAAAGATCACCGGCCACAGGCAACAGTTTCTGCAAAAAATCCTCTGGTCAGTAATGAGTGGAGTCGGGGCAGGTGACACAGGAATAGAAATCTGAAGATACTGCACCAGTGACCTGGTTCCACCAACCACAGACACACGTCGGGTTCAGGGAACACTCAGGCAGACATAACTTACAAGTAGTATGTGGATACACTGGGCATAGCAAATGGATCTGGTTTCGGGACTCAGCCCCTTCTCTCATATTGACAGATAGCAAGCAGTAGGTAGCAACACTTTCTTTGCAGGACTTAAGTATATCCACTGGCCTAGATGGTAAAGAATCTGCCTGCAGTGTGGCAGACGTGGGTTTTGATCCCTGGGTTGTGAAGATCCCCTGGAGAAGGAAACGGCAATCTACTCCAGTATTCCTGCCTGGAGAATCCCAAGGACAGAGGAGCCTGGTGAGCTACAGTCATGGGGTTGTGAAGAGTTGGACACGACTGAGCAACTAACACTGCATGGATCCTTCTTGGCTGCCCTGCGCCTTGCTGTGTACCCTCCAAGCCTTATTCCGTGGCCATCTGAGATGTTTCTGGAAATTATATCTTTTAATACGGACATTGTATGTATTATTGTGAACTAAGTATCCTCCTTACTACTGACATTGGTTTCTGAAATACAGATTTTCTGAATTTGCGATCACCTTGGAGCAGGTGACGACTCCTTTCTCTCAAAACTTTTCCGGCTAAAATACGTACTATCAAACGTTTGTTCACACAGCTTATTGGAATGTGACATGGCCCCCAGAGGCCACTAACACGATTGTTGATGCAAACTGAAATGGAGTCTCTGAAATAAGATGACAGAAACTCAGTCATGCAGTGTTTGGCCAGATCACCCAGAATGTTCCGGTTGTTTCTTAAAAAATTAAAAATTTCCCTTGTACTCTCAATAAAATAAGAATTCGGGAGCTCCCTGATGGTCCTGGGCTTTCCAGCTGGTGCAAGTGGTAAAGAATCCACCTGCCAATACAGGGGACCAAGGAGATATGTGTTTGATCCCTGGGTCGGGAAGATCCCCTGGAGGAGGGCATAGCTACCCACTCCAGGATTCTTGCCTGGAGAAGCCCATGGACAGAGGAGACTGGTGGGCTACAGTCCATGGGGTCGCACAGAGTTGGACACGACTGAGCATCTGAGAGCACAGTAGTGGTCAGAACTCTGTGATTTCACTGCCGAGGGTGTAGGTTCGATTCCTGGGTGGGGAACTAAGATCCCGCAAGCCACACGGCACAGTCAAAAATAAATAAAAACGCACAGCTGATAGCAAGTTTATTTTGAAAATGAGAACATAATGTAAAAAGTTCTATAGTGAACTCACAGACACCCTGACAATCTGTAGATTACAATCCAGAAGTAGTTCTGCAGTGTATATGCAAAATGTTTACAACTGTCCTGGATTCCACGGTCAGAAGCATCTTTTCTTCTCCCTTGTCTTCTACACCTTGTCAAGCACTAAGTGCTATCCACTTCATCTCCTAAAGAACTCTTGAATCTGTCTAGTTCTCACATTCTCCAGGACTACACAAGACTCTGATCTCTGCATTGCACTAAGAATGATCTATTAAGTGAGATCAGCCCTGTCCTCTGATTTAATGAAATTAAGATGCTTGCTCCTTAGAAGAAAAGCTATAAGCAACCTAGACAGCATATTAAAAAGAAGAGACATTACTTTGCCAACAAAGGTCTGTCTAGTCAAGGCTATGGTTTTTCCAGTAATCACATATGGATGTGAGAGAGTTGGTCTATAAAGAAAGCTGAGTGCTGAAGAATGGATGCTTTTGAACTGTGGTGTTGGAGAAGACTATTTAGAGTCTCCTGGACTGCAAGGAGATCCAACTAGTCCATCCCAAAGGAAATCAGTCCTGAATATTCATTGGAAGGACTGATGTTGAAGCTGAAACTCCAATACTTTGGCCAATACTGATGCGAAGAGCTGACTCATTTGAAAAGACTCTGATGCTGGGAAAGATTGAGGGCAGGAGGAGAAGGGGACAACAGGGGATGAGATGGTTGGATGGCATCACCGACTCGATGGACATGAGTTTGAGTAAGCTCCGGGAGTTGGTGATGGACAGGCAGGCCTGGCGTGCTGTAGTCCACGGGGTCACAAAGAGTCGGACACGACGGAGTGACTGAACTGAACTGAACTGATGGCTTCCCAGTGACTTTAGACCACAGGACACCCTTTCAGTGAGACTGCCCACACAGTTATCCCTGCCTGTCATCTGCCTCCAGCCCCATTTCCCCCTTCTTTTTTCAACTATTCTCATGAACTTGACATGCTCTGTGATGGTGAATTTTATGAATCAGTTTGCCTGAGCATTGAGGTGCCCAGATACTTAGCTAAACACTGTTTTCAGGGTGTTGGTGAGGTGTTTTCCAGATGAGGTCCATATTTGATTCCCCTCAGAGTAAAGCAGATTGCTCTCCCAGTCCGGCTGGGTCTCATCCAATCAGTTAAAGGACAGAACAGAACAAAAAGCAGAGAAGAACTTGACCTGCAACGGCTGGTTTAAAGACAGAGGAGCCCATGCAACAGTAAGGGCATTAATTCTGCAAATAACCACTGAACGTGGAAGATGAGCTCAAAGCCCAGGTGAGAATGGTCAGTCCCAGATGGTACACTGGTTCCAGGCTGTGAGACACATAGCAGAGAACCCAGCTGTGCTGGACATTGGCTTGTGGAACTGTGACTCAACACATGGGTTTTGGTGTCGGCTGCTAAGCTGGTGGCGATTCATTGCCCGGCCACGGAAAATTATCTGGGGAACAAGTAGACTTTCTTGCCACCTGCTTCAGCCAACGAAATGTGAACAGAAATGGCCGTTACAGGCAAAGATGCGAAGAATAGCACGTGTTTCCTCTTGTCCTTCTGGGTTCTTCTGTTCTCTGCCCTGCTAGCCTGGGTCCTGTTGCATGGCATGGAGCAGAACCATGTCAGATGACCCACAGACCAATGAACAGGAGAACAAATGAGTATTCAAATGAGTATTCCTATGCCATTGCATACGACTGGCTTGTTACATGGCAGTATCATAGACATAGCTGACCAATACATGGTCCCTGCCGAGACAAAGTCCATGAGAATTGGGACAGAGTTGACCTATTTCTCTGAAGCTCTACTCCTGTGGTTCTCCGATATATGGTATTAAACAGAACTCGCATCAAAGAGCTGAGGTCCAAAACTTCCAACAACAGCTTCAAAACTGTCTGAAGAAACGGTTCAAACGAGAAATTGATGAGTGTATGAAAATAAACCCATTCAAGTAAAGGTCTGTCCTGAATCAGAGCCACTGAATGCCACACACTGAAAGTATGTAGGTTATCAATGCAAATAAAGCGCATCATACGTGTCTAAGAAATGTTACTTTTCTAAGTTGCCAAAGTTATGAAGTTTGTTCATTAACCATCTATATTAAGTCTAGTCCTGTGGTATTTCAGGCAGTTCGAGAAGGCAGTAAAACCAGGCATTCAATTCTAGATGCTAGAATCAGCACGTTAGCTCAGACGAATGCTTCTTAGAAAATCTACATCTTCTTCAAAACAACAAGCCTTAGGAAATCTGTTTCATGTCTTCTCTCCCTCAAGTGCAGAAACTGCTCAGACCAAAAAGGAATAATTAAACAATCAATTTGATTGAAGGGTAGAAGAAACATACAAATTGTTTTGCCAGTTTTTAAGGCTTTAATTCTATGACTAAAGTTTAATTATCATTCACAAATCCCCAAGTCTCTGAGATTTTAGATAACTGAAAGTTGAATGCATGATATACAGCTTTTGGAATGACTTTAATTAGGCCAAGGCCTTCTTCCTATTATTATCTTCAGATATGACTTTAGCTATTTTAAGCCTATTTTAAGCAAAAAAAACCCACAAACAAACATTTTTTGTTCTGTGGCTCCAGCATTTTTATTTCCAGAGTTAGCTAGGTTTGCATTTTTATTTTTTATTGCTAAAAATATAAATTCCCAAATACACCAATGTATCATTTGGAGTCTAGAACCCAGGATAAGTTTAGAAACTGCTATTATAGGATATTCCATGAGATATTTATTTCAAAGTAACACAAAGAAAAATTTATTTTAAAAAACTGTCCACTAAGGGAAGAAGTGGATAAAAGTGTATATGACACAATCATTTCACTGAGATTTCTAGGTTAATGAAAAATTGCATATGCTGATATAAAAATTCAGTTCACTATGATTCTTATGGGACAATTCATTATTTTCAATTGCACTCATCTCACACGCTAGTAAAGTAATGCTCAAAATTCTCCAAGCCAGGCTTCAGCAATATGTGAACTTTGAACTTCTGGTTTTAGAAAAGGCAGAGGAACCAGAGATCAAATTGCCAACATCCTCTGGATCATGGAAAAAGCAAGAGAGTTCCAGAAAAACATCTATTTCTGCTTTATTGACTATGCCAAAGCCTTTGACTCTGTGGATCACAACAAACTGTGGAAAATTCTGAAAGAGATGGGAATACCAGACCACCTGACCTGCCTCTTGATAAATCTGTATGCAGGTCAGGAAGCAACAGTTGGAACTGGACATGGAACAACAGACTGGTTCCAAATAGGAAAAGGAGTACATCAAGGCTGTGTATTGTCACCTTGCTTATTTAACTTATATGCAGAGAACACCATGAGAAATGCTGGGCTGGAAGAAGCACAAGCTGGAATTAAGATTGCCGGGAGAAATATCAATAACCTCAGATATGCAGATGACACCACCCTTATGGCAGAAAGTGAAGAGGAACTAAAAAGCCTCTTGATGAAGGTGAAAGAGGAGAGTGAAAAAGTTGGCTTAAAACTCAACATTCAGAAAACAAAGATCATGGCATCTGGTCCCATCACTTCATGGGAAATAGATGGGGAAACAGTGGAAACAGTGTCAGACCTTATTTTTTGGGGGCTCCAAAATCACTGCAGATGGTGACTGCAGCCATGAAATTAAGATGCTTACTCCTTGGAAGCAAAGTTATGACAAACCTAGATAGCATATTGAAAAGCAGAGCCATTACTTTGCCGACAAGGGTCCATCTAGTCAAGGCTGTGGTTTTTCCTGTGGTCATGTATGGATGTGAGAGTTGGACTGTGAAGAAGGCTGAGTGCCAAAGAATTGATGCTTTTGAACTGTGGTTTTGGAGAAGACTCTTGAGAGTCCCTTGGACTGCAAGGAGATCCAACCAGTCCATTCTGAAGATCAGCCCTGGGATTTCTTTGGAAGGAGTGATGCTAAAGCTGAAACTCCAGTACTTTGGCCACCTCACGCGAAGAGTTGACTCATTGGAAAAGACTCTGATGCTGGGAGGGATTGGGGGCAAGAGGAGAAGGGGACGACAGAGGATGAGATGGCTGGATGGCATCACTGACTTGATGGACATGAGTCTGAGTGAACTCCGGGAGTTGGTGATGGACAGGGAAGCCTGGCGTGCTGTGATTCATGGGGTCGCAAAGAGTCAGACACGACTGAGTGACTGAACTGAACTGAATTTATTTTTTAAAGATTTTTTTTTTTTAACGTGGGCCATTTTTAACGTCTCTATCAATTTGTTAGAGTATTTCTCCTGCTTTACGTTTTGGCCAAGAGGCGTGTGGGCTCTGAGTTCCCTGACCAGGGATCGAACCTGCACCTGCTGGGTTGGAAGGCAAAGTCCCAAACACTGGACCATCAGGGAAGTCTTAAGACAGCCATTTTTACACAGGTAGTTTGAAACCACTCTAAATGGTAACCGAGCTGAAGGGGAATCTCTCAATAGTTTATTCACTTTGTGGATGCCTCCGATGACAAGAGGGTATGATAAGGTGTCCTGCTTGGAAAAATAATGCTTTCACCTTGACTCTTTAAGAATTTTTCCAGATTGCTCTGCAAAAACCATTGCGTCGCATGAAGGAGGCATAAAGAGGTTCTGACAAAGACTCACATCGGGTGGGGAAGGGACAAAGAGTCACAGAATGCAGTGAACATGACTGAAGGGGGCAAATTTTCTTTCAAAGGGAACAGATGTAACCATGAGCTGGGCTGGGCGGTAAAGAATTCATCTGCAATGCAGGAGATGTAGGTTTCGCCCCCTGGGTCGGGAAGATTCCCTGGAGGAGAGCATAGCAACCCACTCCAGTATTCTTGCATGGGAAATCCCACGGACAGAGGAGCCTAGCGGGCTACAGCCCATGGGGTCGGGAAGAGACCTCCTGCACGCTTCAGTGACTGAACAAGAACAACACACATTTAAGGTTCCTGCATGTGTCTTTCCTTGACTTGACAGTTCATTTCTTTTTAGCACTTTTTAGCACCAGTGTCTGGACGGACCACAGTTTATTTATCCACTGACCTACTGAAGGACACCTTGGTGGCTTCCATGTTTGGGCAGTTAGGAATACTGCAGCTGTAAACATCGGTGTGCAGGCCTTGGTGTGCATGCAAGTTTCCAACTCCTTTGGGACCACTGTGTTTTAATCGCCTGTACATCATGAGCAGAGGAGGAAGAATGGACAGGGAGGACTGGTCTTGGATGAAATGGTCCAGAGACCTTGGAAGGCATAAACTTGCCAGGGTCCAGAGTCAATGAAACATTCCTGCGAAGGTTTTAGACATCATTCTGTTCACGTGACATGCAAATTCTAGATGTCCATCCTAAATAAGATCAGTCCTGAATATTCATTGGAAGGACTGATGCTGAAGCTGAAACTCCAATACTTTGGCCACCTGATGGAAAGAGCTGACTCACTGAAAAGACCCTGATGCTGGGAAAGATTGAAGGCAGGAGGAGAAGGAGATGACAGAGGATGAGATGGTTGGATGGCATCACCGACTCGATGGACATGAGTCTCAGTAAGCTCCACAAGATGCTGAAGGACAGGGAAACCTGGCGTGCTGCAGTCCACGGGGTCACAAAGAGTCGAACACGACTGAGCGACTGAACAACAAAGAGACGTAGATGTGAATAAAAAGTGGTCCTTCCCCCAAGGAGCTGACGGTCTAAAACACATCTCAGATCCACCTATACACACAAGATACCAGAGCAGTGGTTATGAGGTAAAATAGGGAAGCGCTATGCTTCCTAAAAAGGAGATGATTCTAAGATCAATAGTGGCTCATGGATTTGCGGATAACAGTCAGTGGATGGAGAAGGGGGAATGCAAGGCATGAAGAGTAGCTGGAACATAGCTGGTTTGTTCATTGCTGCTGCTGCTGCTAAGTCGCTTCAGTCGTGTCCGACTCTGTGCGACCCCATAGACGGCAGCCCACCAGGCTCCCCCGTCCCTGGGATTCTCCAGGCAAGAATCCTGGAGTGGCTGTGACATAAATCACAGCAAGATCCTCTATGACCCACCTCCCAGAGTAATGTATTTCCATTACTTCCATTAAAGCAAAATAAACAAATGGGACCTAGTTACACTTAAAAGCTTTTGCACGATGAAGGAAACTATAAGCAAGGTGAAAAGACAGCCTTCAGAATGAGAGAAAATAATAGCAAATGAAGCAACTGACAGAGAATTCATCTCCAAAATATACAAGCAACTCCTGCAGCTCAATTCCAGAAAAATAAGCAACCCAATCAAAAAATGGGCCAAAGATCTAAACAGATATTTCTCCAAAGAAGACATAGAGACGGCTAACAAACACACAAGAAGTTGCTCAACATCTCTCATTATCAGAGAAATGCAAATCAAAACCACAGTGAGGTATCGTCTCATGCCGGTCAGAATGGCTGCTATCCAAAAATCTACAAGCAATAAATGCTGGAGAGGGTGTGGAGAAAAGGGCACCCTCTTACACTGTTGGTGGGAATGCAAACTAGTACAGCCACTATGGAGAACTGTGCGGAGATTCCTTAAAAACCTGGAAATAGAACTGCCGTATGACCCAGCAATCCCACTGCTGGGCATACACACCGAGGAAACCAGAATTGAAAGAGACATGTGTACCCCAATGTTCATTGCAGCAGTGTTTACAATAGCTAGGACATGGAAGCAATCTAGATGTCCACCAGCAAATGAATGGATAAGAAAGCCGTGTTACATATACACAATGAAATATTACTCAGCCGTTAAAAAGAATGCATTTGAGTCAGTTCTAATGAGGTGGATGAAACTAGAGCCTATTATACAGAGTGAAGTAAGTCAGAAAGAAAAACAGCAATACAGTATATTAACACATATATATGGAATGTAGAAAGATGGTAACAATGACCCTATATGCAAGACAGCAGAAGAGACACAGATGTAAAGAACAGATTTTTGGACTCTGTGGGAGAGGGAGAGGGTGGGATGATTTGAGAGAATAGCATTGAAACATGTGTATTACCATATGTGAAACAGATCGCCAGTCCAGGTTCAATGCCTGAGACAGGGTGCTCAGGGCCGGTGCACTGGGATGACCCTGAGGGATGGGATGGGGAGAGAGGTGGGAGGGGGGTGCAGGATGGGGGACACATGTACACCCATGGCTGACTCATGTCAATGTATGGCAACAACCACCACAATATTGTAAAGTAATTGGACTCCAATTATAATAAATAAATTAATTTTTAAAATACGTAATTGGATCACACACACACACACAAATAATGGAGTGGGTTGCCACTTCCTCCTCCGGGGATCTTCCCAACCCAGGGATTGAACCTGTGATGCCTCTTCTATCTCCTGCATTGGGAAACGGATTCTTCCCCACCTGGGAAGCCCCATCTTTGTAACAATAGTTGGTTCCATGTCATATCCTTTAATAGACATGAAACCACTTTGATCTTCGCCTTTTTTTTTTTTATGACTGTCACTTTTTTCTCTTACCAAAAGGTTTCCAATGCTCACCCACGATGTCGCATGTTTCAGCTCTTTATTCCCTCCTGGAGAAGGCTTTCTGCACTGAGCAGGCTCCAAGTCAGGTCAAAAACAGACAAATAAACCGTCCTTTAGGAATGAGGATTTGCTCAAGGCCGGGCTGATCTTTCCTTCTGCTCCCTGCTAGGGAAGCTGGGGACTGCTATTTTTCCAGATTGCAGAATGATGGATTGTCCTCGCCAAGTTACAATGCTCCTGAGTCCAGTGTTTTTACTGAGATCCAACCATTTTGCTTGAACAAATGCTCCTGGATTGCGGCAAGCCTTTGGTTAATTTCCAGATCCACGCTGAAGTTATTTCTGACGACTTTTTCCAGCTGTCTCACTGATTTTACGGCGAAGCGAAATTATGCTGGTCCTTACTTTGCCATTTTCACCGCTGTCAACTTGATTTCTTTCATTGAGAAAACTTTATGAAATAGATGGTAACACTGGCCACAGGCGTTCCCTCCATTGTACACATGTCCTGTTCTGATGTCAATCTGTCATTACTCCCTGTGACCGCTGAAATCAACCTTCTGCCTCCGGGTTTGGCCATGGAACTTGTTTTCAGTGGAAAGTAGTATACACACACCCACACAGACTTGAAACATATCTGTACCTGGGGTTGCCCTCGCCTCAGCTCAGTTCAGTTCAGTTCAGTCGCTCAGTTGTGTCCGACTCTTTGTGACCCTAAGAACTGCAGCACACCAGGCCTCCCTGTCCATCACCAACTCCCGGAGTCTACCCAAACCCATGTCCATCGAGTCAGTGATGCCATCCAACCATCTCATCCTCTGTCATCCCCTTCTCCTCCTGCCCTCAATCTTTCCCAGCATCAAAGTCTTTTCAAATGAGTCAGCTCTTCACATCAGGTGGCCAAAGTATTGGAGTTTCAGCTTCAGCATCAGTCCTTCCAATGAACACCCAGGACTGATCTCCTTTAGGATGGACTGGTTGGATCTCCTTGCAGTCCAAGGGACTCTCAAGAGTCTTCTCCAACACCACAGTTGAAAAGCATCAATTATTCAGTGCTCAGCCTTCTTTATGGTCCAACTCTCACATCCATACATGACCACTGGAAAAACCATAGCCTTGACTAGACGGACCTTTGTTAGCAAAGTAATGTCTTTGCTTTTTAATATGCTATCTAGGTTGGTCATAACTTTCCTTCCAAGGACTAAGCGTCTTTTAATTTCATGACTGCAATCACCATCTGTAGTGATTTTGTAGCCCAGAAAAATAAAGTCTGACACTGTTTCCACTGTTCCCCCATCTATTTCCCATGAAGTGATGGGACTGGATGCCACGATCTTAGTTTTCTGAATGTGGAGCTTTAAGCCAACTTTTTCATTCTCTTCTTTCACTTTCATCATGTTGAAACCACTGGGTTGGACAAGGCTTGAGGACAAGCTTGGACCAGCCTCCTCCCTGGAGAATGAGGGGGCCACATGGAGAGGGGAACCCCGAGGTTCCCACCGTCACAGGTGAAGTCATAGTAAGCCAGTCACCTCATACAGATGCCAGAGCCAAGATCCGCATAGACAGCTCCTCACAGGAAATAGCCACCCAGGACAGCCTGAACGTCAAGGTCAGGGGCTAAATAAATGGGTACTGCGTGAAGCCAGTAAGTTCTGTGATGCTGTGACACACACAGAGAACCTTGATACTTTATGTCTATGCATCATCTTCCCTCTTTACCCCTGTGAAAATAAACACCTACACACCAGAGGAAAAAAATGTAACCATTCAGGCAGATGATCTTGCAACATTAAAAGTTACGTTCTGATCCAGGCATGACCATGGGAACTTCTAAAAAATCCTAACTACAACTGTATCTGAAGATGGTGACGATGCCTGAAGCTTGGTGGTAAGGTCACGGAGGGGTCAGTATTACAGTCCTTCTATCTCCGTGTTTGTTTGCAATTTTCCACCCTACAATGCTTTAAAAAAAAAAAAATGTTAGCAACTGCCTTGCACTCTTTGCATCCTGTGTTTCCACTTGGAATAACATCGATGAGACTGAATTTTAAAATGTCAGTGTTCACCTAGTTCCTCTCTCAAGAAACATGTTACACTATTTCATTCTAAGCTTTCCTTTCACATTTCTGCAGTTTCAAAGGCCAGATTGAAAGCATTTTCCTGTCAACATGAACCCCCTGCAATCCCATGCAAATTATAAATAAATGATCCTTAGTAATATCACATGTAAAAAAAAATTAAAAGGCACAGTCTGCTCTAAGTTCGTGTCACATTTTGTGCTTGATGGCAATGTCTTGCTTTTCTAACACCTAAGATACTGGCTGGAAAGATTGAGGGCAGGAGGAGAAGGGGATCACAGAGAATGAGATGGTTGGATGGCATCACCGACTCAACAGATATGAATTTGAGCAAGCTCCGGGAGTTGGTGATGGACAGGGAAGCCTGGCGTGCTGCTGCGGTCCATGGGGTCGCAAAGACTCAGACACGACTGAGCCAGTGAACAACAAGATATTGGCAACTAAAGTGGACCACATGGTAATCAGAGGGTTGAGTTCTACTTGGAAAGAACCCTCTATTTCTCTGCCAAGATAAGAGAAAATGTAGGGCAATGTGATTAACTCCCCACATTGGCAAATCCATATTTTATGGTTCAGGAAAATATTCTTCTACCAACCAGGAAATGGTTTGGGGTACTATTTCAGTTTGCATTTGTCCTTATAAACTACAATTAA
Source organism: Bos taurus (assembly GCF_002263795.3). Lineage (NCBI taxonomy): Eukaryota > Metazoa > Chordata > Mammalia > Artiodactyla > Bovidae > Bos > Bos taurus. Next base: position 4,667,423 of record NC_082638.1, on the reverse strand, counting down.
AACAGCAGGAAAGATACATCAGAATGGGTTTTAATGTGGTCCTGCCGAAAACACTTTCTAATTAGGTAATTTTCTCTTATTAGAAGAATTAAAATGCATTCTCCGAAATTGTGTTTGATCATAATGGTGCCTTAAAATTCAGCAACCACGGTCACAATCTTCCATTCTCAGGCACTGGAGTGACTTACATCATGAAAATTGAATTATTTTATGTTGGAATTCAGTCTTCAAAATTAGTGATTTAGAGTCCCATTCGTTCACTTGGTCAAAAGCTTTTTCTTCCATGAAAATGAAAGTCACTCAGTCAAGTCTGACTCTTTGCAACCCCATGGGCTGTATAGACTGTATCGTCCATGGGATTCTCCAGGCCAGAATACTGGGGTGGGTAGACTTTCCCTTCTCCAAGGGATCTTCCCAGCCCAGGGATCAAACCCAGGTCTCCCACATTGCAGGCAGATTCTTTACCAGCTGAGCCACCAGGGAAGCCCAAGACTACTGGAGCAGGTTGCTATTCCCTTCTCCAGGGGATCTTCCCGACACAGGGATTGAACCCGCCTCTCCCCCATTGTAGGCAGATTCTTTACCACCTGAGCCATCAGGGAAGGCCAACACAGCCTCCAGGGCTGCTACCAAGCCCAGTTTTGTCACGGCCATCAATTTCTAGGAAGGGCAGCTTGCCATCCAGCTGTTAGGACTCCTGCTTGCGGTGGCCAGATTCTCAAAAGAGAATCCAAGGGCCCTGTCACTTCCTAGAACAAATCACCACATCTTCAGAAGGGATTTCTGGCATTTCTAGGAAACTTCCAGGCCGTGGGGAAGCATAGAGGCCATCTTCTGCAGAGACGTATGTATTTTTAGAGCATGGTAAATGATGATCTGACGCTGGATCCCTTAGATGTATGAGACACTGAGGGGTGAAGGTCAGAGATTCAGGCTCCTCTGTCTGCCCCGGCGTGATATAGTTGTGTGGGTAGGAGCATTCATCAAGCGCTTTCTCATGCATCCTCTAGGGTCAGCGAAGACAGACGACTACGGGGTAATTGCCATGCTGCGACCCGTGGCAACTTTGGTTCTCCGACCTCTAGTTTATCATCTTTTAAGAGAAACGCGCCATAAACAGAAGTGGGGACGATTAAGCTTTGCTTCAACGTCCAACATTGATCTTCCTCTCCCTCTCCCACCGGAAGACATTAAATCGAGGTCTCGTTTCTGCTTGGCCGTTCTCTTCCAATTGTCATCCTTGCCGAATTTAAGCAAATATACACAGGCAGGACCATTTTTAGTCCCAGAATACCTCTAACATTGCTGTGATGGAAACTGCACAATACGGCTTTAAATATTTTTTTTTCCTAACACGAGTTGCCCTTTAAAACATCACCATGGGAAAACGATACCACTAGATTTTTTTTTTTTTTTGCACCAGAATTCACTGAACAGTCTTGGGCTGAAAGTAAAAAGGACAGATAATACAAAGGATAAAAGGTCAGAAGGGGGTTTACTGGCATTTAAGCTCATAATGGTAGGATGCAAATAAATATCACTGTTTTGACTGTGTGTTCTTTTTACTTTCAACACAGTGTCAAAAAAATTTAACATACAATTAAAGAAGGTTAAACATTGTGAACACATTGAAAAGGGCACGCAATGTAGGGTTTGTTGTTATCATTAAAGCAGAGACACTGAACTTGTACAACCCTTGCTAAGTTTCCATGTGATGTAACATGTTACCCAGTGATTTATTCATTTTTTTTTACCTCCAAGATGTGCATGCAGGAAAGGTTAGGACATGTGTACATTTCTGAAGATACAGTCAACCTAAATGTTAATTTTTGTGTTTTTTAAAAATGTGTTTGTTTGGTCCTCCTGGCACAAAGCCATTATTGTTTTTCTTCTCCTCTGACAACCTAAAATATCTTTCTAAGTGTGCATCAGTTCAGTCAGTTCAGTCACTCAGTCGTGCCCAACTCTTTGTGACCCCATGAGTTGCAGCACGCCAGGCCTCCCTGTCCATCACCAACTCCCAGAGTTCACTCAAACTCATCCATCGAGTCAGTGATGCCATCCAGCCATCTCATCCTCTGTCGTCCCCTTCTCTTCCTGCCCCCAATCCCTCCCAGCATCAGTCTTTTCCAATGAGTCAACTCTTCGCATGAGGTGGCCAAAGTACTGGAGTTTCAGCTTTAGCATCATTCCTTCCAAAGAACACCAAGGGCTGATCTCCTTTAGAATGGACTGGTTGGATCTCCTTGCAGTCCAAGGGACTCTCAAGAGTCTTCTCCAACACCACAGTTCAAAAGCATCAATTCTTCGGCGCTCAGCCTTCTTCACAGTCCAACTCTCACATCCATACATGACTACTGGAAAAACCATAGCCTTGACTAGACAGACCTTTGTTGGCAAAGTAATGTCTCTGCCTTTGAATATGCTATCTAGGTTGGTCATAACTTTCCTTCCAAGGAGTAAGCATCTTTTAATTTCATGGCTGCAGTCACCATCTGCAGTGATTTTGGAGCCCCAAAATATAAAGTCTGACACTGTTTCCACTGTTTCCCCATCTATTTGCCATGACATGATGGGACCAGATGCCACGATCTTCGTTTTCTGAATGCTAAGCATGCATAAGCCTCAACTATTCCAGTGTCCAAAGTGTCCCAAGATTCCTTAGGACATAATCTCTAAGGGGGAAAAAATGAGAGATGAAATGTTTGGCAAAATTTAATCATTATTCCTTTGCAGAAAAAGAGAGGTGACATAAGTCAGTCAAAAGAACATGCTTAAAGAGGCAGTGATGACATTTAAATCCTGGGCAACTCAAGGAACAAAAGGATTATTCCTGGCTCACCCTAGGCGGGCTTCCCTGGTAGCTCAGATGGTAGGAAACACTCCTGCCAATGCAGGAGACCTCGGTTAGAGCCCTGGGTCAGGAAGATCCCCTGGAGAAGGAAACAGCAACCCACAGCAGCATTCTTGCCTGGAGAATCCCATGTGGACAGAGGAGCCTGGAGGGCTACAGTCTACAGGGTTGCAAAGAGTCGGACACAAGTGAGCGACTAACACTTTCACCCAGAGGCCCAACCTCTATCTGAGATGCTGGAAATTTCTCTCCTAGCAACAGGCCCTGCAGCTCCCAACTAACAAGGGACATTTCTCCCAACACACAAGGTCACTATATCTGAGGACCACGGATCAAGCCACAGGTCTTTAGAAATCAACACACTGCTGGCTGTATCACAATCAATGCACACACACAAAACCACGTGCCTATTTCCTTGGAGGCAATAAACCAGCTCCACCAATCTGATCTCCGTTTTAATGAGCAGGACTGTCACGCCATTATCTTCACTCCAGAAGTGCCCCAGGTCCATATGCTAGCTCATGGATTCGATGCTTCGGTTGAGTTCACACAGTGCTCTCCTGTCCTCATTGTCAGGCCAATCAAAATAACAAGTTCCATCAATGACTTACATATCTTGCCCTCTCTACATCACAATCTATCCAAGGCTGCCATGTATGGTGGATCAGGTTGCGCACTGAACAAACAGAGGATCCAACGCTTCCTATGGTGGAGTGTGCATATCATCCCCGGAGTTGTGCAGTAGGCAGCAGACAGAGTCACACATGGAGACTGAAAATCCATCCATTTACTTTTTTAAACGAAAACATCATGGTGTAAATCTGAGCATGAAGCATATTTACATCCTGTTTTTTGTATGTTTCCTCATCTGTAACAAGAGAATCATAACATCTGATAGAGATGTGCATGTGTGCATGCTAAGTCTTCAGTCGTGTCCGACTCTTTGTGATCCCATGGACTGTAGCCCACCAGGCTCCTCTGTCCATGGGATTCTCCAGGCAAGAATACTGGAGTGGGTTGCCATGCCCTTCTCCAGGGGATGTTCTTGAACCCGGGATCAAACTCGTGTCTCCTGAATTGCATTCTTTACCACCAGCACCAGCTGGGAAGCCCCTGATAGAGAGGTAGTGAAGATTCCAAGTCCATGAACCCACAGAAGCACTCGGAGTCAGGCCTGGGATGAAGGAGTCAAACCAAACATTATTCCACAGGCCAGCCTATCAGAGCAACGTGTAGGCCCTGGGACCTTTTCCCACTTCACCTTCAGGGCGACGAAATATGCTGCAGAAACTCACTTATCTCTGCTTCTGATGGTACAGCTGGGAACACGTCTCCCTGATACAAGCTCTAACGGATGAGCTGTCTGATGACTCTCTCTCAGCAGTCTCCGACCCGACGCTTTTGATGCAACGCCCCGAGTGCCCTTTTCGGAATTATCTGAAACTCTTAACTTCTCCCAACCTTTTCATATGGCACTTGTCACGTTTGCTGAGAGGCACTACAGGAAGCTGCTTTCCAGTCTGGCTGCAAAAAACGCTCCTCAGATTTTAACACGGAACTGATGCTCTGCGTAAACGGAATGTTTTCGATGCTGACTTTTAAAGGGACGCTCAGGAAACAGGCATCTCGTGGTTTAATTGGATATATTAAACACAAGCTACACTATTTCAAAGGTTGCTGAAAGGAGTTGTAAAAACATTACATTATCTTTTGATCTTTTTTTCCTAAGGACAAAATCTGATCAACAAAAACTAAAAATATGACAGTCACTGGACTCTTTCACATAGGCACGGGACATATTTCTGAAGGTATTTCAAAAGTGATAAGGTTTGCAGGGCATTAAAAAAACAATATTCCCCGCAGGATACCTGGTCCTGCCCAAAACTTGCATCGGACATCTGGTCCAGAAGACATCTGGTCCACACCAAAAAGTTCTTGAAATTCGGTCCTATCGAAAATGACCACAAGCAGGTGTGGCCCACGCCAAACGATTTTGGACGGGATGAAGTATCAAGGACCTTTTGCTGTGGACTGAGAAGTCTCCATGGGCATTTTGAAAAGGGCTGAATATAACCAAACATCTAGAACCTTTTTGAGGGCTGCCCTGGTGGTCCAGCGGTTAAGAATTCACCTGCCAGTTTGCAGGGGACACAGGTTCAATCCTTGGTCCAGGAAGATCCCACATCCCGGGTAGCAGCTAAGCCCGTGGGCCGCAACGGCTGAAGTCCGTGTGCACCTACAGCTTGTGTTCCACAATGAGAGAAGTCACTGCAATGAGAAGCTTCCGCGCCACAACGAGGGAGTACCTCCCCCAACCTTTGCAACCAGAGCAAGGCTGCAGGCAGCCATGAGGACCCTGCACAGCCAAAAACAAAAGAAGAAAATTTAAAAAGAGACTTCGGATACGAATCAAATGTCTTAAGAACACTTTGGAGAGGGCCAAATCTGAATATTTTGCTAACTAGAATATTTTATTAAAAAAATGACTGAGTCCCTTTGGTTCACCCGAAACTATCACAGCATTGTCAATTGGCTACACCTCAATGCTGCTGCTGCTGCTGCTACGTCGCTTCAGTCGTGTCCGACTCTGTGCGACCCCATAGACGGCAGCCCACCAGGCTCCCCCGTCCCTGGGATTCTCCAGGCAAGAACACTGGAGTGGGTTGCCATGTCCCTCTCCAATGCATTAAAGTGAAGAGTGAAAGTGAAGTCGCTCAGCTGTGTCCGACTCTTAGCGACCTCATGGACTGCAGCCTACCAGGCTCCTCCATCTATGGGATTTTCCAGGCAAGAGTACTGGAGTGGGGTGCCATTGGCTTCTCCGATATGATCCTATGCATTCTCCCAAACCCACTGCTGCTGCTCCTGCTAAGTCCCTTCAGTCGTGTCCGACTCTATGTAACCCCATAGACGGCAGCCCACCAGGTTCCCCCGTCCCTGGGATTCTCCAGGCAAGAACACTGGAGTGGGTTGCCATGTCCTTCTCCAATGTATGAAAGTGAAGAGTGAAAGTGAAGTAGCTCAGTCATGTCCGACTCTTCGTGACCGCATGACACCTCAATATAAAGTTTTTTAAAAAAGCTTTTTAAAAATGCATTCATTACGGAGTAGGAAATGGCAAACCCACTCCAGTATTCTGCCTGGAAAATTCCATGGACATAGGAGCTTGGCAGGCTAGGGTCCATGGGGTCACAAAAAATTGGACACACCTGAGCAACTGAGACACACACCCAAGGGGAATTAAAGGATATTTGACAAGAGATGGGACACCACTCTGAAGTAAAATGAATCTTTAAAAATATATATACTCATTAGAAGATTTGGTATTAGAAATAACATCTCTCCTAGGCATAGATAATATCTTTTGAAATCTGCTATCTTCCTGTAATCAATGAAGCAAAATGTCATATTCCACCATGAGAAAGACTCTCAATGTTTAATTAATCATCAACTTGTCAGTTGTGTCAAGAATCCATCTGTGTTTCTCACTCACTGAGACGGCAGTTGCAGAATCAGTTCTCCATTCTGGGCCATAGGCAGGTGGTGGTAACGCATAGTACATTTTAACGTTTCTCTTTCCCACCTTCTTTGGGGTCGCAAAGAGTGAGACACGACTGAGCGACTGAACTGAACTCCCACCTTCTAAGGGTTGAAGGCCTTTAAAGAATTAAGCCATATTCCATATATCCTTGTCTGTTCATCTGTCAGTGACATTAAAGATCCTGTCTACATCAGCTCATACTGTGACTAATGTTGCAATGAGCATGCTTGTGCAGGTATCTCTTTGAGATCCTGATTTCAATTTTGGGGCAAAATACCCCAGGAGGGAGAAGGCTGGATCATATGGTAGTATGATTTTTAATGTCTTGAGGAGCCTCCATAATGTTTTCGGGGCGGGGGTCTTACCTGGTGGCTCAGCGGTAAAGAATCCACCTACAATTCAGGAGATGCAGGAGACTCGAGTTCCATCCCTGGGTCAGGATCAGGAGATCCAGGAGACTCAGATTCAATCCCAGGGTTGGAAAGATCCCCTGGAGGAGGGCACAGCAACCCACTCCAGTATGCTCACCTGGAGAATCCCACGGACAGAGGAGCCTGGCGGGCTACAGTCCATGGGGTTGCAGAGTTGGACAGGACTGAGCGACTGAACTGAAGGGGTTGGAGGGGTGAGGAGAAGGGGGATTTTTTATCAACAAAGTTTCAGTTATGCAGAAGGAATAGATCTCCTGTACAACTCTGTGCCTGCGGTTAAGAAGATTGTATCCTCTCCTGCAAAATCTAGGAGGGCAGGTCTCATGTTGAGCGCTGTTCCCATCATAAAGTCAAAATTAAAAATAAAAATTCGTGCATAGGCTTCTATTCAAAGCAACACCAGTAAATTGGGAAAAAACACCTTTTTGCAATCCAAGACACTCTCATAAGAGTGTCAGGTTTTTGTAATATGGCTGTGCAGGCAAGCTTAGTCGCTCAGTCGTGACCAAGTCTCTGTGACCCCATGGACGGTAGCCCGCCGGGCTCCTCCGGCCATGGGATTCTCCAGGCAAGAATGCTGGAGCGGGTTGCCATGCCCTCCTCCAGGATGTCTTCCCAACCCAGGGATCAAACCCAGATCTGCTGCATTGCAGGCAGATTCTTTACCAGCTGTGCCACCAGGGAAGCCAAGCTAGTGTATTAGTTGAGATAAGTAACTCCAGCTGCTGTTACACTGACAACCTCCAAATCTCAGTGTCTTCAAAATAAAAAGACTAGGTCTTTAAAAATATATCTACTTGTTTATTTGGCTGCATTGGGTCCTAGTGACAGCATGCCGGGTCTTCTGTCTTCATTGTGGCGATTCTTGATTGTTTATCTGTGGCATGCGGGATTCTAGTTCCCAGACCAGGGATCAAACCCAGGACCTCTGCCCTGGGAACTCGAAGACTTGGCCATTGGCCCACCCGGGAAGTCCCCAGAAAAGAGTAGATCTTGTTCTGGTCTCAGTCTTCTGTCTCTCAGGGAAACCGTGGTTTCTCTGGAGCTGCCCCAGGTGGTGACTCAGGAGATCCAGGCTATTTTACCACCATCATCGAATCACCTCCCGCTTAGGACCATCTCAGAGTCCTTACCTGGATGCTCTGCATTGAGTAGCTATAAATAGAGCACACTGTGGGAAACGTGCTGGCTGGGCCTGAGTGCCTCAGTGGCCCTGAAGATAAAAGAAAGTGGAGAAAATCTACCGCGATGACACCGTACATGAGACAGTTTCTGCTTCACATGCAGTTACAGAGGGGTCCTGCCCACCCAAGCAAATGCCATATCTTGGTGTGAGACTGAGTCTTGCACCTGTGTTACATTTAGACGACATCAATCTCAATAGGCAACTCAAAGTTCATATTCATAAAAATGTATTCATTGGAAATTTTTTTTATTATGAAATCAATCAAAACCATGGACTGAATATATCCTTGGTATCATGGAGATGGCTACAAAGGAGTTACGTGGAAAAAAAAACAATTATAATACAACTGGTTATAATTTATTTCTGTAACATACAACTGTGTGCATGTGTGATTGTCTGTGAAAGTGAAAGAAAGTGAAAGTTAAGTTGCTCAGTCGTGTCCAACTCTCTGTGCGACCCCATGGACTGTCGCCCACCAGACTCCTCCATCCATCCGTGGGATTTTCCAGGCAAGAGTACTGGAGTGGGTTGCCATTTCCTTCTCCAGGGGGATCTTCCCAACCCAGGGATCGAACCCAGGTCTCCCGCATTGTAGGCAGACGCTCTTACCGTCTGAGCCACCATGGAAGCCCAGTGATTGTGTGTATAAAGTCTTAAAGATATACTCAAAAATAGCTCTGGTATTTTCTGCTTGATGATCAGGTTAAAAGTGATTCTTTCTCTTTTCTTGTGTGTATGCTGTATTTTTCTACCATTATATTTTTTGGTAATAAAAAAACACTTGCAGATAAATATAAGCAAGGGTGTAAAGATAGCTAACACTTTTTCAGGACTTATAACACGCCAGTCACTTTCTAACTATGATCCCATTGAATTTACTACAAGCCTTTCATTGGAAATTGACCAACAGCTGTAGCAACACACAAGCGTGACATGGCCTTGGAACCCAAGAGATGGCCAGGGCGTCTAATCACGAAAGTCAGGGGCTACCTTATTTATTATTTCTCATCCATCTGTGTACTCCCCACCCCTCCCTGGAGCCTCTGACACTCTGTAAAGATTTACCAAACTGATACCCCATTCCGCATTACTTAACATCATACCCCAAACATAGTAAACACCCCTCCAGGCTCCTCTGTCCACGGGATTCTCCAGGCAAGAACACTGGAGTGGGTTGCCGTCCCCTTTTCCAGCGGATCTTCCCAACCCCAGGAGGAACGCATGTCTCCCACACTGTAGGCAGACTCTTGACTGACTAAACACTCCACACACTTGCTGAATTAAGCCCCATGAAAAACGAAGCAGGAGAGAATTTTTAATTGCCAGGGAAAGGTTTATTTTCATTTCAAGTTGACATGACAGTGAGGTTCTGGGAAACCTTCATAGATGCGATCACGTCACAGATCCCATTGTTCAGACATGTGACAAATACGTTGCCTGTTTCTTCCATGGATGCCCTTCAGGGCCACCTGCCATCTGCTCCCCTTCCTGAAACCTTCATCACCTCTGATACATAGGTCGCAATTGGGCTTTTCAGGAAATGTTAACGATGTTGTCAAATCGTGCCTGTCACTAGGTCACTGTTAGCTTAAGCTTTTAACGTCTGTGAAATGCTAGAAATATAACAATTTTTTTTCCCCGAAAGAATGTGTTTAAAGCTTCAAAACCCACAAAGAATAGGACATACAAGAGACCACACCAGTGGGAATTCAAATTTCCTGTTGTGCATTCCAAGCCAAACTTTCAGGTGGTAAGTGGTAATTACGATTATTACAAAGAAACCTGATTTTCAAATACACTGAAACATAATGGAGATCTAAGTTATTTTGAAGCAAACACTTAAAAGCTCATTGTGAGTCTAGAGGTAAATGTATCCTTTGTTGGCTGTTAACCTGTGTACAGATTAAACAATCAATGCTATACAAAGCTGTGCATTAACAACATCTGCAACAGTCCTTCCACTGATTTCAACCTCAAACACAATGTTCTGACATCATAAAATGTCTTATAAAATCCATGTGCATTGAGTGTGTCCAACTCTGAGCAAATATGGTCATCTTTTAACACATTAGTTGGTAACAGCAGCTTTAGATAGGTTTTGCATGATAACAGCAATAATTTGAACACACTAGTAACATGCTCGGAGAAGGCAATGGCACCCCACTCCAGTACTCTTGCCTGGAAAATCCCATGGATGGAGGAGCCTGGTAGGCTGCAGTCCATGGAGTCGAGAAGAGTCGGACACGACTGAGCGACTTCACTTTCACTTTCTACGTTCATGCATTGGAGAAGGAAATGGCAACCCACTCCAGTGTTCTTGCCTGGAGAATCCCAGGGACGGGGGAGCCTGGTTGGCTGCCGTCTATGGGGTCGCACAGAGTCGAACACGACTGAAGCAACTTAGCCAGCAGCAGCAGCAGTAACATGCTCATGCGTTCTTTCATGAGAGTATTTCTTAAAACAACACGACATGCTTTTGGCAAATTTCTGGAATGAGAAATCCGAATTAAGAAAAAGAATCCTGCTTGCTTTCCAACTCTGAACCATTCCCAGGGAGGTGGAAGGAATTGTCTTTTTTTTTAAGACAAAGAAAGATTTGCAATCTGAAATAACAGACTCCTCGTTATCCCCCTCATTAGAACTCACTGAAATGCATTCCTTTTTTACAGGTGAGTAATATTCCACTGTCCATATGTACCAAGTGAAGTAAGTCAGAAAGAGAAAGACAAATGTTGTATATTAACACATTTATACGGAACTTAGAAAGATGGTATCGACGATCCTACATGCAGGGCAGCGAAGGAGACACGGATGTAAAGAACAGACTTTTGGGCTCTGTGGGAGGAGGGGAGGGTGGGATGATTTGAGAGCACAGCATTGAAACATGTACATTACCATATGTGAAATAGGTGACCAGGGCAAGTTCGATGCATGAAGCTGGGTACTCAAAGCCAGTGCCCTGGGACAACCCCGAGAGATGGAGTGGGGAGGGAGGTGGGGGGGCGGTTCAGGATGGGGGGACACACGGTCACCCGTGGCCGATTCATGTGGATGTATGGCAAAGACGACCACAGTATGGTGACGTCATTATGCTCCAAATGAAATAAATTAATAAATTAAAAAAAATTCTGAAATAGCAGACCGTAAGGAGGAGCTTGGAGAAGGCAATGGCACCCCACTCCAGTACTCCTGCCTGGAAAATCCCAAGGATGGAGGAGCCTGGTAGGCTGCAGTCCATGGGGTCGCACAGAGTCGGACACGACTGAAGCGACTTAGCAGCAGCAGCAGCAGCAAGGAGGAGCTCGGGAGATGCTGTCAGAGCTTAGACGTTGTTCAGCGGGGACAAAGACCAGAAGGCAGAGACCACTGTCAGAGAGCCCAAGACACGCTTACCCACATTTTTCTCCAAAGTGTCTGGACGGCAGGGTCCATGCACCTGGGGGTGGGGGGGGTGGGGGGCGGGGCAGAGTAGACCACTGACCTCCACTCCCGTCGGATCAAGAAAACTCCTGAGCCAAGAGCAGATAGATGCTCAGACATGTTTGCTACAGAGATGAAAGAGAGGCAGCGGGACCACAGCTCCCGTGTACAGATGAGTGAATGAATCCTCACCATGTTGCTGGAGAACGTATAGTGTCTGAAGGTCACCTAGGTATTCTCCACTCAGGGGAACTCTTTGCCCAGAAGGGGCTGGTGGTCTGGACTTGGGAACTCTATCCAGCTGTGCCCTGTCTCCCAGTCTCCTCCGTGACCCCGTTAGGCCTCATCCCTGCATTCCTGAGGTCGCAGGAAATGGGATTCAAACGAAAGTGTGCATGTCACGACCAACACGAGGCACAGATACTGCTTACCCGCAGGGTCAGGCCAACAAAATACAAGGACGGGCATGAACCACCATTCTCTCGTCATGAAATTCGGCATCGAGATGTAATGGGTATGGGTCGTGGACTGCTTATGTCTGATTGCTCGTGTCTTTGTGGGTATGGGTCGTTGATTGGTTATGTCTGATGGCTCATGTCTTCATGGCTATGGGTCATGGACTGCTTATGCCTGATTGCTAGTGTCTTCTTGGATATGGGTCTCGGACTGGTTATGTCTGATGGCTTGTGTCTTTGTGGGTATGGGTCGTGAACTGCTCTGATGGCCTGTGTTTCCCCCACCCCATACCCCCCTGCTCCTGTGAAATAGCATACATTTCACATGCCAGTAATTCTGAATCTGTTAGAGGGGATTTCTTGGACTGCAGAATCTATGAAGTTGGATTTTTAGTTCAGAAACACCGTTCACCCAAGGGACAGCAGAAGCCAAAACAGCGTGCTACAAATGACGGGCTGGAAACACACAGACCGGAGAGGTGTGTCTCAGCTTCGACATTCGCTGAGAGAGCTCACCAAAAGGCGGTCGCACAAAACACATCTGCGAGCCTCTGTTGCTTCTTTTTGAACAGTGATGAGCTTCTAAATATTGCAAGCTTCTCAAAGAAAGACACATATCCATGTACAAACACGGATAGCGTGAAGAGTGATTCATACGTATTTGCAAATAATACTGACAGTAATCGCCTTTTAGAAACCAGAAGATGGCAACTTAACCATCATCCGTGATTGGGCAAGATGCTCTTTTACGCAGGGTAAAAAAAGTGGCATGTGTTAGATTTCAGTAAACACTTAACATTTGATTCACTCTCGTGCGATGCTCTCTAGGGGAAATCCTGGTGGCTGGTGCATCAAGTCAGCGACGCCTTCAGCCGTGGATCACGCTGTCTGAGAGGTCAGCAGCTCACCTGTGCCCCTTCCTGCCCTCCACCACACAGATGTTGGACACTCATTGCCCAGTCATCCATCCACGTGAACAATTGGCCTCGGAAGACGATGTAAGTAACGTCTGTGTCTCTGTTTATTTCAAAGTTGATTCCCGCCCCGGGGGGGAAAGGTGTGTGTGTGTGTGTGTGTGTGGAAGGGGGTCTTGGCAGAGTCTCCAGGTGCGTGGGGAGGAGGGAGGAGGCCAGGGCTGCCTTCCCCCAGGGTCGATCCTGGGCGTTCACCCTAATGCTGCCAGCTGGGCGCTCCTCCTACCCCCATGCACCCCCAGACGCTGCCCATAACGGCTAAGGGCTGTGTCTCCCATCCTGGTCCTCCCGGTCACACTGGCAGGAAAGCCCCAGTGATGAGCAGCACAGCTGCAGCCACGGCTTCCACATCAGGTTCCCCAGGGACAGCTGGTTGGGGACGTCCTGAAGGGTCCGGGCGTGGCGGGCTGCCGCCTCCTGCATGGCCTCCAGGATCTCCCAGAACCGCGGCTCCGATGTCGGGGTTAACGGGTTTCTCTCCCGGGGGTCTCTGGAAATCTCAAACAGCAGGGGCGGGTCGTGGTAGGTGACATACTGCCCGTAACAGAAACACACGTGCGTGTCAAAGCATCCGTTGGCGCCCTCCGGGGAGAACTTGGGGGTGAAGAAAAAGGCTTTCCAGATGGACGTGCCTGTGGTGGGACAAGCAGAGAAGCGGGTGTGGTGGGAACAGGGTCGTCATAGTCACCCCCAAAGAGAGCGTGCATGGAAAACCACCCTCTGGGTGCTTCAAGAAGGCAGAGACTCAGTTATGGATGGACTGGATTTATCACACTTAAGGCTCAAAAAAGAGTAAGCATCATAGCTAAAAAGAAAAAGCAAGAAAACATGAGTTGTTATCTAACTGCCAAGGAGGAAAAGACAAAGCTGATTATGCAATAGCTGTTATAATGCAAAAACTGGAAAAAAAAAAAACTGATTTATTTTTTTGGACCTCGCCTCTAGGGGGAGCCCGAAAGCTGAAACTGCTGAAGCTGTGGGCCCAGGAGCCCACAATGAGAGAGGCCCCCGCGATGACAAGCCACAACTACAGAAAGGAGCCACACACACACACACACACACAGCAACAAAGACCCAGGGCATCCAGAAATAAATAAAATAAAAAAAGCTTAAAAAATGCAAGTGTTGTGTTCCATTTGTTGCTGTTGTTCAGTCGCTTGGGTGTGTCTGACTCTTTGCAACCCCATGGACTGCAGCACGCCAGGCCTCCCTGTCCATCACCAACTCCTAGAGCTTGCTCAAACTCATGTCCCTTGAGTCAGTGATGCCATCCAACCATCTCATCCTCTGGCACCCCTTCTCCTCCTGCCCTCAATCTTTCCCAGCATCAGGGTCTCTTCCAATGACTAAATAGCCAATATTAAAATTTTAGAAAAAAAAAAAATTGATTTACAAACAAATGTGAAAGATTGTTTTACTGTTTATCTTACGATGCTATGACTTTCTGAGAGCTGGCTCTGATAGAGGTCTAGAGACTGCATCCTGGGTAGAAAAAGGTGGCAGATGAAAACAGAGTTGACGTGTATAAACCAAGTGAAATTAGGTTCAGGCTGAAAATGTCCTTTTCCGCTTTATACTTCCAGCTTTTCTATAGAAAACCATAGAGACCGTCCCCCTAGAAAGCATCGCACACCTACTTAATTCACTCTGATCATCTGTTTGTGTCATGGAAACGCTGGTTTTGTAATTGCACATACCGAGTGCTCACCCACGATCTAAATGCAAAATGAATTAATTGACAACACAAGACAATTACCACGGGTGTCCACATTCTCCCCAAAAAGCCCCTGACCCCAAACAAGTATATTCGAGTGCGAGTAAGGGTAAATATTCCCTGGAGGAGGGCATGGCAACCCACTCCAGTATTCTCACCTGGAGAATCCCATGGACAGACGAGCCTGGTGGACTACGGTCCATGGGGTCACACAAAATTGGACATGACTGAGCGACTGAGCGTGCACACACGCAGGTTTAAGGACCAGTCAGTAAATAAACCTTAAGCATTCTTACAGGGAGCAGACACGCAGCTCAGACAAGTGTAGAACTAAGAATTAATTTTTCTGAAGATTTGTTTGGTATGCCATCGAGGTGTCTGCCTTTATAGCACCCAATCTGGATTTTTAAAACCTTTTTATAAAACGATACATTGTGTATTCTCTGCATAATTTGTTTACACCACTTTGGGTTTGCTCAAATGCATTTTATTGCATGTGCCAGGCTCCTCTGTCCTCGGAATTTTCCAGGCAAGAATATAGTGGAGCAGGTTGCCATGCCCTCCTCCAGGGGATCTTCCTGACCCAGTGACTGAACCTGCATCCCTTGAGTCTCCTGCATTGGCAGGAAGGTTCTTTACCACTGTGCCACCTGGGAAGGCCTAGGTTTATAGGATATGAAGCCTTAGCTCAGGGTCTGTTCTGTTGTTCACCAGGAAACCAAGAATCGACACTGTCAAAGGTGTCATTTCAATGAAAGGAGGTACCCTGCATTTCTACTATGTCTGTTTAATCCTATGTTTCAAATTTATTTTGAGGACGTATTTCACCTGGGATTTCTCCATATACTACTAAAAATCTTTTGAGTTAAAAAACTTTTTTGTTTATTGTTAAAATTCCAGTGCACTCTGAAAAAGGTTGTTTTCTGTCTCTGTCACAGATAAATATTTTGACCACCACGGAATCTTAAACTCAGCTACAATTGAGATTCAATGACCAGAGGAAGGAATTATTAAACTTTACAGTGAGAATGCAGGGAAACTACAGGCAGCATTTTTTTCAAAAACAAAACTACATAGTGATGGGAACAATAATTTGACTTCAGTTTAAATGATGCTTTAAAGTTTAAGAGAAAGTGAAAGTCACTCAGTCGTGTCTGACTCTTTGCGACCCCATGGATCATATACAGTCTATGGAATTCTCCAGGCCAGAACACTGGAGTGGGTCGCCTTTCCCTTCTCCAGGGGATCTTCCCAACCCAGGGGTCAAAGCCAGGTCTCCCGCATTGCAGGCGGATTCCTTACCAGCTGAGCCACCAGGGAAGCTCAAAATTTAAGAGAGTTACAGCTAAACCGAAAAGATGTCAGTGACTTATTACAGTTGCAGGAGGGCTTTGTCACTGTCATATGAAGTGCTACGGAGTTCACTATTTACCTCTGAAACATTTTTATGTAGAATCACAGCTTAACAGGGGGCTTCCCTGGAAGCTCAGATGGTAAAGAATCTGCTTGCAGTGAGGGAGACCTGGGTTCGATCCCTGGGTGGGGAAGATCCCTTGGAGAAGGAAATGGCAACCCACTCCAGTATTCTTGGCTGGAGAATCCCATGGACAGAGGAGCCTGGCGGGCTACAGTCTGCAGGGTCGCAAAGCGTCAGACACGACAGGAGTGACTAACACTTTCACAGGTTAAAAAAAAAAGTGACTCACTTTCTTTTCATTCACAAGAAAAGAAAGCTTCCAGTCCTTTGACAAAGTGGCAAATAGAATTTAATCGAGAACAGCCTGACTCCTGAGCTGGACCCCGAATTCAACCCTTTCCAAGCTTCAGATAAGCGACGGTGCCCTGAGATTCGCTGGGGCTCTGAGGGGCGTGTGAAGCCCAGGACAGGTACCACTGTTGTGATCTTGATAGCTTTCAGGGACTTGGCCACAAGAAAGGGTTCTGAGGTCCCCTGGCAGACAAGCCTCGAGAATGAGCACTCGGGGGCCCCAAGAACAAACAGGGGGACGATGCAAAGCCCACTGGGCTGTCCACAGAGGCATCAGAAGAACATTCTGCAGATAAAAGATGCTTAATCCCTCCCAACACATGCCAGTCTGCTTTGCAAATCACATCCCCCTTTATGCAAGGATTCTTGTGGGTCTAGACCCATGACAAGCCTCCTAGGGATACATCCCTTATTCTGAGCTTGAAATGGTGTCTTGTCTTGGTGGCTCATTGAGTACAATCTGCTTGAACTCTCCCGCCCCCTCTATTGGCTCTGACAGGGTGGGTTCCAACCCTAGCTATGCTATCTCCTAGCTGTGGGATGCTGGGCATGGCTGTTAACCTCTCAGGCTCTCGTCTCCTTTTCTGATTTGCTGTTGTGTAGCTGCTCAGTTGTGTCCAACTCTTTTGCGACCCCACTGACTGTAGACCGCCAGGCTCCTCTGTCCATGGAATTCTCCAGCCAAGGATACGGGAGTGGGTTGCCATTCCCTTCTCTAGTGGATCTTCCCCGACCCAGGGATCGAACCCAGGTCTCCTGCATTGCAGGCAGACTCTTTACCTTCTGAGCCACCAGGGGAGCCCGCCTTTGAATGTAAAGCTGCCAGCAGTCTAAGACGAGGCCACTGCTTTCCAGCTGTTCTTCAACCTGTTGCCACTGCAATACAAGTCTTAAGACACTTTTCCTCATCCCCGCCATCTTCAGGATTCTTCAAGAACATGAACAACAAAATTTAAAGGGCTTCCACACACCGACTCTTAATTTATCACTCAGATTTTGATGGCCCTTGATGAATGTGGTTTAACTGCTTGTCTTGGCAAGATTAATTCTGTATGCATGGGGGACTCCGTGTATATATCATAACAACCAAATATAGTCATTTGGGGGTTTTTGGTCTTAGCAGCATTTCCCACCACAAACTGCCACCTTGGGGTGCTTCGAGAGGTATTGCAGGGACTTCCCTGGTGGCTCAGTGGTAAAGAGTGCACCTGCCAAGGCCGGGGACACAGGTTGGATCCCTGATTTGTGAAGATTCCCTCGTGCCTTGGGGCAACCAAGGCTGGTAGCCTCAACTTCTGAGGCCACGTGCTGTAGCTAGTGACGCTCACACACCCAAGAGCCTGTGCTCCACGAGATAAAAGCAGGCACCAAAACAAGACAGTAGCCCGCACAGCAACGAAGACCCAGCACGGACAAAAATAAAGAAAATAAAATTATCTTTTTTAAAAAGAAAAACAAGAAGCATTTCAAAGACTGCTCTGTTTCCCCCTGCTCTGAGCCACCCATACCGTCCCCTGGGACCCTCAGCTGACCCCCCTCAGTAATCTTGATGTCATCTACCGAACGTGTTACAGGGAAGGGCGGATTTCGGTTCCTCCTTGGATCTGTTTCTTTGCCTTTAACCATTGCTCTTCATCGCTTTGATTATTCTAATCATTCATTGGAAGGACTGTTGCTGAAGTTGAAGCTCCAACACCTAAAGTGAAGAGCCAACTCATTGGAAAAGACTCTGATGCTGAGAAAAACTGAGGGCAAAGGAGAAGGGGGCGACAGAGGATGAGATGGTTGGATGGCATCACCGACTCGATGGACATGAGTCTGAGCAAACTCCGGGAGCTGGTGGTGGACAGGGAGACCTGGCGTGATGCAGTCCATGGGGTCGCAAAGAGTCAGACACAACTCAGCTGCAGCAGTTACTTTATAGACTTATGTTTATCTTCTCAAAACTCTGTACCAAAATACCACAGCCAAAAACATCTACCAGTCTTTCAAGACACATTTGACCATAAAATCCAGTTGCCATTACATTGACTTTATACTAACATGGATACCTAAGTCAAAACTCAAAGCCACACTTTTTGAATACATGCTGAACAGGAAATTTAAGCTCAAAATTCCCATCATCACGTAACCAAAGTTATCCGTGTTCTAATAATGCTTTTGTGAGTTCTCCTAAAATGTAATGGCAATAATGATCTCAGATGATGATAAACTTAAGCCGCTCAATGTGCTGAGACAACTAAATTACAGAATCATTAGAATTATAGAATTATTTAATTATAGAGAAGACACTGTACATAAAAGCTGAAAGGGATTCATGTTTTAAGAGAGTAGACAGCGTTCTGGCTCTAATGTTTTGGAAAAAATGAGTTTTTAACAAGTCTGGAATTGTAAGTTAGTGAAAGTGTCAGTAGCTCAGTCGTGTCCGACTCTTTGCGACCCCGTGGACTGTAGCCCGCCAGGTTCCTCTGACCGTGGGATTTTCCAGGCAAGAATACTAGAGCCGGTTGCTATTTCCTTCTCCAGGGGGATCTTTCTGACCCAGGGGTCGAACCCGGGTCTCCCGCATCACAGGCAGGTTCTTTACTGTCTGAGCCACCAGGGAAGCCTATGTACGTGATCATTTTTAAAACCAGTGCTCACTCTTAGGGAAAAAAATAAATGAAGACTTCTCATCACCTCAATGTGCTGAGACAACCAAGTTACAGAATCATTAAAATTACAGAATTGTTCAATTATTATAGAGAAGACACTGTATATAAAAGCCAAAAGGGATTCATATTTTAAGAGTAGAAACAGCATTCTGGCCCCAATACTCAATGATTATGGAGAATACATTGTATATAAAAGCTGAAAGGGATTCATGTTTTAAAAGAGTAGAAACAGCATTCTGGCTGTAATATTTTGGAAAAAATGAGTATTTAACAAGTCTGGAATTGTAATAGGTAGTAAAAGCATCAATTGCTCAGTCATGTCCAATTCTTTGTGACCCCATGGACTGTATGCAGCCCACCAGGCTCCTCTGTCCATGGGATTCTCCAGGCAAGAACACTGGAGTGGGTTGCCATTCCCTTCTCCAGGGGGGTCTTCCCGACCCAGGAATAGAACCTGGGTCTCCTGCTTTATAGGTGGATTCTTCACTGTCTGAGCCACCAGGGAAATCTACGCATCTAACCTCATCAAGACAAACACGAGTTGGATCTCCCCAATGCTGCCACTCCATTCTAGTAGACAGGTACCAGTGTCCTGCTGGAAAGCTCTAGCTTCTCTGAGCGAGGAACACGGTCGACATCTGCTGTGTCTGCCAGTTGCCATGGTATAGACGCTCCCCACAAGGCTGACTTCCAGGTAGGAATGTGTTCCCCACAAGCTGCTGAGATTCCTCAGCTGTCAGGAGCTGGCTCTGACTCACTGCTGCCCTGGCGCTACATTTACAAACCCTGAGCCTAAATGTCTCTCTTCTTTTCTAACCAAGTATCTGGAGTTCAAGATACTTTGGCGCTCAAGGTGGCAATACCATTGCCTTTAAGAATTATGGAAAGCGTCCCCCAGGTGGTGATGACCACAGTCTCCTATGAGCATAGATCTCAGATGATCCAAGCCCATCTCTTCTAAACAGTAGTAGTTCAACGTCTGTGAATTGTCCACAGTCTCCTACCAACTTAGATCTGAGATGATCCAAGTGATGTCCTCCAACTAGACTGCTTTAAGTTCTATGCTGACCCACAGTCTCCTGCCGATATAGATCCAGAAGCGAAAACAGAGCGGGACCTTAAGGTCCTCAGCTCGCCTTTTGTCTGTGAAAAGCCTTGAGCCAAAGAATACGTTTAGTCAGAGTTCAAGCAAATTCAAGGAAAGCTCAAAGGCTTTGTGGAGAAGGGAATGGCAACCCACTCTAGGATTCTTGCTTGGAGAATCTCATGCACAGAGGAGCTTGGAGGGCTGCAGTCCATGGAGTTTCAAAGAGTCGGACATGACTGAGTGACTTCACTGTCACTTTTCACTTTCATGCATTGGAGAAGGAAATGACAATCCACTCCAGTGTTCTTGCCTGGAGAATCCCAGCGATGAGGGAGCCTGGTGGGCTACAGTCCATGGGGTTGCAAAGAGTCGGACACGACTGCAGTGACTTAGCACCAAAGGTATATAGATAATTCTCTGAGCCAGGTCTCACGAGCCGCTTTATAAATAGTGAAACCCCCACCAGGGGGAAGACGTTAACTCCATGACAGCCAGACCGTAGCCATGATCTAAGCTGCCCTAATTCCCAGAACTGGCCTCAAAGAAATGGAAACCAATCAACCCTGGGACTGAAGAGACCGCTCTGCTCCGCTAAGTCATCTCAGTCCTATCTGACCCTTGGCGACGCCATGGACTGCAGCCCTCCAAACTTCTCTGTCGCTGGAATTCTCCAGGCAAGAATCCTGGAGTGGGTTGCCATACCCTCCTCCAGGGGATTGTCCCCGTCTAAGGATCGTGTCCTGCATCGGCAGGTGGGTTCCTTACCGCTAGCACCACTGGCGGTAGTGAGACTGAAAGTTGAACTGTACCTAAAAGAATCAAGATGATCCTGATCAGACCACTGACAATCAGTTCAAGATGACCGTCAGGGCTGACTGTGCTGTTTCTGCAAGGAACCTCTCTCCCTCTGTCTATAAAAGCTTTCACATTCTGACTGTCAGGGAGTCAGCCTTTGGACAGATGTCCTCCCGCCAACTGCCCCCGGCTGAGAGCATCCCAAATAAAGCAAACTCTTCCTTCCCACCACCCTGCCCTCTCCAGCAGCCAGACTCCACTTTCGATTACGAGAAGATCTAAGCCATCTCTTCCAGCTAGTACTCATGCAGTACTAGTAATCCATTCATGTAGTGCTAGTAATCTAAATGCAGGGCCGCCTCTTCCAACTAGGACTCATGCAGGAGTAGTAATCCTCACGGGCAAGGGACACCTCCTGAAACAACTCTGCATTCCCAGGGGTGTGCCCAGCCTGCAGCTCCCCCGTGACCTAAGAGGCAAGCAACTCCCGGGCAGAGAACTCAGTATGTTTTGCTCACCGACAGGTGTCCAGTCCAGCAGGTGCCACACAGTAGATGCTCAATAAATACGTGTAGAACAAATGAGCAGACAAAGATACTGAGCAAACAGCTGCAGGGAGCCACGAGGGACAGCCACAGTGGCCACCACTGTGCCTGAGTTTCAGGGCACGATCTCCAAAGGAGACAAGATGACTAATTAAGAAAGAGAAACCCATGGTTTCCTCAGACCCGTTGACTAGATGGATGATTCCGGCATTGAAAGACTGTCATTTTCCCTCCTCTGTCGCTCGCTCGAGGCAGAAGATGGCAATGAGCTGCTTAAGAGGAAATGTCCTTGTGTCTGTCTCAGCAGCAAATTTGATCCCTGGGCCTGCTGCCTCTCAGCATCTGGGTCTGCTTTTTCTCACTCACCCCTATTTTCTGCCCCTTCCTGTTTATTTCTCCACATAACTGTTTCCCCAGCCCCTGATCCAATATGTTCCTTCCGGCCCCTGTAAGTGGAGGCGGCTGGCTTTACTTAAATGCTATTCGGCAAGTTTCAGGACGTCTTTAAACAGCCAAGAGCCCCAGAAACTTGGTTCTTTCAGGCTCAGGATAAAAGGAAGCGGGAACGTGGACACACTGCTACGTTTAAGACGCATAACCGACAAGGACCTACTGTATAGCACGGACAACTCTGCTCAGTATTACGCAGCAAGCTACACGGGAAAAGCACGTGAAAAGGAACAGATGCGTGTATGTGTATCACTAAATCACGGCGCTGTATACAGGAAACTGAGGTAACACTGTTCCTCAAGTATATGTCAATATAAAATAAAAAGCTAAAAAAATACAGATGGGGAGGACCACATGTCTCCTTTATGAGACGGCTCAGATTTAAAAGAGATGGTTGGATGGCATCACCGACTCAATGGACATGAGTTTGAGGAAACTCCAAGAGATGGTGATGGACAGGGAGGCCTGGCGTGCTGCAGTCCATGGGGTCGCAAAGAGCTGGACACAAGTGAGTGACTGAACTGAAATGACTCAGATTTAAATGCTGCCAGCTGTTTACTCACCAAGTCACATCCGACTCTTTGCGACCACATGGACTGCAGCTCACCAGGCTCCTCTGTCCGTGGGATTTCCCAGGCAAGAATATTGGAGTGGGTTGCCATTTTTCCTCCCCCCAAAATGCTGCCAATTAACCTGAAAAAACAGACAGCATGCTACGGATGTTAGGAGTGATGGACACGTGGATGAGATAGGTAAATAGGGTCCTTCCAAGCCTAGAATTGTGAGCGCGTGATTTTGCTACATTCATCTTCCGGAAGTTATCAGAAGGAAGTCATACAGATTTAAAATGTAAAATCTTCCAGAAGTTATCTCAGGGCACTCTTCCAGATTTAAAGTATAAAATTTCCAAGGGTAAACCTGGTCTGATTTCTGTGGACAAAGGAAGGATCACAATCTTCCACTTGAAAAATAACGGAGCAGCTGCTCTTTAAATGCTGTCTTGGGTAACTCGGCTGGGTGACGAGGATGGGGCCAGGAATGCACTGAAATCCATTATGAGCATCCCCTGAATTTAAGAATGAGCCACCAGCTGGTGGCGTGGTGACCAGATGCTCTGGGAGAATCTCACCTCTGGGAGCAGAACCCAGAACATGCTACAGAAAAGGAGAGCTTCATTCCCTCTCTCAAGAGGTAACTGAGAGTCTAACATCAGCGTCGATCTCTAAGATATACAGTAGGGGTATAATAGGTGCTGGGTTCCCACAGACGCCTAGGCATCTCAGTGATGTGATGGTGTTGGTTCAGTCGCTCAGTCGTGTCCGACTCTTTGTGACCCCATGGACTGCAGCACGCCAGGCCTCCCTGTCCATCACCAATTCCTGGAGTCTACCCAAATTCATGTCCATTGAGTCAGTGATGCCATACAACCATTTCATCCTCTGTCGTCCCCTTCTCCTCCCGCCTTCAATCTTTCCCAGCATCAGGGTCTTTTCTAAAGAGTCAGTTCTTTGCATCACATGTCCAAAGTATTGGAGCTTCAGCTTCAGCATCAGTCCTTCCAATGACTCTTCAGGACCGATTCCGTTTAGGATGGACTGGTTGGATCTCCTTGTACTGTAATTTAACATTTACATTATGAAAACCAGATGTGGGACTATCGCTACACGTATGATAATCACTTGATTCCACTTGGTCCTTTAGGCTCGTTAGACATGCAGCCGTTGGGCTGTCTGTGGTGGTTCGGTGGTTAAGAATCTGCCTGTCCATGCAGGAGATGCAGGTTTCATCCCTGGTCCAGGAAGATCCCACTTGCCGTGGAACAACTGAACCTGTGTGCCTCAACTACTGAACCTGTGCTCAAGAGCCAAGGAGCCACAATTATTGAGCCCAGGGGCCGCAACCACTGAAGCCTGAGTGCCCTACAGCTGGTGCCCTGCAACAAGAGAACCCAGGGCAATCAGAAGCCTGCGAACTGTGAGCAGAGAGCGGCCCCTGCTCGCCGAAACTACAGAAAGCCTCCGCAAAGCCACAGAGACCCAGTGCAACCAAAAACACATACCTGAATAAAGAAAAATTTTCAATAAAAGGAAATGCACTTTTATATCTGCTGTCGGCAGACCCAGAGTATGAGTACATCTTGTCACTGACACAGACGTAAAATACACTGGGTCTGCGAACCACGATGACATCAACACATCAGAGCATTGTCTTAAACATCTACGGCCAGCAGACACACACAGAGAATCTGTGACCAACCAGACGGACAGATCGCTGGGTGACGACCCGCCACCTTTGAGGCTCAGGGTACAAGGTCAGGTAGACATCTGAAAGCCACCCAGTACCAATGCAAAGCTAGAAGACCGCAGGCAGGGGAGATGGCATTTGAGGGGCATCGCGGGAGGTGGGTAAGCATTAACCAGGAAGGAAAAGAAAGTCGTTCGAAGCAGAGGGAACCGCAAACAGAGACCAACCACGCCAGAGCAGAGGGACTCTTGGGCAGAAACTCAGATGGAAGGTGGGACCAGGAGATGCAGCTGGGTGGCTGGTGGAGCGGGAAGGAAGTAGCTTCAGAACCTGCCGACCACCTGGCACGTCCTCTGCCTCCCCAGGAGGAAGGAGCCAGCAAGCACTGGCATAGAGCTGGGCGACTGCCCTGGTCTGCCGAGACAACTGGGGTAACCAGCAGGCTCAAGAGAAGAGAGTAGGAACAGGAGGAAGGAGAAATCAAACCCAGCTTCTTTGAGGGGGGGAAGGAGGCATCTCGCGAGAGCAATGCCCGCTTGCGGTTTTATTCTCTTCTCCTGCCCCTCCCTGATGGCACGCAGCCCTCAAAGCGAGGTGGGGAAAGATACACAAGAGGAGAGACGCGTCTACTCACTGTTGGGTGGGTGCCAGCGCACGGCGTTCAGGTAGGAGTTGCAGTAGTGGAAGAGAAACTCGTGCTCCGATCGCTGGGTCCGCATCTGAAGCAAGGGCATCAGGTCCCGACCGTCGATGACCCTGGGGGATGAAGCAGGTGGGACGTCAGGTGGCCATGTCTGCCAGGGGGCTCAGACACCCTGGCTTGTCTGAGTTATCCTTCAGTACACGAAGGCGTGATGGGGCTACAAGGTGGTCGTTCAGCAAGGAATGCTGACTGACCATCACCGGGCACTGTATGCCACGTAGGGAGGCAGGTCCACTCTGCTCACACATGAACTCATTTCATCCTCAAAGCGAGAGTGTGAGTTGGGACCGTGATACGGAGACATGGAGTGATTCGCCCAATGTCATCAGTGTCACACGTCCGTGGGGTGGACCCACTCATGGGCATATACCCCAGAAAAAAAAAAAAACCCTAATTCAAAAAGACACAGACACTCCAGTGTTCACCACAGCCCTATTTACAGCAGCCAGGACATGCAAGCAACCCAGATGTCCACCGACAGATGAACTGATAAAGACGATGTGCCGCATGTATACCGCAGAATACTACTCAGCCATGAAAAAGAACAAAGCTGCCTCATTTATAGAGATGTGGACGGACCCAGCGTCTGTCATACACAGTGAAGTAAGTCACAAAGAGGGAAACAAATACTGTCTATGAAGGCAGACATATGGAATCGAGAAGGATGGTGCTGATGAACCCATTTGCAAAGCAGAAACAGAGGTGCAGAACTAGAGAACCGACTTGGGGACACAGGAGGGGAAGAAGGGGGTGGGATGACCTTCTGCTGGTTCTGCACCCACTTTTCTGCTTATTGCCTTGGCAGCTTTATTCACAAACTCCAGATCTGTTGAAAACAAGAATCTCTGACAATCTGCCTTTAAGAAAAAGATAACATATATAGTAGCATGGGGCCACTTAGACTGGATACACTTCAATGAAAACAAAGTTCTAAGTCCCAACGAAGCGATTTGCAAATGATGATGATGATGATATCAAATGCCCCGAGGATAGAAATATACTTGGACACATTTACATACCACACACACATGTGGCAGGCATGTTTATGCTCTCAAAGGTAAGCATATCTC
The DNA here is from genome assembly GCF_002263795.3 of Bos taurus. Lineage (NCBI taxonomy): Eukaryota > Metazoa > Chordata > Mammalia > Artiodactyla > Bovidae > Bos > Bos taurus. The sequence continues at coordinate 4,641,532 of NC_082638.1, read as the reverse complement.
TTCAGTGGTTATACCAAAAGGCGGAAGTTTCCAGATGGCAAGGGATAACTGTAATACAACGAGTGATGAGCAAAATAAGACTGTTTGGAGGTTTGTCGTTTAGTCGCTAGGTCGTGTCCGACTCTTTGCGACCCCATGAAATGCAGCCCACCAGGCTCCTCTGTCCATGGGATCTCCCAGGCAACAATACCAGAGTGGGTTTCCACTTCCTACTCCAGGGGATCTTCCCGACCCAGGTCTCAAACCTATGTCTCCTGCACTGGCTGGCAGATTCTTTACCACTGAGCCATGTGGGAAGTCCCTTTTGGAGGTTAAGTAAAGGAAAAAAAAAAAAAAAAAAAGTCTAAACTTTTGTTTTGAGTGAAACATACATTAACACCCACTGGAGAAATTGAAGGCATTGACGCTCTGAGGCCACTGCCTCTGAGACCTGGGGCAGAAAGACACTGGCAAAGAGTGAGATTGTTGAATTTGAGGGTTTTCTTTCTCTGATTAAAAACACTCCCAAGACAAACATCATAATGATAATGCTTATATGTGGAATCTAAAAAAAAAAAAAAAAAAAAAAGGCGTAAATGAACTTACCTACAAAGCAGAAACAGAGTCACAAATGTAGAAAACAAATCTATAGCTACCAAAGAGGGGAAACGGGGGAGGGATCCATTGGAAGCCTAGTATTGACGATACACAGTACCATATACCAAAGTGAAAGAGAGTGAAAGTCGCTCAGTCGTCTTTGGCTCTTTGCGACTCTATAGTCCGTGGAATTCCCCAGGCCAGAATACTGGAGTCGGTAGCCTTTCCCTTCTCCGGGGGCTCTTCCTGACCCAGGGATCGAACCCAGGTCTCCCACATTGCAGACAGATTTTTTACCAGCTGAGCCACCAGTGAAGCCCAAGAACACTGGAGTGATTAGCCTATCCCTTCTCCAGCGGATCTTCCCCACTCAGGAATCGAACCGGGGTCTCCTGCATTGCAGGTAGATTCTTAACCAACTGAGCTACCAGGAAAGCCATATATTAAACAGATACTAATAAGGACCTACGGTATAGCACAGGGGACTCTACTCAGTACCCTGTAATAATCTATATGGGAAAAGAATCTGAAAAAGAATAGATCATACTGATGACTCCATGGTAATGAATCCGCCTGAAATGCAGGAGACATGGGAGACTCGGGTTTGATCCCTGGGTCCGAGGATCCCCTGGAGGAGGAAACGGCAACCCACTCCAACATTCCTGCCTTGGAAAATCCCATGGACAGAGGAGCTTGGCGGGCTGTAGTCCATGGGGTCGCAAAGAGTCGGACAGGACTGAAGCGACTGAGCACACAGCACATGTATAAACGAACCACTTTGCTGCACAGCAGAAAACTAACACCACACTGTAAATGAACTACATTCCAACTAAAGCTTAAAAAAAAAGAGAAAAACCCCAACACTCTATGTCCATCCTTTCCTACTATGAGAAACTGGAACTTAAAAAAAAATTTATTTATTTTAATTGGAGGCTAATTACTTTACCATATTGTGGTGGATTTTGCCATACGTTGACATGAATCAGCCACAGGTGGACACGTGTCCATCATCCTAAGCCCCCCTCCCACCTCCCTCCCCATCTCATTCCTCAGCGTTGTCCCAGAGCACCAGCTTTGAGTGCCCTGCTTCATGCATCGAAGTCATTGGGCATGCATGCCCAATCATGCATTGCCCTAGTCATCTATTTCACATATGGTAATATACATGTTTCAATGCTTTTCTCTCAGATCATCCCACCCTCGCCTTCTCCCACTGAATCCAAAAGTCTGTTCTTTACATCTGTGTCTCTCTAGCTGCCTTGCATAGCGGGTCATCCTTACTTGCTCATATAATTCGGGTGAGCACTCTTGAGAGGCCCGATGTCCCTCAGACTTTTCTTCCTTTCTTTCTTTTTTTGGTGGTGCCTTTTGGTGTCACTAAAACCCTCATAAAGTAATTACAGCCTTGCTGCTGAGTGCCTGTCTGGCACCCACCCTGCATGATCCGCCACGCTCTCTGCCAAAGTCCACAGAACTGAAAATACTCCATTACCGCTAAGTTAAAAATAAGAACAAAAGAGAATTGGCTCGCTTTCAAAGCCTGCTTGCTATTTGCCACGAGAGGAACAGGGTAGACGGACAATTCTATCGAAAAGCAGTGTGTGCTCTGAATACCCTTTCTATGCTGAAATGGCAGGTATTGTGAAATTTCCACAAAGATTCAGTCCTTAAGACCGAAAGCGAAAGTGGCTCAGTCGTGCCTGACTCTTTTCGACCCCGTGGACTGTATCCATGGGATTCTCCAGGCCAGAACCCTGGAGTGGGTGGCTGTTCCCTTCTCCAGGGGATCTTCCCAACCCAGGGATCGAACCCAGGTCTCCCGAGTTGCAGGCGGATTCTTTACCAGCTGAGTCATTGTGGAAGCCCATGCTTAAGACTATGAGATCCTAAAGAGGTGGAAATGAAGCAAGGGATGAGGAGAAAGGAGCAGAGAGGAGGATTGGAGCATGAAAAATACTGGGCTAAGAATTCTGAGGTTGAGATGGACCCCAGCTCCCTCTATCACGTTTTTGTCCACGTGGAGGTAAGGCCTTTCCATGAAGGTTCAAGACTGGCAACGGATCTCCTTTTCCCCCAATCAATCTCTCTTTTTCATTTTTCATTACCTCGCTTTTTCATTTTATTCTCTTACAAAAATTTTTTATTTTTATATTGCAGTATAGTCAGTGAACAATGCTGTGATAGTTTGCAGGTGAATACTGAAGGCACTCAGCCACACGTGTACATGTATCCCTTCTCCCCCAAACTCCCCTCCCATCCAGGCCGCCATGTGACATCAAGCAGAGTTCCCTGTGCTGTCCAGCAGGTCCTTGCTGGTTCTCCATGTTAAATACAGCAGTGTGTTCATGTCTGTCCCAAACTCCCTGACTATCCCTTCCCCCATCCTTCCCCCTGGTGACCATAAGGTTATTATAGAGTATTGAGCAGAGTTCCCTGTGCTGTCCAGCAGGTCCTTGCTGGTTCTCCATGTTAAATACAGCAGTGTGTTCATGTCCATCCCAGACTCCCTAACTGTCCCTTCCCCCATCCTTCCCCCTGGTGACCATAAGGTTATTACAGAGTATTGAGCAGAGTTCCCTGTGCTGTCCAGCAGGTCCTTGCTGGTTCTCCATGTTAAATACAGCAGTGTGTCCATGTCCATCCCAGACTCCCTAACTGTCCCTTCCCTCAGGCACCCATAAGCTATGTCTGTGAATCTGTTTCCGTTTTGTTAAAGAAATTCATTTGTGTCATTTCTTTCTATAATACATTCCACATATAAGGCATGCCATGCGATATTTCTCCTTCTCTGTCTGACTTGGCTCACTCAGTATGAGCATCTCTAGGTTCCACCCATGCGGACCTAGAGATAATAATAAAGAATAAACAGCATTATTCCACCTCTGTTTTTGGAAGCTTTGTTTCGTTGTATGCCCACAAAACTCAGCACTTAACAACACAGGAATCAGAACCATTTTCTTAAGATCAGTATCTCATGACTAAACTGGGCCTTGATCCTACAAAGGGGGACTTAATGATAAAAGAAATCTCCAAGTCTCAGAAACTTCCTTTCTTACTTCCAAGCAAAAGATTTAAGTCTTTTTTTTTTTAAGGAGAGAAGCAATGTCTGTTTTGCAACCTTCTTTTTCCTTGCAATGCAGAGAGAGGTCTCATTTTTAATATTTTTTTATATCCTGCATCTAACGTGCTCTTTCCTGGAAGCAGTAATAAATCACGCGGTGATGGAAACCACCGCTGAACAGTGCTGCAGAAATATGGCTTGTCAAAAAAAGGCTCATTTCTGCCATGAAAAATGGGAAGTGATTCTACTGAGCTAAACTTTTAAACAGTGTCTGAGGTATCAAAACAGTTGGGATGGCTGGAATGGAAATGTTCCTACAACATCACATTTTGTGGCAGAGTGGCCCGTACACTCTCAAAATCACACACAGCATCGCAACTCTATTCAGTTCAGTTCAGTCACTCAGTCATCTGACTCTTTGTGACCTCATGGACTGCAGCACGCCAGGCCTCACTGTCCATCAGCAACTCCCAGAGTTTACCCAAACTCAGGTCCATTGAATCGGTGAGGCCATTCAACCATCTCATCCTCTGTCATCCCCTTCTCCTCCTGCCTTTAATCTTTCCCAGCATCAGGGGGTCTTTTAAAATGAGTCAGTTCGTCGCATCAGGTGGCCAAAGTATTGGAGTCAGCTTCAGCATCAGTCCTTCCAATGAATATTCAGGATTGATTTCCTTTAGGATGGACTGGTTGGATCTCCTTGCAGTCCAAGAGTCTTCTCCAACACCACAGTTCAAAAGCATCAATTGGAGTAAGGCTTTGGTGTAGTCAATAAAGCAGAAATAGATGTTTTTCTGGAACTCTCTTGCTTTTATGGGGATCCAACGGATGTTGGCAATTTGATTTCTGGTTCCTCTGCCTTTTCTAAATCCAGCTTGAACATTTGGAAGTTCATGGTTCACATACTATTGAAGTCTTGCTTGGAGAATTTGAGCATCACTTTACTAGCGTGGGAGATGAGTGCAATTGTGCAGTGGTTTGAGCGTTCTTTGGCATTGTCTTTCTTTGGGATTGGAATGAAACTGACCTTTTCCAGTCCTGTGACCACTGCTGAGTTTTCCAAATTTGCTGGCATATTGAGTGCAGCACTTTCACAGCATCATCTTTCAGGATTTGAAATAGCTCAACTGGAATTCCATCATCTCCACTAGCCTTGTTCATAGTGATGCTTCCTAAGGCCCACTTGACTTCACATTCCAGAATGTCTGGCTCTAGATGAGTGATCACACCATTGTGGTTATCTGGGTCATGAAGATTTTTTTTGTATAGTTCTTCTGTGTATTGTTACCACCTCTTCTTAATATCTTCTGTTTCTGTTAGGTCCATACCATTTCTGTCCTTTATTGAGCCCATTTTTGCATGAAATGCTCCCTTGGTATCTCTAATTTTCTTAAAGAAATCTCTAGTCATTCCCATTCTATTGTTTTCCTCTATTTTTTTCTTCATTGATCATTGAAGAAGGCTTTCTTATCTCTTCTTGCTATTCTTTGGAACTCTGCATTCAGATGGATATATCTCTTCTTTTCTCCTTTGCCTTTAGCTTCTCTTCTTTTCTCAGTTATTTTTGTAAGGCGTCATCAGACTACCACTTTGTCTTTTTTGCATTTCCTTTTCTGGGGGATGGTCTTGATCCCCGCCTCCTGTACAATGTCACGAACGCCCGTCCATAGTTCTCTACAGGAATTGTCTGGACTTCTCTGTCAACGAACTCAAGCTTTCATAGCATGTTTGCAGGACAGCCGCGGCTACAAACTTGGATGTGTTCTTTCCTGGCATCTGCTCACTTTTATGAAAAATGTGCTCATCTGAGATTGTGTCCCGGGTGGCTCAGACGGTAAAGCATCTGCCTACAATGCGGGAGACCCGGGTTTGATCCCTGGGTCAGGAAGATCCCCTGGAGAAGGAAATGGCAACCCACTCCAGGACTCTTGCCTGGAAAATTCCACGAAGGAGCATGGTAGGCTAGAGTCCATGGGGTCGCAAAGAGTCAGACACAACTGAGCGATTTCACTTTCACTTTCACTAACTTGGAAAGTGAGTTGGTTCTCCCCCTGGGGTCCTGACCCCTGACAACCACGAGGATATTAACAGTTTAATATCAAGGAGTGTCACGGCCAAGTTTCAGGTCCAATTTAATAGCCTGGGGGGACTGTCTCTTTCTTTAACATTAAATTGATTAATTTTGGGGTGCTGTGCCGGATCTTCCTTGCTGCACGGGTTTTCCTGAGTTGGGGGCTCCTCTCTAGCTACAGTACGGGGGCTTCTCATCACGGGGGCTTCTCTTGCAGTGGAGCACGGTATCTAGGGCCTGGATGCTTCCCCAGTGGTCGTGCTCAGGCTGAGTTGCTCTGTGCCAGGCAGGATCTTCCCAAACCAGAGACTGAACCCATGTCCCCTGCATTTGCAGACAGATTCTTTTTTTTAAAAAAAAATGTATCTGTTTTAACTGGAGGATATTTACTTTGCAATATTGTAATGTACAATATTGTCACCTTACAATATTGTGACGGTTTTCCCCATACATCCACATGAATCAGCCACAGGTACACAGGCGTCACCCCCATCCTGAACGACCCCCCAACCACCTACCTCCCCACCATATTCCTCCAGGTTGTCCCAGGGCACCAGCTTTGAGTGCCCTGCTTCATGCATGAACTTGCACTGATGATCTGTTTCACATATAGTAATACACATGTTTCAATGCTGGTCTCTCAAATCATGCCACCCTCGCCTTCTCCCATGGAGTCTAGAAGTCTGTTCTTTACATCTGTGTCTCTTTTGCTGCTCTGTACATAGGATCGTTGGTACCATCTATCTGGACTCCATATTAATAGATAGTATTTGTCTTTCTTTTTCTGACTCACTTCACTCTGTGTCATAGGCTCCAGGTTCATCCACCTCATTAGAATGGACTCAAATGTACCCTTTTCCATAGTTGAGTAATATTCCATCATGTATACCTACCGCAACTTCCTTACCCGTTCATCTGCCTATGGACACCTAGGTTGGCAGATGGAGTCTTCACTACGGAGCCACCAGGGAAGCCTGGGTGACTTTCATGTAATTGAAAAGGGTAAGTTTGGGGAAATTTTCAGGGGGACAGTGATGTCATTCCCCATGAATGCTCTGTCTCTCTCTGCTCTGAAACCAGGGAATCATCTACCTGGGGATGTTCCCACGACCTGCCTTTGCATGGTTCAGCCTGAGAAGGATTTGGTTATCCTAACAGAAGGGGAAGCTTTGGGGGACTGACAAAGAGGTTAACTTGGGGGCACACTATGAGTTACCTGTTGCCAGATTGCAAACAAAGTGATTCTTTTTTTTCAGTGTAGAATAGGAAAGGAAACATTTGTAGGAGAAAGCACATAGATCTTTGACGAAGTAAAGCAACTCCTAAGTGCCCAGAAAGTCACTTGCATCATGAAAGCAACGTCTCTGCTCGTAAACATTCGACACTCTGATATATATGAACAGAAAGCAAGCTCATTCACAAGGAGTTTCATGCACATGAAGAACTGCAACTCTTATTCTGCAAAACGGAGCTGAACTAGGTACCGCTCATTCAACTGTTTCATTTGCAGGGCTCAAGGAGATCCAAGCAGTCCACTCTAAAGGAGATCAGTCCTGGGTGTTCTTTGGAAGGACTGATGCTAAAGCTGAAACTCCAGTACTTTGGCCACCTCATGCGAAGAGCTGACTCATTGGAAAAGACTCTGATGTTGTGAGGGATTGGGGGCAGGAGGAGAAGGGGATGACAGAGGATGAGATGGCTGGATGGCATCACCGACTCGATGGACGTGAGTTTGAGTGAACTCCGGGAGTTGGTGATGGATAGGGAGGCCTGGCGTGCTGCAATTCATGGGGTCGCAAAGAGTTGGACATGACTGAGCAACTGAACTGAACTGATGGAAGAAGTTTTGTGTGGTCACCCAGATACATATCAGCAAAAAAAAAATTTTTTTAATCTTGTTTTGCTGTTGCTGCTGGCCATAACTCATGGCTGGCAGGATCTCAGTTGCCTTATCAGGGACTGAACCTGGTCATGGCAGTGAAAACCGGGAGTCCTAACCACCAAGCCATCAGGGTCCTCCCCAACATCAGCCCAACTTACTGGGAGAACTAAGTCACCCCCCCTGCCTTCATGACACATAAGTGATGTCAAACATTTGGATTTCTTTCCCAAACTTGAAAAAAAAAAGAAAGAAATAGAATTCTAATTACAGAATGTGTGTGTCTGTGTTAGTCGCTCAGTTGTGTTCAACTCTGTAACCCTATGGACTGTAGCCTGCCAGGCTCCTCTGTTCATGGGATTCTCCAGGCAAGAACACTGGAGTGAGTTGTCATTTCCTTCTTCAGGGCATCTTCCCGACCCAGGGATTGAACTTGGGTCTCCTGCACTGTAGGGAAGAGGAGACCTAAATATTTCACGACTACAGAGTGACTCTGGAGAACTGTGAACCTGTCCTTCCGTCCTAGCACTGTGATCTGTGGCCAGAATTGAGGTGTCTTCCAAAGGTGCAGCCACCTATGGCATGCTGAACTCTGTATTACCACAAGGAAAGAACATACGCTCACGATGCTAATATTCTGTGTGCTTGCAAAGATGAGGCCAACAGAAAGGTTTTCACTTTATTGCTTTGCTATATTTAGGTAGTATATTTCTGTGGCTTATGCGTGTTTTCTTTTTTGGAAATTTTTATTGGAGTCTAGTTGTTTTACAGTGTGGTGTACACCACAGCAAAGGGAATCAGCTGCATGTATGAAAAAGTGAAACTTAGTCACTCATTCGTGTCTGACTCTTTACGGCCCCCCAGGGACTGTAGCCCACCAGGCTCCTCTGTCCATGGGATTCTCCAGGCAAGAATACTGGAGTGGGTTGCCATTTCCTTCGCCAGGGGATCTTCCCGACCCAGGGATCAAACCCGGGTCTCCTGAATTTCAGGCAGCCGCTAGGGAAGCCTAGCTTTATGTACATCCCCTCTTTTTTGGATTTCCTTCCCACTTAGGTCAGCAAAGAGCATCGAGTAGAGATCCCTGCAGTATACAGTGGGGCCCCCTTAGTTACCCATTTTATACATGGCATCAATAGTGTAGGGGTTGCCCAGGTGGTTCAGTGGTAAGGCATCCACCTGCCAATGCTGGTTGATCCCTGAGTCAGGAAGATCCCCTGGAGGAGGAAGTGGCAACCCACTCCAGTATTCTTGCCTGGAGACTCCCATGGACAGAGGAGCCTGGTGGGCTACACGACTGAGCAACTGAATACACATGCATGGATAAATAGAATATTATCCAGCTGTCATTACTGAAAAGTTGCAATAAGGTTTTCCTTATAATGACATTTTCCATGAAAGGGCAATAATAAGCCTCTGAGCAGAATTCTCAACCTCAGCATTACTGACATATTGGGTTGGATCACTCCTTCTCATGGGTGGGGAGGGGGGACTATCTCCCGGGGTCGTCCCCCAAACTGTGGGCTGTTGAGGGGTCATCTCTGGCCTCCACCCATGAGATCCCAGCAGCATCGTGAGTCCCGAAAATCAAAAATGTCTCCAGACATTGCTAAACCACCCCTGGGAGGAACAGTCACCCCAGGTGAAAACTATCCCTTTAAATGATCAAAGTCACCAGGGCAGACACACAAGGGTATTTTCCGGACCTGGTTGCTAACATTATCTAAATAGAACACTGAGAACTCATTTTATTCCCATGAGTGACATGGAAGCAGATTTTTTGTTTTCTTTGCGGCCTCTAGCATGACAATGACATCTAAGAGGGACCTCCACTCAGACACAGTATCACTGGGTTGAGTAAGACCATCAGCGATGGTGCATAGGAAGAACCTTCAATATTCAGAAAGGGCTCTACTGAAGATACCTGCTCACACAGAAAAGACTTGGGTCTGATTACCAGAGGTGGGGGCTGGCTTCCTCCATCAATGGACACATGTGAGAAAACCAGGTTGACCTGCATCACCCTCAGGCTGGGGTGGGAAGGAGGTGCCTGCAGTGAGATTTCCCTTTAAGAATCTCCCTCTTTGCCTCTGAACTTCTGCCTTCCCTGGCCTCTTCCCAGTGAGATGGAAAACCTTTTAAAGATGCTCTGAGAGCCCGAGGAATGTCCCTGGTGGTAAAATGGTTAAGAATCCACCTTGCAATGCAGGGGATACAGGTTCGATCCCCAGTTGGAAAACTAAGATCCCATATGCCTTTGAGCAAATAAGCCTGCATGCCACAATTAGAATCTGCAGGTCACAATTGGAGAGTCTGCATGCTGCACCAGAAGATTCCAGAAGACACAGTGGAGATCCTGAGGGCCCCAACTACAACCCAATGTGGCCAAAAAAAAAAACACTATGAGAGAAAAGAGCAGTGATGATATGATATCCTGAGCCAAGAATTGATGCTTTTGAACTGTGGTGCCAGAGAAGACTTGAGAGTCCCTTGAACTGCAAGGAGATCCAACCAGTCCATCCTAAAGGAAATCAATCCTGAATATTCACTGGAAGGACTGATGCTGAAGCTGAAACGCCAATCATTTGGCCACATGATGGAAAGAGCTGACTCACTGGAAAACACTCTGATGCTGGGAAAGATTGAAGGAAGGAGGAGAAGGGGAAGACAGAGGATGAGATGGTTGGATGGCATCACCGGCTCAATGGACATGAGTTTGAGTAAACTCCCGGAGTTGGTGATGGACAGGGAAGCCTGGCGTGCTGCAGTCCATGTGGTCGCAGAGTCAGACAGGACTTAGCGGCTGAACAATAACACCAATCTGAACTGTCTGTGTGCAGTCTTCCCAATACTATTCACATTTATACCAAGGGAAAGAACCAGGGCTAAAGAGCAGATAAAAGAAGCACGGAGACTTCTGATTGTCTACAAGAAAAAACGTTTGGGACTTTTCTGGTGGTACAGTGGTTAAGACTCCACGCTTCCACTGCAGGGGGCCACAGGTTCCATCCCTGGATGGGGAACTAAAAATCCCTCACGCTGCATAGAGTGAAGAAATACATAAAATAAAATCTCTTAAAAAAAAAAAGAAGAGACTTTTGATGAGTTCCCATTGCCGAGTTTTCCATCATTAGAGGAAAGGCAGATTAGTGTGACTGGAGGGTAAGATCTTTGAAGCCCCCCTTCAGCCTTCAAAGTGATGCCCCTCTAACCCCCGATGGAGATTGAATGCGGGAGTTGCAATAACTCTTTTTCCCTATGGTGGATGAAGCACAAGAGACAAGTATTCACGCCTCTCCACTCTGCACTTGCCAGCCTCTGATGCTTTCCATCTTCACATCAACCCATTCAAGGGCGTACAAGGCTGAACCCATCTGCAGGAGAAGAAACCAAGGCCCAGGAAGTTCGGGGCTTTGGCAGCTGTTAAAACAGCCAAGATGCGAAGCCCTGCATGCAGTTCGGCTCCAGGATCTCTGTTCTTCTCCGGAGCACCAGCTGCTCTCCAGGTGTGGTTCAGAGACCCACAGGGATTCCCTGAGATCTATCAGGAGGTCTATGAGCTGAAACGATCTCCATGGTGATTCAAAACGCTCTTTGATCTCTCGCATCACCTGTCCTTCACAAGTTCATTGCGCGGGCCTCTCCCCAGCTGCTCCTTCATCCCTCTGCCAGCCGACTCAATGCTTGCTTGGGCGCTCTTGCGTTTAAAGACTCTGATTTGAAGATCTGATCACTAATATGGCAAACACAGATGGATCCCACCCACAGAAGCAGAGCACCTTTGGATTCCCCGATCAGTGAAGTGTTTGTGAGGGTCTTGAGACCGGAACTCCATGAAAACAATTAATCAGCATGTCTCACTTAGAACTCTGCAGATGGGTCATAACACATAAGAAGGGCTACACTCTATAATTTCACCTTTCTCATTTGTGTGTGGGTGTGTGTGTGTGTGTGTGGTGTGTGGGCACACTTCTGGCAGAAGGTATACCCAATGTAGAAATTTGGGGAAAAAAGGTAAGAATGAACCAAGCTTGCACGCGAAGGAGCTGAGCAAACCTCCACCTGGACTGAGCTCTGGCAGAGCTGTTGTTTTTGTCCCTGTTTTCCGGTCTCTGCTGGGTTCCTGCGGCAGCTGAATTTAAACCAGATTTGTGGCCCGTGTGCCTCCATCGCCTGCCACCTGACTAAGGAAAACAATTAATCAGCACGCCTCACTCAGAACTCTTTGGATGGGTCATAACACTTAAGCAGAAACTGTTGGCAATGTCATCGGAAGTTGTATTTAAATGCAAGAGAAAGAAGTTTCATTTAGAACCTGCTAGATGAAGACATGCTGGGGAAACAGGCCTGATGGAGCAGCCAGCTGTCTTTCTCGGCGCTCCTGCAGCAAAGAGCTGCTGGGTGGGGTTGGGAGGAGGTGTTTGTGATGAGAGGAGGGGGGTTACTCTGTTCAGCTGCCCTGCTGCAAGCCAATGAGACAGAGAGAGACAGAGGGGGAGAAAATCCACCGAATGCCAAAAGAGGGAGGCTCAGCTAAAGACTGCAATCCCATTCCTGGGCATGTACCATACAGTCCATGGGATTCTCCAGGCCAGAATACCGGTGTGGGTAGCTGTTCCCTTCTCCAGGGCAATCTTCCTAACTCAGGGATTGAACCCAGGTCTCCTGCATTGCAGGCAGATTCTTTACCAGCTGAGCCACCAGGGAAGCCCATCGCAATTGTAAAAGACACATGTACTCCAGTGTTCACTGCAGCATTATTTACAACAGCCAGGACATGGAAGCAACCCAGCTGTCCATCAACAGGTGAATGGATAAAGAAGTGGGACATGTATACGATGGAATATTACTCAGCCATGAAAAAGAACAAAATTGGATCTTTCCTAGAGACGTGGATGGACCCAGAGACCAGAAGAAATTAAGTCAGCTGATACGAATACCAGATATTGATGCATATACAGAATCCAGAAAAATGGTAGAGATGAACCCATTTGCAGGGAAGGGATACAGACGACGATGTAGAAAATAGACTTTGGACACAGAAGGGGGAGGAGATGATGAGATGACTCAAGAGAGCAGTGCTAACATATGTACACGACCCTGTGTAAAACAGACAGCAAGTGGGAAGCTGGTCTATAGCACCGGGAGCTCAGCTCGGGGCTCTTTGATGACCTAGAGGGGAGGGATATGGGGTGGGAGGGAAGCTCAAGAGGGAGGGGGTATATGTCCCCTTATACCCGATTCACACTGTGGTACCGCGGAAACCAACACAACATCATAAAGCAATTATTCCCCTATTAAAAAAATGCAGATCCAACACGATAGGGAAATACATTTTGAACTAAAGAACACAACACAAAACAAAGAAATGGAGCATCCATCCCCGTCAGGTCTCGGACTTTGTTTTCCCTGGGATTAGCGGATGGACAGAGCCCTGCTTGCCCACCAGAGCCATCAGGAAAGCCCAAGACGACTGGAGTGGGTAGCCTATCCCCTTCTCCAGGGGATCTTCCCGACCCAGGAATCAAACCGGGGTCTCCTGCATTGCAGGCAGATTCTTTACCAACTGAGCCATCAGGGAAGCCCCTTAACCCACCAGTTATCTTCCAGAACTGGGCATGGATGACCAATCCAGTTGCAGGCAGCCTGCCACGGAGCAGGTGAACCAGAGCTCCCTTGCCTGCACAACCTGAGTGAGAGCATCCCAGGGAGCTGGGAGTCACGGTACCTGTCTTGCGGCAGAGGAGACCCCGCGAGTTTGGCCACCGTGGGAAAGATGTCCATGTTGCTGGTGGGCTCATCAATCTCCAGGCCGGCCTGGATCACTCCCGGCCACCGGACGATGCCGGGAACCCGGATGCCTCCTTCCCAGTTGTTGGCTTTTCCCCCTGGAACGCAGAAGGAGAGGTGTCAAGGAGATGTGTCTTTCCAGCACTCGCCAGCAGTACCCTCTTCAACAGTCGACCTGGGGTGGCCAGTCTGCAAGAACTAAGTGCTTTGACGACAGGGATGGGACGAGAATCTCCTAGTACCTGTGGCTTCCCTGGGGCTCGAGTGGGAGAGAACCTGCCCCCCAAAGCAGGAGACACGGGTTCCATCGCTGGTCTGGGAAGATCCCACATGCCTCAGAGTAACTAAGGCTGTGAGCCACAAGTATTGAGCCTGTGCATAAAGCTCGGGGGCCGGAATGACTGAGGCCACGAGCTGCAGCTACTGATGTCCGAGTGTCCTAGAGCCCGTGCTCCATGAAGGGAGAAGCCACTGCAATGAAAAGTCTGAGCACGGCCACGAGAGAGCAGCCCGCAGTCTGCACAGCCAGAGAAACGCCCGGGTACCCATGAAGACCCAGCACAGCCAAAAATAAAGGGAATCATTAAAAAATGCATCATGCCTGTTGCGATGAAAAATACATACAATATATAGAGTTATATATGATGATAACAATATGCAATATATATAATATATAATTGTATACTGGAAACATATAAAGTTATCTATAATTATAATATATAAATTACATGTTCGATATATATTTATATATAAATTATAAAACGTATAGTTATATATAATTATAATATAGTTATATATATATTTATAATATAGTTATATATATAACATATAAAGCCATATATATTTATAATATATAACATTATATACAATTTATATGTAAATTATAAAGTATAAAAAGTTACCTATAATTATAATATATAAATTATGTATTTAATATATTCATATATATAAATTATAGCATATATAGTTATATAATTATAATATAGTTTTATATATAAAAATAGTCATATATAATTATAATATATAACATATACAATTTATATGTAAATTATAAATTATATAAAATTATCTATAATTATAATATATAAATTCTGTTCAATATATATTTATATATAAATTATAAAATATATAGTTATATAATTACAATATAGTTTTATATATAGTCATATATAATTATATAACATTATATATAATTTATATATAAATTATAAAGTATATAAAGTTATCTATAATTATAATATTAATTTATATATTTAATGTATATTCATATATATTATAACATATATAGTTATATATATTTTTAATTATTATATAATATATTATATATAAAGTCATATACAATTTTAACATTCAGTTCAGTTCAGTCGCTCAGTCATGTCCAACTCTTTGTGACCCCATGGACTGCAGCATGCCAGGCCTCCCTGTCCATCACCAACTCCTGGAGTGTACTCAAACTCATGGCCATAGAATCGGTGATGCCATCCAACCATCTCATCCTCTGTCGTCCCCTTCTCCCCTGGCCTTCAGTCTTTCCCAGCATCAGGGTCTTTTCCAATGAGTAGGCTCTTCACATCAGGTGGCCAAAGTATTGGAGTTTCAGCTTCAGCATCAGTCCTTCCAATGAATATTCAGGAGTGATCTCCTTTAGGATGGACTGGTTGGATCTCCTTGTAGTCCAAGGGACTCTCAAGAGTCTACTCCAACACCACAGTTCAAAAGCACCAATTTTTAGGCTCCTGCATTGCAGGCAGACGCTTTACCCTATGAGCCACCAGGGAGCATTCTTAGGCTAGTATACATAATACATATAAAATATAACATACTATATATAATATATATAATAATATATAATGCATGATAACATATGTTTTGAATATACACACACATACACACACACACACACACACACACACACACACATATATATAGGCCGAAAAGTTTGTTCAAGTTCTCCATATGATGTCATGGAAAACTCAAACTTCCAGTGAAGTTGCTCAGTGGTGTCCCACTCTTTGCGATCCCCTGGGCTGTAGCCTACTAGGCTCCTCCATCCATGGAATTTGCCAGGCAAGAGCTCTGGAGAGGGTGGCCATTTCCTTCTCCAGGGTATCTTCCCAGCCCAGGGATCGAATCCAGGTCTCCGGCAAACTTTTCAGCCAACCCAGTATATATGGCATGGTGACTACATGCATGACACGTGGCCAGCACTGCACGGTGGATATGAGTGATGACTGTAACCAGGGATGCTGAAATCTTGCAGCAACCAAGACTGACCAAAAAAAAAAAGACTGACAACAATGACTCTGAAGTCACGGGGTTCCAATTCCATTTCTTTTTTTTCCACTGGTGGAAGGCAGGATAATGTTGACCCTGTGTGCTGCATGTTTGGTCACCCAGTCGTGTCCAACTCTTTGCAACCCTATGGGCTGTAGCCCCCCAGGCTCCTCTGCCCATGGAATTCTCCAGGCAAGAATACTGGAGGGAGTTGCCATTTCCTCCTCCCGGGGATCTTGGAGGCCCAGGGATCGAACTTGTGTCTCCTGCATTGGCAGATGGATTCTTTAATATTAGCTCCTCCTGGGAAGCCCAGTGGAGCCCCCATATGTCCCCAAATGGAATCCGGGGAAATGGCGCCTTATACGACAAAAGGAGAGTTTATTCTGGGCTCTGTGAGTGGGCTGAATACAATCATGAGGGTCTTTCTAAGGGAAAGAGAGAGGCAGGGGCGTTGGTGTCAGAGCTGCAGTGAGACAGGTTTCAGGATGCTACGTCAGGAGAAAGCCAAGAGATGCAGCTGGTCTCTGGCCACTGGGAGAGGCAAGAAAGTAGGCATTTCCGAGAGACTTCATGAAGGAACGTGGCTCTGCCAACACCCTGATTTCAACCCTCGTGGGCTCATTCTGGACATCGGACCTGCAGAGCCATAAGATCATCCACTTGGGTTGCTCAGAGGCACCAAAGCAGTGGCGATTTGTCAAGGCAGACCCAGGGAATGAAAATACGGGTTCCGTGCCCGTGGGCGCACAGATCAACTGTGCCATGCTGTGTGTTACAAACAGGGAAGATGTGAGTATTCTATGGGACTGGGACCTCCGGCCTGGAAGGCAGGAGGGCAGCAACAGCGGCATTTTCATCACAGTTAGAGTTAGCCACTCAGTCCACTCTTTGTGACCCCATGGGCTGTAGCCCACCAGGCTCCTCTGTCCATGGGATTCTCCAGGCAAGGATACTGGAGTGGGTTGTCATTTCCTTCTCCAGGGGGATCTTCCCCACCCAGGGGTCGAACCTGGGTTGTCCTCATTGGAGGCAGATGCTTTAACACTAGTACTACCTGGGAAGTGATTCAAAAGTAACTAAGCAGAGCATGAAAGGGCTAACAGGAGGGGCTGCAGGGAGGAGGTAGGACAGGGTCAGAATGTCCACAAAAGATGCTCGGCAAGGCCTCCCGCTCACGGACCCTGGGGAAGGCAGACCGGAACACGGAAGCCTTGGGCTCAGAGAGGCCAGGGCTACTGGGTCCCTCTGGCAGAGAACACGGGGATGGATGGAAAAACAGACACGCTGCTCCCCCCGCCCAGAGCAGTGCCCCTTTTAAAACATGCTGTGCAGAACTGGAGGCCAAGAACAAGCCCAGACGATGCCTCTTGCCTGGAGGAGCACCGGCTCTAAATAAACAGCCTTTGAGTTGGCTAGGGAAGAAGAAAGATGGTTCGCAGGGCAAGGCGGGAGGGTTGTAAGGAAGATACATGAAACAAAAGAGGTGAAGGAGGCTGGATTCATTTTTTTCTGAAAACGCCTGAACAGAGAAAAGAGCACGGTCTGAATTTAAAACCCTGGTTGAGTCACTGTCAAATTTGCACGTTTAACATCCTGCTGGTACTCGGTCCTGATGGGGAATCACAAAGGGATGAGGACTGAGTCCATCTTCCTGCAAAATTCCTCCACCATTCACTCTGAGACTCTTGTTAGCAGCTGTCTTGTTAAGAGCTGTCTCCAAACCAGCCTTCCATTTCTGTCTCTGTCGAATCCTTCCACACGGCAGGTCAAATGCCTCTGAGTGGCAGGAGCATATGCTTGTCCGTCTTTTGCCTCATCTGGGCACAGACTTGTATGAAATTATCCATTTGTCATTTTGTTGCTCCTCTTAGGCATCTCCCTGCCTAGATAACACTGATTCCCGGGGTTGGTGTGAACCCGAAGGAAGCAGAGGCTTCCCTGGTGGCTCAGCGCTAAAGAACGCACCTGTCAATGCCTCTCAAGAGTGCTCACCCAAGCTGCAGCTCCAGGGTCTCCATTTCTCCCAGTAGGAGGGGACAGGCATAGAGCATTGGGTATTTAAAAAAAAAATTGTTATTGGAGGGTGGTTCATTTCTGATTCACAGCAAAGTGATTTGTTTATACACACGTATCTACTGTTTTTCAGATTCTTTGCCCACTTAGGGTATTACCGAGTACTGAGTCGAGTTCCTGTCCTATACAGGAAGTCCTTATTGGTATCTCTTTTATATATAGCAGTGTGTACGTGGGGTTTCCCAGGTGGCGCTAGTGGTCAGGAACACGCCTGCCAGTGCAGGAGACTTAAGAGCTTCAGGTTTGATCCCTGGGTCCAGAAGATCCCCAGGAGGAGGGTTCGATCCATGGGTCAGGAAGATCTCCTGGAGGAGGGCATGGCAACCCACTCCAGTGTTCTTGCCTGGAGAATCCCGTGGACAGAGGAGGCTGGTGGGCTACAGTCTACGGGGGTCACAACTTAACAACTAAAGAACAAGAAGGAAACCCGGGACAAATGTAACTAGCCCAAGCGTCATCTCAACCAAGAGACTCTAGCTTCCATTCTCCTCCTCGATGTGTTCATTCAAGAGATTAAAAGGCCGCCAGACAGAGATGGGACAGGGCGCAAAACTGCCCAGCTTCGATCGAAGTATGATCCACCGCCAAACAGGGCAAAAATAAACAACAGTTGTCTGCTCGCGCCCCTGAGGAAGAGGAGAGGTGAACAACTGCAGAACACCCTTAAAATAACTGACCTGGTTTGAAAAGTTGAAGGTGACGCTTGAAACAAGACATCAAACAGCAAAATTATCTGAGCCCAGGGCTGACACGTGTTCTCTCTCAAGACCCCGGTGGGGGGCGGGGGCGGGGCGGGGTTGAGGGGGGAAGGCACTATTTCACGAACTGTCAGTGCTTTGCCCAAGTTCTCAGAAGCTCAGAAACAGCAGGGCCAGACTCCAGCAAATGAGGATAGCTTTATTTCAGGAAATCCTGATCTAGCAAATCAGCCATCAGACCGCATCTGGCTCAACTGCCATAGTCTGCAGCTGCTGCTGCTAAGTCGCTCCAGTCGTGTCTGACTCTGTGCGACCCCATAGACGGCAGCCCACCAGGCTCCCCCGTCCCTGGGATTCTCCAGGCAAGAACACTGGAGTGGGTTGCCATGTCCTTCTCCAATGCATGAAAGTGAAAAGTGAAAGTGAAGTCACTCAGTTGTGTCCGACTCTTAGTGACCCCATGGACTGCAGCCCACCAGGCTCCTCCATCCATGGGATTTTCCTGGCAAGAGTACTGGAGTGGGGTGCCATTGCCTTCTCCCATAGTCTGCAGAGCACTGCTCTTTTTTTTTTTTTTTTTTAATAATTGGAATATAGTTGATTTACAATGTTATATTCATTTCAGGCATACGACAAAGTGATTCATCTATACATAATCCAGTATAAGCATTATACTTGCAATCTTTACAAAGATCAGCCCTGAATCTACATGTTAGATCTTATTTCCTATGATCTTCTTGGAAGCCTGACATGCTCGTTGACCCTGACTATCTTCACTGCTCCTGTGTGCTAAGTCACTGCAGTTGTGTCTGACTCCTTGCGACCCCAAGCACTGTAGCCCACAAGGCTCCTCTACCCATGGGATTCTCCAGGCAAGAATACTGGAGAGGACTGCCATTTAGGATCTTCCTGACCCAAGGACTGAACTCACGTTGATGTTCAGTCTCTAAGTTGGGTCCATCTCTGCGATCCCATGGACTGCAGCATGCCAGGCTCCCCTGTCCTTTACTATCTCCTGGGGCTTGCTCAAATTCATGTTCATTGAGTCAGTGATGGCATCCAACCATCTCACCCTCTGTCATGCCCTTTCTCCTCTTGCCCTCAATCTTTCCCAGCATCAGGGCGCTTCCCAATGAGTTGGCTCTTTGCATCAGGTGGCCAAAGTCTTGGCGCTTCAGCTTCAGCATCGGTCCTTCCAATGAGTACTCAGGATTGATTTCCTTTAGGACTGACTGGTTTGATCTCCTTGCAGTCCAAGTGGGCCTCGGGAAAGTCATATGAACAAAGCTAGCGGACGTGATGGAATTCCAGCAGAACTGGACTATTTCTCAGCATCCATTTCTACAGACCACGTTCTTCCCTGGACCGTCTTCTCTCCTGGTTATCTCTCATTTCCCTGTCACTCTCTTTGTTGGCCCTGTTGTTTTCTTTGTTGGATCATCTACCATCTCACCTTCTATATTTAACACATCTTCTTATTTCAAATGACCCCATACACCTCTTCAGACAGTAACCCAATATGGGTCTCTGCTCAGGAGTCCCAATTCCTCAAGGAAACCTCTACCTACCCAATCACACCAGCCACAAACCATAATGATGGTTTGATGGTTGATGATGCTTGATGTCTTCTTCTTCCTCAAACCCCATATCCAATCCGTTGCCACTACCAATGGATTTTTTCCAACACAATCACACTCTTCCATTGCTTTCTTCACTGAGTTAAACCATTGATCTTTTGGGTTCCCTGGTATCTCAGTTGGTAAAGAATCCGCCTGCAACACGGGAGACCTGGGTTCGATCCCTGGGTTGGGAAGATTCCCCTGGAGAAGGGAAAGGCTACCCACTCCAGTATTCTTGGGCTTCCCTGGTGGCTCAGCTGGTAGAGAATCTGCCTGCAATGTGGGAGACCTGGATTTGATCCCTGGGTTGGGAAGATCCCCTGGAGAAGGGAAAGGCTACCCACTCCAGTATTCTGGCCTGGAGAATTCCGTGGACATAGTTCACGGGGTCTCAAAGAGTCGGATGTGACGGAGCGACATTCACTTTCATTGATCCGTGAAACCCAGGCTCAAATGTTTTTTTCCATTTACATATTGACTCAAAAATCACTCCTTTTAAAATATTTATTTACTTATTTGTTTGACCACACCAGATCTTAGTTGCAGCATGTAACCTCTTTAGTTTTGACATGTGGGGTCTAGTTCTCTGACCAGGGATTGAACCCGAACCCCCTGCATTGGGAGCTCAGAGGCTTAGCCAGTAGACCAGCAGGGAAGTCCCTGAAAAACCATGTCCTACAACAGGTCAGGCACTGTTCTCGGTTCTGGGGATACAGGTGATGCGGGTACAATGAGTCTGCCGACAGCAGTCTTGCACTCGGGCGGTTACGTAACAGTCAACCCTGCCCTCACTAAGGGCACTTAGGAGACACTCTGCACGCACAGCCTTTTAAATCATTGTGACAATGCTCTACGACGTTCCTACAAGGACAATCCTATCATTCCGGTTCTAAAGACAGGGAACCAAGTCTCTGCCCAGGAGGCCTAATTCCTCAAGGACTTAAGCCTCTATCCACCCAATCAGACCAGCCAAAAGCATGAGATGTTTTGTATTATTCCTCAATTCATCCTTATCGTCACTCCTTCAGCGTTTCCTTATACCAGATTTGGGTGATATTCTTAACCTCCAATTTTAACTACTACCCAAATGGAAATAACTGCATACATACATATATATACGTATATACATGTGTGTGTATATATATACACATACACACATTTATTTTGTTTTTTTTTTCCATCCATTCATCTATCTATATCTATCCATCCATTTATATTTATCTACCCATTCATCGATCTATATCTACCTATCCATATGTATCTATCTATTATCTATCTATATCTACACATCCATCTATATCTGTCTATCCATCCATCCATCTATATCTGTCTATCCATCCATCCACCTATATATATGCATTCATCCATCCATCTCTATCCATCTATGCATCCATATGTATCTATTTATCTATCTACGCACCCATCCATCCCCATCTAATCATTCTATAGGATGCATTAATGGGGATGTAGGATACCTCTCCTCAGTTACATCACACAATAGCTCTTGTTCACAATTTCATCTCCAGCAACACTGAGCTGCCTTTTCGCTCCCCAGAAGCATCTCATTTCTGCCTGGAATGAACTTTCCACCTCTCCTCCCTGCCAGCCAACACTTTCACACATCAGCCTGCAAAAGGCCAACATCTCCTGGGAGGTTCTCTCAGTTCCCAGGTTGGGAGAGCAACCTCCGCTGGTCCCTTCTCAGAGGTTCCTGTCTAGTTTGTAATCTGACACCATGTCCTTTGAGCTCCATCTCAACAGAAGACTATGAGTTCCTAGCGGTCAGAGACCCTGTATTCATTGCCACGATGCCTTAGAAGCTGCCCCGTGCCTGCCATACAGTGTAGACTCAATAAATGCACGCTTGTCACTGGAACTGAACCAAAGGATTGAACTGCTAAGCGGGGATAACATATGACCTTCTTTCAAAGAGGAAAAGCCCAGTGAACTCCTAGTACACAAGTCCCGCCAGTAGAGGGACCGGCCAGCACTGCCCACTCTCAGGAAGCTGATGAAACTATTTGCCAAAATCTGAAGGGGGCTTCCCTGCTGGCTCAGGCAGTAAAGACTCCACCTGCAATGCAGGAAACCCAGGTTCGATTCCTGGGTGGGGAAGATCCCCTGGAGGAGGAAATAGCAACCCACTCCAGTATTCTTGCCTGGAGAATCCCACAGGCGGAGGAGCCTGGAGGGCTACAGTCCATGGACTGAATGATGAACCTAAATGTAACCACCTCCCAATAAACTACCAGAGCTTCTTGCTCTTATTTTTTTTTTTCCCCCAATGAAAGTATCCATTGCTCTGAAAGCTGTGGGACTCTATGAGGCAAGGAGAAGCCAGACTCAGAAGCAATCTGGACTCCAGCCCATCAGCTCCTTATGAAATGTGTACTTCAAGGACCAGCAACTGCAGGACCGTCCATCCAGGACTCAGGAAATTTGGCAAGCCTCCTTTCTTGCACATACAGGAAAAACATGATTTTCAGCCCCCACCCCTGCCAACCAATGCTTCTGCAGACGTTATCTACACACAAGGTTAATTTATCCACTCCACTGGCATTTATTACCTGCCTTTAAATTTATCCAATCCACTTGCATTTATTACCTGCCTTTAGGCAGAGTAGAAGGGAGGTGGGGATTGACAAGGGAGCCGCCTGCTGGGTGACCTTGACTTTGGAGAGGAACAAAACTGAAGCCAGAGCCAGGAATACAATGCTCTCAATCCAAGACCTTGGGGAATTTTCAACTATGAGGAAGAGAGTGGAAACACTCAACTCTAAAAGAATCTTAGGTTATTCTGGTCCCAGCTAAGGGAGGGTATTTTAAGGAAAAGGTGAAAATGACTTTACAAATACTATGTGTTGGGGAGGGTGGGAAGTAAAGGGAACCCTTCTGCACTGTTGGTTGGAATATAAGTTGGGGCAGCACTGTGGAAAACAGCATTCAGTTCAGATCAATTCAGTCACTCAGTTGTGTCTGACTGTTTGACACCCCACCGACTGCAGCACGCCAGGCCTCCCTGTCCATCACCAACTCCTGGAGCTTGCTCAAACTCATGCCCATTGACTCGGTGATGCCATCCAATGATCTGTCGACCCCTTCTCCTCCCGCCTTGGAGGTTCCTTAAATAACTAAAAATAGATCTATCCTAGCATCCAGCAAGCCAACTCCTGGGCAAACATCCAGAGAAAACTAAAGATATATGTAACGAGAGGTGAGTGGATAAACAAAATGAGGTACATATATACAATGGAATATCACTCAGCCATAAAAAAGAATGACATGATGCCATTTGCACCAACTTGGATCAACCTAGAGATGATCATATTAAGTGAAGTGAAAAAAATGCATTTGAGTCAGCCCTAATGAGGTAGATGAACCTAGAGCCTATTGGATGCAGAGAAGAAAGTCAGAAACAAAAAGACAAGTATATTAACATATATAAACAGAATCAATTGCACTCCTCTCACACGTTAGTAAAGGAATGCTCAAAATTCTCCAAGCCAGGCTTCAGCAACATGTGAACCGTGAAATTCCAGATGTTTAAGCTGGTTTAGAAAAGGCAGAGGAACCAGAGATCAAATTGCCAACATCTGCTGGATCATTGAAAAAGCAAGACAGTTCCAGAAAAACATCTATTTCTGCTTTATTGACTATGCCAAAGCCTTTGACTGTGTGGATCACAATAAACTGTGGAAAATTCTGAAAGAGATGGGAATACCAGACCACCTGACCTGCCTGTTGAGAAAGCTGTATGCAGGTCAGGAAGCAACAGTTAGAACTGGACATGGAACAACAGACTGGTTCCAAATAAGAAAAGGAGTATGTCAAGGCTGTATACTGTCACCTGCTTATTTAACTTTTATGCAGAGTACATCATGAGAAACGCTGGGCTGGAAGAAGCACAAGCTGGAATCAAGACTGCAGAGAGAAATATCAATAACCTCAGATATGCAGATGACACCACCCTTATGGCAGAAAGTGAAGAGGAACTCAAAAGCCTCTTGATGAAAGTGAAAGAGGAGAGTGAAAAAGTTGGCTTAAAGCTCCACATTCAGAAAAGTAAGATCATGGCATCTGGTCCCATCACTTCATGGAAAACAGATGAGGAAACAGTGGAAACGGTGTCAGACTTTATTTTTCTGGGCTCCAAAATCACTGCAGATGGTGACTGCAACCATGAAATTAAAAGACACTCACTCCTTGGAAGGAAAGTTATGACCAGCCTAGACAGCATATTAAAAAGCAGAGACATTACTTTGTCAACAAAGGTCCGTCTAGTCAAGGCTATGGTTTTTCCAGTGGTCATGTATGGATGTGAGAGTTGGACCATAAAGAACACCGAGCACCGAAGAATTGATGATTTGAACTGTGGTGTTGGAGAAGACTCTTGAGAGTACCTTGGATTGCCAGGAGATCCAACTAGTCCATCCTAAAGGAGATCAGTCCTGGGTGTTCATTGGAAGGACTGATGCTGAAGCTGAAACTCCAGTACTTTGGCCACCTCAGCAAAGAGCTGACTCATTTGAAAAGACCCTGATGCTGGGAAAGATTGAAGGCGGGAGGAGAAGGGGACGACAGAGGATGAGATGGCTGGATGGCATCACTGACTCGATGGACGTGAGTCTGAGTGAACTCCGGGAGTTGGTGATGGACAGGGAGGCGTGGCGTGCTGCGGTTCCTGGGGTGGCAGAGAGTCGGACACGACTGAGCGAGTGAACGGAACTGGATGGAATCTAGCAAGATGGGACTGATGAACCCATGTGCAGAGCCGCAATGGGGGACAGACGTGGACACAGCGGGCTAAGGAGAGGGTGGGACGATTTGCGAGAACAGCATAGAAACATGTACACTACCGTGTTTAAAATAGTTGGGAACTTGCTGTATGACTTACGGAGCTCAACCCAGGGGTCCGTGACAACCGAGAGGGGTGGGATGGGGTCGGGGGGAGGTTCAAGAGGGAGGGGACGTCTGTATACCTGTGGCCGACTCACGCTGATGCAGGGCAGAAACCGACACTGTATGGTAAAGCAATTATCCTCCAGATAAAAACAAAACAGGGAGCAGCTGTGAGCATGCTTTGCAGATTGGATGAAAACTGCAAGCCCGCAGGCATCTCTCAGACCTTTGACCCTCTCTTTCTGACCCAGCCTCACCATACTCTTGTGTTTCTGAAGACTCAGCTATCATCACGAAATCCCACTACAGCCTCCTCCTTCTCTGCTCCATCCGGCTTTCTCAGAGTCCTCAGCTGGGGGTCCTCTGTCCCCAAACTGGGGCTCCATCCCAACGTGTATGTGAGTTTCGTAAATAATGTATCACCTGCTCGCCCCTTCTATTACTGTGATTTATGTCCACATCGCAGCAACAGCCGCTAAGCCGCTTTGGAACCTAAAGGACCCTCTTCGGGGGAACGAATGGATGGTGGGGATGTGCTGTGGGGTGGGGCGGCTAGCACATGACATTCAGTCTGTGAATGCATCTCAAGAGACGCTACCATCTATCAAATAACAAAACCAACTTTCTGAACACAGCCCATAACCTCATGGAAATAGGGAAAAAGCACCTCATCTTCTTATATAGGAATACAAGCTTCCAGCTTCTCGCCACTTGAAAATAAGAGTAAATACAGGAGGGCTGGCTGAATCATTTTACTAAAGAGTTCCTGGAGGGCTTTGCTGGTGGTCCAGGGACTAAGAAAGTGTGATGCCAAAGCAAGGGGCCCAGGTTTGATTCCTGGTCAGAGCAATAGACCCCACATGCCACATCTAAGAGATCACGTGAAAAAGTGAAAGCGTTGGTCACTCAGTCGTGTCCAACTCTTTGCGACCCCTTGGACTGTAGCCCGCCAAGCTCCTCTGCCCGTGGGATTTCTCCAGGCAAGAATACAGGGGTGGGTTGCCATTTCCACCTCCAGGGGATCTTCCCCACCCAAGAATCGAATCCGCATCTCCTGTGCCTCCAGTTTGGCAGATGGATTCTTTACCACTGAGCCACCTGGGGAGCCCAAATACATAAATAAATATGCATATGAAAAAAAAAGAACATGACTAAGGTCCTCCGAGGTCCGGAAGAAGGGAGCGAGGGCTGAGCCGGGGGGCCCAGCGCTGATGCCACAGGCACTGCCCACCGAACACATTTCTTACCTTTGTAGATACCGTTACTGCCTCCTTGAACTTCCCCTTTGACGGTCACCTCCTCTACGTGAGCTCCTTGGTCGGAGGAGAAGTACACCAGGGTGTTATTAGCCAGTTTCAGCTCGTCGAGGACATCCAAGATCTGCCCTGAAGGGGAGGAAACACTCAAGGTTAAAAAAGCACAATCTTTACAACAGAAACAGAGGTGATTTGCCCTTGTGCACTCGTCTGGGAATTGGTGATGCTGAGGAGACAGTCTTATACCCTGAGCCCTCTCGCCCACGCAGATTCTAATCCGTGATGCTCCATAATCAGAAGGACCCACAGTGGCTGGGCACTCGGCAGAGACAAGGAGAAAGGTTAGTCATGGAATTAAGTCTCATCTGTAAGTATCATTTGAACCTCTAGGCATCGTGGGGCAATCCTCCAGGGAGGCTCGATAAACATTCTAGAAGAACCAGGCTCACACACTATGAGCCCTTTGGAGGAAGATGCTAGCAGAGGGAAGATTGTTGCAACCATCAGCTGGCCTTGGTCTTGAGGTCATAAAAACGTCTACTAGATGCCATCAATATGTGTTAATATACGATCTTTGTTTTTCTCCTTTGAACTTACTTCACTCTGTATGAAAGACTCTAGGTGGATCCACATCACTACGAATGACCCAATCTTGTTCCCTTTTATGGCTGAGTAATATTCCACTGTGTATATGTAGCACGACTTCTTAATCCATTTGCCTAGAGGAGTCAGATGAGGGGGTAGGGAGGAGGTTCAAGAGGCAGGGGATATATACATATATACCTACAGCTCACATGTTGTACAGCATAAACTAACTCATCATTGTAAAGCAATTATTCTCCAGCTAAAGAAAAGGAAGTCTACTAGCTTTCCTCACTGTCTGGTAAAAAACTAAACCATCAGGTCTCCTCTTATATGACGAAACATCTCTATAAATACTTTTTGATGAAGGCCCTTTCTAATAGTTACCATAGATACCCAGGTCTAAAACTGCCCGTCATGAAAAATCTATTTTCCTCACATTTTCCTTTTCTTTGTCCTCATCTTTTTTCCCCCAAACTGCATGTTCTAGACTAACCCTAACATATTGTTGTTTAGTCGCTAAGCGGTGTCTGACTCTTTGTGATCCTGTGGACTGTAGCCCACCAGGCTCCTCTGTCCATGGGATTCTCCAGGCAAGAATACTGGAGTGGGTTGCCCTTCCCTTCTGCACAGGATCTTCCCCACCTGGGGATCATACCCGGGTCTCCTGCATTACAGGCAGATCCTCTACTGTCTGAGCCACCAGGGAAGCCTAGGAAGTGGCAGACAACAAATAAAGAGTGAAGTCTGATAACAAAACCCAGACTCTCAAAGCCAGCACAGCTTAGCAGATGAACAGACCCATGGATGGCATGGTATGACAGCTTATCTCTTCATCACATTCGTCCAGGAAGATGGGAAGCGAGTACAAAGCATGATGACCCTACATCAGACCTGACTTCATCAATTGGTAAAGGTGGGCCCAGGACATGTGGCGCTTGACTGCACTTTTCTCCCTTTATAGCTCAAATTTTTCATAAGGAAAAAAAAATTACAGAAGCAAGCTGAAGATGGAAGAATGGGCTGAAATACAGCCTCTCTGATTAGGAAGCTCTCATCTGGGCTTCCCTCATAAGTCAGTTGGTAAAGAATCCACCTGCAGTGTGGGAGACGTGGGTTCCATCTGCCTGTAGTGTGGGAGACGTGGGTTCCATCCCTGCATTGGGAAGATCCTCTGGAGAAGGGAAAGGCTACCCATTCAGGTATTCTGGCCTAGAGAATCCCATGGACTGTATAGTCCATGGGGTCACAGAGTCGGACACAACTGAGCAACGTTCACTCAACTCACTCATCTGCTCTCAAATCAGAAGAAAATGATGGTCAGACTAGAGGCATCTAATTTATAATTCCCACAGAGATCCCTTATAGTCCCATGGTGCTGGCTTCATTTGGCCAGTGCAGGCAGTTAGTTATACTGTGAGGTATTAAAGGGCCTGAGCTGGTTTTCTGAGGTCTGCTAAGAGCTTTAAATGCTTCTCAAGTGGCTCAGCCGAAAAGAATCTGCCTGCCTATGTAGGAGATGCAGGTTTGATCCTTGAGTTGGGAATATTCTCTGGAGAAGGAAACTTCAACCCACTCCAGTGTTCTGGCCTGGGAGAATCCCACAGAGGAGCCTGGCTGACTGCAGTCCATGGGGTCGCAAAGAGTTGGACAGGACTTAGGAACTAAACAGCAGGCACAAAGAGTATTTAGACCTCATCTCTGCCTCTTCCATTTGCACCCAACAAGCTTACAAGAAAGCCTACGGGCTCCTTCCCTCAGTGCCCACGTGGGGTTCAAACTGTACCAGCTCCTACCTACACGCAGGAACCCACATCTAGGAGTCAGCTTCTATCTCCCACAACGGCTTATTTGTCTCCTTTTCCCCATCTCCTGAAAGCCATCTTCACAGCGGCCCAGCAGCTACCCTGCTCTGTCCAGAAAGTCTCATCACCTGGGAGTTACAACCCTTTCTGTATCGTCTTGGTGTGGCTCAAGGATCGCTCATCTCGACGGGGGACCCACGTTTTGGGGTGAGGTCAGTGTAGGATAATCACAACGGGAACTCTACAAGCACACCGGGCATCCTTGGCAGCAGAAGTAACAACTGAGGAGGCTGCCCTGGTGGTCCAGGGGCTAAGGGCCGCAGTGGTGAAGAATCCGCCTGCAAGGCAGGAGATGCAGGTTCCATCCCTGCGTCGGGAAGATCCCCTGGAGGAAGGGAATGGCAACCCACTGCAGGATTCTGGCCTGGAGAGTCCCCACGGACAGAGGAGCCTGGCGGGCTGCAGTCCATGGGGTCTCAAAGCAGTCGGACACGACTGAGCGACTAAACCACCACAACCCAGGGGCCGACACTCCACGCTCCCAATGCAGGGGGCCCGGGTTCCATCCCTGATGAGGGAACTGGAGCCCACCGGCTGCAACCCAGAGTTCAGAGGTCACAACTGGAGACCCCCACATGCCACGGTGAACATCAGCCATCCTGTGTGATCTCACATGCGACAACTAAGATCCTACTCAGCCAAATAAATAAATATTAAATTAAAAAAAGGCAATAACCAAATATGGGTAATTGGTCAAATAAATAAATGTTTAAAAAAAGACAAAATAAAAAAATTAAAAATAAAATAAAGATTAAAAAATAAAATAAAAAAGGCAATAACTGAATATTGGTAATCAGCCAAATAAATAAATATTTTTAAAAGACAATAACTGAATATGGGTAATCGGCCAAATAAATATTTTTAAAAAAAGACAAAATAAAAAAAAATTAAAAATAAAATAAAGATTAAAAAATATAAAAAAGACAATAAACTGAATATTGGTAATTGGCCAAATAAATATGTGTAAGCCTATCCAGCAGACAGATCACATACCCCATGGAGTCAGGCCCTCCACCCCGGGGGCTGCACCCTGACTGATTTTGTCCAAAAAGAGGGCATAAAAAGCTACAGGGTCCACCCTCTGTGGAGGTGGCAGACATGATTTCCAATGCAAAAGCAACATCCGCTTCATCTGTCACCAGACATATTCTTGCTATCTGATTGCAACGCCACAGGCTAGAGGACGCTCAGTCTCTCTCAGCGCTTCATTCCGTACGATAAACATTCCTGGAAGCCTCGCCGTGGAGATGAACGTCGTCCTCAGGATCAGGGGATAAGACGCGCAGGACTGTTTCAGCGAGTTGTCTCCCGTGATCAATCATCACCAGCCAGACATTTATTGGGCTGTGCTTTGATTCAGCTCCACAAACCACCTGTGCACGCAGGATTGGGGTAATTGGACTCTGACACTAATTTAAGGCTTATCACTTTGCGAATGGTAATTAGTTTAATGAGTTGGCACAGGAAGGAGCAACAAGGCAGAGATACAACCCCCACGTACACTCTGACGGAGAAGGAAATGGCAACACGCTCCAGTACTCTTGCCTGGAGAATCCCGTGGACAGAGGAGCCTGGAGGGCTGCTGTCCATAGGGGTCGCACAGAGTCGGAAGCGACTTAGTATGCATGCACTGGAGAAGGAAATGGCAACCCACTCCAGTGTTCTTGCCTGGAGAATCCTAGGGACAGGGGAGCCTGCTGGGCTGCCGTCCATGGGGCGCACAGAGTCGGACACGGCTGAAGCGACGGAGCCGCAACAGCATACACTCTGAAGGAAGAAGGCCCCTTTGGGGGCCTTCCCTGGTGGCTCGTTGGGAAAGAACCTGCTGGTCAAGGCCTTTGATCCCTGGTCTGGGATCAAACTTGGGTTTGATCCCTGGTCCGGGAAGATCCCGCATGCCGAGGGGCAACGACGACCATGTGCCACAATACTGAGCCCGCGCCCTAAAGCCCTGGAGCTGAACTCTTGGAGCCCATGCAACCTACAGCCCATACTCCAAAACGAGAGAAGCCCCCGCAATGAGAGCCCATGCAACCTACAGCCCATACTCCAAAACGAGAGAAGCCCCCGCAATGAGAGCCCATGCAACCTACAGCCCATATTCCAAAACGAGAGAAGCCCCTGCAATGAGAGCCCATGCAACCTACAGCCCATACTCCAAAACGAGAGAAGCCCCTGCAATGAGAAGCCCACACCCCACAACTCGAGAGCAGCCCCCTCTCCCTGCGACTAGAGAAAAGCCCGTGCAGCGACGAAGACCCAGCCCAGTCAAAAATAAAAGGAAAGAACTGCAAAGAGAACATGTGAAAAAAATCTACAAAAAACCCCCACGAACGTCCCTTGCATGCACATAAAAATTTCTAAGTATTAACCAAACAACACAGATCAGGGCTTCACTTCCCTGTGCTGTAATTGGTATTTGCAAAAGGCCATACAACCATGCACCTCTGTTTCAAACGAAAGTATTTTTGAATATACATATATAGAAGTAGCTTAGTATAAAGAAAAATGCTATGAAGAAATATCTTTTTGAAAAATGCGGCTTCTGTGGCAACTTCTACGAAAACAACACAAATATTTAGAGCTTGTTTATTTATAGTTGCCAAAACCTTGGAAGTAACCAAGGTGTCTTTCAGCACCTTGGTAGATGAATGGATAAACTAACTGGGGTCTAGCCACTCAATGTGATGTTATTCACCGATACAAGGAAATGAGTTATCAAGCCATGAAGAGGCATGGAAGAAACTTAAATGCATATGACTATCACAGGAGACCTGGGTTCCATCCCTGGGTCGGAAAGATCTCCTGGAGAAGGAAATAGCAACCCACTGCAGTATTCCTGCCTGGAGAATCCCATGGACAGAGGAGCCTGGTGGGCTACAGTCCGTGGAGTCACAAAGAGTCAGAAACACCTGAGTGGCTAAACAACACACACACACACACAGACGTGAAACAAGCCAATCTGAAAAGGCTGCATACAGCATGATTCAACTCTGTGACACGCCGGAAGACGCAAAACCATGCAGACAGTAAAAAGATCAGTGCTCCTGAGGGGCTGGGGATCAGGGAGGGACGAACAGGGAGGGCAAGTATTGTATTCAGTTGAGTTCAGTCGCTCAGTCGTGTCTGACTCTTTGCCATCCCATGAACTGCAGCACACCAGGGCTCCCTGTCCATCAGCAACTCCCGGAGTCCACCCAAACCCATATCCATCGAGTCAATGATGCCATCCAACCATCTCATCCTCTGTCATCCCCTTCTCCTCCAGCCCTCAAACTTTCCCAGCATCAGGTCTTTTCCAATGAGTCAGCTCTTCGCATCAGGTGGCCAAAGGATTGGAGTCTCAGCTTCAACATCAGTCCTTCCAATGAACACCCAGGACTGATCTCCTTTAGGATAGACTGGTTGGATCTCCTTGCAGTCCAAGGGACTCTCAAGAGTCTTCTCCAACACCACAGTTCAAAAGCATCAATTCTTCAGCAGTAAGCTTTCTTTATGGTCCAACTCTCGCTTCCATACATGACTACTGGGAAAACCATAGCCTTGACTAGATGGACCTTTGCTGGCAAAGTGATGTCTCTGCTTTTGAATATGCTATCTAGGTTGGTCATAACTTTCCTTCCAAGGAGTAAGCGTCTTTTAATTTCATGGCTGCAAGTATTGTGAATGATACTGTAATGATTACACATTTGCCCCAACCCATGCAAAGAGTTGACTCATTGGAAAAGACCGTGATGCCGGGAAAGATCAAAGGCAGGAGGAGAAGGGGACGACAGAGGATGAGATGGCTGGATGGCATCACCGACTCAATGGACATGAGTTTGAGCAAACTCCAGGAGTTGGTGATGGACAGGGAGGCCTGGAGTGCTACAGTCCATGGGGTCAAAAAGAGCTGGACACGACTGAAGTGACTGAACAACAACAAAAATAAAAGGCA
This sequence comes from Bos taurus, assembly GCF_002263795.3. Taxonomy (NCBI): domain Eukaryota; kingdom Metazoa; phylum Chordata; class Mammalia; order Artiodactyla; family Bovidae; genus Bos; species Bos taurus. Next base: position 4,608,949 of record NC_082638.1, on the reverse strand, counting down.
CAAATTCAGTAGTGAACTGTAATGACAACTATGCATTTTAACTGATGTTAATGGGGTCACAAAGAGTCGGACAGGACTGAGCGACTAAACTAAACCGAATGTATCAATATTGGTTCATCAAAAGCAACACACATACTGTGCTGCTGCTGTTGCTGCTGCTGCTAAGTCGCTTCAGTCGTGTCCGACTCTGTGCGACCCCACAGACGGCAGCCCACCAGGCTCCTCCGTCCCTGGGATTCTCCAGGCAAGAACACTGGAGTGGGTTGCCATTCCCTTCTCCAATGCATGAAAGTGAAAAGTGAGAGTCAAGTCGCAAGGTCATCTGATGTTTGGACTTTTGCCTTCCAAGGCCAGGGGGTGTGGGTTCAATCCCTTGTCGGGGAGCTGAGATTCTACAAAAAGACAAATGAACAAAAAAAAAGGCAGAAGCAATAGCATAAGAAATTCAATAAGGACTTTAGAAATGGTCCACATAAAAAAAAAAAAGACAGAGAGAGAGAGAATACAGCAAATCGTGTGCAGAAGAAATGAATATAGAAAAATTCTCTGTACTTTCTGCTCTGTTTTCCTGTAAACTTAAAACTGCTATACAAAGAAAAATAGTCTACTGCAAACTGCAGTCCAGGGGTTAGGACTTTATGTTTTCACTGCTGAGGGACCAGGTTTGATCGCTTCCTGGAGAAAGAAATGGCAACCCACTCCAGAATTTCATGGACAGGGGAGCCTGGCAGGCTACAGCCCGTGGGGTCGCAAAGAGTCGGGCACGACTGAGTGAGTAACACTCGGGGAACTGGGATCTTGCAAGCTGCTTGGCTTGTTTTTTAAAAAAAAAAGACACAATATTACAACGAGCAAACATTTCTTTAAATCGTCTGCTAATTTTTAAAAGATGCCTTTCAAATGCCCTGTCGGTTCCCACACATCGTCATACTGCATTCAACTCGTGTTGACAAAAAGCCACTGAAAAAGGGATAAAAACCAGAGCGTGCAGAGTGCTGGGGATGGCGGATGTTTGATCCCAGATCCCCCTGGTTGATCACTGCCTTTCCTCAAGGCAGCTACATGCCCCCGTGACAGTTTTCCCTGCAGGCTGTTTTCAAACCCAGACGACCCAGCAGCCACACTCACTACACAGAATCCTTCTACTAAAATATATGTCACATCTTCCCTCATCTTCACACTCCTCCCTAGATATCTCCTCCAAATTCCAATATTTTCAAACGACCATGATAAGATACTTCCTTTGCCCCCATCCATTCCTTCGATCCATCGCCTAGAGTGATAAGTTGATCATTTTCATTAAAAGGACATTATACCACTGGGCTGGGATTAAGAATCCCAGAGAATCTAGCTGATGCTCCCACGCATGGATACCTGAAAAAGCATCATATTTCTGATTCTCTTTCAGTTCTTTTTCTCCCTGAGAGAGGCACCCTCGTATCTCATCCTATTTGGGTCTTAAACGCCAGAATCTCATCCGAAAAGCCCATTAGCCGTTAGATGTTTCATGACACTGATCCTATAAAGGTCTAACATATTTCTTGTCTAAAAAAATTCTGCAGCGAAATCTCCTGTGGGAACAAACACCGCTGTATTATTCTTGCTTTCAGACCCACATGCTGCAAGTCAGAGGTCCGCAAATATTATCTTTCAGAGGTTCTCAAGGTATAATGACGCCCATTTATATCGGATGATAGTTCTGAATTACCGGTGGAGGGCTGCAGGATAGTGTATAAATGAAATGTTTTATTTCCAAAGCTTCCCCACATTCTTCCCGAAAATGAAACAAATACAGAAAACAAGCCATTTTCGAGAGCACTTTGTTATCTAACCGGAGACAGCAAAGATTGAGTGTATCGGAGGTGGGGGAGGGAGGGAAATGAGGGCTCGCTGACGAGGGTTCGGTCATTTTAAAGCAGAAATCTGGGAGGTGTGAAAATGACGGTCCCTTCCTCCCACAAGTGTGGACGCAGGTTGAAAGAAGCCCGCGTTCTGGAGAATTTGTCCCTTCCACTGATTCCTGCCACAGGCAACAGTGATAACACGTGCCACTGTGATGGACAAAGTGAGAGAGAAGGTTTTCCAGCCCTCAGCCGGAATCCTAGGTCTTGCCTGAGACGGAGTTGCCGTCATGGAGAAATTGACTGTCCAGGGTCTGGCTCCCAGGTCCCAAGTCCTGGGTCCCTGGTTCGCTCACTGCGGTTCTTGACCTCCGAGTGGGTGCACGCGTCCTAAGTCGCTTCAGTCGTGTCCGACTCTGTGACCCTATGGGCTGCAGCCCTCCAGACTCCTCTGTCCATGGGATTCTCCAGGCAGGAACACTGGAGTGGGTGGCCGTGGCCTCCTCCGGGGATCTTCCCGACCCAGGGACTGAACCCAGGGTCTTCCTGCATTGGCAGGTGGGTTCTTTACCCCTAGCGCCCCCCGGGAAGCCCGTCTAAGTTGGAGGTCATAACATATAACGGTAGAGGGTTACCATGACTGATGACAGAGATCTGCATCGCAAACTCTTAGCCCTGGATCATGAGTACTAACGCAGCTTAGCTCTTCTTAAAGCGGAGTTAAAACTCAGAGTTAAACTATCAGCTTGCCTGACAGCAAAACTACCACGAGGCACTACCTCCCACAGGTCACAATGGCCATCATTAAAACGTCTACAAATGTTAGAGGGGTTGTGGAGAAACGGGAACCCGCCAACACTGCTGGCGTGAATGTACGTTGGTCCAGAACAGTATGGAGGTTCCTTTAAAAACTAAAAATAGAGCTTCCGTATGATCCTGCAATCACACGCCTGGGCACATATCCAGAGAAAACCATAATTCAAAAAACATACATGCACCGCAATGCTCACAGCAGCAATATTTACAATAACCAAGACTTGGAAGTAACCTACACATCCAGGGAGAGAGGAATGGACAAAGAAGACGAGCCACATATACAAAGTGGAATATTACTCAGCCATAAAAAAAGAACGGAATAATGCCACCTGCAGCAACATGAAAGGACCTCGAGCTTGTGATACTGAGTGAAGTTAAAGAGAGAAAGACAGACATCCTATGATATCGCTTTACATGGAATCCAAAAAATGATACAAATGAATTCATTCGTAAAACAGACACAGACACAGAAAACCCACTTGTAGCTAGCAAAGGGTTGGGAGAAGGGATAAATCATGGATTTGAAATTCAAAGATACACACTACTTTACATAGAGCAGATAAACCACAAGGACCCACTGTATAGCACAGGGAGCTATATTCAATACCTTGTAACAATCTGTAACAGAAAAGAATCTGAAGAAGTTGTGTGTGTCTATATAAAACTGAATCACTTTGCTGTATACCCGAAACATTGTAAATCAACAATACTTCAATAACAAAAATTTTTTAATCAAGTTGTCTAAGGGAGGACTTGCTATTTCAGCAAATCTGGCTTTTCTCTTGTTTCCTATAAGGTAGGTTGCTGCTGCTGCTGCTGCTAAGTCGCTTCAGTCGTGTCCAACTCTGTGTGACCCCATAGACGGCAGCCCATAGGCTCCCCCATCCCTGGGATTCTGCAGGCAAGAACACTGGAGTGGGTTGCCGTTTCCTTCTCCAATGCATGAAAGTGAAAAGTGAAAGGGAAGTCGCTCAGTCGTGTCCGACTCTTAGCGACCCCATGGACTGCAGCCTACCAGGCTCCTCGGTCCATGGGATTTTCCAGGCAAGAGTTACTGGAGTGGGGTGCCATTGCCTTCTCCAATAAGGTAGGTGGATTCAGGCAAAATATGGAAACAAAAACGCTGTGATGTCGCTATTCAGCTGTCTGGAAACACTGAGCTCATAAGGAAAGGGAATATCTCCTGAAGCAGACACACACCATGCATGAATAATTAAGAAAGAATTTCCACCTACTCAGTGTAATTCAGGGAACACAGGAAATGCTGAAAGATTCGCCTAAAAGCATTTCAGTAAGTCCTTCCTGTGATCAACAGGTCAACGATGGAACGCAAATGTTCCCAAAGAGGGTAGGATCTGAAGATAAACGAGAGAGCGTGTATTAATAAGTGTAGCAACCGGTGGTGGCCACGACTGTCTGAGGGGCTTGGGGAAACAGTAGGTGGTATTTCAGGGAGCAAGCTTCAGCCTGTGTTCTGATGCGCCCCTGCATCAGCTACCGGGAGAGACAAATTATGCTGTCGTTGAGCCTACAAAGGCAATTCTTTGTTAGCTTACGTGGGGTTAGGAGCATAGCCAACATGGTCATATTTGTCAACGTACTGACATTGTGCGCCTGCTTAGCTGCACCCAATGCTTTGCAGCTAGCCTTGTAGGCCACCAGGCTCCTCTGTCCATCGTCCAGGCAAGAAGACTGGAGTTTGGGTTGCCAATTTCTCCCCCAGGGGATCTTCCTGACCCAGGGATCCAACCATTGTCTTCTGCATTGGCCAGGCAGACTTTTTACCCCTGGGCTACCTGGGAAGATCTTTATGCTGTCGTTGTTCAGTCGCTCAGTCGTGTCCAACTCTTTGCGACCCTGTGGACTGCAGCACGCCAGGCCTCCCTGTCCATCACCAACTCCAGGAGCTTGCTCAAACTCATGTCCATCGAGTCAGTGATACCATCCAACCATGTCATCCTCTGTCATCCCCTTCTCCTGCCTTCAATCTTTCCCAGCACCAGGGTCTTTTCAAATGGGTCAGTTCTTCACATCAGGTGGCCAAAGGATCAGAGTTTCACCTTCAGCATCTATCCTTCAGGGTCGGTTGCCTTTATGATTGACTGGTCTCATCTCCTTGCAGTCCAAGGCACTGGCAATAGTCTTCTCCAGCAGCACAATTTGAAGGCATCAATTCTTTGGCACTCAGCCTTTTTTACGGTCCAGCTCTCACATCCGTACACGACTACTGGAAAGACCATAGCTGTGACTAGACGGACCTTTGTTGGCAACATAATGTCTCTACTTTTTAACACGCTTCCTAGGTTGGTCATAGCTTTGACTAAATACAATAAATAATTAGGATGATCAGGGTAACTAAGAAGCATGAAGCTGCGAGATGGAAATGTTGTTTTCTCCGAACGATCCTTTCCTGACGTGGCTTCACTTCACGTCACTTCTCGGGTTCCTTCCTGTCTGAGTCCACACTGTCTCCAGGAAATCCATCCTTATTCTGCGTTGCCCCGGTTGCTATGATTACACGGTGATTTCCAATCTTAAGCCCATCTCTGCCCTCATCGCAGCTCTACTGTGAGATGGATTCCCTCCGCCAGCATGTGTTCCCCACCACTTGGGATGCTTCCGAGGCTCTGATAACCATCTTCTCCAATTAACAAGAAATTCTGTTTTTCCACCCCCCTCACCTCCCCAGGGTGTTGCATGGGATGGAAATGATTTCAATAACTCCAACCAGTCCTCATTCTCAGCGAGCACAGCTGTGCTTTCGCGCGTGTGCACAACAGCAGTGTCACTGAGTGTGGTCAGTGGCATCGCACGTGTGCGTCTGCAGGGGGAAATCAGAGTCAATACGCCCGCGGGTCAGAGGAAGGCTCTGCGGTCAGTGTCTGTGGTCGTTGCCTCCCCAGGAGGATAAGCATCACAGAGGACTGGCTCACCTGGGCAGCGGTCGCTCAGACAGCAGCAGTCGTTTTAAAGGGCAGCTCTCGCAGGAAACACAGGTCTCCCCGCTCTTGATGCAGCTATACCTCTGTATCTGCTGGTCTTCACTGGGTTGCAGAGAAGAAAGCCTGCATCTCGTTTGCTCTGTGCAAACGGCCACCAGTTGAACTTGCCAGGGGGGTTTGTCCAGGGTTTGTGATGGAGACTGACATTGCCCACTGGTCCAGGGGGCACTTTCTATGGTCCAAGCCAGTGCAGAGCTCTAGAAAGGGGTCGGCCAGAACTTCTCCAGCGATGGAAGAGATGACCGTTACACTTCCCACCTGAGCTGGGCTGTGAGCAGTGCATGTCCATAGGCGATGGACAGTGAATGACCAAGGAAACCAAGCTCTTCAGAAGGCTCTTTTTTTATGATGTCCTTCACACCATCCCTATTCATCTTCTTTTCAATCTTTAAACTGTTCTATTTTGCATTGTTGTTCAGTCGCTAAGTTGTGTCCAACTCTTTGAAACCCCCTGGACTGCAGCATGCCAGGCTTTCCTGTCCTTCACTATCTTCCAGAGTTTGCTCAAACTCATGTTTGCTAAGTCGGTGATGCCATCCAACCACCTCATCCTCAGCTGTCCCCTTCTCCTCCTGCCCTCAATCTTTCCCAGAATCAGGGTCTTTTCCAATGAGTCAGCTCTTCACATCAGGTGGCCAAAGTATTGGAGCATTTGGGGCATAGTCAGTTAACAATGTTGTGACAGATTCAGGTGGACAGCAAAGGGACTCAACAATATAATATATACATGTATCCATTCTCCCCTAAACCCTCCTTTCATCCAGGTTGCCACATAACATTGATCTACTCATTTTTTAATCTCAGGACTAGATTTTTTTTTTCCTTTGGCATTGGATTGGACCATATATAAAGCTGAGGATGTAAAATGGAAAGTGATGCTTCTGTTTGCAGACACCTTTACATTATTCACAGATTCAACTCCTCCTCACCATTCAAATTAAAACCTGGACATGCTGGGCCTTTCTTGGTGGTCCAGTGGCTAAGATACCACACTCCCAATGCAGGGGGTCTAGGTTCGATTCCTGGTCAGGGAACTAGATCGTACATGCCACAAATAAGACTTTGCACGCCACAACCAAAGACCCTGTGTGCTACCAAAGAGTTTGCATGCCACAACCAAAGACCCGGTATATTACAACTGACGTGGTGCTGCTGCTGCTGCTGCTAAGTCGCTTCAGTCGTGTCCAGCTCTGTGCAACCCCATAGACGGCAGCCCACCAGGCTCCCCCGTCCCTGGGATTCTCCAGGCAAGAATACTAGAGTGGATTGCCATCTCATTCTCCAATGCATGAAAGTGAAAAGTGAAAGTGAAGTCGCTCAGTCGTGTCCGACTCTTCGCTACCCCATGGACTGCAGCCTATCAGGCTCCTCCGTCCATGGGATTTTCCAGGCAAGAGTACTGGAGTGGGGTGCCATGGCCTTCTCCAAAGACGTGGTGCAGTCAAATAAATAAATACGTATTAAAAAAGAAAAGTGGATACATTGACTACCACCCCACCAAGCTCCTCTCTTATGTCCAAGTGACCTCCAGCTTGCTGCCTGCAGTTCCTGAAATGTCCATCTAACTCTGGGGTGACATGCTGACTTCATGGGGAGAGCTCAAACTCTTAGAAGCAATTCAGTTCCGTCCCTAAGATCCTGAACACCAAAGCCACAGGCAGAAGGGCTCTGTGGGGAATGTGAAGTCCAGAGTGAACACTTCAAATAGAAGATGAAAGAGCGACAGTGATGTCAAAACCCACAAGATGGTCCAAATACTTGTCTCCTTTTCCATCACGGACTTTTTTTTTTTTTCTCATCCATGACTTTTCTACTCAATATCATGTGGGTGTATGTACATTTTAAGCAAACATGCTTCACCCATCTGTGAAAGGGAGAGCAATAATAATAGCAATAGTAATAATAAAAATAATAATAGCAGCAGCATTTACTGAGCACTTGTTGCATAGCTGGCACTGTGCTGAGTGTTCTAAGTATGTGACTTCATTTCATCTGATTAATTCAACTCGTTCGAGCAGGTGTTAACACATCACATAGGAGGATTTTTTTTTACGTCTTTACTGAATTTGTTACACTGTTGCTTCTGTCTGACAGATTGGTTTTTTGGCCTGTGTGATCCTAGCTCTCTGACCAGGGATTGAACCCAACCTGGGGCATTGGAAGGCAAAAATCTTAACCACTGAAACCCCCCCAGGGGAAGTCCACATGCATGGGAATTATTGCTTTTGACTTTTTGACCGGCGCTAATTGACTCATTGGAAAAGACTCTGATGCTGGGAGGGATTGGGGGCAGGAGGAGAAGGGGACAACAGAGGATGAGATGGCTGGATGGCATCACTGACTCGATGGACATGAGTCTGAGTGAACTCCGGGAGTTGGTGATGGACAGTGAGGCCTGGTGTGCTGCGGTTCATGGGGTCACAAAGAGTCGGATACGACTGAGAGACTGAACTGAACTGAACTGAACTGAATTGGGTGTCACGACTTGAAAGCAACAAGTATCCAAATCTGCTCCTCACCCCTAATTTTGAGCTCACCTTTCAAATATAGACACTGGTCCTCCGTGGAATACCGTTTAAACATTGCTTTAACTCCATCTCTCAAATCCTAACTTATCTTTTCTTGCTATGCCTAGATATATTTAATTAGCAAATTAAATGTGCTAATCGGAAGAGGCTGAGGGAGAAGCCAGTGTTGTACAAAACACCCCTGAGATACCCAACATGCACACCCTATTGTTTTCTGCATCTGTTTAATTTTTTCTTTTTCTTTTTTTAGTTGGAGGATAAGTGCTTTACAGTATTGTTGTATAGGTTTCCACTACACAACAAAGTGAATGAGCCATATGTAAACATATCCCCCCTCCCTTGTTAGGCTCCCCTGGACGCCCCCAGCCCAACTCTCCAGGTCATCACAGAGCGGCGAGTGGAGCTCCCGGCGCCATACGGCTGCTTCCAACCAGCTCCCTGTCTTACGCAGGGTCGTGTACAGATGTGAGGGCTACTCTCTCGATCGTCCCACCCTCTCCTTCCCCCGCCACATCCGCATGTATGTTTCCTTCACCTCTTGTCTCTGTTCCTGCCCTGGAAAGAGGTTCATCAGTATCATTTTCCTAAATTCCACACACGTGTGTGTCAGTTAACATACACCATTTGCTCTTCTCTTGCTGACTTCTTTCACTCTGTACGACGGACTCTAGGTCCATCCACAGCCCTACAATGGACTCAAATCCTTTCCTTTCCACGCCTGAGTAATATTCCACTCTCTACACGTACCACAACTTTTTTATCCATTCATCTGTCCATGGACATTGAGGTCACCTCCATGTCCTGGATACTGCAAAGAATACATCTCTAGAGGGTGTGAGACAAAGTCAAGAATGCAGGGATGGATGAACTCCTAGGATACAGGAGCTGGAGGGAAATTGTTGGAGGCCATTGGTCCAAAGCATCTTGTCTTATAGATAAGCCGCAGCTGGGGAGGAGACACGTCTACTTTCTCAATTAACTCAACAAACTAGAAACCTTTTCTGGCTACAGAGAAGCAGTTCAGCCTAGTGGCACCTGGGCAGTCTCACACAAGTCACTGAGCCTCTCCAAACTTCACTTCCTCACCCACAAGGATGATAAAAATCTCTTACAACACCATTGTGAGGCCACCACTAAACTATCCATGTGAGACGTTAGATAACTGACTGCTGCTGCTGCTACTAAGTCGCTTCAGTCATGTCCGACTCTGTTCGACCCCATAGACGGCAACCCACCAGGCTCCCCCGTCCCTTGGATTCTCCAGGCAAGAACACTGGAGTGGGTTGCCCTTTCCTTCTCCAATACATGAAAGTGAAAAGTGAAAGTGAAGTCACTCAGTTGTGTCTGACTCTCAGCGACCCCATGGACTACAGCCTACCAGGCTCCTCCGTCCATGGGATTTGCAAGGCAAGAGTACTGGAGTGGGCTGCCATTGCAAGTGACTAGCATATACCAATTTTAGATTTTAGCCATTGTGAGTCAATAAACATTTACTATTCTTGTTGTGATAGCTGTTGTGGTTCTGGAGCCAGAAATTTTATTAATCCTGTTTGACTCAATTGGGCAGCTTGATTCCTCAATAATTTATGGTGTTATCTTCTTTAGGGAAATGATTTTGTGGAAGAGTGTGAAAACATACTCATTTTAATTTGAGATGTAAACTCAAGGTAAAATAATATCCATCCTGGGCTCAAGAACATAAAAATTAAGCTTTGGGCTTTGAAAAAAAAATGGTAATACAATTACAGAGTTTATGAAACCCAGAGGTTAACGATTTATAGGATAAATTAATTTGGAGAATGAAAATCAATATTCTACATAGTGAATTTCTAACTACACCTTATGGCCAAAAGTCTGGATTAACAGACTTCAACTGCTCCTGTCCCAGGGCTCTCTTCCCATCCTAACTGCCTGACTCTTCACTGTCTGCATGTCTAATCTGAGGCTGCAAAAACGGAATCTTTCTGCAGAAGATTACTATTTTGTCACAAATACTGGAAACTCACACAGGAAGCAAAGATAACTTGAAAACATATATAAATTTTGTATATAAAACTTATGTTTTAGATATATATATATTATGTAATATGTATATGTGCTTGCTTGCATGCATGCTAAGTCGCTTCATTGGATGCTTTTGAACTGTGGTGCTAGAGAAGACTCTTGAGAGTCCCTCGGACTGCAAGGAGATCCAACCAGTCCATTCTAAACGAGATCAGTCCTGAATATTCATTGGAAGGACTGATGCTGAAGCCGAAACTCCAATACTTTGGCCACCTGATGGGAAGAGCTGACTCATTTGAAAAGACCCTGATGCTGGGAAAGATTGACGGCAGGAGGAGAAGGGGACAACAGAGGGTGAGATGGTTGGATGACATCACCAACTCGATGGACATGAGTTTGGGTGGATTCCGGGAGTTGGTGATGGACAGGGAGGCCTGGTGTGGGGTTGCAAAGAGTTGGACATGACTAAGCGACTGAACTGAACTAATATGTGCTATATATATACACACACACACATACATATATATGTATATACATAAATGTAAGCAGATACATTTTGCTACCCTATCTTTTGATTTTCTGATATCCTAATTTATATGAAGCTTTCCAGATGTGCACACCTCACAGACATATAAAATCAAGAATAGATTAATAGACAAAAATTGCACTTTGGCAGACAAAGATTCATTTGCAAGAGCAAAGCACTGAAAATGAATGCCATTGATACACATGGCCAAGAGGCACATGAAAAGATGCTCAACATCACCAATTATTAGAGAAGCACAGATCAAAACTCTTAACGACGTATCACCTCACCTTGGTCGGAATGGCCACCATCAAGAAGTCCACAAATAATAAATGCTAGAGACAGTGTGGAGCAGAGAACGCTGCTACCCTGCTGGTGGGAGTGTAAATTGGTACAGTCACTATGGAGAACAATATGGTTGTTCCTTAAAGAACTTAAAGTACAGCTACTGCTTGACCCAGCAATCCCACTCCTGGGGGGATATATCCAGAGAAAACCAGAATCTGAAAAGATACATACTCCCCAGTGGTCATTTCTGTTTGCTTGTTCAGTGGCTCCATCGTGTCCGACTCTTTGCGACCCCATGGACTGTAGCCCGCCAGGCTCCTCTGTCCCTGGAATTTTCTAGACAAGAAGCAGTGTTTACAATAGCTAGGACATGTGTGCTAAGTCACTTCAGTCATGTCCACTCTGTGCAACCCTATGGACTGTAGACCCGCCCAGGGCTCCTCTGTCCATAGGATTCTCCAGGCAAGAATACTGGAGCGGGTTGTCACACCCTCCTCCAGGGGATCTTCCCGACCCAGGAATCAAACCCACGTCTCCCGTGTCTCTTGCATTGGCAGGCAGGTTCTTTACCACTAGCTGGGACATGGAAGCTACCCAAATGTCCATCGACAGCTGAGCGGACAAAGAAGAGGTGCTGCATATATACACAGCAGGATGTCACTCGGCCATAAAAAAAAAAAAAAAAGACTGAAACAATGCCATTTGCAGCAACATGGATGGCCCTAGAGATTCTCACACTAAGTCAGACAGAGAATGACAAATATCATATGATATCACTTATATGTGAGGTCAAACAAAGACAAATATCGTATGATATCACTTCTACATGAAGTCTACAAAAAAGGACACAAATGAACATATCTAGGACACAGCAACAGACTCACTGAAACAGAGAACAGACTTCTGGTTGCCAAGGGGGAGGAGGGTCAGCGGGAGGAATGGGCTGGGAGTTTGGGGTTGGAAGAGGCCAACTATTTTATATAAGACAGATAAACAAGAAGGCCCTAGTGTACAACATAGGGAATTGTACTCAGTATCCTGTGACAAACCATAATGGGAAAAGACACGAAAAAGAATATACATACGCAACTATCAGCGCATCAATTTGCTGTATAGCAGAAATAACCCAACACTGTAAATCAACCACACTTCAATAAAAAAATAAATCAGAAAAGAGACAAATAAAATGTACGGAGAAGGACTTTATGGAAATAGGTTCCCAGATGACCCAGCTTGGCCCATTCTTCTACTGCTTGGGAGCAAAGAAAATGTCTTAGAGAGTCAGTCCCCTGTAAAGAGACTTTCCTTCCCAAACGCATGATTTGTAGTTCTGTGCGTGCACGCTCAGGCACACACACACACACAGGTGAGTGTGCATTCTACCCTGGAGTCACCACCACCCACAATACCTCTGTTGGTCACAACTGCATATATACGGCCCTGCTCACAGGTTCCCTTTCCTTCAACCCAATCGAGGGGACCACCCCCTCCTTGATCAGCGATGCCTGACGCAGCCTCACTCCTGAGTGCACTCCTGAGTGCAAACTCCTGTTTTGTTTTGTTTTTTTGCACACAAGCATTCCCGTGTGGGGTGAGGCATCAAAGAGCAGAAGCATCTACTCTATTGGCACCCAGAGGCACTCCCTCTATTCCAAAGTTGACAGCAATGCCCTTTCTAGAACTCTCCTCTCTACCCACTGCCTCCCCCCAACCCCCTGCACCCGGCCCCTGCCTTAATTACAAAGCAACACCAAGCAAAACCCAAAGGCCACGTTCTTGAGACGAGGCATAATGACTTTTCTCAAAGTCAGCGCTCGAAGCTTACGAGATCGTCAGAGACGCTTATTTCTTGTAGCTTTCTCTCTTCCAAGCACCCGGCTTATTTACTTGCTGAAAATCAGATGCATAAATGCATAAATAAGGTGGTTGTTACCAATGAGATTTGGCAGGCTGGCAACAGGGTGTCGACAGAGGTCGGTGACGGGCAATTCTGCTTTCAAATGATCAAATTTAAAAGGCGTAAAATGCCGTAATGCTGTCATTTTCGCTCTCTTCTGGCTATTGTCTTACTTCCGAGTGGGGAAAAAAAAAATATTATGACAGCAGTGTTCCTTCTCTAACGGTTTTGCGTGAACTGGAAACGTGAATGTGCTGCCCAAATCACAGTCAGTCATGGCCGACTCCAGAAGAGCGTGCAGTTGAATGCCACTGACCGTTCGTTTTAAAATTGAAGTAACCGATAAAATCGGCAAACGTCTCCTTAGAGTCGACGGGTGGGTCTGATGTTAGTGACCTTAATGAATGGAATTTTGTGTAAAGTGCAGCAAGTACTCGACGAACTCCAGAAACAACAGAGTTTTATTTCGTTTGAGTTTTCTGCTCCACTCGTATCTGGGGTACCTGATGGACAAGATCCATTTTGGATGGAGAAGGGGTTTGTTTATGGGAGTAAGCTACTTGAAGACCTCACCTCTCTTTTCTTCTACTGCTTGGGAGCAAATAAAGTGACTTACACAGTCTTCTGTAAAGAGACTTTGCTCCCAAATGCTTCCATGCTAACTGAAGGGTATAAAGTCAGGGGCTCCTCTGGCGGTCCAGTGGTCAAGACTCTCTGCACTTCCAGTGCCAGGGGTACGGGTTCACAGTCTGGTTGGAGAACTAAGATCCCACATGCCGTGAGGTGTGATCAGAAATGGTTGTTGTTCAGTAACTCAGTCGTCTCCGACTCTTTTCTACCCCATGGACTGCATCACGCCAGGCTTCCCTGTCCTTGTCTATCTGAGCGGGCACATATATGCGTGTGGGTATGTGTGTCTGGGTGTGCATGTACAACTGAGTCACTTTGCTTTATAGCAGAAATTAACACAACATTGTAAATCGGCTATGTGGTGGTTTAGTGACTAAGTTGTGTCCGACTCTTGCAACTTCATAGACTGTATGTAGCCTGCCAGGTTCCTCTGTCCATGGGATTCTCCGGGCAAGTACACTGGAGTGGGCTGCCATTTCCTTCCACTTCAATAAAATTAAAATAAATAAAGGTATCCTCCAGTAACAATATCCCATTTATTATTTTTCAGAAGCCTTGCATTTCGAAATCTCGCAATAAGCTCTCCCAAATGTCCTAACGGCACATTTTCTTAAGTTTCTTTTGGCACACGTCCTGAAGCTTAGTCTCTGTGTTTGGAAACGGGGCAGGTGATCTTTCTTTAATCCCGTCTTTTTATTCGATATATTTGACAGCCGTGGAAAGAAAATTGGACGTAGGTGGGTCTGTATTACTCATTTTGTTACAGGGCACAGGTTGTCATCGCTTCCTAAATGTTTTCTTAAAATTCTGAAACCTCATTATGTTATCTCGCAATTCGAGTAAACAGTGGTCTGTAATGGAAAACAGGTCCATCTCTCTCCTGTCTAGATCTGCTTGAATAAAAAGCCTGCTCATTAGGGCAGAGGTTTCTGTAATGCTAGACCCTGTCAAAAGTGCCCGCGAGGATGCTTTCTGCAGCCTCCGTTTCTTGATTATCTGGGTAACCAGAGATTTCGGCGATTGCACCAGAGGTCATGTTCTATCTGTCGTAGAGCTAAGCTGCCATCCCGAGCATATATCCAAGATTGGATACTTTGGAATCAATTGGTGCATTTTCTTAAAAAAAAAAAAAAAAAATCAGTTTCCACTTTGGGTATTTAGAATCCCAGGGAACTTATTGAATTAAAAGCAAATTTTTACAAACTCAGGCTTTTAAAAGCTGTGTTACTAAGGATACCCTGGAAGAGAAACATCGCAAAAGGACAAGTGTAAACACGTACCTCTCTCTCTTCCCCCCAGAGCACTTAAAAGTCTTTCGAAAATTCCAAAAGGGAATTTTTCAATAAAGGAAACCGCCAGTGAGAAAATGAGGTCCAATTTGTTGCTTGAGTTGAGTTTTAATGACCGTGTCGTTGATGGCTCGAGAGTCGGAACAGTGTTTGCTGAATCTTTAAAATACATTTTGTAAGCTAATCTTAGAGGTATGATTAGCAGAGGAGAACTCGTGAAAAATTCAGCAGCCGCTGTAGTCCCTTACTACAGGAGGATGGGGCTTGTGAAATGCTCTGACCCCACTTGATAAATAATAGATTTTTTTTTTTTGGTTGTTTAATTTTTTATTTTTTTATTTTTTTATTTTTCCTTTAACTAATGGACTTATATTTTGTAGATCATGTAATGATATGGCTGGAAGCATCTGTGATGGGTAGAAAAATTTCTCTCAGTATTTTTTTTTTTTCATTCAATAACTGGGTATTTTATTTTTATTTTTATTTTTATTTTTTTTTTGACAGCTTTAATTTTTCAGCACTTTATTTATTTTTTTTTTGATAAATTTAACGCCTTTTATTGCCATACCTCATTTTACTGTGCTTTGCTTTAGTGAGCTTTATAGATACATGTTTTTTTTTTTTTTTTTCCTTGTTAATTTTCTGTTTAGTTGATCTATCCATAAGTGTGAGTGGGGTATTAAAGTCTCCCACTATTATTGTGTTATTGTTAATTTCTCCTTTCATACTTGTTAGGATTTGTCTTACATACTGCGGTGCTCCCATGTTGGGTGGATATATATTTATAATTGTTATATCTTCTTCTTGGATTGATCCTTTGATCATTATGTAGTGACCTTCTTTGTCTCTTTTCACAGCCTTTGTTTTAAAGTCTAATTTATCTGATACGAGTATTGTGACTCCTGCTTTCTTTTGGTCCCAATTTGCATGGAAAATCTTTTTCCAGCCCTTCACTTTCAATCTGTATGTGTCCCCTGTTTTGAGGTGGGTCTCATGTAGACAACATATGTAGGGGTCTTGTTTTTGTATCCATTCAGCCAGTCTTTGTCTTTTGGTTGGGGCATTCAACCCATTTACGTTTAAGGTAATTACTGATAAGTATGATCCCGTTGCCATTTACTTTATTGTTTTGGGTTCGAGTTTATACACCACTTTTGTGTTTCCTGTCTAGAGAATATCCTTTAGTATTTGTTGGAGAGCTGGTTTGGTGGTGCAGAATTCTCTCAGCTTTTGCTTGTCTGAAAAGCTTTTGATTTCTCCTTCATACTTGAATGAGATCCTTGCTGGGTACAATAATCTGGGCTGTAGGTTATTTTCTTTCATCATTTTAAGTGTGTCTTGCCATTCCCTCCTGGCTTGAAGAGTTTCTATTGAAAGATCAGCTGTTATCCTTATGGGAATTCCCTTGTGTGTTATTTGTTGTTTTTCCCTTGCTGCTTTTAATATTTGTTCTTTGTGTTTGATCTTTGTTAATTTGATTAATATGTGTCTTGGGGTGTTTCTCCTTGGGTTTATCCTGTTTGGGACTCTCTGGGTTTCTTGGACTTGGGTGATTATTTCCTTCCCCATTTTAGGGAAGTTTTCAACTATTATCTCCTCAAGTATTTTCTCATGGTCTTTCTTTTTGTCTTCTTCTGGAACCCCTATGATTCGAATGTTGTAGCGTTTAATATTGTCCTGGAGGTCTCTGAGATTGTCCTCATTTCTTTTAATTCATTTTTCTTTTATCCTCTCTGATTCATTTATTTCTACCATTCTATCTTCTAATTCACTAATCCTATCTTCTGCCTCTGTTATTCTACTATTTGTTGGCTCCAGAGTGTTTTTAACTTCATTTATTGCATTATTCATTATATATTGACTCTTTTTTATTTCTTCTAGGTCCTTGTTAAACCTTTCTTGCATCTTCTCAATCCTTGTCTCCAGGCTATTTATCTGTGATTCCATTTTAGTTTCAAGATTTTGGATCAATTTCACTATCATTATTTGGAATTCTTTATCAGGTAGATTCCCTATCTCTTCCTCTTTTGTTTGGTTTGGTGGGCATTTATCCTGTTCCTTTATCTGCTGGGTATTCCTCTGTCTCTTCATCTTGTTTAAATTGCTGAGTTTGGGAGTCCTTTCTGTATTCTGGCAGTTTGTGGAGTTCTCTTTATTGTGGCGTTTCCTCGCTGTGTGTAGGTATGTAGAGGTGGCTTGTCAAGGTTTCCTGGTTAGGGAAGCTTGTGTCAGTGTTCTGGTGGGTGGAGCTGTATTTAATTTTTTAAAAATGAAAGAAAACTGACCTCTTTAGAAATCAACCTGTGCGTGCATGCTAAGTCACTTCAGTCGTGTCCAACTCTTTGCGACCCCATGGACTGTAGCCCGCCGGGCTCCCCTGTCCATGTGATTCTGTATGCAAGAGTACTGGAGTGGGTTTCCATGCCCTTCTCCAGGGTACCTTCCCAACCCAGGGATCCAATCCGTGTCTCTTACGTCTCCTGCATTGTCAGGCGGGTTCTTTACCAGTAGTGCCACCTGGGAAGCCCTCGGAATCAACACCATAACTTTCAAAAAAAAGATGCCTTCTTTCAGTATAAACTATCATGCACAAAGTAAGTTATAAAGATGTATATCGTACATCATGGGGAATGTATGAAATAGTTTATAATAACTATAAGTGGAATATAAGCTTTCAAACTGTGAATGATGATTACCTGGTACACTTGTAACTGATATTGTATATCAACTACATTTCAATACAAAATTAAATTAAAAATTTAAAAAAAAATAATAGAGTTACCCTCTTTCACCCATCTCAGCAACATTTTATCCACTTGTTCCTCCCCCAAGACTTTGCTGCTGGGGAGTTCATTGAGGTTGAAAATCAGACTTGGTTGAAAATCAGACCACAACGGCCCAAAGGCTTCCTCAGAAAGAGCGTGTCCTGCTGAAACACTGAGGCAGGCCACTGGCCACATATGGGGACTCATCCCTTTCTAAAAGCTCTCCAAACTCATCTGCGCCTCCTTCCAGACATTCATTCATTCCTCCTTCCTCTGCATTATTTTGAAATCACTTGGAGGAATCTTAACTCCCTTGCTGCTGTTTCCTAGTGGCTCAGTCATGTCTAGCTCTTTGCGGCCCCATGGACTGCACTATACCAGGCCTCCCTGTCCATCACCAACTCCCGGAATCCACCCAAACTCATGTCTATTGAGTCGGTGATGCCATCCAACCATTTCATCCTCTGTCATCCCCTTCTCCTCCCACCTTCAATCTTTCCCAGCATCAGGGTCTTTTCAGGTGAGTCAGCTCTTCACATCAGGTGGCCAAAGTATTAGAGTTTCAGCTTCAGCATCAGTCCTTCCAATGAATATTCAGGACTGATTTCCTTTAGGATGGACTGGTTGGATCTCCTTGAAGTCCAAGGGACCCTCAAGAGTCTTCACCTCATTTCGAAAGCATCGAATCTTCCATGCTCAGCCTTCTTTATGGTCCAACTCTCACATCTGTATGTGACTATTGGAAAAACCACAGCTTAAGACTGTACAGACCTTAACTCCCTTAGGAACCCTTACATTCCCTTAAGCCAAGGTCTTATATATTCGGCACACAATGGCATGTATTAAAGGTGATGACCCTTTCCCTGTGACTTGCTGTGGACTGCACACTATTCTGATGGAAAGGGAACACCACCCTGACCGTTGACATCACAAAGGGAGGGGACATATGTGAAGGCAAGACCAGGTGCAGGGCACGCCCTTTGCAGGCAGTGAGTGTGATCAGTACAACACTGCCCACCTCTCAAACTGCACAGCGGTGTTAGGGTTTCAGGATTTCGGCCACCCCTGTGGACTTTTACTGCCAGCTGTCTCACGTGTGGGCTTCCCCAGGGGCTTAGCGGTACAGGATCCACCTGCTTTAAGAGATGTGGGTTCCATCTCTGGGTCAGGAAGATCCGCTGGAGGAGGGCATGGCAGTCCACTCCAGGATTCTTGCCTGGAGAACCCCATGGACAGAGGAGCCTGGCGGGGCTACAGTCCATGGGGTCGCAAAGAGTCCGACAAAGACTTAGCAACTACACAGCAACACCAACCCGTGGCGTAGACTTACACCATATCTCTGCGGTCCGTCCTTTCTCGGTCATAACAAGAATACAAGCAACAGTGAGCACACAGCTGCGAATCAAGCCGTCCAAGCTCCACAACGCGGGGTGAGATTGGCCATGGCGGACAGTTAAATAAGAAAGGATCTTTTATGAATATGCTTTTACGGGTATGGAGAAACCCGCAGTGGGCAAAGCTGTGCTGTACAGTTATGCTGTCTCCATACATTTAGAAAGAAGACGCCCTAAACCTTAGAGCATTTTAGAGTCTAAAAGACAGAGCTACGGCCTGTCTGCCTGACGGATTCTAGCTCAGTCTCCCATGGTGCTTGAGGTATTTCTTTTGAGCTAATACCTCCGTGTCATTTTATTACACTTTTACCCAGAGTCCCCTTCTCGGTGACACAGAAAGGGTCTTCCTGGAAAGAAGCCATATTCTTCAAAATGCTCATAGGTATTGAGTTAGTAAAACAACAGAAACATCCTAAGCCATGAATGTAATGGCTTAAAGGGAGAATTTTATTTTGGGCAAAAAAAAAAAAAAGGAAAAACACAACCACCTATTAATATGATGCCGGGGTCTACTGAGATCACAAAGATTCCAAAAAATGCTCCGTTTTACTCATGAGGGGTGAGTAGCAGAAACACATTGGAAG
Organism: Bos taurus; assembly: GCF_002263795.3. Lineage (NCBI taxonomy): Eukaryota > Metazoa > Chordata > Mammalia > Artiodactyla > Bovidae > Bos > Bos taurus. Next base: position 4,589,385 of record NC_082638.1, on the reverse strand, counting down.
TTAGATTTGTTTTTAATCAGTGAGGGTAGGAAGCTGTGCTGATCTAATTAAATAAAATGTAATCAATACGTGTGATGATACTGGCAAAAGCCTGCTTGCCAGCCAAGACACGTCAGAGAGCTGGATACAAAACTGGTTACATTAATATACAACCCTCATTAGAACATTCTACGGATTCACACTGTGGAGGACTATTCTATTGATTTACACTACTAAGGTGTGGAAAATGTAAGCTAATTTACACGCAACATTTTAAGAAGCAGAAATGAAAGACGGCGGGCTTGTACGAGCTGTATGCCAAAGCCCTGAGTATAATGAATCCCTCTTACTGATCTCATTAGGCGGAATGTTCTGGCCGCCTTTGTTTTTCCTATAGTACGTGTTCATCATTTGACTGACTTGTGTGGCATTATAGAGAAGGTTAGAAGGAAACTCAGAGGTTGCTTCACCTGAACTCATCAGTCACAGAGATTTAAGACATCTGTCGAGTTCACGCAGATAGGGAAACAGCTAGCAGCTAGAACAGGGCCGCAGTCACCTTGTCCAAAAGACGATGCTCCTCCCAAGGTTTAAATGAAATGAAACAAAAGTTGTTCTTATCATTGCCACGGTCGGTGACCCTCGTCACGTTCAATGTGCTCTTAACACAAACCGGCAAAGAAAACTCTACGGCCACGTTCAAGGATCTCCTAAACACCTTGCTGAGAAAAATGCTGAATTCGGGGAACCGCAAGGAAAGGAAGTACGAGAGAAGGGGCAAAAGGGGAAAAAAAAAAAAAAAAGGAAACATGACAAAAATCTTGAGCAACCTGTTGACAGTGCCGTTGACTCACTTTTGTCCAATTTTGTGCGGAAGGAGCCAACAACCTTAGCACCAGAGACATCACTGGAGCACACAGGAACTGAATGGGAAGTTCAGATTTTTCAATCCCTCTGTTTTACCCACACACTCTGGCTTCCCCTGCACTCTGCAGAAAAAAACCCTGAGGCTGAGAAGCCGTGTAAGAGACAGCGCAGGTGTGCACACTCACTTGTGTCCCTGGTTGTCTCCAACTCTGCAACCCTTTGGACTGCAGCCCACCAGGCTCCTCTGCCCGTGGGATTTCCCAGGCAAGAATACTGGGTGGGTTGCCATTTCCCCCTTCAGGAGATCTTCCCACTCCAGGGGGATCAAACACGTCTCCCATGTCTCCCTGCACTGCAGGCAGATGCTTCACCCGCTGAGCCATCAGGAAAGTCCTAAGAGAAAGCGCAGTCACCATGATTTCACGTCGATGTGCAATGCACAGCTTACAAAGTAACACCTCAGGGACTTCCCTGGTGGTGCAGTGGTAGAGAATCTGCCTTCCGATGCAGGGGACGCGCAGGTCTCAGTCCCCGCTTGGGGAATTAAGATCGCACACGCCGAGGAGCATCTGAGGCCGCCCACCGCAACTACTGAGTCCCCACATCCACAACTAGAAAATCCACGCATTCCAACAACAAGAAAAAATCCCGGATGACACACAGAAAAAAATCCCAGATGGTAGAGCTGAGATCGCAATTGTCACAAGCGAGACCCGCCGCCGCCAAGTGAAATACACATTAAAAAATATCTTCTAGAAAGGAAAAAAATTCACCAAGAAGTCTTTGGGTTCCTCCAAAAAACATGCCACGTCTCTCAGGAAATAGGGTAACCCGCTTAGGGAGGAGGGACGCAGAGAGCAAGGGAACCCCCGCCATCCTCGCAGACGCAGCAAGAAGCACAGAAGCTGGAGGAGAAGGAGACAGTGGGCGTTAACAGGATGCACAAAGGAAGAAGACCTCAAGGTTACTGCAGCGAGACTGTCCCCAGCTGTACCCGCCTTGCAAGTCTTCTGTCTCCCAAACCTGCCCTGTACCCAACTGCGCTAGAGACAAGGGGCTGCTCAGATTCAGCTGCTAAAACAGTCAGTGGTGGGAATCCCCTGGCGGTCCAGGGATTAAGAATCCACCTTCCTGTGCAGGGGACTCGGGTTCAATCCCTGGCCGGGAATTAAGATGCCGCCTGCCACGGGGCAACGAAGCGGGCATGCAGCAGCTGCTGACCCCAAGGTTACTGAAGGCACCCCAATGAGAAGCCCGAGACCCTCAGTTAGGGAGTAGCCCTCATTCGCCCCAACTAGAGAAAGCCCACGCACAGCAGTGAGAACCCAGAGCAGCCAAAAATTAAAATAAATACATAAAGAGAGCATAACGGGAGGAAAGAATAAAGGCTTGACTCTTTTTCCTTCATTCATCTCTTTGATCACCAGCCCACAGACCCAGACTCCCATCAGTAACCTCAACCGCACCTGCGGTTCCGATGCTTCTTATATGCTGCTTACCTGTTGTTTGATCCCTGAGTTGGGAAGATCGCCTGTAGGAGGAAATGGCAACCCACTCCAGTATTCTTGCCTGGGGAATCCCATGGGCAGAGGAGCCTGGCGGGCTACAGTCCACGGGGTCACAAAGAGTCAGACACGACTGAGCGACTAACCCTTTCACTTTTACCCACCACGCTCAGCGTTTGTCTGGTGACTTTTCCTTGGAACACAAACAAAAACAAACACACACACAAAAAAAACAAGCACGTGCTGCCTCTGATGGTGTCAGACACACAGGCAGAAACTCAGAAGAAATAAGCTAGGAGTCAGGAAAAGTCACAGCCACTTCTGAAGTTCAGACTGAACACTGTTGTTGCTTAGTCACTAAGTCATGCCTGACTCTTTGTGACTCCATGGACTGTAGCCCGCCAGGCTTCTGTCCGTGCGATTCTCTAGGCAAGAACTCTGGAGCGGCTTGCCGTTCCCTTCTCCAGGGGATCTTCCCCACCCAGCGATCAAACCTGCGCCTCTTGCATTGGCAGGCAGATTCTTAACCACAGAGCCACCTGGGAAGCCCACAGACCGAAGATACAGGGATACGTACCGACGCTCCAATCCATCTCCTCAGCGGCATCCCCGTAGGAGCCGTGTTGACTTTTGCCGGCAAAGTCCTTCGAAGAGAAGAGAGCCGTGTGCATGTGCAGGAAAGACAGGACAAGCAGGAAAGGGGTCTCGGCATTCCTAAAAAAAAAAAGAAAAAGCCAAGGGCAAAATAAGCATGTTGGATGCCGTTGTTGTTGCTGTTTAATTCTGAGAGTGAAAACACTTATTCCCTTGGTTAAAAAAAAAAAAGAAGAAGAAGAGAAATATCCATCTTGCAAAAATATCAAACTGTGAGGATTTCCCCAATTGGTTAAAAAAAAAAAAGAAGGGGAATATCCAACCTGCAGAAATAAAATCAAACTGAGGATTTCCCCCCTTGGTTAAAAAAAGAAGAAAAAGAGAAATATCTAGCTTGCAAAAATAAAATCAAACCGTGAAGATTTCCCCCCTGGGAATAGAGATGTCATCAGTGGAGCCCTGGGAATGTAGGCTGGACAGATTGGTCATTCTGCCCTGCTCACATCCTTGGGTGTGACAGACAGCTTGCTCTTTTGGAGGAAAGAAGATCCCCTGGACAAGCGAAACGGCAACCCGCTCCAGTATTTTTGCCTGGAGAATCCCATGGACAGTGAAGCCTGGCGGGCTACAGTCCATTGGGTTGCAAGAGTCGGACACCACTGAGCGACTAAATCACCCACTCCAGTATTCTGGCCTGGAGAATTCCATGGACTGTAGAGTCCATGGGGCTACAAAGAGTCGGACATGACTGACCAACCTGCACTTTCTCTTAGGAACCTAGGCTCAGCTGTCCTTCCAGAGAGATGGCAGGAAAAGACCCTCACAGTCCCATCTCTCTTCCTCTCTACGACCTTGAAAACTAAAGGAGCACTTGAGCGAGCCGGCAGGAGGGAGATCTCCCCATAACAGCTTCACTCCATTTTTTTTTTTTATTAGCTAAAGCACTTCAGTAAACAACTCTTTTGAAAATTTACTGCTGTCCAGCCTTGCAGGCTGTGTGAAGAGAGAGAACTTTTCGGCTGCTACACGCCTTCTCTCTATTTGTTACAAATACAGAAGGCGGCTCTCTGCACCTTGCCAGCAACCCATGATCATGCCAATCTCAGAATCACAAAGATTTACATCCTGTCCTCCCCTGGGAGTGAGATCCAGGCAGGAAGACAGCTACAGTGTAATTCTTCTCCTGCCTGTCAAGAAGGTCTTGCATAGTACATTCCTCTTCTAAGAAAGAAAGAGTCAATCACGTCCGACTCTTTGCAACCTCATGGACTATAGCCCACCAGGCTCCTCTGTCCATGGGATTCTCCAGGCAAGAATGATGGAGCAGGTTGCCATTTCCTCCTCCAGGGGATCTTCCCAACCCAGGGATCAAACTCATGTCTCCTGCACTGCAGGCAGATTCCTTACCCACTAAGTCATCCAGTTGAAATTTGTTGTGATAGTCACTAAGTCATGTCAGACTCTTTCAACCCCAAGGACTGTAACCCATCAGGCTCCTCTGTCCTTGGGATGCTCCAGGCAAGAATACTGGAGTGGGTTGCCATTCCCTTCTCCAGGGGATATTCCTGACCCGGGGATTGAACCTGGGTCTCCCTCATTGCAGGCAGTTTCTTTACCGTCTGAGCCACCAGGCAGAGCCTCTTCTTCTGAGAATCTGAGTTTTCCCTGAGCGTTCCCATTTGCATCAGCATCGGGAATAACTGGAATGCAAATATAGATGTCTATGGATGGCTTCCGAAGGCCCTTGGAAGCTGGCAATCAGACTAAGGTATAAACCAAGAGATGGTGAAGGACAGGGAAGCCTGGCGTGCTGCGGCCCATGGGGTTGCAAAGAGTCAGACACAACCGAGCGCCTGAACCACAACCATAAACCAGACAGCGGTAACAACATCCAGCCAGCCAAAGTGCAGGTGACCAACACTCTGCACTCGCAGATGGACACGTCCGGGTGTTCATTTCATCCACCGAAGCCTCTCGCAACTACTCTGCCCACATGGCACCAGGCACTCAGAATATAAAGCCAGGATGGACCAAGCCCTGCCATCCAGCCACCCAGAGTTCAGAGGAGACCATTCAGAGTTGCCTGGTCTGAGCTGCTTAAAGTGCTGTGACCGAATGTATCAGAGGATGGATACAGATGAGGAGCGTGAGCGGCGGTCAGAACCCTCTCCTGGAGACAGCGTGCAAAGTTCCTGCCGTACGTCAGTGTGTGTGACTGCTTTCCACAACTGTGTCAGAGTCTAAGCCACTATCCCTCCAGCCACACTGTTCAGACACCGAAGTGGACGACGGTGGAGACATAACCCGAGCTCTTAAAAGCATGACTTCTATGGCACATTGCCCCAGGCTCTTCATTCGAACACACTTCAGAATACACTTTAAATTTTTTAAAATATTTTTTTTTGATGTGGATAACTTTAAAGTCTTTATTGACTTTGCTACAAAATTGCTTCTGTTTTATGTTGTGTTTCTTTTTTTTTTTGGTCACGACGCATGTGGGATCTGACCTCCCTGACCAGGGATCAAACCCCACACCCCTTGGCTTGGAAGGCAAAGTCTTAACCACTGGACCACTGGAAAAGTGTTGAGTTTTTAAAACCAAAAAATTATCTATATAGATTTTTACACTGACTGAAAGATATCACTAATGGGGCTTCCCAGTGGCATAGTGGTAAAGAATCGGCCTGCAATGCAGGAGACCTGGGTTTGATCCCTGGGTCAGGAAGATGCCCTGGAGGAGGGCATGGTAACCCACTCCAGTATTCTTGCCTGGAGAATCCCACGGACACAGGAGCCTGGTGGGCTACAGTCCAGGGGGTCACAGAGTCAGACACAACTGAGCTTTCTGGGAGACCCTAAAAGGACACTTTTATGAAACACAAGACATATCTGGAAATGAGCTTCAGTGAAAATGGTTAGTATGCATTTTACTTCTCATTATATACTTTAAAGATATATATATAATCAATGAAAATGGTTAGTATGTATCTTACTTCTGATTATATATATATATATATATACACACATCTTTAAAGTATATAGCAAGAAGTAAAATATATACTAACCGTTTTCACTGAAGCTCATTTTTGGATATGTATTGTGTTTCATAAAACATATATATAAAGAGATGATATATAGATATTTCTGCTGCTGCTGCTAAGTCGCTTCAGTCGTGTCCGACTTTGTGCGACCCCACAGACGGCAGCCCACAGGCCGCCCCATCCCTGGGATTCTCCAGGCAAGAACACTGGAGTGGGCTGCCATTTCCTTCTCCAATGCATGAAAGTGGAAAGTGAAAGTGAAGTTGCTCAGTCGTGTCCAACTCTTCGCAACGCCATGGACTGCAGCCTACCAGGCTCCTCCATCCATGGGATTTTCCAGGCAAGAGTACTGGAGTGGGGTGCCATCGCCTTCATATATCTGAGATATTTATATGTCGGAGATTTTTGTCTCTCTGACAGATGATTTATGTGTTTCCATATATAGATATCGGAGAAGGCAATGGCAACCCACTCCAGTACTCTTGCCTGGAAAATCCCATGGACGGAGGGGCCTGGTGGGCTGCAGTCCATGGGGTCGCTAGGAGTGGGACACGACTGAGCGACTTCACTTAATTTTTTGACTTTCATGCATTGGAGAAGGAAATGGCAACCCACTCCAGTATTCTTGCCTGGAGAATCCCAGGGACGGGGGAGCCTGATGGACTGCCGTCTATGGGGTGGCACAGAGTCGGACACGACTGAAGCGACTTAGCAGCAGCAGCAGCATATATAGATATCTGTGCTATGCTGTGCTAGGTTGCTTCAGTCCAACTCTTTGCAACCCCATGGACTGTAGCCCACCGGGCTCCTCTGTCCATGGGATTCTCCAGGCAAGAATACTGGAGTGGGTTGCCATGCCCCCCTCCAGGGGATCTTCCCAACCCAGGGATCAAACCTGCAAACTCTTCCGTCTCTTGCACTGGTGGGCAGGTTCTTTACCACTAGCGCCCTCTGGGAAGCCCTAAGGACTGGACTATAGACATGAGCTTATCTAAGAATTCCCAGGCGTGTTCCCCTTTGGAGGAGTGGAACCTGCCCTCATACATTTGGAGCAAGGCTGTTGAACTCCCTAACCTTCTTCCAGATAATCCACACTCAGACCTGGTTGGAAAGTCTGCAGTCAGTGCAGAAGCAGAGAAGGCATCAAGCTTGTTACAGTCTACTCGGGAGGGCCCTCAGAGAGTTAGAGGTGGGCTTTCATCCACTATATACTGTGTGCTTGTGGGGCTTTGGAGATCGCTCTCAACTTCTGAGCCCCAGATTCCTCCACAAGAAGACACCTGAACCCTCATCTCCCAGGGTCCTTCTGTACCATGTAAGAGGTGAGGGTGGGGCAACTCCCCTGGTGGTGCAGTGACTAACACTGCATTTCCAATGCGGCGGGCCTGGGTTTGATCCCTGGCAGAGAACTATATCCTACACGCTGCAACTAAGAGTTTGCATGACTCCACTAAAGATCCAAATGCCCCAATACAGATCGAAGATGCTACATGCCTCAACTAAGACCTGGTTCAGCCAAAAGAAAAAAAGAGGTAATGGGTATGAAATGTGCCCAAGAATATGTGTATATGCATAGTAAGTGATGTGTAACTAACCCGTATCTGTTAAAACCTGAACATGCCCCTAGGTGGGCACCCAACCTGGATCTGTTTTATAAAGTGTGGGACAGAGTCATGACCAGGGAGAAGACTGAAGGACCCTTCTTCAGGGCACAAAAGGAGAGTTAAAGATCTCTAAGAAATCTACAAGTCATTCCTGCCTATCAAAGCAGCGAGGATTGCTTGTTAATTATAGTGTTCTGGGCTTCCCTGGTGGCTCAGTGGTAGAGAATCCACTTGCCAATGCAGGAGACAAAAGAGTTAGGAGGTTTGACTGAGTTTGATCCCTGGGTCAGGAAGAGCCCCCAGAGAAGGAAACGGCTAACCCACTCCAGTACTCCTCAGTACTTCCGCCCTGAATCTACATCCCATGAAGGTGGTGTTGTTCAGTTGCAAAGTCATATCCTATCATTTGCAACCTCAGGTACTGCAGCCCACCACACTCCTCTGCCCATAGGATTCTCCAGGCAAGAATACTGGAGTGGGTTCCCATTTCCTTCTCCAGGGGATCTTCCCCACCCAGGGATTGAACCCATGTCTCCTACATAGGCAGGCAGATTCTTTACCACTGAGCCAACAAAGAAGCCCCATAACGGTGTTAAGAGCTGCCTACATTTGTCAGGATATTCTGGTCAAAGAGATAACACATTTATGTGCCTTCAGACCCTTTAAAAAACTTTTTATAAATGTGGCGGTGTCCCCAGTCATTATGGTTCTCTGGTGCCATATTGAGGCGATTCTGTCAAGATCCTTAAGTACAGCAATTCAGCAACTCAGATATCTTCTCTAACAGAGAGAACTATGTTACCCAAAAAATGGTTTTACCTAGGTGCTTCTTTTTTAATGCAATAATAACTTTTATTGGCAAATATCTTTACTAGACTTATTATGGGCATTGTTTCGTAATGTATTTAAATGGCAAATCACCATGTTGTATACCTGAAATTTAGTGTAAGGTTGTACATCAACTATATTTCAAAATTAACTTTAAAAGTTTTTAATGAGTACAGCTCAGAGAGAAAAAATTAATTAAAAAAACACAGGAGAAAGCAGCTAATCTAGATGCTTTTTAAATCTTCCAGTCTTCAGATAACACATGTGAGAAGCTCCTTACGAAGGGCGCTGTGGCAAATAGGTGGTAGCATTTTCACTAATATTGACCACTAAGTATCGCTCCAACACGGGCAACAGGCATTTACTGGGTTGCCCAAAAGGTTCATTTGGGTTTTTTCCTTAAGACGTCACTTTACAGTCCATGGGATTCTCCCGGCCAGAATACTGGAGTGGGTAGCCTTTCCCTCCTCCAGGGGATCTTCCCAACCCAGGGATTGAACCCAGGTCTCCCGCGTTGCAGGCAGATTCTTTAACCAGCTGAGCCATGAAGGAAGCCCAAGAATACTGGAGTGGGTAGCCTCTCCCTTCTCCAGGGGATCTTCCTGACCCAGGAATCGAACCGGGGTCTCCTGCATTGCAGGTGGATTCTTTACCAACTGAGCTATCAGGGAAGCCTAAGATGTCACAGAAAACTCCAAATGAACTTTTTGGCCAACCTGATGCATTGGAATCATCCCTTTGAAGACAAACCCATTAAAAATAACTCAGCAACCACAACCACCAATTATGGTATTGCTGCTGCTGCTGCTGCTAAGTCGCTTCAGTTGTGTCCGACTCTGTGCAACCCCATAGATGGCAGCCCACCAGGCTCCCCCGTCCCTGGGATTCTCCAGGCTAGAATATCCTAAACATCTAGCTCTGAAAGAAAATTGCAGAAACCTCAGTAAAATCAAGATAAACTGGTTGGACAGACAAGTATTAGAGAAATGCAAATTCAATCTGCAATGAGGTACTAGCTGACGCCAGTCAGAACAGCCAGCATCAGAAAGTCTACAAATAGGGACTTCCCTGGTGGTCTAGTGGTTAAGACTCTGTGCTTCCAATGCAGGAGGTGTGGGTTCAATCCCCGGTCGGGAAAGTTACATCCCACGTGCCATGCAGCATGGCAAAAAAATTAGACAAACAAAAAGTCTACAAATAATAAATGCAGGAGAGGGTGTGGAGAAAGGCAACCCTCCTACACTGTTGGTGGGAATGTGAATTTGTGCAGCCACTATGGAGAACAATATGGAAATTCCTTTAAAAATATTAAAAATAAAACTATCACATGATCCAGAAATCCCACTCCTGGGCATGGTTTTCTGGACAAACCCATCATTAGAAAAGATATATACACCTTAATATTTATAGCAGTGCTATTTAAAAAAGCAAAGATATGGAAATGAGGTAAATGTTCACCAACAGAGGAATTGGTAAAGAATACGAAAGACTAAAATAATGCCATTTCTTTTAGTAGAAAAATGGATGGAGCTAGAGATGATCAAACTTAGTGAAGTTAAGTTAGACAGAGAAAGACAAATACCATATGATATCACTTGTGAAATCTAAAAAAAAACCAGTGCAAGCGAACTTATTTGCAGAACAGAAGTAGCCTGACGGACATAGAAAACAAATGTATGGTTGGTTACCAAAGGGGAAAGTGGAGGGGGAAAGAATTAGGAGTTTGGGATTAACAGATACACACACTACTATATATGAAACAGATAATCAACAAGGACCCACTGCCCACAGCACAGGGAATTATATCCAATTATAATAAACCTAGACAGAGGATGAGATGGGTGGATGGCATCACTGACTCGATGCACGTGAGTCTGAGTGAACTGCGGGAGTTGGTGATGGACAGGGAGGCCTGGCGTGCTGGGATTCATGGGGTTGCAGAGTCGGACACGACTGAGCGACTGCAGTGACTGACTGACTGATAAGGGAAAAGAATCTGGAAAGTATTATCTATCTATATGTTACAGACAAAACTGAATCACTCTGCCATACCCCTGAAACTAACACAACATTGTGAATCAATGCTACTTCAATTTAAAAATAAATAAAAATTTAAAAGTTTAAAAAGATAAACTGTCTGAGGTTGAATACCCTCAGGCTAATCAAATGTTTTTTGATTCCCCTCTCAAGATCAAACGCTGAGGAATCCATTAGAATTCCTTCTAATCGTATGAATATTCACATATCATAGAGTTTCAATCATCTGGGTCAAAATACCACCAGCTGCAACAGACCGACTTGCCCTGGAAGTTGAGTGTCATTCCTGAACCCTGTCATTTTATAAGGAGCAGGGTATCATTCATCTCCTCCCGGCAGGTTTCGGAGAGATTCTGGGGAGTGGAGACGGACATAAGAAGGTTTCTCTGTTTCAGTAATTTTTTGAGCACAAGTCTGCTGTATTTTGGCTGAAATGTGTAGGTCTGACATCCACAGAATACCACTCTACTTCAGAATGGACTTTCTCTTATTTATAAAACAGTGTAAGGTTAACCCAGGAGGTTAACCTCAATAGTGTAAGGTTATACTTAAACTACTACTACTTAAAACTGTACGGTTATACTTAGTGTAAGGTTACGCTTATTAAGTGTAACTAAATAGTGTGAGGTTAACTCCTTCCCAGGAGGTAATAAGAGCTTCGTCTGCCATGCAGACTGGCACTCCTTGCTGAGTCACGATGTCAACTGAGTGTCACGACCAGATCATTTTTTGAGAAAATGAAAACGGAATCAGGTAGAAAGCATCAGAAGCAATCCCTCTGAGAAGTAATTCCTTTCGGGAAAGGTTTGTTTCAGCTAAACATCTGTGTGTGACCTCTTACCGGATGATGGTGTAAAGCGCACGTCTTCCAAAGTTCAAAAGCTTTTGCTGCTTTCTAGAAAAACGTAGCAAGAGGGTCACAAAGAGTTCGACGTGTGTGTTAGTTACTCAGTCATGTCCAACTCTTTGAGACTCTGTGGACTGTAGCCTGCCAGGCTCCTCTGTCCATGGGCTTCTTCAGGCAGGAATACTGGAGTGGGTGGCCATGCCCTCCTCCAGGGGAATCTTCCCCCAAAGAGTTGGACACTACTGAGCAACTAACACTTCCACTTTCTTTTTCAAGCAGCCTAACAAGAGGAGAAACCCGCAGAGGGCCTTCCCTGGAGGTCCAGTGGTTAATAACTTGCCTGAAGTTACTTAGCACACACAGACAGGAGCATTGGGAACACATCCCAGGTGGCTCAACGGTAAAGAATCCACCCACCAATGCAGGAGACCCAGGTTAGACCCCTGGGTCGGGAAGATCTCCTGGAGACGGGAATGGCGATCCACTCCAGTATTCTTGTCTGGAGAATCCCATGGAGAGAGGAGCCTGGTGGGCTACAGTCTGTGGTGTTGCAGAGTCGAACACAACTGAGCACACACACACACTCATTTGCACAGGATGGGGGGCACCTGGCAAAGTAACTCTGGGAGGAGGGAGCCCACAGCATTGCAATTCCCAAGCCCCGCTTAGATCAGTTCAATTCAGTTGCGTCCGACTCTTTGCGACCCCATGGACTGCAGCATGCCAGGCCTCCCTGTCCACCACCAACTCCCCGGAATTTACTCAAACTCATGTCCATGGAGTCGATGATGCCATCTGAGCATCTCATCTTCTGTCATGCCCTTCTCCTCCCGCCTTCTATCTTGCCCAGCATCAGCGTCTCTTCCTCTTGCTTCCAACACACAGCTCTGCAAAGCACGCCATCTCATTTCCACGTGCATCCTTTGGAGACATGCCCCCAAGCACAGGAGTTTGGAAACGTGGCTTGCCGAGCACCCCGGTCCCCACTCCCCCCACCTCTGCCCAGATCCCCGAGATGGCACCGTCCGCGCATCCCAGGCACCGTCGGGCCGGGAGAGGTGACCCACCGACGTAAGAAGTGGGCGGCGTCCGCCGTGAGCCTCTGCGTGAGGTTGTCGTAGGACATGGGCTGCTGCGTGATGTCACGGTTCCGCATCAGGAAGCAGTTGAGCGGCCGAAAGTAGTGCAGAAAGCCGAGCAGGAGGCCGAGTAATAGGGTGGCCAGAAGGAAGAGGAAAAGGAAAGCGCAGGGGGGCGCCCGGAAGAGCCCCAGCCACTTGAGAACGACCAGGGTCAGCAGGGCCAGGGCGATGAGCTGCATGGGCAGCAACACCAGCAGCCGGAAGGCCGCGGTGAACACACTGCCCTCGCCCAGCTTGCAGTCCCGCATGTTGGTCAGGGGCAGCCCGTGGAAGTAGTCGAAGCCGTGGCTGGTCGGGTGGTGACAGAAGTCGCCGGGGTCGTGGCAGCTGATGCCCAGGTGCCACTTGCCTAAGGGGGCAGACCACAGGGGCAGTGAGTTTAGAGCCAGTGGAAACCGCCCCCCACCCCGCCCCGCCCCGGCCCTGGTGCCCAGCTCAGCTTTGGATGCCTGTGAGCTGACACCCCGTAGGGCCTGTCTGCTCGATCATCCAGATACATCTATTCGATCCCGTTCACCTCCTTTTCCCTAAACGATCTAGGGTAGGAACTACTCATGCCACCAGGAAACAATAGGCGATTTGAGGACTGGAAAAAAAAAAAAAGCCCCAAGACCAGCACTTTGCATCCTTCATGTTGCTGAGTCGTTAAGCCGTGTCCGACTCTTTGCGACCCCGTGGACCGTAGCCCACCAGGCTCCTCTGTCCATGGGATTCTCCAGGCAAGGATACTGGAGCGGGATGTCATTTCCTTCTCCAGGGGATCTTCCCAACCCAGGGACGGAACCTGCGTGTCTTAAATCTCCTGCACTGGCAGGCGGATTATTTTACCACTGATTATTTTATCCTACACTTTATAGGCAGGAGAAAAAAACTACAGAAGAAAACAGCAGTGTTTTTCTGGGACAGGTGTTTTTTTTTTTTTTTTTAATATTCTCTTTTCTTTTTTTTTGACATGCTGTTTACTCCCTAAGTCATGTCCAGCTCTTTGCAACCCCAGGGACTGTAGCCCACCAGGCTCCTCTATCCATGGGATTCTCCAGGCAAGAATACCAGAGTGGGTTGCCGTGCCTTCTTCCAGGGGATCTTCCTGACCCAGGGATCAAACCCACATCTCTTATGTCTCCTGCTCTGGCAGGTGGGTTCTTCTCAGTGAGAAGCCTGTTTTGGACACGGACCACTTTCAAAGTCTTTACTGATTACAATACTGCTTCGGTTTTAGTATTTTGGCCATGAGGTCTATAGGATCTTGGCTCCCCAACCAGGGTTTGAAGCCACACCCTCTGCATTGGAAGGAGAAATTTTAACCACGGGACAACCAGGGACATCCCACAGGTGCTTTTTTTAAAGACATTTCCTTAAAAGGAAAGTCTTAGAACCAACTTGATTTTCTCCCTTGAAAGTTAACAGTGGAAATGAATCCTTACATAAAAATGACCCCCGAGGCATGAGGAAATCGCACTCATACGTCAATAATTATTTTAAACACCTCTAAGATGGGACGGTCATGTTGGAGAGGTCTGACAGAATGTGGTCCACTGAAGAAGAGAATGGCAAACCACGTCAGTATTCTTGCCTTGAGAACCCCATGAACAGTATGAAAAGGCAAAATGATAGGATACTGAAAGGGGAACTCCCCGGGTCGGTAGGTGCCCAATATGCTACTGGAGATCAGTGGAGAAATAACTCCAGAAAGAATGAACAGATGGAGCCAAAGCAAAAAGAATACCCAGCTGTGGATGTGACTGGTGATAGAAGCAAGGTCCGATGCTGTAAAGAGCAGTATTGCATAGGAACCTGGAATGTCAGGTCCATGAATCAAGGCAAATTGGAAGTGGTCAAACAGGAGATGGCAAGAGTGAATGTCGACATTCTAGGAATCAGCGAACTGAAATGGACTGGAATGGGTGAATTTAACTCAGATGACCATTATATCTACTACTGCGGGCAGGAATCCCTTAGAAGAAACGGAGTAGCCATCATGGTCAACAAAAGAGTCTGAAATGCAGTACTTGGATGCAATCTCGAAAACGACAGAATGATCTCTGTTTATTTCCAAGGCAAACCATTCAATATCACGGTAATCCAAGCCTATGCCCCAACCGGTAATGCTGAAGAAGCTGAAGTTGAACGGTTCTATGAAGACCTACAAGACCTTTTAGAACTAACACCCAAAAAAGATGTTCTTTTCATTATAGGGGACTGGAATGCAAAAGTAGGAAGTCAAGAAACACCTGGAGTAACAGGCAAATTTGGCCTTGGAATACGAAATGAAGCAGCGTAAAGGCTAATAGAGTTTTGCCAAGAGAACACACTGGTCATAAGAAACACTCCTTTCCAATAACACAAGAGAAGACTCTACACATGGACATCACCAGATGGTCAACACTGAAATCAGATTGATTATATTCTTTGCAGCCAAAGATGGAGAAGCTCTATATAGTCAGCAAAAATAAGACCAGGAGCTGACCATGGTTCAGATCATGAACCCCTTATTGCCAAATTCAGACTTAAATTGAAGAAAGTAGGGAAAACCACTAGACCATTCAGGTATGACCTAAATCAAATCCCTTATGATTATACAGTGGAAGTAAGAAATAGATTTACGGGACTAGATCTGATAGACAGAGTGCCTGATGAACCATGGATGGAGGTTCGTGACATTGTACAGGAGACAGGGATCAAGACCATCCCCATGGAAAAGAAATGCCAAAAAAGCAAAACGGCTGTCTGCGGAGGCCTTCCAAATAGCTGTGAAAAGAAAAGAAATGAAAAGCAAAGGAGAAAAGGAAAGATATAAACATCTGAATGCAGAGTTCCAAAGAATAGCACGGAGAGATAAGAAAGCCTTCCTCAACGATCAATGCAAAGAAATAAGAGGAAAACAACAGAATGGGAAAGACTAGAGATCTCTTCAAGAAAATTAGAGATACCAAGGGAACATTTCATGCAAAGATGGCCTCGATAAAGGACAGAAATGGTATGGACCTAACAGAAGCAGAAGATATTAAGAAGAGATGGCAAAAATACACAGAAGAACTGTACAAAAAAGATCTTCACGACCAAGATAATCATGATGGTGTCATCAGTCACCTAAAGCCAGACATCCTGGAATGTGAAGTCAAGTGGGCCTTAGGAAGCATCACTACGAACAAAGCTAGTGGAGGTGATGGAATTCCAGTTGAGCTATTTCAAATCCTGAAAGATGATGCTGTGAAAGCACTGCACTCAATATGCCAGCAAATTTGGAGAACTCAGCAGTGGCCACAGGACTGGAAAAGGTCAGTTTTCATTCCAATCCCAAAGAAAGACAATGCCAAAGAATGCTCAAACTACCACACAATTGCACTCATCTCACACACCAGTAAAGTAATGCTCAAAATTCTCCAAGCCAGGCTTCAGCAATATGTGAACCGTGAACTTCCAGATGTTCAAGCTGGTTTTAGAAAAGGCAGAAGAACCAGAGATCAAACTGCCAGCATCTGCTGGATCATGGAAAAGGGAAGAAAGTTCCAGAAAAACATCTATTTCTGCTTTATTGATGATGCCAAAGCCTTTGACTGTGTGGATCACAATAAACTGTGGAAAATTCTGAAAGAGATGGGAATCCCAGACCACCTGACCTGCCTCTTGAGAAACCTATATGCAGGTCAGGAAGCAACAGTTAGAACTGGACATGGAACATCAGACTGGTTCCAAATAGGAAAAGGAGTCTGTCAAGGCTGTATATTGTCACCCTGCTTGTTTAACTTATATGCAGAGCACATCATGAGAAACGCTGGGCTGGAAGCAGCACAAGCTGGAATCAAGATTGCCGGGAAAAATATCAATAACCTCAGATATGCAGATGACACCACCCTTATGGCAGAAAGTGCAGAGGAACTAAAAAGTCTCTTGATGAAAATGAAAGAAGAGAATGAAAAAGTTGGCTTAAAGCTCAACATTCAGAAAACGAAGATCATGGCTTCTGGTCCCATCACTTCATGGGAAATAGATGGGGAAGTGGTGGAAACAGTGTCAGACTTTATTTTTGGGGGCTCCAAAATCACTGCAGATGGTGACTACAGCCATGAAATTAAAAGACGTTTACTCCTTGGAAGGAAAGTTATGACCAGCCTAGACAGCATATTGAAAAGCAAAGACATTACTTTGCCAACAAAGGCCTGTCTAGTCAAGGCTATGGTTTTTCCAGCAGTCATGTATGGATGTGAGAGTTGGACTATGAAGAAAGCTGAGTGCCGAAGAATTGATGCTTTTGAACTGTGGTGTTGGAGGAGACTCTTGAGAGTCCCTTGGACTGCAAGGAGATCCAACCAGTCCATCCTAAAGGAGATCAATCCCAGGTATTCATTGGAAGGACTGATGCTGAAGCTGAAACTCTAGTACTTTGGCCTCCGGATGTGAAGAGCTGACTCATTGGAAAAGACCCTAATGCTGGGAAGGATTGGGGGCAGGAGAAGAAGGGGATGACAGAGGATGAGATGGTTGGATGGCATCACCGACTCAATGGACATGAGTTTGAGTGAACTCCAGGAGTTGGTGATGGACAGGGAGGCCTGGTGTCCTGTGATTCATGGGGTTGCAAAGAGTCGGACACAACTGAGTGATTGAACTGAACTGAACTGAAACATTTCTTATAAAATGTGAAGTGCATTAGTGAATTAGTGAGCGCCTCACACAAGAGAAAAAGTGATGGTGGTTTTATGACCAGATGTGGGAAGGAAGAGAAGGGTTGTTTTGCTCCCATGAGATTTTCCATGATTCTTCTGATGACCTACATAGACCCAAGCTCATCAAGGGAAAGGGGAGAAGGGTTCATTTCCTATCAAGGGAATAAAATCAATGGGCATGTCAAATGAGAAACATTCAGATGCAATTTTATTACTGCCATGTAAGATGAAAATCTTTATCAATAGTATGGTGTGTGTGTGTGCGTGTGTGTGTGGTGGTGTTTGCTGTGTGTGTGCACAACTATGCATTTTTCTGTTATCTACCATATATTTCAACTTTCTGCCTCTGTGTCTCATCCATCCAACATCCACTCATTCAGCATCCTCCATTCATTCACGTATCCAATCACTCACCCACTGACCCACTCACCCCTTCATCCAGCCAGTCAGCATCCACTATTCATCCACCCACCCATCTATGGATTCATTGTTCATCCATCCATCTGATATCCATCATCCACCTACCATCCATCCATCATCCATCCACCCACCATCCATCCATCCAGCATCCACCACCCATCTACCATCCACCCACCATCCATTATCCACTATCCATCTACCATCCATCCATCATCCATCCATTATCCATCTGCCTTCTATCATCCATCATCCATCCACCCACCATCCATCCATCCGTCTATCCAATATCCACCATCCATCCATAATCCATCTACCATCCATCCATCCGTCCATCAATCTATCCAGTATCCACCATCTGTCTACCATCCATCCATCATCCATCTACCTTCTCCCATCCAGCATCCATTCATCCACCATCCATCCATCAGCAACTACCATTCATCCAGTAGCCATCATCCATGTACCATCCATCCACCATCCACCCACCCACCATCCACCCATCCAGTATCCACCATCCATCTACCATCTACCATCCACCCATCATCCATCCATCATCTATCATCCATCCACCTACCATCCATCCAGTATCCACCATCCATCTACCATCCACCCACCATCCATTATCCATCCATCCATCCACTATCCATTCATCAGCATCCACCATTCATCCATTTATCTAGTATCCATCATCCACCTAGAATCCATCCATTATGTATCCATCCACCATCCACCCAGCATCCATCCATCTCTCCAGTATCCACCATCTACCTACCATCCATCCACCATTCACCCATCCATCCAGTAGCCACCATCCACCCACCATCCATCCATCCAGTACCACCCATCCAGTATTCGCCAGTCACCTCCCATCCATCCATCGTCCATCCACCTCTCCATCCATCCAGTATCCACCATCCACCTGCCATCCATCTATCCACCATCCATCTACCATCTACCCAGCATCCATCCATCCATCCAGCATGCACAGTTCATCCATCAGCCATTCACCCATCATCCATCTCATCTACTGAGCTACCTCTCCCTGTCTCTATCACCTGACTCAACTATCTTTCCATCTATCCATTTGTCCGTCTGTCAGTCCATCTGTGTGTCTATCATTATCTACCTATCACCCATCCATCCATCCATCGACACACATACACACAGATACATAAATAAGGAGACCACCCACACATTCAAACACTGCATACAGATGCCTGCTGTTTTGATTTAGAGTTGGAATTGTTTCTTCCCTTTCTACAGCTGTGCAAGTTCTATCAGCCATGTCACCCTAAAGATGGCTGCGGTCACGCCCTCCCCACTCTCCCAACCACCCCGCCCAGATCCTCAGTCCCATACCTATCAGAGCTGTGGAATAGCCTTGATCCTTCAGAAGCTTGGCGAACGTAATCTCACTGGGGGGCAGTCCTCCAGAAGAGGCCGAGAAGAGGAAAACTCCCACTTGGGACTGAGATGCCATTCCTGAGCAATGTGAAATCCACCATGAAGACGGGGAGGACCATTATGGCTGGGAGGAGGACGAGGAGCGTGGTGCTGGAGCCAGCGGTGAGGGGGGAGGGCATTACCTGAGCGGACAGGGTACCGGCCGGTCATGAAGGCCGCCCTGCTGGGCGTGCAGAGGGGTGATGCTGCCAGGTGCTGCGTGAGCTTCACACCCCCTCTGGCCAGGCGGTCGATATTGGGAGTCCTGGAACAGAGACTCGTGGGTCATTCATCATGATCTTAAGAAAGCTTCTTTGTGGGCTTTGTACAGTGAGTCGCTTCTCAGTAACCCAGGGAAATAGAGCCATGTGTCTTGGTGGGAAGGGGACGACAGAGGATGAGATGGTTGGATGGCATCACCGACTGGATGGACATCAGTTTGAGCCAATTCTGGGATACGGTGATGGACAGGGAAGCCTGGCATGCTGCTGTTCGTGGGGTCACAGAGAGTCGGACATGGCTGAGTGACTGAACCACAAGACGTGGGGGGAAGGAGTGAAGGAAAGGGAGCGGACACAGCACCATGGCTCTGAGTAAGGACAAAACCACACTGAGGGCTCCACGATCGAGGTCAGCCCTCTCTGGGGGACCTCACTTGCCCAGGGCTCTGAGCTTCTGGTTTAGGAGGGAGAAGACGAGTCCTGAGAATGGGCTGCTGGGACCACGGGGATGGAGATGTTTCAAGGTCTCTCTCCTTCTCACCTGTCCCTGCCAGTCGCCTCCGTATGCCCCCAAACGGGAAAGCTCTGGGGGCAGCCTGACTCTCCTCTTCCCAACCACAGCCAAAGAGAGGCTCTGAAGGAGTTGTCATCAGGCTCTGCCTGGTGGCTCAGACGGGAAAGAATCTGCCTGCAAGGCGGGAGACCTGGGTTCGATCCCTGGGTCGGGAAGATCCCCTGGAGAAAAAGGACATGGCAACCCACTCCAGTCTTCTTGGCTGGAGAATCCCATGGACAGAGGATCCTGGCGGGCTACAGTCCAGGGGGTCACAAACAGCTGGACACGACCGAGCGACTGACACTTTCACTTTTCCAGGGACAAGGGGGTGACGGGACCCCCAGGAGCAAGGAAGCAAGGGCTCCAGGTGCATCTACCAGGGAACTACCCGGGGTTCACAGAGTCCAGGGCAAAGCTGGAAACAGGTCAGGCCGTGAGTCACTCACACCCTCTGTGGACTCCAGGGTTTTCCCACTGAAGCGATGCTCACGGAGGGGTTCACTGCGAGGATGGCGCTCTGTGCAGGACAAGCCATTCTGTGGCCTTTTCTCCAGGAAGGTCGTGGCCCCGTCACCTCGGAAAATCACGCCAGACGTCCCCGGCATGGGGAGGGGGAGTTCTCACAGGTCTGGGGCCACTCTGAGTGGTTATCTCCTATCCTTTTAAAGAAGCCCTGGTCCCTGCCACTCTGCCCATCTTTTAGACTTCGGTCCTGACCATACATGGGACCCCCTGCGGCCTTCCCGTCCTGTGGGAGGAGCCTGCTCCACCTCTGGATGTCTTTCTATCCCCCATCTCAGCAGCTTCCATCACAGCATAAAAGCACGATGTGATTAACTGCACTCCCTTCCTGGCCTGTGAGATGGGACATGTTATCTGGTTCACAGCGGCCCCACCGTCCGTGGTTCAGTGCCCAGAGGCCAATCAGGTAACAGTGAAAGTGAAAGTCGCTCAAGTCGTATCCAACTCTGTGACCTCCATAGACTGTACAGTCCATGCGATTGTCCAGGCCAGAATCCTGGAGTGGGCAGCCATTCCCTTCTCCAGGGGATCTTCCCAACCCAGGGATGGAACCCAGGTCTCCCGCATTGCAGGCGGATTCTTTACCAGCTGAGCACCCAGGGAAATCCAGCAATACTGGAGTGGATAGCCTATCCCTTCTCCATCGGATCTTCCCGACCCAGGAGTCGAACCGGGGTCTCCTGCATTGCAGGCAGATTCTTTCCCAGCTGAGTTATCAGGGCAGCCCATGGAATAGCGCATACCTCAGTGGGCAAGATGGTTGTACTGCCCTGTGGTCTCAAACTCCTCTCCCGTTTATTACCTTACTTTATCCATTTAATTGTCAACATTTCCACTTGGCTTTGGCCTTATGTTACAAGATGCTGAGAATACTGAAATTGTATGTGTGATTAGTGCCTACATTGGCTACTGAGAAATCTATTTGGGGGTGTGATATTATAAAATGAAGCATGTCGTTCAGAAAGAGCTGGGTTGGGGAGAGGGATAAATTAGGAATTTGGGATTAGCAGACATACACTCTAAAACAGATAAATAACAAGGAGGTCCTGTATAGTATCGGGAACTATATTCAATATCTTGTAACAAACAATAATGGAAAAGAATTAGAAAACAGAATATACACATATATACAGAAGATATGTATGTGTGTGTCTATATGAGCTTCTCAGGTGGTGCTAGTGGTAAAGAACCTGCCTGCAATACAGGACACGTTAAGAGATAAGGGTTCAGTTCCTGGGTCAAGAAGATCCCCTGGAGGAGGAAATGGCAACCCACTCCAGTAATCTTGCCTGGGAAATCCCATGGACAGAGGAGCCTGGCGGGTTACAGTCCATGGGGTCGTAAAGACTCTGACATGGTTGAAGCCAGTTAGCACACAGCACACGAATGTGTGTATATATACATGCTAAAACAATATTGTAGATCAACTGTACTTCAATGAAAAGAAAAAGAATTGGATGCTAATATGGGGATCAAGATAGATTTAGGGTATTACTATGAATTTATTATTATAAATTCTTACTGTATAGCCCTTTTCTTCCTTTTGATAATTAGCAGACAGTGAACTTTAAAGACTTGATTGCAATTTTTTAAATTAAGACTCCTTAGTGGAATCAGTGCCTATTACATTAATAAATTTTAGGAATATCACGTCTGGTAGCATATCTAATATGAACTGTTGTTGTTCAGTCGTTAAGCTGTGTCCGACTCTTCCGGACGGTAAGAGAATTCCCTACAAGGGTGAAGAAGATGAAGCTCCTGCTTTTCGTGACCTCAGAACACCGTGGTTCACGTGGCTCGAGGGCAGTCTTGGTTTTCAGTGTCTACACAGAGCCACACGTGGCGTGCAGCTGGAGGGGAGCATGGGCTTTGCACGTCTCCCGGTGGCCTGTGTTCCATGAACGCCCGCAGCCTGTCACAGGGCGGCCAGCCTGTGGAGGGGTCCCTGTGTTGACCCATCACCGCACCTGAGTGTCTTGTTGCCATAGCAACCGGGGTCCCCGATGCCAAGGTCGTCAGCCATCAGCAGGACGAAGTTGGGCTTTGATGCCGCCCAGCTCTGGGTCTCGCAGAGGAACAGCAACAGAAGCAGAAGGGTCATCATGTCCCTGCAAAGAGCGAGGGCAAGAGAGTCGTGAAGGATGCTGGCGGGAGGGACCGTTCTCCTTGTCTGGGATCCTCCCTTCTCCCCCTCCCCTTAGGAGAAAGGGTACTGTCCACCCACCCGCCCCGGGTGGGACGGGATCCAAATCAACTCAGACGACACGTGCGTGCTAAGTCGCTTCAGTCGTATCCGACTCTCTGCAACCCCATGGACTGCAGCCCACCAGCCTCCTCTGTCCGTGGGATTCCCCAGGGAAGAATACTGGAGCGGGTTGCCATGCCCTCCTCCAGGGGATTTTCTCCGACACACGGACTGAACCCCAGTTTCTTGCGTCTCCTGCTTTGGAGCCACCTGAGAAGCCTGAGACATAACGTAGAAAGAACCACATCCTCTCTGCCCTGTGTTTGTTTCTACAACAAACAAACATTTCTTTCTCCCTGCACAGCGCTGATCTCTCCTTTCTACTTCAAACCAAAACACAGGCTCTGTCTGGAAAAATGAAAACACAGTCATCTCTTCTTCAAAAATGAAAACAATCATCTCTTTAAGGCAGGCTCTGTCGTCAGCTAAACGTTCTCTACTCTGCCCTGGAAAAACTACAGAAAAACAGGCATTTCAGGATAATCCAGTTGTCGATGTCAACCCCTTTCTAAAATTAGCCGTGACTGTCACCTGTGCGGGCAGTAGCTTTTAAAAGGGAAACCTGTAGACATGGGAGTGTTGCAAACCTTTCCAAGCTCAAGGAAGACAAGGTTGCTCCAGCACTGGGTGCTAAGTTCAGTTCAGTTCATTCCAGTCGCTCAGTCGTGTCCGTGTCTTTGTGACCCCATGAACCGCAGCACACCAGGCCTCCCTGTCTATCACCAATTCCTGGAGTCCACCCAAACCCATGTCCATCACGTCGGTGATGCCATGCAACCATCTCATCCTCTGTCCTCCCCTTCTCCTCCTGCCTTCAACCTTTCCCAGCATCAGGGTCTTTTCCAATCAGTCAGTTCTTTGCATCAGGTGGCCAAAGGATTGGAGTTACAGCTTCAACATCAGTCCTTCCAATGAACACCCAAGACTGACCTCCTTTAGGATGGACTGGTTGGATCTCCTTGCAGTCCAAGGGACTCTCAAGAGTCTTCTCCAACACCACAGTTCAAAAGCATCCATTCTTTGGCGCTCAGCTTTCTCTATAGTCCAACTCTCATATCCATACATCACCACTGGAAAAACCATAGCCTTGACTAGACAGACCTTTGTTGGCAGAGTAATGTCTCTGCTTTTTAATATGATGCCTAGGTTGGTCATAACTTTCCTTCCAAGGAGTAAGTGTCTTTTAATTTCATGGCTGCAGTCACCATCTGCAGTGATTTTGGAGCCCAGAAAAATAAAGTCAGCTACTGTTTCCACGGTTTCCGCATCTATTTTCCAGGAAGTGATGGGACCAGATGCCATGATCTTCGTTTTCTGAATGTTGAGCTTTAACATTCGGAGCTAAGGGTACTAAGAGGTGGCAGCAAGCACAGCGGAGGGGTGAGTTCATCACACCCCACAGCAAAAGACCCCACATGCCACGGCTAAGACCCTGGCACCATCAAATAAATACATAAATATAAAAACTTTAAAGGAACTGTGTCTCTAACTTCTGTATACATATTTCATAAAATATACAAATGAGAGCTTGGAAGCAATTCTGTAAGCCTGCCCGCCTCACTTTGAGCATCTCTCACTCTATCTTTATGACTCGGTCACCTTAAAAACGACGAATGTTCTACCTAGATGGCCATCGAGAGATGAATGGATAAAGAAGTTGTGGTACATATATGTGGTGGAATACTACTCAGCCGTGAAAAGGGACTCATTTGAGTCAGTTCTCATGAGGTGGATGAACCTAGAGCCGGTTAGACAGAGTAAAGTGAGTCAGAGAGAGAAAGACAAACACCATATATTAAGGCATATATAAGGAACGTAGAAGATGGTGCTGATGAACCTATTTGCAGGATAGCAGTGGAGATGCGGACCCAGAGAACAGACTTGTAGACGCACTGAAGAGCAAGCAGAGGGTTGGAGGAACAGAGAGAACAGCGCTGACACATAGACATTATCACACGTAAAACAGACAGCCAGTGGGAATTTGCCGTGTGATGCAGGAAGCTCTCTGACAACCTAGAGGGGTGGCATGGGCTGGGAGGTTCAAAAGGGAGGGGATGTGTGCATCCCTATGGCTGATTCACGTGGATGTATTGTAGAAACCAACACAATATTGCAAAGCGATTATCCTCCAATTAAAACTAAATTAATAAAAAAAATAATGTCTGAAATTTTACCTTGGTAGTCACTTACAATCCCACTGCACGAAAATTATTATCATAATAACCAGAACTTACTTTTCACCCACAAACATGGAGTAGAACAGGTGTTCCTAAAGATGTTTCAAACTCTTAAAGGACTTAGTTGATAAAAGTACTTAAAATGAAATACAAGGGCTCTAAAATATTAAGAGTATATAGCACATTCATTTCTGAAAAAAATAGCAAACGCTCCTCCCTGAAAAAATTATTTTTCTGAACAACCTTCGTTTGGCAAAGAAGAAAAACAAAATTTTTTTTGAGAACGTTGCTATTTCTAAAACAGAATTATTCTGCAGCAGAGAGACAAAAGAACATTTTCATAACTAGCGGTGTAATTACATTGAATCTGTTCATTATAAGAAAATTAACACTGCTCTGATTTAATGGAAAACTTTACCACGGCAACCAACAAGTTTCAGATCTATTTGCCAGGTGCAGAAAAGGTTTCCTGGAAACAAAGAAAAACCTACATCGCAAACCATATTTTGTTTAGAAGTGATGCTGTTTTGTTCAATTTGAGCCATGTATCATCAATGATATTTCCTCAAGTGTCATCTACATAGATGAACTCTTTTAAAGTCAATAAGAAATACTGTCTGACATTGGAGCAGCAAAAATCCCATCTGAATACGTGGTCTTCTTAAAAGCTGTGGTTTTTCCAGTAGTCATGCGTGGATGTGAGAGTTGGACCATAAAGGAGGCTGAGCGCCAAAGAATTGATGCTTTTGAGCTGTGGTGTTGGAGAAGAGTCTTGAGAGCCTCTTGGACTGCAAGGAGATCCAACCAGTCCATCCTAAGGGTAATTGGTCCTGAATATTCACTGGAAGGACTGATGCTGAAACTGAAGCTCCAACACTTTAGCCACCCGATGTGAAGAGCTGACTCATCGGAGAAGACCCTGATGCTGGGAAAGATTGAGGGCGGGAGGAGAAGGGGACGACGGAGGATGAGATGGTTGGATGACATCACCAACTCAATGGACCTGAGTTTGAGCAAGCTCCAGGAGTTGGTGACGGACAGAGAAGCTTGGTGTGCTGCGGTCCATGGGGTCGCAAAGAGTCGGACACGACTGAGCAATCGAACAACAACAAATTGGTGGAATCTTAATTTAAAAAAAAAGATACAAATGGGCTTATTCGCTTAGATTTCTAACATTCAGTATGAAGGAATGGGCCAACATTTATAGGCTACTTGGAGAGAATGAAAATGCATGAGGAGAAAACAACAGAATATGAAGCATAAGCTTTGTAGCAGAAGAGAAAGGGAGGGATTTGGAAAAGGCTTGACATTCTTTTTTAAGGTTTTTTTTAAAAATTTGGACCACTGTTAAAGTCATGTGGGATAAATGCTCCCTGACCAGGAATCAAATCTGCACCCCTTGCAGTGGAAGGTGAAGTCTTAACCACTGGATCACCAGGAGAAGGCCGGTGATATTCTTCTTTCCATCCTGATATTATCATCTGTGCTGTAAATACCAGAAGGCCTCTGGGAACAACCTAAAGGCTTCACCACGAGGGTGAGAACTGTGTGGCGCAGGCCACGTTTGAGAAGAGAAAGAGGAACATCATTTGACCTATTAGCATTGGGGCTTCTCGGGCGGCTCATCGGTAAAGAACCTACCTGCCAATGCAGGAGACATGGGAGACCTGGGTTCGATCCCTGGGTCTGGAAGATCCCCTGGAGAGGGCATGGCAACCCACTCCAGGATTCTTGCCTGGAGAATCCCACGGATGGAGAAGCCCTGGCAGGCTACAGTCCATGGGGCTGCCAAGAGTCAGACATGACTGAGCACGCCCAGGATCGGGGCCAAGCTTAATGGCTGTAACAACCAGAGTAGGGTCACGAGCCAAAGACTGCTCCAAACAAGTAGGATGTGTGCTAAGTGCAGGGCCAGCTGCCACTCCCAACCCCACACTCCAGCAAAGCCAGCGAACCCCTCCACACTGGAGCCATTTCAAACAAATGATCCTGAGCCCGGCCATCCGTCCAGGCAGGATGGGGGTGCCCCCCTCCCCAGCCCTCACACAATCACTGATGTTCTTTTCGAGATTATAAGCAAGTGCAGAGAACACTTACTATAAGTAGATATAAGCAAGTGCAGAGAACACTTACTATAAGCAGAAGGCAAAGGCCTTTTTTAAAAAAAGACTTTGGTAGTTAAGATAGTGGTGCAGCTGAGAGGCACGGCCTAACCACAGTCAGGATATTCTCCCAGGTATAAAATCCAGCCAGAGAAAGTTGTTGTCATTTACTTGCTCAGTCGTGTCCAGCTCTATGCGACCCCATGGACTGTAGCCCGCCAGGCTCTTCTGTCCATGGGATTCTCCAGGCAAGAATCCTGGAGTGGGTTGCCATTTCCTCCTCCATGGGATCTTCCCGACCCAGGCATCAAACTCACATCTCGTCCACTGCAGGCAGGTTCTTTACCACTGAGGCCTCGGGAAAGCCCAGCCAAACTTAACTAGGTTGAACCTGTCCAAAGTGATGGAACAACCACATCCTTGATTGTAAGTCTGCACAGAATCCTCCTTGCGGCGTGTGGGAACTGTGAGCTGGCCTGACATCCACAACTACACACCTGGATCCTCAAGCAAACAAGCCTGTGTGTTCGGATGTCTGCACAGCCATCCCTGGCTCAGAAGGTAAAGAATCTGCCTGCAATGTGGGAGATCTGGGTTCACTCCCTGGGTGGGGAAGATCCCCTGGAGGAGGAAATGGCAACCCACTCCAGTATTCTTGCCTAAAGAATCCCATGGACAGAGGAGCCTGGTGGGCTACGGTCCAAGGGGCTGCAAAGAGTCAGACACGACTGCAGTGACTTAGCAGGCACTCAGTCTTCTCCAGTCCTCTGCTTGTCACTGCTAACTGAGTTTGCTCATGTCATGGAAATGTTTGAGGACCCCACCAAGAGAAACCGCACATGTCTGCAGAGGTGATTTGAGAGCAGGGTGGTAGCTGTCATTTTTCGGAATAAAAACACAACTCCTGAATAATGCAGAAAAATCAATCAGCAACTCTTAAAAATGTGCTTCCTTTTCGTGAGGGAACAGGTGTCATTTTTAATAAAAATGTTAAGCTATGAAAATGGATTACAGGAAAAGAAAATGAATTCGCTTGCCAAAGCCACGCGGATGAATTATCCTCTCTGATAACTCAATACGTCTGCGTCGTAGATCAGATAATAAGTACATTCACAACATTTTTCAGCCTAACTCTGGTTAGTTCTTCAACTTAG
Source organism: Bos taurus (assembly GCF_002263795.3). Classification (NCBI taxonomy): domain Eukaryota; kingdom Metazoa; phylum Chordata; class Mammalia; order Artiodactyla; family Bovidae; genus Bos; species Bos taurus. The sequence goes on along the minus strand of NC_082638.1, from coordinate 4,561,434 downwards.
AATTGATATTCTACTCAACAGAGGGACATCCTTGCCTTTTCTTTAGTGCTCCTGGATTCTACCCGTCTGTATTTACTTGCAGTGGAAAATAAAAGCTTGAATAGCTGATAAATGGGACAAGATGCTTTAATCACCGTATTAGGGTAAAACATTTGCAATAGCCGTTTTTTATTAAAATGATAGACGAGGACTTCCTTGGTGCTCCAGCAGTTAAGAATCTGCCTTCCAGGGGCTTCCTGGGTGGCTAGGTGGTAAGGAATCTGACTGCCCAGGCAGGGGACACGGGCTCAATCCTTGGTCTGGGAGGATCCCACTTGGCTCGGGGCAACTAAGCCCGTGTGCCCCAGCTACTGTAGCCAACACGCCCTAGAGCCGATGCTGGGCCCCAAGAGACGCCACGACAGCGAGAAGCCCGATCAACACAAGGAAGAGTGGACCCTGCTCACCAGAGCTAGAGAAAGCCCACACACAGCAGTGACAACTCGGTGCGGCCAAATCCAAAATCAGTCCAGTTCAGCCGCTCAGTCGTGTCTGACTCTTTGGGACCCCATGGACTGCAGCACACCAGGCCTCCCTGTCCATCACCAGCTCCCAGAGCTTGCTCAAACTCATGTCCATTGAGCCGGTGATGGCATCCAACCATCTCATCCTCCGTCGTCCCCTTCTCCTCCCACCTTCAATCTTTCCCAGCATCAGGGTCTTTTCCAGTGAGTCAGCTCTTTGCATCAGGTGGCCAAAGTATTGGAGTTTCCGCTTCAGCATCAGTCCTTCCAGTGAACACCCAGGACCGATCTCCTTTAGGAGGGACTGGTTGGATCTCCTTGCAGTCCAAGGTCTCCCGAGTTGCAGTCAGATTCTTTACCATCTGAGCTGCCAGGGCGCTCACCAAGAATGCTGTAGTGGGTTGCCATTTCCTTCTCCAGCTTTCTTTATAGTTCAACTCTCGCATCCATACATGACTACTGGAAGAACAATAGCTTTGACTAGACGGACCTTTGTTGGCCTTCTCCAACACCACAGTCCCAAAGCATCAATTCTTCCCCACCCAGGGATCGAAGCAGGGATGAAGCTAGTGACTCCTTGCTGGGGTCCAGCCCCAGTGGACCCAGGGAAAGGCAAGTTAGAGAGCCCTTTCTCCCCTGTGATCAATCATCTGAGTCATTTGGCCTCTTGGATCTATTTCCTTTGAGATGCCCTCACCCCATCTTCCCACCACTCTGCTGACTTGTCTAACATAGGATGTGTTCCCACAGTTTCTGTTTTGTTCTCCAAATGTATGTTTTGTGAAGCATCCTTGATTTTGTAGCTGACTGGTTGTTTGATGGTTGGTTGGTTGACTATTTTTTTTTTAGTCTTTTTATTCCAGTTCTTTCTGCTGCAGATGCCCTTCAAAGGCATTCTGGTTCTTAGCTCTCCTCTTCCAGGGCATCTTTCCCCCCAGTCACTGGGTCTTAGCTGAAATATGCAGGATCATTACTTGCATCATGTGGGCTCTAGTTCCCAGACCAGGGATTGAACCAGGGTCCCCTGCATTGGGAGCAGAGTCTTAGCCATTGAACCACCAGGGAAGTTCCCGGTTACAAGTCTTGCTTCTAACTTTACATTTGCTGTTAGGCTATGACACCCGTTGGCTTATGTGACATTGCTGATGGCCCATCTTTTAAAAAATTTTTATTTATTTTGAAATTAAAAGACGCTTGCTCCTTGGAAGGAAAGCTATGATCCACCTAGACAGCATCTTAAAAAGCAGAAACATTACTTTGGGTTGGGAAGATCCCCTAGAGAAGGGCATGACCACCCATTCCAGTATTCTGGCCTGGAGAATTCCATAGACTGTATAGTCCATGGGGTCGCAAAGAGTCAGACACGACTTAGCGACTTTCACTTTCCCCAGTGTTCTTGCCTGGAGAATCCCACGGACAGAGGAGCATGGTGGGCTACAGTCCCTGGGGTCGCAGAGAGTCGGACACGACTGAGCGACTAAACGACAGCAGGAAACACGACATAGGTTCAGAAGTCGAGGGCACGTATCTCCATATGGAACAGACTACTGCAGGTCCAAAATGGTAAATGAGAACAGACCTTTCACGGAATCTTTGGACCCTTAATGTCAACTATACATCCCAAGCACATGGTGAATGGTGGGGACAATGGTAAACATATATATACTCAGTCGTGTCCAACTCAGAGACCTCGTGGACTGTAGTTCGCCCGGCTCCTCCGTCCATGGGATTCTCCAGGCAAGAATACTCGAGTGGGTTGCCATTTCCTTCTCCAGGGGACCTTCCCACCCAGGGATTGAGTCCACATCTCCTGAGTCCCCTGTGTTGCAGGCTGATTCTTTGCCCACTGAACCATCCGGGAAGCCAAAACGATAAATCAGTTCACTCAGTTCAGTCACTCAGTCGTGTCCGACTCTTTGTGACTCCATGGACTGCAGCACACCAGGCCTCCCTGTCCATCACCAACTCCCGGAGTCTACCCAAACTCTACGTCCATCGAGTCAGTGATGCCATCCAACCGTCTCATCCTCGTGATAGATAAGTATCTGCTATTCTAGACCAATGTGAAGTCAGAGGTATTAAACCCAAAGAGGGATCTTTAAAAAGAAGCTATTCCATAAATGGTAAACTGGGGGGCAAATTTGAAAGACAAAAGAAAGTCCAGCCTCTCCACATTTTATTTTATTTACAGTGCTATGTTAGTTTCTCTCTACAATGAAGTGAATCAGCCACATGTATACATATGTCCGTTCCCTCTTGCCCCTCTCCCATCCTCCCATCCAGCCCTCGAGGTCATCACAGAGCAGCCCGGTGCTATACAGAGGCTTCCCACTAGCTGTCTATTTTACACACGGTCATGTATATATGTCAGTGTTACTCTTTCAATTCATCCCACCCTCTCCACCCGCTGTGTCCACGAGTCCATTCGATGTCTGCATCTCTATTCTTTTCCTGCAAATAGGTTCAGCTGTAGCACTGTTTTCGACTCTACACATGCGTGTTAATATAAAAATGTTTGCTTTTCTCCTTCTTAGTTCTGAGGTCTATGCTATTTTTAAAATATTTATTTATTTTAATTGGAGACTAATTACAATATTGTAGTGGGTTTTGCCATACATTGACATGAAGCAAAACCCACAAGTAACTCATGAAACGGCATCTACTCGTGATTATAAATGTACGTTAGCTTATGCATTTGATCAACACCCCACCCCGAATATCAGACTTTAGCGATAAATAAACTTGAAAGATTACTAGAAGCAATGGGCTCTCCATTAATCTGATATGAAATATTACACAGTTAAATTCACTCAGCAAAAGCCGTCATGCTCTGGAAACAAACTAGCAGGAAAAAAAAAAAATCAAAGAACTAGAGACTTATGTATAGTTAATAAAAATTTCAAATTCTAAGAAACAACACATGTTTTAAGTTATGAAAGCTGGGGATTAGGAAAACATAAAATGAATTCATAAATTTCCATTATGCTTTCAAATCCAGAGGGGATTTTAATAAAAATAGAGAAACAAAGCACTGTAGCGAAAAGCAATATAGAGATGCTATTAAAGTTGATACATAGTAATACAATGGTATAGGTTAAAATAGTATTATACCAACTGCTCATTGGCAATAGATTATATAATTCTAAAACCTGAATACTGTACTCCTAAAATTATAAAAATCTAACTACAGACATTTTATTGCTACCAAGGCCTTCCAACCTTTTACAGAGAAAAGGAAAGAATTACAGGCTGTTGTATACATTATTTTCTGATTTCAAATAGGACATTTTAAACCTGAAATGGTATCGTAGACTATCTTACCATACAATTCACCTCTAAAATGCAGATTTTAACATGTACTTCATATGGGGAAAAAATAATAATAAGCAGAACCCCCGACATGCAGTATAAATATTGGAACTGCAAGAGCTGCACCTCAGTAACTGTCAGTGAAAAAACTAATGAAATAGATGCAGTGGAAATGGCACAAAATTCCAGTTACTTAGTTTAAAATTGTGCTTCATTCTTTACAGAAAAAAAAAGCACTTGCTTGTGCCAGGTGGCTCTGTTCCTCTCCAGAATCCCAGGTAGCCGAGTGGGAGGTAATGTTTAACAAGTATGGAGTTTCATCATATCTGGCCAACAGGAAGGTTGAGAAATCCCAGATCAGAGGTAAAGATCATTGCTTACAGTGTGTAAGTTAGAGATCAAATCAATCGGGAAGGAAACTTTTTTTTAAAAAACAGTCCTCTTAAGAAATCTGTATGCAGGTCAGTAAGCAACAGTTAGAACTGGACATGGAACAACAGACTGGTTCCAAATAGGAAAAGGAGTACATCAAGGCTGTATATTGTCACCCTGCTTATTTAACTTCTATGCAGAGTACATCATGAGAAACGCTGGACTGGAAGAAGCACAAGCTGGAATCAAGATTGCCGGGAGAAATATCAATAACCTGAGATATGCAGATGACACCACCCTTATGGCAGAAAGTGAAGAGGAACTAAAAAGCCTCTCAATGAAAGTGAAAGTGGAGAGTGAAAAAGTTGGCCTAAAGCTCAACATTCAGAAAACTAAGATCATGGCATCCAGTCCCAACACTTCATGGGAAATAGATGGGGAAACAGTGGAACAGTGTCAGACTTTATTTTTTTGGGCTCCAAAATCACTGCAGATGGTGACTGCAGCCATGAAATTAAAAGACGCTTACTCCTTGGAAGGAAAGTTATGTCCAACCTAGATAGCATATTCAAAAGCAGAGACATTACTTTGCTAACAAAGGTCCGTCTAGTCAAGGCTATGGTTTTTCCTGTGGTCATGTATGGATGTGAGAGTTGGACTGTGAAGAAGGCTGAGCGCCGAAGAATTGATGCTTTTGAACTGTGGTGTTGGAGAAGACTCTTGAGAGTCCCCTGGACTGCAAGGAGATCCAACCAGTCCATTCTGAAGATCAGCCCTGGCTGTTCTTTGGAAGGAATGATGCTAAAGCTGAAACTCCAGTACTTTGGCCACCTCATGTGAAGAGTTGACTCACTGGAAAAGATTCTGATGCTGGGAGGGATTGGGGGCAGGAAGAGAAGGGGACGACAGAGGATGAGATGGCTGGATGGCATCACTGACTCAATGGAGGTGAGTCTGAGTGAACTCCGGGAGTTGGTGATGGACAGGGAGGCCTGGCGTGCTGCGATTCATGGGGTCGCAAAGAGTCAGACACGACTGAGCGACTGAACTGAACTGAACTGAACCTTCTTAGTTAATTAAAACCCAAAGAATATCATTTAATGGCAGGATTGATATAGTGGAGAAGGAAATGGCAACACAATCCAGTATTCTTGCCTGGAAAAGTCTCATGGACGGATAAGCCTGGTAGGCTATAATCCATGGGGTCACAAAGAGTTGGACACACCTGAGCGATTTCACTGTCTCTCACTTAATACAGCAGAGAAACCTTTTTTTTCCCCCTCATCTATGTATTAAACAAACAAAAAAAAAACTTTATTTCTTTGACTGCACCAGATCTCCATCGCAGCATGCGTTATCTTTAGGTGTGGCAGGTAGGGTCTTAGTTCCTTGACTGGGGATTGAACCCAAGACCCCTGCATTGGAAGCACAGAGTCTTAGTCACCAGACCACCAGGGAAGTCCCAGGGTAAGATCTTGAAGCTGGGACTCAGGGCAAGGGTCTCAACAATAATTCAACACTTACTTACTCGTCTATAAGGCACCCTACATTGCTGGAACACCGTGAGTGAGAGTTGTATGTTTCCTATGCTTATGGTGGTGGTTTAGTCGCTCACTTGTGTCTGACTCTTTTGCGACTCCATAGACTATACAGTCTATGGGATTCTCCAGGCCAGAATACTGGAGTGAGTGGCAAGTTTCCTTCTCCAGGGGATCTTCCCAACCCAGGGATCAAACCCAGGTCTCCCCTATTGCAGGCGGATTCTTTATCAGCCGAGCCACCAGGGAAGCCCTCCTCTGCTTATAGAGCTTGCAAAATGAAAGCGAAAGTGTCAGTCACTCAGTCATGTCCGACTCTTTCTGACCCCATGGACTGTAGCCCGCCAGGCTCCTCTGTCCATGGGATTCTCCAGGCAAGAATACTGGAGTGAGTAGCCGTTCCCTTCTCCAGGGGATCCTCCCGACCCAGGGATCAAACCTGGGTCTCGCACTTTTTGAGTAGATGCTTTACCATCTGAGCCACCAAGGAAGCCCCATATAGAGCTTGCAAAGCATTTGCAAAAAACACACAGGATTTAAGTCAATGCTGGACAATGACTACATCGACGTTGATATGAAACTGTCAATGGGACCAGCATGCATGCACTGTGGTGTGGGCATTACTGGCCCGAGGCCCGGGGCAAGGAGAAGCTGGCTGGTGCTCACAGGAGGATGCTAACATGGCTGGTAGGGGGGATTTCGTAAGATAAGAAGAAAGCAAGGGTGAGCCACATGCTAGAAGGGCCTGACGGGGAACTCCAACTGGAGCTCTGTGACAGCCTGCGTGGGTGGGGTAAGTGTGGGCGGTTGGAGGGAGGTTCAAGAGGGAGCGACCCCATGGACTATACAGTCCATGGAATTCTCCAGGCCAGAATACTGGAGTGGGTAGCCTTTCCCTTCTCCAGGGGATCTGCCCAACCCAGGGATCAAACCCAAGTCTCCAGCACTGCAAGCGGATTCTTTACCAGCTGAACTACAAGGGAAGCCCAGGAATACTGGAGTGGGTAGCCTATCCCTTCTCCAGGGGATCTTCCCGACCCAGGAATCGAACCGGGGTCTCCTGCCTTGCAAGTGGATTCTTTATGAACTGAGCCACAAGGGAAGCCCAAGAATACTGGAGTGGGCAGCCTGTCTCTTCTCCAGGGAATCTTCCTGACCCTGGAATCGAACCAGGGTCTCATGCACGGCAAGCAGCTTCTTTACCAACTGAGCTATCAGGGAAGTCATGACATATGTACATTTATGGGTAATTCATGTTGATGTATGGCAGAAGTCAAACCAATACTGCAAAGCAATTATTCATCAATTCAAATAAACATTAAAAAAAATATATGGCGGGTGGGAATGGGCCTGAGGAACATGGAGGGTGCTGGGAGCTGGATCATAGAGACTGTTCCAGCCATGGTTCTGGAATTCCACCTGCCTTCCGAGGGAAAGGCATTTGGAGAGCTCTAACAGGGCCAGTTAAGGACAGGGAGCCCTGGCGTGCTGCAGTCCACGGGGTCGCAAAGAGTCGGACACTACTGAGAGACCGAATAACAAACAGGGCCGGGGTAGGATCAGAGCTGGGTCCGGAGAAAGTTCCCCTGCCAGGGTGCTGGGGAAGGTAACGATGGATGTAGACAGGTCACTGGAGGCCACACTCGTGAGATGAAGCCGGCTCAGCCCCGGGCGTGACCGGTCCAGATGGAGAGACAAGTGACAGTCAAGAAGGTGACCCAGGGGCTGTGGGAGTTTTTCTTTTTTTACATTAGAGTGTTGTTGCTGTTGTTGTTCAGCCATCAAGTCGTGTCCGACTCTTTGCGACCCCATGGACTGCAGCATTCGAGGCCTCCCTGTCCATCACCAACTCCTGAGAGCTTGCTCAAACTCATATGTCTATCGAGTCGGTGATGCCATCCAACCATCTCATCCTCTGTCGTCCCCTTCCGGAGTGATGCTGAAGGCGAAGCTCCAACGCTTGGGCCCCCTGTGCGAACAGCCGACACGAGAGAGCTTTGTGTCTAAACGCAATTTCTTCCGAGATAATCCCTGTGGCTTGACAGGCATGCCACTAAAGAAATCTCAGCTACGACGCAGGGGAGGTCACAGACAAGAGTTCACTTGTCTCTATGTAAATAACCGAGCGGGCGTCAGCCTCATGGCTTACACGACAAACAGGTGGAGAAATCAGGAGGCACTGTTTATGTTTTATTGTCTTCATCATCTTTAGAGCCACAGGGATCTGGTTTCGCCAAGGACCACCCACCACCATGCTGCAGACTGATGGCCTGAAAGAGGACCTGAACACCATGGCCAGCACAGGCTCCCCAGAGGCAGGGGAAGGAGGATATACAACATCGACTTCTTATGATTGGTCCTCGGTAAAATTTTAAAAACCAAAGAAATCGGTGGAGCAAAACCACCTGTTCAAACAGGAGCAATAAAATAAAACTTCATATGCATTTTCCCCCAAAAAAACCTTTAACACATTTTTTTTCAACTCTACAAAATAGTTGAAAACAAACATGGGTAGAGTCCTCCACGTAGGATGGCTAAGTTTAAGTGTTGCCACAGTTGGTTGCTTGCTTTCTGTGTCCATGTGTACACGTGCATGTATGCATACATCATACACATCGGGAAATGGCAACCCACTCCTGTATTCTTGCCTGCAAAACCCCATGGACAGAGAAGCCTGGCGGGCTACAGTCCATGGGGTCCCAGAGTCGGACGTGACTGAGTGACTGACCACATGCATACATCATATAGTTTTTCCGCATCACAAGATGTTAAAAGGATAGGGCTTCCCTGGTGGCTCAGTTGGTAAAGAATCTGCCTGCAATGCAGGAGACCTGGGTTCGATCTCCTGGTTGGGAAGATTCCCTGGAGAAGGGAACTGCTACAGGGCTTCCCTGGTGGCTCAGTTGGTAAAGGATCCGCCTGCAACGCAGGAGCCCATGGTTCAATTCCTGGGTTGGGAGATCCCCTGGAGAAGGGATAGGCTACCCACTCCAGTATTCTTGAGCTTCCCTTGTGGTTCAGCTGGTAAAGAATCCACCTGAAGTGAGGGAGACCTGGCTTTGATCCCTGGGTTGGGAAGATCTCCAGGAGAAGGGAAAGGCTACCCACTCCAGTATTCTGCCTGAAGAATCCCATGGACTGTATAGTCCATGGGGTCGCAGAGTTGGACACAACTGAGCGACTTTCACTTTCAAGGCGTGCATTTGTATTTGTGTGCCATCATGTTTCAGAGTGAGCTGCGTACAAAGCAGCACTTTGCCCCCTAAGTATTTTGGTCTGGGTCTCCTAGAGCAGGAGTCCCCAACGCCAGGCCATGGAGCTATCGCGCTCTGCAACCAGTTAGGAAGCAGGCCTCAGAGCAGGAGGTGAACGGCAGGTGAGTGTGCCAAGCTTCATCTGTATTCACAGCCGCTCCCCACTGTTCACTGAGGCCAGAGTTCCACCTCAGGACAGATCACCAGTAAACTTAGGTTCTCAAAGGAGCACAACGCATTTTGGGTGTGACCGTCTTCCATCACCCCCGACGGGACCGCCTAGCTGCAGGAAAACAGGCTCAGGGTTCCCACGGATTCTCCATTATGCTGAGTTGGATCATTATTGCATTATGTATCACGATGTAATAATAATGGAAATAAAGGGTACAATAAACGTAATGGCCTTGAATCGTCCCCAAACCATCCCTTACGCTGTGCCCGTGGGAAAAATCTGTCTTCCATGAAACCAGTTCCCAGTGTCAAAAAGCTTGGGGACCGTTGTCTTATTAAAATAAGGATAGCTTCTCCCCTACCACAATACGATAAAAACTGTTCAGAGTAGCACTGATTCCATCAACAAACCTACACAATCCCCAAATATGTGTACCACTTGGATCTTCTTTTACCAATCCAGGAGCCGTCCGAGACTCGGATATCATTATGCTTCTGGATCCTTTTGAGATCTGGAATGGTCCTCCAAGTCCTGACCTTTCTTGGGTTTTTTTGTGACATTGACTTTCAGGGGGAAGAATTCACATCAGCTGTCTTAGACGATGCAGTACATTCTGAGTTACCTGCTTAGTTCTTCTGAGCAGATTCAGGTTGAACCTTTTTGGCAGAGATATTATACCATTTTTTTTAACTAATTTTTAAAAAATGATTTCTTTATTTTATTGGCCGTGCAGGGTCTTCGTTGCAGGGTTTTGTCTACTTGTGGCAAGCGGGGCCTACTCTCTAGTTTCGAGGTGCAGGCTTCTCATCGGGCTTCCCTGGTGGCTCAGTTGGTGAAGAATCTGTTTGCAATGTAGGAGATCTGGGTTCGATCCCTGGGTTGGGAAGATCTCCTGGAGGAGGGCCTGGCAGCCCACTGCAGTATTCTTGCCTGGAGAATCCCCATGGACAGAGGAGCCTGGCAGGCTACAGTCCGCGAGGTTGCAGAGAGTTGGGCACAACTCTCGGAGCACAACTCTGCGGCTGAGCACAGCTCGGCACAGCCTGTTCATTGCACCAGCTTCTCTTGTTATGGACCTCGGGCTCTAGGGCATCCCGGCTTCAGCAGTCACGGCACGTGGGCTCCAGAGCAGACTCTCAGTAGCTGTGGAGCACAGGGCTGTGCTGCTCTGAGCCATGTGGGATCTTCTTGGACCAGGATCCAACCCTTGTCTCTGGAATGGGCACGTGGATCGTTTACCACTGAGCCACCAGGGAAGCCCTACACCAGTTGCTCAGGCCCGGGATATGGAGACAGGTTATGGAAGCAACCTAGATGTCCATCAGCAGACGAATGGATAAGAAAGCTGTGGTACATATACACAATGGAATATTACTCAGCTATTAAAAAGGACACATTTGAGTAAGTTCTAATGAGGTGGATGAAACCGGAGGCTATTACACAGAGTGACGTAAGCCAGAAAGAAAAACACCAATACAGTATACTAATGCATATATATGGAATTTACAAAGATGGTAACGATAACCCTGTATGCGAGACAGCAAAAGAGACAGAGTCTTTTGGACTCTGTGGGAGAAGGCAAGGGTGGGATTATTTGAGAGAATAGCATTGAAACATGTATATTATCATATGTGAAACAGATCACTAGTCCAGGTTCGATGCATGAGACAGGGTGCTCAGGGCTGGTGCCCCGAGATGACCCAGAGTGATGGGATGGGGAGGGAGGTGGGAGGGGGTGTTCAGGATGGGGAACACATGTACACCCATGTCAATGTATGGCAAAACCCACTACAATATTGAAAAGTCATTAGCCTCCAACTAAAATAAATAAGTTTAAAAAAAAAAGAGGGCTGTGATAACAAAGTGTCCCACTCTTGGGGGTCTCTTGGTTAGGAGGACAGCCTCCAGATTGCTCTATTTTATGTTGCACTGTCCCTCTTAATGGATCTTCTCCATCATTTTTTCTGAGACGCACAATACAGTCACCATACTTTTTTTTTTTTGGTTGGGATTATCTTGACACCCAAATGTGCCTATGATCATGGGTATTTGCTGCCATCTCAAATATCCTCATTAAGGATTTACAGTCCACTTGAGGAACCTTTTCATCATCTTCAAAGGATTAAAGAGAAGAAAGGGAAAAACGACTTGACTATCCCACCAGATAGTTAGGCAGAGTAAGCAACAGACAGGTCGGGTCAAATAAAATGACATCGCATTAAAAGAAAATGTTTTTCCTTTTTTTTTAGTTCATAAGAAAACTTTAATGTCTCCAATAAATCTTTTTTTTGGGGGGGGATGGAAATAAATTAGAAAGAGGAGAGACAAGATCAAAGTATTTCCTTGATTATTATCAAAGTCTTCATCCACTTAAAGGAAAGGGATGTTTTTATATATAAGAACCACAAACTCTGGATTTTGAAGTACATTGAAACACCTGGTAAGGGGACTTCCCCGGAGGTGGGGGAGTCCAATTTTTAAGACCCTTTGCTTCCCTTGTAGGGCATGCGGGTTCGATCTCTGGTCAAGGAACTAAGATCCCACGTACTCTGCGGCATGGCCAAAGAAAATCCCCCTCAACGATGCCTTTATGTTGTTAAGTTATAATGGATATTGTTATTAGGTATTTAGGAAGAGGTATTTTAATCCCCACTGAAAGATTCTCACTTTGCATCAGAACATTCAAAAAGGATAATGCATTGTCATATTAATTTATCATGAATTAATCATGAGTCTTTTTTCAGCTGCACATTTTTAATTAGCTACCAACTCTGTGAAATTTTTTTCCCCAAGCTCTGCTAGCTGCGTCCAAAGAATGTCAATCTCCTTCTAGACTAAAACAATAAAAAAAAACAAAGCAAAAAATTTCTCAGAGCATTTCCTTGCAAAATGTACTGCTGTTTTCCAGAGGAATAAAAATAAAACTCTTACTTAGCAGGTGCTTAAGGCTTTGAAAGCTGGGTCAGAAATCAAAGCCGGCTCCCACATTAACAAAACATTGAGAAAATAAAGTATCCCTTAAAAAAATCCCCCAAAAGTTGGTTTCTCAAAGGGGAAAGGAACCCAAGATCCTTTTAAAGAACAAATTACAGAAATCACAATAGAAAATGAATCTGTTAAGCCGCTCAGCGTTAAGAAGAAACGCAAGCCCAGACTTGAAGCCTCTGGGGATGTTTCCTCTACGACCAGAAAACCTCTGCTTCGGGGCTTTAGATTTAATACAAAAAAAAAAAAAATTCCTAAAAGATCATTGTCTTTTTCTACTCTTTAATTTGGATTCTAACTCTAATCCTCAAAGTAAAATACCAGTGACTATTTTAGGAAGAAAAAAGATTTAGTCTCCTGTTGCATGGATAAGTTTCTCCACTTGGTGGTCCTGACATTGGAGGCTGGGGGAACAAGTGCCTGTGGGCTGTCTGTGCATTTCCAGAAGGGTGACCAGCATTTCTGCTTCCACCACACTGACTCCAGGAGCCGAGCTCCTCCACACTTAGGAAACCCAAAATACCCCCCAGTTCAGTTCAGTTCGGTCACTCAGTTGTGTCAGACTCCGCGACCTTATGGACCGCAGCATGCCAGGCCTCCCTGTCCATCACCATCTCCCGGAGTTTACCCAAACTCATGTCCATCGAGTCTGTGATGCCATCCAACCATTTCATCCTCTGCTGTCCCCTTCTCCTCCTGCCCTCAATCTTTCCCAGCATCAGGGTCTTTTCCAATGAGTCAGCTCTTCACATCAGGTGGCCAAAGCATTGGAGTCTTAGCTTCAACATCAGTCCTTCCAATGAACACTCAAGACTGATCTCCTTTAGGATGGACTGGTTGGACCTCCGTGCTATCCAAGGGACTCTCAAGAGTCTTTTCCAGCACCATAGTTCAAAAGCATTAATTCTTCAAATATATCCCCCAGACGTTGCCAAATTCCCTCTGGAAGACAGAATTGCCTTCCAGGGAGAAGGGCTTGCCATCAGTAACCTCAGAGTCCCAAGCTGCATTCGGAGGACAGTTACATCTGTCTGTGGGCTTCCCAGATGGCCCTAGTGGGAAAGAACCCGGCTGCCAATACAGGAGACATAAGAGACACGGGTTTGATCCCTGAGTCGGGGAGATCCCCTGGAGGAGGAGAACATGGCAACCCACTCCAGTATTCTTGCCTGGAGGCTCCCATGCACAGAGGAGCCTGGCAGGCTACAGTCCACGGGGTCGAATAGAGTCAGACACGACTAAAGAGACTTAACATGCACGCACCTCCATCTGTCTGCAACCCACCATCTCGGCTGGCAGGACCATCCAGGTATGGACCCTACTTCTCCCAAACAAAGCGCATCCTTTACACTTCATAACTGCCCTGTGCACTTCCACTGTATAGAGGAAACCCCGGGCACAGGAAGGTAAATCCACTCTCTGAGACCAGGAGGTCAGCGGGGGGCAGGGGTGGGGCTGGCATTCAAAGCCTTGACTCTGCATTGTACCACCTCTGGAAGCCTTCGGGGACCACTGTGAACCGTATCTTCTCTGACAGCATGTCCTTGCCCGTTGCCGGGATCTGTTGTTAATGGAGGTCAGTGAACGCTCCCTAGCACCACCCTGATATCACAATATCAGAGCATCACGAAGATGCAGCCTTTAAAACTTTCCTGGAGGTCGAGTGGTCAAGAACCCACCTGCCAAGGCAGGGTATGCGGGTTCGATTCCTCACCCGGGAAGAGTCCACATGCCTCGGAGCAACTAAGCCAACGGTTCAGGCGCTAAGCCAGGTCTGACTCTTTGTGACCCCGTGGACTGTAACCCACCAGGCTCCTCCGTCTCATGGGATTCTCCAGGCAAGAATACTGGAGTGGGTTGTCATTTCCTCCTCCAGGGGATCCTCCCGGATGCAAGGATCCAACCCATGTTGCCTGCAGTGGCAGGCAGATTCTTTGCCATTATCGCCAGCTGGGAAGACCAGTGTTATTTTTTTTATTTTAATTTTAAAAATTTGGGAGCTGGGGTATCGCACGTGCCATGCACGATCCTAGTTCCCGGACCAGGGATCGAACCTGTGTCCCGGGCATCGGAAGTGTGGATCCTTAACCAGGGAACCACCAGGGAAGTCCCACGAAACACCACTACCCACGTGACTCAGACAACAGAGCCGGAGCATGGTGTGAAAAGGCGGTGACATTTTCAGAGTGAAAACATCCCTACACGCACGTCTCGTGCTCACACTGACAACAGTTTCAGACGGTCTTGGGTGCTTGTCCTCAGGATGTTACGTCACCGAGACGAGCATGCGCAAGGAGGGAGAACGTGGAGTGCCTGTCTCAGCAGACAGAAACGGGGTGTGCCGCGCTTATCCCGTGCAGCCATCCAAAAGGAGAAGAATCAGATACCGAGTGAGCACATTCTGAGACAGTTTCGCGAAACGCGCTCTTTCTGGCCTCGGGGTAGCCTCCTGCTGCCTGTTGCTTCTTTTCACGCTCTGCCCAACTCCTACTCATCCGCAGGAGTCAGCTGAGGGGCCACCTCCTCAGGGAAGCCCCCCGTGATTTACACAGTCTAAAGCAGTTGCCCGGCGGTTGATGAATCCTGGCACTGCTCCCTGTCCTCCCCAGAGCAACTGTCACTGTTTGCCATTGTCTGTTTGGTTTTGTTTTATGTGGTTATCCTGTCCTTTGCATAGCCTCAAAGGGTCAAGAGGGTAGGAACATTTGTTTCTCATAGCAAGTTCTCTACAAATATTTTCCCAGTAGAGCTGGGCTCACAGACCAAGGCAAATGGGACTATGTCCCTGTCTGGGTTTGGAGCCAACTAAGGTTTTCATATTTTTAAACGGTTGAAAAAAGAACATTTTGGGGGACACATGAAAAGAATGTGAAATTCATATTTCCAGGTCAATAAGCAAAGTCAAAAAATACTGCAACACTGATTCACTTATCATCTGTCTGCCCCATGCTATGAAGTCCAAGCTGAGCACTTGTGACAAAGATTGCTTGGCATGAAAAGCTGAAAATATTTCACTATCTGGCTGTCTATACGAAAAGTTTTCCAGTCTCTGGTCTAGAAGCCCCACATGAAATGAACTCAAAGAAAGTCAAATGAATGGTTTTGAACATACTATAGAATATACATGTGTGTGTGTG
The DNA here is from genome assembly GCF_002263795.3 of Bos taurus. Lineage (NCBI taxonomy): Eukaryota > Metazoa > Chordata > Mammalia > Artiodactyla > Bovidae > Bos > Bos taurus. The sequence continues at coordinate 4,546,164 of NC_082638.1, read as the reverse complement.
TGCGTGCGTGTGTACGGTAAGTTCCTTTAGTCGTGTCCAACTCTTTGAGACCCCGTGGACTGTAGCCCACCAGGCTCCTCTGTCCATGGGATTCTCCAGGCAAGAATAGTGGAGTGGGCTGCCATTTACTTCCCCAGGGGATCTTTCCCACCCAGGGATGGAACCCATGTCTCCTGTGTCTCCTGCACTGCAGAAGAATTCTTTACCCACTGAACTACCTGGGAATCCCACATACACACACACACACAGAGACACACACACTACACACACTTGTATACACACACACACACATATATGCATATATACACATATTCCAATCTATATACATATACATTTGGCTTCCCTGGTGGCTCAGTGGGTAATGAATCTGCCTGCAATGCAGGACACTTGGGTTCGATCCCAGGGTTGGGAAGCTCCTCTGGAGAAGGAAATGGCTACCCACTCCAGAATTCTTGCCTGGAAAATCCCATGGACAGAGGAGTCTGGCAGGCTATAGTCCATGGGGTCGTAAGAGTTGTACACAACTTAGCAACTAAAGTACCACCATACATATGCACATACATGTGATATACATGCACACACACACATATATATATATATACACATGCTGCTGCTAAGTCACTTCAGTCGTGTCCGACTCTGTGCGACCCCATAGACGGCAGCCCACCAGGCTCTGCCGTCCCTGGGATTCTCCAGGCAAGAACACTGGAGTGGGTTGACATTTCCTTCTCCAATGCAGGAAAGTGAAAAGTGAAAGGGAAGTCGCTCAGTCGTGTCCGACTCTTAGCAACCCCATGGACTGCAGCCCACCAGGCTCCTCCGCCCATGGGATTTTCCAGGCAAGAGTACTGGAGTGGGTTGCCATTGCCTTCTCCATATATACACATATCATATATATATATATATGATATATTTGTTGTACACCTGAAACTAAAGTGAAAATCGCTACGTTGTGTCCAGCTCTTTGTGATCCTATGGACTATACAGTCCATGGAATTCTCCAGGCCAGAATCCTAGAGTGGATAACCTTTCCCTTCTCCAGGGGATCTCCCCAACCCAGGGATCGAGCACAGGTCTCCCGCTTTGCAGGCGGCTTCTTTATCAGCCGAGCCATTGTAAATCAATCATACTGCATTATAAAAAGTAAAACTTTAAAAATATTTAAAATAAAATGATTTTCTTCTTTCATTTAAAAAGCAAAGCATGGGAGTAGTGTGATGTCAGCGTTGACCCTTCACCTCCGCCAGGCAAGGTCACCTCTCCTGACCCTTCACCCTCACACTATCTCCCCAGATTAAGATCATAAGGACGTGAATTGGAACAACTGGGTGACTCCCCTTGGGAGCCAGCAAAGATCCACTTCATCACAATCCTGTCTCATGGCCACACCTGTTATTTACAGAAAACAGATTTAGGAGATGGGCATGGAAGCCCTCTGACCAGTTTATCTGCCACTTTATGAAGAGGAACAAAAAAGAACAAACACGTCTAAAGGGAGTAGGTCACCACACCTTTATGAAGAGGAATGAACACATCTAAAGGGATTACGTCACAATGCCTTCCAGGGCCACCAGGAACCAGACCAGGAGAGGGAAAAGACAAAACGGAAGCCAAACAGCCCACACTCAGAGGGCACTTTGCAGAATAACAGCGGGATATTCTGAGCCACAGTGATTTTGCCCCACGTGGGTCAGTAGACAATGCCTAGAGGCATTTCTGAAACTCAGACATGGAGCGGGAGGCTACTGTTGGCCCCCAGAGGGGAGAGGGCACAGATGTTGCTAAATATCTCATGAAGCACAGGACAATTGACGCCATGACCATCCCCATCCCCTGCCACAACGAACGAGGTGTTCTCACTCATCGGCAGTCCCAAGGTTGAAAAACTGCATCAGACGATTGGTCTGGTAATCGTTTAACCGGCTCTGATGCTAGAGACTGGCAGACAAAAAAAAAAAAAAAAGGATTGGAAGAGGGTCATACCTAGTTTGTTCAAACAATGACGCACAGCCAGTGATAACTGAGACTTCACCTGTGTGTACACACTCAGTCACGTCCGACTCTTTTGACCCCGTGAACTGCAGCTCGCAGGTTCCTCTGTCCATGGGATTCTCCAGGCAAGCATACTGAAGTGGGTTGCTGTTTCCTCCTCCAGGGGATTCTTCCCCACCCAGGGATCAAACTCAGGTCTCCTGCATTGGCAGGTGGCTTCTTTACCACTGAGCCGCCCGGGAAGCTCCTACAGGTATGTGTACTGGTGTTTTACTTATTCTGAATTGCTACATTTCACGTTTTCCTTAGAGACAGGAAGTACCCAGGGTGCTGACATCCTCACACAATTTAATTCACTAGTATACAAATCCACTATAACTATTACAGCACTTGCCTTCATGTAACCCACAGGGAGAGATATTCATACATTTTTCTGCAGGAATATTAACACCTTTGACTACTGACTGCTGCCCGCACCTGCTGGTGGGGGGTGGGGTTTGTCCTAGGAGATCTCGAAAACACACGTGTTGGCTTTGTAAAATATGCATAACTCAATTCCAGAGTACCACTGATTCCGAGCACTTCAGGTAAGAAACTCTGTATCAATCAATAGTCAGTGTGTGTGGAGAGCTTGTGTTACCCAGGACTATGAAAATCCTGGGCGTTTAATCAGAGCCAGGGCCAAGTTGTCATTATGTATCAACATCCAGAATTGACAAATTAGATAGCTGTCCCTTCCAAAGCAAAAACCACTGGTGTTTCCCCGGTTTTCCACAGCAGAGACTCAGTTATGTGGCTGAGAGGTTGGGTCAATTTTCAAATCCACAATCGAAAATACTATGATTTCAGTTCATGCATGAGTGTTCAGTTGCTCAGTAGTGTCTGCCTCTTTGCGATCCCATGGACTGGAGCACTAGCCAGGCTCCTCTGTCCATGGGATTCTCCAGGCAACAATACTGGAGTGGGTTGCCATTCCCTTCTCCAGAGGATCTTCCCAACCCAGGGATTGAGCCCGCATCTCCTGCATTAGCAGGCGGATTCTTTATCAATGTGCCATCTGGGAGGCCCTATCAATGTCCAATATAATCATCTATAAATCCTTCAACTATTGAATCTATGATCATCATCTGTAAAGTCTTCAATTATTGAATGTATCATCATCTGCATACCCTTCAATTACTGAGTTTATGCATATCTGTAAGCCTTCAATGATTGAGTCTATGACCATTTGTAACGCTTCAGTTATTGACATCATCATCGTCTTATAAATCCTGAAATTATTAGCTGTATCATCACCTAAACCCTTCAAGTATTGAATCTATCGTCATCTGTAAACCCATCTCATCAGAGGATGAGATGGTTGGATGGCATCACCGACTCAGTGGACATGAGTTTGAGTAAATCCCTGGAGTTGGTGACTGACAGGGAGGCCTGTAACTGTGCTGCAGTCCACGAGGTTACAAAGAATCAGACAGGACTGAGTCATGAACTGAACTGAACTGAACTGTAAACCCTTCAATTATTTAATCTTTGCTCATTTGTTCAGCTCAGTTCAGTTTCTCAGTTGTGTCTGACTCTTTGCAACCCCAAAGACTGCAGCACCCCAGGCCTCCCTGTCCATCACCAACTCCTAGAGCTTGCTCAAACTCATGTCCATTGATTTGGAGATGCCATCCAACCATCTCATCCTCTGAGGTCCCCTTCTCCTCCTGTCCTCAATCCTTCCCAGCATCAGGATCTTTTCCAAAGAGTTGGCTCTTCATATCAGGTGGCCAAAGTATTGGAGCTTCAGCTTCAGCATCAGTCCTTCCAATGAATATTTAGGACTGATTTCCTTTAGGATTGACTGGCTGGATCTCCTTGCAGTCCAAGGGACTCTCAAGAGTCTTCTCCAACACCACAGTTCAAAAGCATCAATTCTTCAGTGCTCAGTCTTATTTACGGTCCAACTCTCACATCCATTTATGACTACTGGAAAAAACTAAAGCTTTGACTGGACGGACCTTTGTCGGCAAAGTAATGTCTCTGCTTTTTAATATGCTATGTAGGTTGGTCATAGCTTTTCTTCCAAGGAGCAAGTGTCTTTTAATTTCATGACTGCAATCAACATCTGCAATGATTTTGGAGCCCAAGAAAATAAAGTCTCTCACTGTTTCCATTGTTTCCCCATCTATTTGCCATAAGGTTATAGGACGGGATGCCATGATCTTTGTTTTTTGAATGTTGAGTTTTAAGCCAGATTTTTCACTCTCCTCTTTCACTTTCATCAAGAGGTCCTTCAATTACTGAATCTATGATCAATTATGCAGGGTGTACAGATGATCATTCTTTCATATCAAATTTAAGTGGGGGGAAAATTATGACAAAAAGTTGGGTACATCCATAGGAAACAAAATCAAAGTATAAACTATAACCTTTGGTTCAAAAGTGATTCCTGCAACACCAAGTCATAGGACAAAAGTACTTCATCTCAGCCATGACGACATTTCTGAAACTTCCTTGGACTTGCAAGCCCAGCAGTAACTCACTAAACAGCCTGTATCTTCCATGATGCTGGAGTGTGCTCGCGTTTTGCTGGGTGTCTGATGGTGATAGTCAGGTGGCAGGCTGGGGACTCCACCATGGCCGATGGCCAGTGGTCAGAGACCTGCATCCTTGCACAGCGGTGGAGTCTACAGACTCCCTTCCTTGTTCAAGGCACACCCTCGGGGTGTTTGCATCCACAGCTCACGGAAGGTCACCTTCCCAGATGGCTCCACAAAATAGCACCTCTTACATCCGTCCCCCCTCAACCGTCCTTGGCCTGACCTCACCTACTCACTGGTGTTTTCACCACCAGTGATGGAGCTCAGCTGCCTCTTGGGACCTGGCAGTTGGCCAACCAGTCTTCAGAGTCACTATTTTATGCTAAACAGGAAAACTTATTGAGTTCCTGAATATGGACAGAATCTTCCAAGCTGTATCAGACAAACACCACTTCTGTTTCCATCTAGTCAGAGCTGTGGTTTTTCCAGCAGTCATGTATGGATGTGAGAATTGGACTGTAAAGAAAGCTGAGTGCTGAAGAATGGATGCTTTTGAACTGTGGTGTTGGAGGAGACTCTTGAGAGCCCCTTGGACTGCAAGGAGATCCAACCAGTCCATCCTAAAGGAAATCAGTCCTGAATGTTCATTGGAAGGACTGATGCTGAAGCTGAAACTCCAGTACTTTGGCTACGTGATGCAAAGAGCTGACTCATGGAAAAGACCCTGATGCTGGGAAAGACTGAAGGAGGGAGAAGGGGACGACAGAGGATGAGATGGCTGGATGGCATCACCGACTCAATGGACATGAGTTAGAGTAAACTCTGGGAGTTGGTGATGGACGGGGAGGCCTGGAGTGCTGCAGTCCATGGGGTTGCAGAGAGTCGGATACAACTGAGTGACTGAACTGACTGACAGTGCCAGATGTCACTAGGAGTAAAGAACCCGCCTGTCAATGAAGGAGATGTAGAGATACCCGGTTGGATCCCTGGGTTGGGAAGATCCCCTGGAGAAGGGAATGGCAATCAATTCAGTATTCTTGCCTGGAGAATCCCATGCACAGAGGAGCCTGGCGGGCTACAGTCCATGGGGGTCACAAAGAGTTGGACGTGACTGACTTGACGAAGCACACACATCACATCAGGCTCCATCAGTTACCAGGGAAACCAGGTTCCTCAGCTGAACAACCATTGCCCTTTTATAAAGTAGCAGGTGGAGACATTCTGGCCAAAGGGGGGAGGGGTGGGGCACATCCAATCATGTGAGTAGCATGGACACAAAGCATGTCCAGCAGGGAACATGCAGACAGCAAGAGAACAGCCATGCTGAGTGGCCTGGTGGTGCATGCAGGTAAGTGGCACCCAACTCTTGAGAATAATCTGTCAACCTTGGAATGTCGATTTAAAAATGTGATTTAGAGGCAGACTAATAATTACTTGGTTTCACTGTAAAGGTATTAATCTAGGATAGTGGGGGAATTTATGGAGTGTGCCAGCTACCCTAGATTAATAATTTTACATTGAAAGCAACTGAAAAATGACCTAACACTCAATCAGGAAAGACCGAGGGCAGGAGGAGACGGGGACGACAGAGGATGAGATGGTTGGATGGCATCACCGACTCGATGGACATGAGTTTGAGCAAACTCTGGGAGATGGTGAAGCACAGGGAGGCCTGGTGCACTGCAGTCCATGGAGTCGTAAAGGGTTGGACATGAGCAAGCGACTGAAGTGAACTGATGACTTAAAATCCAAAGAGCTCAGTTTATAGGTGAGAGCACGGATGCCCGTGAAGGGTGAGTGCCTGACCCAGCGTCACCCAGGAAGCCAGCTGACACCATGTAAAATCTGAGGTCTCCAGACCCTAGTTCTGGGTCATCCATATGGCATTATTTGCCTCTATACAGGGTGAACATTGTTACCTGTTGACAAGCAGTCAACCTCAGCCGCCAAGGGCAACTTATGTCAGGGGCCTGTGTTTGCCAGGAGGTGACTTTAACAAGACTGCAAGATAACCTTTCTGGGTGTTTCATCTAGGGCACGTCTAAGCATTAAAGGGAGTGAGTTGAGTCAAGTCTGTCAACATCCATTGGTTAGCCAATTGGTTTGCTTGTTTGGGTAGAGTTTTCACAGGCCAAGTTTCCTGCTAGAATCCCATGAACAGAGGAGCCTGGCAGGCTACAGTCCATGGGGTCCCAAAGAGGTGGACTGAAGTGATTTAGCTAGCACGCACGCATGCACGCACTCATGAGATGAGCAGCTGTGAATCTACAGATTTGATGGGGGTGGGTGGTGGTGGGTGGATCTGAAATAGTGGGAACCACAAAGGAGTCTTAGTTTGTGTTAGTAAATCTCTTGCAACCCCATGGACCCATCAGGCTCCAGTCAGTGTCCATGGGATTTCCCCAAGCAAGAATACTGGAGTGGGTTGCCCTTTCCTCCTCCAGGGGATCTTCCTCACCCCAGGATCGAACCCAAGTCTCTTGTGTCTCCTGCATGGGCAGGTGGATTCTATACCCCTATCGCCACCTGGGGTTCCCTTGTTAGTAAATCAAACAGCACGCACTGCCAAAGACAGCTCAGGCTGTAAGGAAATCCTTTGCCATGGATCAAGCGAGCATTTCCACGTGATGGTCTCAAAGAAAGTCATCACCACCATTCGGTGCATAAAGTGCACAGATGCATAAATCCAGGTGGGGCAGCCAAAGCATCCGCTGTGATAAGCTTTGGAACTTTGAAAAGACAGATGCTGTTTTAGTGGGTTTTTACCTTCCTAGGTATTAGGTCTGAGGCAGTGGGTCTGCTATCCTCTCAAAGTGCACAGAAAATGCCTGGGTAGACTTGGAAACTAGAGCCCCATGCTTTTTTTTTTTTGGCTGTACCAAATGGCATCCACTTGCAATGCGGGAGACCCGGGTTCTATCCCTGGGTCAGGACGATCCCCTGGAGAATGCAGTGGCAACCCACTCCGGTACCCTTGCCTAGAAAACCCCATGGATGGAGGAGCCTGGTGGGCTACAGTCCACGGGGTGCCAAAGAGTCGGACACGACTGAGCGACCTCACTTTCACCTGAAGTCTTTGGATGAGTTTGTTTGGGCTTTTTGGTCTTCCTGACACGACGTTTCTCTGCCACTTGCCCAGCCTCCCAAACATTCCCTTTCAAACTTTGGCGTCATTTTTTTTTTTTTTTTTCCCTACACTGACTTTCTACTCTCTCCCTTCCCCACTGGGATCTTTAAGGATTTGTGATTGTCAGGGCAGACATTCATGTCTGAGTCCATTCTAACGCTTGAGTCATTTCTTTCTCACAGTCCCTGGCCAGGAGATAAAATCTATCTTTATCTGAACAACTCTAAACCTCAGGGCACATGTTGATCACTATTTCACATGTTTAAAAGAGTCAGGTCACTTCCTCCCGAGAATGTCTATCACTTCGCTTCACCAACCAATTCTTCCTAGTTTATCACGGTCAATTTCCAGAGTAATATTTTTATCTGCTCGATGAAGTCTCCAGAAAGAAGAGATGTTTATCAGATACTAAGCTTTCAGCTGGGCAAGACCTCCAGCAGATGTCCATGAGCTAAATTTTCAGATCACCAAAGTTCACTATTCATAGTCTGGACCCAGCCTGGGTACCTACTGTATATTTCCAAATTACATCACTTCACCTTTTCTCTCTTTCGAAAATCCTTACCAAATAATGACTTCCCTGGAGACTTGGGTTCAATCCCTGGGCTGGGAAGATCCCCTGGAGAAGGAAACGGCAACCCACTCCAGTATTCTTGCCTGGAGAATCCCACGGACAGAGGAGCCTGGCGGGCTATAGTTCCTTGGGGTCGCAAAGAGTTGGATACGACTGAGCGACTAACACTTCCACTTTGATCAAATAATACCCAAGCATGCTTCTATGTGCAGATTTAAAGTTTCAGTCTTTATTAAGAACCACACAAAGTGAGTGTGAGGTCACTCAGTCATGTCCAACTCTTTGCAACCGCATGGACTGTAGCCTACCAGGCTCTTCTGTCCGTGGGATTCTCCAGGCAAGAATACTGGAGTGGGTTACCATTTCCTTCTCCAGGGGATCTTCCTGACCCAGGGATCAAATCTGGATCTCCTGCATTGGAGGCAGACGCTTTAACCTCCGAGCCACCAGGGAAGCCCAAGAACCACACAAGCTGCCCATATTAAAGCAGCTCCCTTAATCCTATTATTAGCTGTGTCTGTTGAAATAATCATACAGGTATTCAAACAGACAGTGAAAGTGAAAGTCACTCAGTCGTGTACAACTCTTTGCGAACCCATGGACTGTAGCCCGCCAGGCTCCTCTGTCCATGGGGTTCTCCAGGCAAGAATACTGGAGTCGGTAGATGTTCCCTTCTCCAGGGGATCTTCCCAACTCTGGGGTCCAACCCAGGTCTACTCCACTGCAGGCAGATTCTTTCCCATCAGAGCCACCAGGGAAATTCTGATGACAACAGTCTGAGAACACCAGCAACGATCATCTGGTTGACAAATAACGGTTTCCCTGGTGGCTCAGATGGCTTGCATACCTCTCACTTTTTTAATAAGGGAAATGGGTCTTGAGGACTTAAGTCCAGGAAAGCGTTCTATAAACCTTTCCTTTGGAAATGAGCATGATTCAGTTCAGTTCAATCGCTCAGTTGTGTCAGACTCTTTGCCACCCTATGAACTGCAGCACTCACATCCATGGAGTCGGTGATGCCATCCAACCATCTCATCCTCTGTCGTCCCCTGTTCCTCCTGCCCCCAATCCCTCCCAGCATCACAGTCTTTTCCAATGAGTCAACTCTTCGAATGAGGTGGCCAAAGTATTGGAGCTTCAGCTTTAACATCAGTCCTTCCAAAGACCACCCAGGACTGATCCCCTTTAGAATGGACTGGTTGGATCACCTTGCAGTCCAAGGGACTCTCAGGAGTCTTCTCCAATACCACAGTTCAAAAGCATCATTTCTTCGGTGCTTAATGAGCATAATTAGAACTAGCAATTTGGAGAAGACGTTGAAAATGGCAGAAGAGGGGTCAGGTGATTTAGTGTGAAGGCAAGCATTCCAAACAGTGAGGGGGCAGGAGGGTTGACAGGACTCAAAGGTTTTATTTCCTCACGCCCGAGCGATTAGTTCTGGGACCTCATAACACAAGAATTATAAGGTCATGTTGTAGAGTGATATAATCTGATGACTGTCAGCATGGGATGACTCTCATCACGGAGGATGACAAGAAATACGACGAAACGGAGGAAAATACGACTTTTTAAAAACAAACTCAGGCAAAGGGTGGCAGCGGGGATTTAAAGAAATGGGCGTTAAAGGATCTCGCTGGGGTGATGAAAAGCTTCTAAAACTGACTGATGTGATAAATAGAATGTGATCATAGCATGACTTGGTAATTTAATAAAACCCACTGAATGGTAGAAGTGGTTGAATTTCACAATATGTAACGTGAAAAGTGAGTCATTCAGTCATGGCTGACTCTTTGCGACCCCATGGACTGTAGCCTGCCAGACTCCTCTGTCCATGGGAGTCTCCAGGCAAGAATACTGGAATGGGTCGCCATGCCCTGCCCCAGGGGATCTTCGTTGACCCACGGATCGAAGACCCCTGGGTCTCTCGAATTGCAAGCAGATTCTTTACCATCTGAGCCATTGAGGAAGCCCTCATAATATGTTAAATATCCCTTGAAAAAGTTGTAAACACATATTACATCATTTAAAGAAAAATGATACAGATTGAATTAAAATATATATAAATATATATATATATATATGTAAACTTTGAACAGAGTGTCCTCGTGTGCCAGTGTAAATTGAATAAGGTGGTTGCACTTTCACACACTTCATCATTTTTCTCTTTTTCGTGCGTGTGTGCTAAGTCGCTTCTGTTGTGTCCAACTCTGGGTGATCACATGGACTGTAGCCCGCCAGACTCCTCTGTCCATGGGAGTCCCCAGGCAAGAATCCTGGAGTGGGTTGCCATTTCCTCCTGTAAGGGATCTTCCGAACCCAGGGACTGAACCTCCATCTCTTATGGCTCCTGCATTGGCAGGTGGGTTCTTTACCTCTAGTGCCACCTGGGAATCACTTCTCTCTTTCTGCTAAACATGTGGGTGTGAGTCAGGTGTGTCCTGATGCTCCCCGTGGGGACACGGCCACTCGGGCGGACCTTCCGCAGTGTCTGCCCCATCAGGATGGGGAATGAACATGCTTGAGAGAAGCCAAGGTCTCCGGAAAGGTCAGTAATGCATGGGCAGAAACGTCAGAGAGTAAAGCAAACGGGCTTTGACTCAAGGAGTAAACTAACAGGATTCAGTGCGGGGGAATGTCCCAGCTCAGGGGCTCAGGGCCACCTTCCCCGATGACTGGGCTCGTGGAGGCCTTGGAGAGTTTGCACATGGTGTGGGCACAGTGGCTCAATGGCACATGGATTTCCAGAGTGCAAGCACAGGGCTTTTCACTGCCCCTGTCTTAAACGAGTACCCGATACTCTCTTTATGGATAGTCCAAAGTCATGATTTTTAGTAAGCTCTCCAAAGACAGCAGTATCTTCAAGATTGAAAGTGAAAGTGAAAGTGGCTCATTCCTGTCTGACTCTGTTCGACCCTACAGACAATATAGTCCATGGGATTGTCCAGGCCAGAATCCTGGAGTGGGTAGCCTTTCCCTTCTCCAGGGCATCTTCCCAACCCAGGGGCTGAACCCAGGTCTCCTGCGTTGCAGGCGGATTCTTTACCATCTGAGCCACCAGGGAAGCCCATCTTCAAGAGTATTTCCATGGACTCACGCAAGTCTTTAAATCAAAGCAGGTTTTTATTACTGAAACCCTGCCAAGCGTAGATGCTAATTCTTTCCACTCGAATTTACTTAAATTCAATGATTAGGAAAGCTCCAGGACTGCAAGGAGATCCAACCAGTCCATTCTGAAGGAGATCAGCCCTGGGATTTCTTTGGAAGGACTGATGCTGAAGCTGAAACTCCAATACTTTGGCCTCCTCATGCAAAGAGTTGACTCATTGGAAAAGACCCTGATGCTGGGGAGGGATTGGGGGCAGGAGGAGAAGGGGATGACAGAGGATGAGATGGCTGGATGGCATCACCGACTCAATGGACGTGAGTCTGAGTGAACTCTGGGAGTTGGTGATGGACAGGGAGGCCTGGCGTGCTGCGATTCATGGGGTCACAAAGAGTCAGACAGGACTGAGTGACTGAACTAAACTGAACTGAATGACTCAATAGGTAAAGAATCCACGTGCAATGCAGGAGATGTGGGTTCGTTCCCTGGGGTGGGAAGATCCCCAGGACAAGGAAATGGCAACCCACTCCCAGTATTGTGGCCTGGAGAATCCTATGGACAGAGGAGCCTGGCGGGCTATACTTCATGCAGTCAAAAAGAGTTGGACATGACTGAGCACACACACACACATATACACACATCATATGGTTTGTGGAAGGTGGATGCAGAGTCGTACTGGTAAACATGTTTTTATGAATGCAGCAATGGCATGTCTGCTTTGGTTTTCAACTGCATGGAAAGAAATTCATTTCCAGAATGTTTATTCTTCCAACAGCCTAGGAAGAAGCCACAGTGTGCATCTTCTGCAAGAAAAGCAGAAGTGCTTTCTACAAGAGCTGCTGATGAAGCTGAGAATGCAATGAATTTTGTGCTTCAGGCAAGATTCTCCTGGGACGGCACTGATGCCTTAGGGGACTACAGGTTTGGTGAAGAGGGAAATCGTAATTCTTATTGAGAAATATAGGCAAGTCTGTGAATACACGTAACTGTGGGCAGCATCCTGAGCAAACTGATAAATAACCAACTGTCATGTTCGTGCATGCGTGTGTGCTCAGTCACTCAAGTCGTGTCCAAGTCTTTCCGACCCCATGGACTGTAGCCCAGCAGGCTCCTCTCTCCATGGGATTCTCCAGGCAAGAATACTGGAGTGGGTTGCCATGCCTTCCTCCACGGGATCTTCCAACTCAGGGATTGAACCTGCATCTCCTGTGTCCCCTGCATTGCAAGAGGATTCTTTTCCACTGAGCCACCTCGGAAGCCCTGTTGCATTCAAAGGAAAATGTAAAAGGACCACAGATATGTTTCAGAATATCTCTGACACATAGTTATCACAGATTTAAATGGACTTGCCCCTCCAATTTAGCTCACCAACTGAACCAAGAAAAAATAATCGAAGTATAATGTCATGTTTTGAACTGTGGTGTTGGAGAAGACTCTTGAGAGTCCCTTGGACTGCAAGGAGATCCAACTAGTCCACTCTGAAGGAGATCAGCCCTGGGATTTCTTTGGAGGGAATGATGCTAAAGCTGAAACTCCAGTACTTTGGCCACTTCATGCAAAGAGTGGACTCATTGGAAAAGACTCTGATGCTGGGAGGGATTGAGGGCAGGAGGAGAAGGGGATGACAGAGGATGAGATGGCTGGATGCATCACCGACTCGATGGACCGTGAGTCTGAGTGAACTCCGGGAGTTGGTGATGGACAGGGAGGCCTGGCGTGCTGTGATTCATGGGGTCGCAAAGAGTCGGACACGACTGAGCAACTGACCTGAACTGAACTGATAATGTTATGCATAAGGTTCGTTCAGCTTAAAAGATGCAAAAGCAAAGAAATCATAGGAACAGCTGTCCCATTTGAAAACTCTGGTGGCAGCGTGGCTGGGAATGTTTGCAATTTCTTTAACTCTTATGTTTACTTATTTTTTAAATTGGAGTAAAGTTGCTGTACAGTGCTGTGTTAGTTTCTGCTGCTTAACACCATGGATCACCTACATGAATACATATATGCCTCCCTCTTGAGCCTCAGTCACCAGCTCCCACTGAAATTCCTGAATTTTTAAAAGGCCGCCCAAAGTCCCCATATGGATTCCTCCAATGGCTCTAATGCGATATGGAATGAGGTACGGCGTATATTCCACACACATTGTACCCGGGAGGCTTCGTTTCCTTAGCTAGAAGCCCTCTTTTCACTGAAAATTATATGTAAGTAGTCACCCAGCCTCTTTCCGCATATTATGTTTGATAAAATCCGTAACCTTGTAATTTGTCCACTGGATGCAAGTGTATTTATTGAGGGTAGAAATAAGAGTTGGAAGAGAGATGGAAATTACTGCAGTCAACCCAAAGATAAAGGGTCCTGATGTAACTGGAATTTGAATTATTTGAATAATTTGAATATTCATAAGGTGATAGGGCTTTGCTGACAAAGGTCCCTGTAGTCAAAGCTATGGTTTTTTCAGGAGTCATGTACGGATGGGAGAGTTGGACCATAAAGAAGACTGACCACCGAAGAACTGATGCTTTTGAACCCTGGTGTTGGAGAAGACTCTTGAGAGTCTCTTGGACTGCAAGGAGATCCAACCAGTCCATCCTAAAGGAGATCAAGACTGAATGCTCATTGGAAGGACTGATACTGAACCTCCAATACTTTGGCCACGTGATACAAAGAGCCGACTCATTGGAAAAGACCCTGATGCTGGGCAAGATTGGAGGTGGGAGGAGAAAGGGATGACAGAGGATGAGATGGTTGGATGGCAACACCAACTCGATGGACATGAGTTTGAGTGAACTCCAGGAGTTGGTGATGGACAGGGAGGCCTGGGGTGCTGCGATTCATGGGGTCGCAAAGAGTCAGACACGACTGAGCAACTGAACTGAACTGAACTGGAGAAGGGAGGTGACAGAGGATGAGATGGTTGGATGGCATCACCAACTCAATGGACATGAGTTTGAGTAAATTCCGGGAGATGGTGATGGACACAGCAGCCTGGCATGCTTTGGTCCATGTGGTTGCAAAGAGTTGCACACGACTGAGCGACTGAACTATGACAACAAAAGTTCCACCTTCTGGACTTCAAAACCTTCAACTGTGTCCCTAGACCAAGGCCAGCTGGGATGGGAGCGACACAGTGTGGGGTGGAGGGCAGTGAGAGGCCTGTGACCTGTGCTGGAGATCAGGCAGGTGGCCGGAGGGTCCCAGGAGACCTGTTTGCTCCTGGCTCCATGGTGCATTTCAAGGTCAGAAGCAGACTCTGCTCTAGGACTCACTCCCGGGATCGCCACCCCCATCCAGAACATCGGCAGCTCTGCTCAACAACGACTCCCAATCAGGAGTCACCCCAAGGGATTTTTTTTCAGGCCTGTCTGCAGCTGGCAGGACAGGTCTGATGGCCTGTCTGGACCCATGGGCCTGCCCAAGATTGACTGATTTCTGGGGTCCTTACACCCGAGCCTTGGCGGTTCCGCCTTTCCCAACAGGCTGCAGGGCAGACAGAAACCAGTCTTCCAGAGGCTCCTGATCCAAACAGAGGCTTGGCCAAGCCCCCTCTCCTGGGGACAAGGCATTTCCCTGAATCCAAGTTCTGACCGGAGATGCTGTCATTTTGCGTCTCAGGGATGCTCAGCCTAATCAGCGAGAACCCTTCAACAGGAAAACCTCAACAACGAACAGAGATTGAAAACCTGAAACTTGGACTGGAGGGGCCTCCCTGGCAGTCCAGGGGTGAAGATTTTGCCTTCCCGTATGACTCAGGGTCTCTGGGACAACCTAGAGGGGTGGGATGGGGAGGGGGGTGGGAGGGGCGTTCAAGAGGGAGGGGACATTGTGTATAGGTCTCACTGATTCATGCTGATGTTTGGCAGAAAGCAACAAAAGTCTCTAAAGCAATTATCCTTCAATTAAAAACATACATACATTTACAATTAAAAAAAATAAAGTAAAAAGATGTTGCCTTTCAATGGGAGTGGGTGATTCAGTCCCAGGATGGAGAGCTAAGATCCCACCTGTTTCACAGACCAAAAAAAAATAAATAAATAAAGCAGAAAGAGTGTTGTAACAAACCCCATAAAGACTTAAAGACAACAACAGCAACTTGAGATGGGAAACGGCACAGCTGCTGCTGATGCTTCGTCGCTTCAGTCGTGTCCGACTCTGTGCGACCCCATGGAAGGCAGCCCACCAGGCTACCCCGTCCCTGGGATTCTCCTGGCAAGAACACTGGAGCAGGTTGCCATTTCGTTCGGGAAGACCTTAAAAAGCAAGGAATTCGGGGAGAGAAGGCAGACGCAACAGGCCACCTATCGCGTGTGATTCCTCGTACAGAAAATGTCCAAAATGAGGATGTGGCACACGTGTACACCCGTGGCTGATTCAAGTCAATGTATGGCAAAAAAACAACTACAGTACTGTAAAGTCACTAGCCTCCAATTAAAATAAATTAAATAAAAAAAGAAAAAAGAAAACATGTCCAAAATGAGTGAATCCCTGGACCCAGAAAGGAGACAAGGGGTACAGGATAAAAAAAGGGTAACTCAAACCAGGGTTCTGTGACCACCTAGAGGCGTGGGAAAGGCTTGGAGGTGGGCGAGAGGGGATGCGTGTATATCGATGACGGATTCGGGTTGATGTATGGCAGAGACCAGCACAACATTGTCAAGCAGTTATCCTTCAATTAAAAAATAATACATTTAGAACAAAGGGAAAGCAGACTGAGTGGGGGATGACTCCTAGAGGGCATGGGGTTTCGGGAGGGGATATTGAAAACATTCTAGAACTAGACAGAGGTGAGAATGGCACCCCACTCCAGTACTCTTGCCTGGAAAATTCCATGGACGGAGGAGCCTGGTGGGCCGCAGTTCATGGGGTCGCTAGAGTCGGACACGACTGAGCGACTTCACTTTCACTTTTCACTTTCATGCATTGGAGAAGGAAATGGCAACCCACTCCAGTGTTCTTGTCTGGAGAATCCCAGGGACAGGGAAGCCCGGTGGGCTGCCATCTATGGGGTCCCACAGAGTCAGACAGGACTGAATTGACTTAGCAGCAGCAGCAGCAGCAGCAATGTAACAAACTGGTTCAGAATTAAGATGCTCTAGAATGGCTCTCTGCTTTAGTCCCTGGTTGAGGAACTGAAATCCCTCAAACTGCGCCTTGTGCTCAAAAAAATATTTTTTTTAATCAGTTTATTTATTTTAATTGGAGGCTACTTACTTTACAATATTGTAGCAGTTTTTGCTATACATTGACATGAATCAGCCATGGGTGTACATGTGTTCCCTATCCTGAACCCCTTTTCCACCTCCCTCCCCATCCCATATTTTTTTTTTAATAAAAAGGTTCATTGTATGTTAGGTGAATTTCACCCCAGGCTTTTGATACAAATAATTTAACAAAGAAACACATGGGGCTTCCCCGGTGGCTCCATGGTAAAGAATCTGCCTGCCAATGCAGGAGACACGGGTTCGATCCCTGGTCCGGGAGCATCCCACATGAGTCCACACGCCACAGCTATTGAAGATCACACACCCTCAAGCCTGCACTCCACAACAAGATAAGCCACTGCACTGAGAAGCCTGAGCTCCAAAACCCGAGAGGAGCCCTGGGTCTCTGCAACAAAGAAAAGCCTGTGAAACAGCCAAGTGCAGCACAGCCGGAAATTATAATTAAGTAGATGAAGAAATATAAGAAACATCAAACTGAAGTTTAAAGAAAAAAAAAATACCACCAAGCTTTCTAATACCACGAGTATGATGTTACATCCTCGAATGGAGATTTGTGCCAATGGCAAACCCCCACTGGGAGTGCTCACAGGACAGGAGGAGGTCACAGCTGGTGATGATCTGAACCCACCAGCTTAGCCTAGGGATCACAGATTCGGGTGCAGGGAATCTTCTGATAAGCACAGAAGGATCGGACCACTCAGGGGACAGTGCAGTGAGAATTTCTGATCAATAAGAGAACAGTTTCGGCTGTAAGACCTGGCTGGACTGAACTTGATGTGGGGAGGGGGGTGGGGTGTGCCCAAGGCTGACCAGGTAGCCAGGCTCATGGTGGAAGGAGACTGCTGGGGTCTCCTGGGTTTTGGGAGACATGGTCATTTTGTCCACAGAGACCTCATTAAGCCTGCCTGTTGTTCACTCGCTAGGTCATGTCTGGCTCTTTGCGACCCCATGGACTGCAGCGTGCCAGGCCTCCCTCTCTATCACCAACTCCCGAAGTTTACTCAAACTCATGTCCATTGAGTCGGTGATGCCATCCAACCGTCCCATTCTCTGTCATCCCCTTCTCTTCCCACCTTCAATCTTTCCCAGCATCAGCGTCTTTTCAAATGAGTCAGTTCTTCACATCAGGTGACCAAAGTATTGGAGTTTCAGCTTCAGCATCAGTCCTTCCAATGAACACCCAGGACTGATCTCCTTTAGGATGGACTGGTGGGATCTCCTTGCAGTCCAAGGGACTCTCAAGAGTCTCCTCGAACACCACACTTTGAAAGCATCTGGTCTTTCCTGCTTATCTCCTCTCTCTTCAGAGTGGCCACCCCAGCACCACACATGTTTATGAATAAGATGAAGACAGAGCTTCACTGAGTAAGAGGAGACTCTGGTGTAACACAATGGAATCTTCAATTATTTATTGGATTTCTCATTCCTTTATCAACATCAAATGTAAGTAAACAATGCTAAAATGAGCTAGTCGACTCTGAAGCTGAAGCTCCAATACTTCCGCCACCTGATGCAAAGAACTGAGTCATTGGAGAAGACCCCAATGCTGTCAAAGATTGAAGGCGGGAGGAGAAGGGGACAACAGAGGATGAGATGGTTGGATGGCATCACCAACTCAATGCACATGAGTTTGAGTAAACTCTGGGAGATGGTGAAGGACAGGGAGGCCTGGCGTGCTGCAGTCCATGGGGTCGCAAAGAGTCGGACATGACCAAACAACTGAACAATGACATCATTCATTTTTGCTATACATCCCTTTCTCCAAAAGACCGTGTGTAAGTAGGCTCTTGGGTTCTCAGCACGCATCTTGTAAATCCTACTGAGGTTTCCCAGGTCCTCCCAGAAAAAGGAAGTCCTTTGTAGGCAGGATTCTAAGATGACCTCTCTGGCTTCCACCTCCTGGTACCCAAACCTTTGTATGATTCTCTCCTCTTGAGTATGTGCACATGAGCGGGGGTACCTTAGATGTGCTTCTAACCAGTAGGGCATGGAAAAAGTGAAGGGATGTGACTGAGGTCCCCTAGTCAATTGTCTTTGTATGACTCAAAGAGGAGATTGCTGGGGGTGGGCCTGGCCTCATCAGTGGAGCCCGTGGAAACAGACTCCAAGCCTCAGAAGAGGTGCTGGTCTGCTGGCTTTCATGGGATAGTCATGGTGTGGAACCCCTGCAGGGATGGTTGATCCTTAGGAGTGAGGAGCCCATAGCCACAGGTAACTGGATTCTGCCAACATGCTGAGCGAACTCGGAAGGGAATCCCAAGCTTCAGATGGACACAAATCCCAGCCACCGTTTTGCAAACTTGTAAAGGACTGTGAGCAGAGAAGCCAGCTAAGTCGTGTACCAATGCCTGAACTGCAGACTTGTAGATAGCCAGTGGATATTGTTCTAAGCCATTAAATTTAATGTGGTCACTGGATGGATAACTATTAAAACACACACCCACTCGCAAATGTACGTAAAATGGTAATAACACGATTCCATTTAACCGGGATGCAAAGCCAGCAATTCACAGACATAGTGGCCGCCTCCATCAGCAATCACACATAGCTGCTGTTTTAGTCGCTGAGTTATGTCCGACTCTTTGTGACCCCATGGGCTGTAACCTGCCAGGGTCCTCCATCCATGGGATTCTCCAGGCAAGAGTACTGGAGTGGGTTGCCATTCCCTCCTCCGAGGGGTCTTCCCTACCCAGGGATCGAACCTTCATCTCCTGCATTTCAGGCAGTAGCGATGAGTCAAGTCAAGTGGACTTACGATGAATTCTCTGCTTATATTTCAAACAAGCATGCCTGCCTCCCCCCAACCCCAGGACTCCTCCTTTGACTCTGTAACCCTCCCTCTCACCCCCTGGAAATAAAAAAAAATCCCTTTCTGGCTGTGAGCGAGGGAGACCACAGAGTTTTGGTCACTTGCAACCAAAAACCGTCTGTGTGTGTGGCCACAGCAGCTCTCGACACGCGTGACTTCCACCTCCTTGATCGCTGAACTCATCACCTGCACTCACTGGCAGTCAGAAGTTGCTGGAATCCCGTGCGTGTTGCCGAGCATACTGAGTCTGCCTTAGGATATGTACATTACATGATGTGACCCGGAACGCCCAAGAAGACGAATGGTTTTCAACACCCCTTTGGATGAGTCAACCATGGGACATGTGTCAAGACAGTGGAGTGGAAAAACTCTTGGCCCCAACACTCTCTACAGAATATACTTTTGGGTTTTTTCTTATTGTTCTCAGCGCTAAAACAGGATCCTGGGCTTCCCTGGTGGCTCAGTGGTAAAGAATCCAACTGCCAGTGCAGGAGGATTCAGTCCTTGGGTGGGGATGATCCCCTGGAGGAGGAAATGGCAACCCACTCCAGTCTTCTTGCCTGGAGAATCCCATGGACAGAGCAGCCTGGCGGGCTGCAGTCCATGGGGTGGCAAAGAGTCAGACTCAACTGAGTGACTGAAAACAACACCAGGTATAGGGTTGAACACACAGGACAACCTCCCACCTAGAACAAGGACTGTCAAGTCCCAGTGACTTTGTTTTCCAGAGGACACAGGGTGCGGTGTGGACATGTTTCTGGTTGTCACAGCTGTGGGCGTTGCTCCTGGCATCCAGTGGGTAGATGCCAGGGATGCAAATGAATATCCCACAATGCACTGTGTGCCAAGAATGATACGGGCCCAGGCGTCATCCATGCCAAGGTTGGAGAATCCTACTCTCGGGCCAACCCTTTGTCTTACTAATTCTTAAAGGCTTTTTCTTGACCAGCAGTCGTCAACAAGGGGTGACTCCGCAGCCCTTTCCCAACGCCCCACCCACGGAGACAGTGGTGATATCCAGAGTCATTGTGGTTGTCACAAGAGGGCTTATGCCCTTAGCACCTCCTGGAAGGTGTCCAAGGATGAGACGAAACATCCGACAATGCGCAAGACCCATTCCACGACAAAGAACTCCCCAGCCCCACAGGTCAACTGCACTCAGGCTGGACAGAGGCAGACAAGCTCACCAAAGGACAACTGTTCTTTCTTTTTAATGATCCAAAAAACGGCACTTTTCCTGATGGAATCACATAACTGGCCTTTCTAAGGTCGGGACAGGCCTTTCGGTTTGAATATCAGCTTGGGCCCTTATGACCCCTCAGTCTATTTGAGTAAAGAATGCTCTGCCTTTAAGGAGTACACTTTGGGGGCAGGGGTCAGAAGCTGTTCACGTCTGGGCACAGGGTTCAAGGGCGACAGCTGTTCTCCCCAGTTTTTCTGGCCACATTTAGTTTTCTGAGCATTTTCACCTTATCACAAAGCTTAGGGACTACAGAAAAGTCACGAGGTTGTACGCAGTAAAAGCGGCTTCTAAGTGTATATAGGAGCATAGGAGGGCACAGTAAGTGAGAAAAAGCCCACCTAGCACAAACACCATCTGATGTTCATAGTCACCACGGGCTAAAAGGGACCTGCCGGCACTTGCAATTCCTGGTCCACAGTCCCGAAATGCCCAGGTGGGTTTCAGAACTCAGAACTGTTTGGATTTGACAAGGTCACGGCTCTTATTAAAAAAAAAGTAAAAACTAATTTGTTAAAATGATTCAAAGAATCCCGCCCCCCTTCAGAGCCGAACTGTCTTCAGGACAGTTTATGGCAATCATAACACTGAGAGTAGTTTTCCACAATGAAGCATTCATCTTCACACCATTAACACCATTTAACAACAAGGAAAGGCTGTAACTGGGTGAGAAGATCCTGACCGAACATTATGGTGATCATTTCAGAATAGATACAGTATATCAAATCCTTATGCTGTACATCAGAACCGTATACAATGTTAGAGGTCAATGATACGTGAGTCAAACTGAAATTATCTATCTAAATTGTCATTTCATAAAGACAGCATATATATGTAAATATAGACATATATTTATTCACCATTGCCTTCATATAACCTGGAGAAGGAGATGGCAACCCACTCCAGCAATCTTGCCTGGGGAATTCCACGGACAGAGGAACCTGGCAGGCTACAGTTCATGGGGTTGCCAAGAGTCAGGCATGACTGAGCATCTATGACTCACTCACCTTCATATATAGAGATATATTAAATCTATATATGTATATATTGACCATTACCTTCACATAGAGAAATGCAACGTATCTATAGATGTATACTTTCCTGGTGGCTCAGATGGTAAAGAATGTGTCTGCAATGCAAGAGACCCAGGTTCAGTCGCTGGGTCGGGAAGATCCCCTGGAGAAGGGAATGGCAACCCACTCCAGTATTCTTGCCTGGAGAATCCCATGGACAGAGGACCTGGCAGGCTACAGTCTGTGGGGTAGCAAAGAGTTGGACACAACTGAGCGACTAATGCTACTTATTATTTAGAATTGTATATTCACCATTACCTTCCTATACACAGATTATCTATATATATATATATATATTCACCATTATCTTCATATATAAATAGATATAATGTATCCATATACGTATATATTCACCACTACCTTCATATATATAGATATATCTATATATATTCACCATTACCTTCACATATATAGAGATGTAATGCATCTATATATATATATATATTCACCAGTACCTTTATATACATGCTATGCTATGCTAAGTCACTTCAGTCATGTCCGACTCTGTGCGACCCCATAGACGGCAGCCCACCAGGCTCCCCCGTCCCTGGGATTCTCCAGGCAAGAACACTGGAGTGGGTTGCCATTTCCTTCTCCAATGCAGGAAAGTGAAAAGCGAAAGGGAAGTCGCTCAGTCGTGTCCGACTCTTAGTGACCCCATGGACTGCAGCCCACCAGGCTCCTCCATCCATGGGATTTTCCAGGCAAGAGTACTGGAGTGGGGTGCCATTGCCTTCTCTGTTTATATACATAAATATATCTATATACTATATATAGTCACCATTACCATCACATATATAGATATAATGTATCTATATATGTATATATTCACCATTACCATCAAATATAGATACAATATATCTATATACTATATATATTCACAATTACCATTACATATATAGATGTAATGTATCTATATATGTATATATTCACCATTACCATGACATATATAGATAAAATATATCTATTTATTCACTATTAACTTTAGATATACAGATACAATATATCTTCAAATATATCACGTAATCCACATACTTTTTTATTTTTGGCCATACCACACAGCTTGTGGGATCTCTGATCCCCAACCAGGGAACTGGGGGAACACTTGCCCCCCTACAGTGCAAGTGGGCAGTCTTAACCACCGGCCTACCAGGGAAGTCTCAGCGTATAACTTCAGTGAAGTTTTGGACTACACCCCGCCATCACACATATTAATAGTTCTGCAGTCATAAACACAAGGGCTCTTGGCACTCTCTCAGGTAAAGAAAGAGTACTCAGCGCGACATCAGTTTCACATTCCTGGATTCAGATCTAGCGTTGCTGCCAAAGAAGCTGTCAAAACACTGGGCTTCCTAGTCTTTGCCTTTTCTGCCTGATTACAGACAAAGGGCTGGAAATGGGAGAGCAGGGCTTGGAGAGAAGAAGGTGAAGAAGGCAGGTGCTGGCCAGGCCCGCCTATGCTGAAGAGCATCCTGGCCAGTCCCGAGAACTGATGCAAATCCAGGCTTTCCTTCTCTGTGACGGAGGTGGCAGGCAGGGGCCCAAGAAACCCTGGCCCAGTGACTCAGCTAGGGCAAGCCGGGACAGCCTCCAGCACAAACAATGAGCTTCCAGGGAACCTGGAGAAGTCCTGCGAACAACACGCCAGGGCCGTCTTCCCGCTTGTATCATATACCCTGGGTGCTACTTCCTGTCTCCAGTTCAGAAGGTCTAAAGAGGGGATGCCGTGCCTCCCCGAGAAGGCTTCAGCAGTGTCTGGAGATAATTATCGGACCGGGGCGGAGGTATTCAATGCTGTCTCTAAGTGGGAGGTTCTAAATATCTAACAGGGCACAGGACACCCCCATATCAAAGGGACATGTGGCCCCAAACATCATCAGTGCTCACGCTGACGACCCCTGCTCTCCCCCGAAGCTCTGCCTGACGCATTTCAGTGTTTTATGAAGAAGAGTTGATGTACAATGCTGTGTTGATTTCAGGAGTATTGCATAGTGATCCAGGGTTCTTGCAGATTACTTTCTGCTATAGGTTATTACAATGGCCCATTTAATAACCTATAATAGGTTATTATAATGGCCATAATTCCCTGTGCTATACAGTAAATCCTTGTTGTTTATCTATTTCATATATAGTAGTGTGTCTCCACAAATTCTATATCCCTAATTTGAAATTCTATACCCCTAATTTGTCCCTGCCTATGTCTCTCTCCCCTTTATTTGCTAACTCACCTCAGTCATGTCCAACTCTTTTCTACCCTATGGATAGTAGGCTGCCGGTCTCCCCTGTCCACAGGGATTCTCCAGTCAAGAATCCTGGAGTAGGTTGCCGTGCCCTGCTCCAGGGGGTTTTCCCAACCCATGTCTTTTATGTCTCCTGCATTGGCAGGCGGGTCCTTTACCACTAGCTTCCTTGGTGGCTCAGCTGGTGAAGAAGCTGCCCGCAATGCGGGAGACCCAGGTTCCATCCCTGGGTTGGGAAGATCCTCTGGAGAAGGAAACGGCCACCCGCTCCAGTCTTCTTCCTTGGAGAATTCCATGAACAGGGGAGCCTGGCGGGCTACAGTCCACGGGGTCACAAAGAGTCGGACACGACTGAGCGACTCACACAACAACACGTCTCTCTCCCCTTGAGTAACAGTTTGTGATGTGTCTATTTCTGTTTTGTATACATGTTCATTTGTATTATTTTCAAGATGCCACATACAAGCGATATACAGTATTTGTCTTTCTCTGACTTATCACTAAAGAGTAAGACCCTCTAGGTCCATCCATGCTTTTGCAAATGGCAACATTTTACTCTCTATTTATGCCTGAGTAATATTCTGTTGGGTATATGGACCTCATATTCTTAATCTAATTGTCTGTTGGTGGGCACTGGGGGTTGCTTCCACGTTTTGGGTATTGCAAATAGTGCCTGATGAAGCTGAACCTCCAATCCTTTGGCCACCTGATGTAAAGAACTGACTCATTGGAAAAGACCCTGATGCTGGGAAAGATTGAAGGCGGGAGGAGAAGGGGATGACAGAGGATGAGATGGCTGGATGGCATCACCGATTCAATACACACGAGTCTGAGTTACTGTAAAGGAGAGCCCCCAGCCCCCGGCCAAACTCTCCATCCTTCTGTAGGCAAGAAAACCCCTCTCCTGGAAACACAAAGAGGAACACTGACTCTGGGAACCATCTGGTGTGACCTGGGGGCTTTCAACCAGAGTTGAGAGTCAATGGGACTTCCCTGGTGGTCTGGTGGCTAAGACTCCATGCTCCCAAAGCAGGGGACCCAGGTTCCTCCCTGGTCAAGGGAACTAGATTCCACGTGCCACGACTAAAGATCCTGCATGCTGCAACTGAGCCCCAACGAAGCCAAATACGTAAATAAGAATGTTCAATAAAAAAAAAAAAAAAAAAAGGAAAACAGCAAATCCAGCTGCTGCTCTAGCTGAGCCCAGCGCTGCGTCCTTCCCGGTCCTTCCTGTTCTCGACGAGTGTTGAATGACCACTGACCTCAGCTCTTGCAGTCTTTTACCAGGTTTTTTGTTTTCTGTCTTGGACAATCTCAGAGGTGAGGCTGCACCTGTGTTTCATCATCACTCCCTCTTTTATTACCTGGATCCCGGGGTGCCAGGTGAGAGCTTGCTGAGTCAGTGACCGAGTTTTTCAGGGCTAACACCCAAACAAGGCAGGCAGTTTAAGCAGAAGACAGGAGCCCGACAAAACGGCGGAGGTGGTGACGGGGTCTTGAGAACACGGCTTGCAGTTTTTACCCGCAAGCTTTTTTTTATTTATTATTTTATTTTTAAGATCTTTTTTTTGGATGTGGACCATTTTAAAGTCTTTACTGAATTTGTTTTTTTTTTTTTTTTTTTTTTTTGCCGAGAGGCCTATGGGAACTTAGTTCCCTGACCAGGGATCTAACCTTCAGCCCCCTGAACTGGAAGGTGAACTCTTAACCATCGGATCACCAGGGAAGTCCCTACTCACCATCTTTAAAATTTTTTTAAATTTATTTTTTATTAAAAAAAAATTCTACCAGTTTATTGCTTCCAACCCATCTCCCTCCACCCTCGTGCATTCATGCTCGGGCATGTAACCCCATGGACTGCAGCCCTCCAGGCTCCTCTGTTCATGGACTTTTCCAGGCAGGAATACTGGAGTGGGGTTGCCATTTCCTTCTCCGATTTATTTTTCATTGGAAGATAACTGGTTTACGATGTTGTGTTGGTTTCTGCCACATATCAACATGAATCAGTCACAGGTATACATGTGTCCCCTCCCTCTTGAACCTCCCTCCCACCTCCCACCCCATCCCATCCCTCGAGGTCAGCCCAGACCACCAGGCTTGAGTTCCCAGCACCATACACCAATTCCCACTGGGTACCTATTTTCCACTTGGTAGTGTATGAGTTTCAGCACACCTCTCTCCATCTGTCCATCCTATTCCTTTCCAGAGACCACAGTCTATTCTCCATTGGTGCTATGCAAATAGGGTCATCAGTACCATCTTTCTAGGTTCCATATATGTGTGCTATTATTTGCTTTTTCTCCTTCTGACTTACTTCACTCTGTATAACAGGCTCTAGGTTCATCTACCTCATCACAATTGACTCAAATGTGCTCCTTTTCATGGCTGAGTAATATTCTGCTGTGCATGTGTACCACGATTTGTTTACCCACCCATCTGTCGATGGGCATCTAGGTTGCTTCTATGTCCTAGCTACTGTGAATTCCCTGGTGGCTCAGACGGTAAAGCGTCCGCCTAGACCCAGGTTTGATCCCTGGGTGGGGAAGATCCCCTGGAGAAGGAAATAGCAACCCACCCCAGTACTCTTGCCTGGAAAATCCCATGGATGGAGGAGCCTGGTGGGATACAGTCCATGGGGTCGCAAAGAGTCAGACACGACTGAGCAACTTCACTTCTTCTTCCTAGCTACTGTAAACAGTGTTTTCAGAAACACTGCCTACCCATAATCTTTTAAAGACAGTTTCTGGAGAAGGAAATGGCAACCCAAAGTCCACGGGGTGGGAAAGAATAGGACACGACTGACAAAAAAATAAGAAAAGAAAGAGGAAAAAAACAGAGAGAGAAAAACAATAAAGACAGTTTCATTCAACCTTTTAAGGGATACCTGACAGATACTGTTTACCCTTTAAATACAAATAGAGGGACACATTTTTCTCTCTCTCTTCTTTTATGTCTGGAAGCTTTTACACTTCTGAGTCCTGATAGCATCAGTTGTTACACTTACAATCTCATTATAAATGAATATGGGGCAATATCTCAGTTGGCAAATAGGAATGTCCCTGCAAACACCAATTCACAGGAATAATCTCTCGGGTATCCTCATGTGGTTAGTGAACACACACAGTGCCGATGGCAAATAACCATGACACAGAGGAATCTTTCCAGAAAACAGCCTCACCATTTTTAGTGACATCATCTTAGATGACAATCATTTCTATCAGTGCCTCCAATTCAGTGTGCAAGGGACAGCAGAAAGGAAAAAAACTGGGGTAGACAGAAAATATGTGACCCTCAGATAAGAAGAAGAGCAAGCAAGAAGTGGACATCTTAATTCATTCTGATTATTTGCTGATAAGAGAAACATGAAGCCTCAGGTTGAATGGGGTTTACATGCATTTCTTAGCCTCTATCGCTGGGAGAAAAAAATCACATATTTTGTTGGTTCATAATAAGTAGGTTAGGTGTGGCATTCACTGCAAAGGATACATTGTCCCAAATGCTGATTTTCTGTACTTGATAGACATGCACAGAATAAAATGGTTGATTTCTGAACTGCAAATGCATTCCCGGTTTAACCCAGCTCCTTTATAAAGACAGACGACACAGCCAAACCCTGGAATAATAAACAGCACAGCCAAAAACACACCCATTGCAGCCACAAAGAACCCAAGACACAACTGTCCTGAGGACGCATTGATCGATGTGCAAGCCTCTCAGTTAGGAAACGTGGTTCTTTGCCATTTTTCAGGACACAGATTCAAGTGGTTCATGACAGACTTATCCATATATTTAAGAAAGAAAACACAGATGCAAAGTGGAAAAAAAAACGGCGGGGGTGGGGAGGAGAAAATAGTGGACCTGCTATTCATTCTGCCTCCAAATTGTTTTGGAAAAAGCAAGCAGTTGCTTTTCCAAAGCAAGCTGAGAATGACATCAGTCTTTCACAGAAGCCGTTTCAGGGCACATGCGTCTTATTCATATTCCTTGTATCGAACTCAGAAGCAATGGTTCTGATATTATGGTTGGCAAGGCTAATTGCTTACATTTCTGTCTTGAGACAAGCTATAGCAGAAAATGCACCTCTCTGCTCACTTCCTCTTAAGAGTTCCTCCTCTCCACTACTCTTTTTTTTTTTAAACTTTAAAAAATTATTTATTTGTCCATGCCAAAAGATACGTGGACTATTAGTTCCCTGACCAGGGATTGAACTCACTCCCCTTGCCTTGGAAGCACGGAATCTCAACCACTGAACCACCAGGACGTCCCATCACTATTCCTTTTACCAAACTCGTGTTTTGGGCTTTCATCCAGAAAGACCAAAAGACTATCTGGCAATTGATTCCCTCTCGTACGAGACCTCCTTGTTTCAGAGCAAACGAACAAATGACTACATATCAGATAAACGGCTGTGTGTGGCTTTGCAGGTTTGGCCAAAAGCTAACAGTCTTTTCTTTGCACGGTAACGCTTTCTTTTTCTGCATGGTTCAGAAATCTCTGTCTCAGCCTTCGGCCACCTGATGCAAAGAGCCGACTCACTGAAAAAGACCCTGATGCTGGGAAAGATTGAGGGCAAAAGGAGAAGGGGGCGGCAGAGGACGAGATGGTTAGCATCACCGACTCGGCGGACAAGAGCTTGAGCAAACTCCGGGAGTCAGTAGAAGACAGAGGAGCCTGGTGTGCTGCCGTCCACGGGTCACAAAGAGTCAGAGACAATTTAGCAACCGAACAACAACACCGAGCCCTTCAACTTAATCAAGTCGTGACTTGTAGGCTATCTCACTATCCTATAAAAGGAACAAAACAGGAACCTGTAGACGCCGCCCTTTGAAGCTCTGTGCTAAAGTTCCTATTGCCAGGAGCCGTTTACTATCATTTATCTGAATCCCTTGGCAGTAGAAGGGGAAAAAAAAAAAAAATGAATGCAACTCACCAAGCCATTCACGGTGAAACAGACAAGGTGCCCGGACTTGATCGCAGGACCTCACACAGCTTCTCCGACTGACCACACAGGATGACACCCTGGGCCCTCTGCCTGCCTGGCTTCTGAAGAGTCACTGCACGGCCCCGGGGCAGTTATAGGGAACCATCACCCGGTTGTAAAGTCATCCCTGGACAACCGGTGAATCTCTCATAAAAAAGTTACCTAGGGCCCACGCCTGCATCTCTCCACATGTCTGTCCCTGACTGCTGAGTGCCTCATGCATAAATCAGAAGGGGAGCTGGGCTTGCTGACCTCAATTGTTATGCCACGGGGGAGGAAGGAATCAAAGGGACATGACGGTCATCTCGGAGGACGTTTAGGCAGAGCACTTCGGAGGTGCGCTAGGGCTGGCCCATGGCCGACAGGCACACCGGGGTGTGAGTGGGGAAGGGGCGTGTGGAAAGGCAGGGGGGTGGGGGCACGTGCGGGGACCACTGATCACACGGTGGTCCCCAGTGGGGGGGCGGTGACGGGTGAGGGCGGGCACACCGCATGCTCTGAGCACAGTGTGCAGGAAACCATTCCCGCCTCCCTGCCCATCGCCCCCACAAGCTGCACACAGAGCCCCGAGGAATGCATTTCTCACCGCCACTCTGGGCGAGGACGCTGAGCCAGGTCACCCACCCGCCCACCCCCCCAGTCTCGTGGGCAGGGTGCAAAACAGCAGAGAGGAAGTGAGCCGGGGATGCCCCTGCCCACACGTCTGGGGGACGTCTCTACCCATCAAAGGATAACTCGCCCCTGTGACTCTCTGAGGGCTTCCCTGGTGGCTCAGGGGTAAAGAACCTGCCTGCCAGTGCTGGAGATGCCAGAGACTCAGGTTGCCTCCCTGGGTGGGGAAGATCCCCTGGAGGAGGGCATGGCAACCCACTCCAGTATTCCTGCCTGGAGAGTCCCACGGACAGAGAAGCCTGGCGGGCTGCAGCCCATGGGGTCGCAAAGAGTCAGACACGACTGAAGCAACTTAGCACTCCTGTCTCTTTTATTTATTTGGCTGTGCCAAGTCTTCCTTGAGACACACGGGAGCATCCACCTTAGTCACTGTCTAGTGGGATGTAGTTCCCTGACCAGGGATTGAAGCCAGGCCTCCCGCATTGGGAGCATGGAGTCTTAGCCACAGGACCCCCAGGGAAGTTCACACCCTGTCTCTCTGACCAAGTCCCCTCCTGTCATCATTTTCTTTTGTTTAGGTTTAAAAAAAAAAAAAGACTCACTCCGTCTTTGTTTTCATGATTCCCCAGTTTTAATTGTTTTGCATGCCCCGGGCATTTGGCAGGTTCTCCTATAATTAATACATAATGCAGCGGCTGTTGACACATTTCCCATTCTTTATGGAAACCCAGGGATGATAGTAAGGTGAAACCTGAACAAAAAGACTTGAGCCTGAGTAAGCATGACCTGGGGGGAGCTTCTCCAGGGGCTCAGTGGGCAAGAATCCGCTTGCAATGCAGGAGATGTGGGTTCCATCCCTGGGTGGGGAAGATCCCCTGGAGGAGGGCATGGCAACCCACTCCAGTATCTCTTGCCTGGAGAATCCCATGGATAGAGGAGCCTGGTGGGCTACCGTCTACGGAGTCGCAGAGTCAGACAGGACTGAATGGACTTAGCATGCACGCAGGCGTGACCCAGACATGATCCAAAGGTGACCTCTGGTCTTGGGGTTGGGTGGGGGTGGGGATATCTACAAAACTTACTCGTCGGAGAGATGGTTCAAAGCTTGGCGTGGAGGTCACGATTCCAGCACACCCTGGGATGCTTGTGGTCGCAGACTGCTGTACCAGTGGCTTTAGATTCTAAAACTCCTGGCTTAATTCCGGGGTAAGTCAGTTAGCTGTCCATTAAGGCGTGGTCTTAGTGGTCCGGAGACTTGGAGACAATGAAGAAGGAGCCTCTGGTGTCCTTATGGATCATTCCCTACCCTTCTAGCTGCTCTTGGGTCTCTTCCAGGAAGGAATACAAAGGGACAAGGTCAAAGGACAGACTACACCCCTACGACCCCTACTGCCCAGAGATGGCTCCGGGCCTCTGGAAGCTGACCCGCCCTCAGCAGCGCCTTGGGACAAGTTCCTGGGACCTGTCCCAGCAGATTTCCTTCCCAGGGGCAACTCCAGAGCCTGAGGGGTGGTTCCCTCTCAGCTGGAGTCTCTCCCACCCCCAGGAGCAGAAATCCCAATGGCTGCAAGACCTTGGCTCTGCCCGTCACCACGAGTCACCCAAGGTCAGCATCTCCAAGCACCCAGGCCAATCCAGGTTTTACGGGCATACCACCCTGCCTGGTCCCTCAGGCAGGGATCAGCTCCTCAGGGTCCCAGATCTTCAGCCTGAGGTCTCACCCTCTCTAAGGGGCCTCTCTGAGTCCTCACAGGGCAGGAGTGAAGCAAGAAGACTCACTCCCATTCTCATACACACTAGGAGAGTCAGTTCAGTTCAGTCACTTGGTCACGTCTGACTCTTTGTGACCCCATGGACTTCAGGATGCCAGGCCTCCCTGTCGATCACCAACTACCGGAGCTTGCTCAAACTCATGTTCATTGAGTTGGTGATGCCATCCAACCATCTCATCCTCTGTCATCCCCTTCTCCTGCCTTCAATCTTTCTCGGCATCAGGGTCTTTTCCAGTGAGTCAGTTCTTCACATTTGGTGACCAAAATATTGGAGTTTCAGCTTCAACATCAATCCTTCCAATGTATATTCAGGACTGATTTCCTTTAGGATGGACTAGTTGGATCTCTTTGCAGTCCAACAGACTCTAAAGAGTCGTCTCCAACACAGCTCAAAAGCATCAATTCTTTGGTGCTCAGCTTTCTTTACAGTCCAACTCTCACATTCAGACATGACTACTGGAAAAACACTCCAGGAGAGGCAGGATTCTAATCCCAAAGAAAGCTGTTGTCTTGCCTTTTAAAAAAAAAATTTATTTATTTATTTTCAGATCATATCAGATCAGATCAGTCGCTCAGTCGTGTCTGACTCTTTGCGACCCCATGAATCGCAGCACGCCAGGCCTCCCTGTCCATCACCAACTCCTGGAGTTCACTCAGACTCATGTCCATCGAGTCAGTGATGCCATCCAACCATCTCATCCTCTGCGTCCCCTTCTCCTCTTGCCCACAGTCCCTCCCAGCATCAGACTCTTTTCCAATGAGTCAACTCTTCGCATGAGGTGGCCAAAGTACTGGAGTTTCAGCTTTAGCATCATTCCTTCCAAAGAAATCCTAGGGCTGATCTCCTTCAGAATGGACTGGTTGGATCTCCTTGCAGTCCAAGGGACTCTCAAGAGTCTTCTCCAATACCACAGTTCAAAAGCATCAATTCTTCGGCACTCAGCCTTCTTCACAGTCCAACTCTCACATCCATACATGACCACAGGAAAAACCATAACCTTGACTAGACGAACCTTTGTTGGCAAAGTACTGTCTCTGCTTTTGAATATGCTATCTAGGTTGGTCATAACTTTCCTTCCAAGGAGTACGCGTCTTTTAATTTCATGGCTGCAGTCACCATCTGCAGTGATTTTGGAGCCCAGAAAAATAAAGTCTGACACTGTTCCACTGTTTCCCCATCTACTTCCCATGAAGTGATGGGACCAGATGCCATGATCTTCATTTTCTGAATGTTGAGCTTTAAGCCAACTTTTTCACTCTCCTCTTTCACTTTCATCAAGAGGCTTTTGAGTTCCTCTTCATTTTCTGCCATAAGGGTGGTGTCATCTTCATATCTGAGGTTATTGATATTTCTCCCGGCAATCTTGATTCCAGTTTGTGTTTCTTCCAGTCCAGTGTTTCTCATGATGTACTCTGCACAGAAGTTAAATAAGCAGGGTGACGGTATACAGCCTTGACGAATTCCTTTTCCTATTTGGAACCAGTCTGTTGTTCCATGTCCAGTTCTAACTGTTGCTTCCTGACCTGCTTACAGGTTTCTCAAGAGGCAGATCAGGTGGTCTGGTATTCCCATCTCTTTCAGAATTTTCCACAGTTTATTGTGATCCACACAGTCAAAGGCTTTGGCATAGTCAATAAAGCAGAAATAGATGTTTTTCTGGAACTCTCTTGCTTTTTCCATGATCCAGCAGATGTTAGCAATTTGATCTCTGGTTGCTCTGCCTTTTCTAAAACCAGCTTGAACATCAAGAAGTTCACGGTTCACATATTGCTGAAGCCTGGCTTGGAGAATTTTGAGCATGACTTTACTAGCGTGTGAGATGAGTACAATTGTGTGGTAGTTTGAGCATTCTTTGGCATTGCCTTTCTTTGGGATTGGAATGCAAACTGTCCTTTTCCAGTCCTGTGACTACTGCTGAGTTGTCCAAATTTGCTGGCATATTGAGTGCAGCACTTTCACAGCATCATCTTTCAGGATTTGGAATAGCTCAACTGGAATTCCATCACCTCCACTAGCTTTGTTCATAGTGATGCTTTCTAAGGCCCACTTGACTTCACATTCCAGGATGTCTGGCTCTAGGTGAGTGATCACACCAACGTGATTATCTTGGTCATGAAGATCTTTTTTGTACAGTTCTTCTGTGTATTTTTGCCATCTCTTCTTAATATCTTCTGCTTCTGTTAGGTCCATACCATTTCTGTCCTTTATCAAGCCCATCTTTGCATGAAATGTTCCTTTGGTATCTCTGATTTTCTTGAAGAGATCTCTAGTCTTTCCCATTCTGTTGTTTTCCTCTATTTCTTTGCATTGATCACTGAAGAAGGTTTTCTTATCTCTCCTTGCTATTCTTTGGAACTCTGCATTCAGATGTTTATATCTTTCCTTTTCTCCTTTGCTTTTCGCTTCTCTTCTTTTCACAGCTATTTGGAAGGCCTCCTCAGACAGCCATTTTGCTTTTTTGCATTTCTTTTCCATGGGGACGGTCTTGATCCCTGTCTCCTGTACACTGTCACGAACCTCATTCCATAGTTCATCAGGCACTCTATCTATCAGATCTAGGCCCTTAAATCTATTTCTCACTTCCACTGTATAATCATAAGGGATTTGATTTAGGTCATACCTGAATGGTCTAGTGGTTTTCCCTACTTTCTTCAATTTAAGTCTGAATTTGGCAATAAGGAGTTCATGGTCTGAACCATGGTCAGCTCCCAGTCTTGTTTTTGTTGACTGTATAGAGCTTCTCCATCTTTGGCTGCAAAGAATATAATCAATCTGATTTCGGTGTTGACCACCTGGTGATGTCCATGTGTAGAGTCTTCTCTTGTGTTGTTGGAAGAGGGTGTTTGTTATGACCAATGCATTTTCTTGGCAAAACTCTATCAGTCTTTGCCCTGCTTCATTCCGTATTCCAAGGCCAAATTTGCCTGTTACTCCAGGTGTTTCTTAACTTCCTACTTTTGCATTCCAGTCCCCTATAATGAAAAGGACATCTTTTTTGGGTGTTAGTTCTAAAAGGTCTTGTAGGTCTTCATAGAACCATTCAACTTCAGCTTCTTCACCATTACTGGTTGGGGCATAGACTTGGATTACTGTGATATTGAATGGTTTGCCTTGGAAACGAACAGAGATCATTCTGTCGTTTTTGAGATTGCATCCAAGTACTGCATTTCGGACTCTTTTGTTGACCATGATGGCTACTCCATTTCTTCTGAGGGATTCCTGCCCGCAGTAGTAGATATAATGGTCATCTGAGTTAAATTCACCCATTCCAGTCCATTTCAGTTCGCTGATTCCTAGAATGTCGACATTCACTCTTGCCATCTCTTTATTTTCAGTGGAGGCTAATTAGTTTACAACATTGTGGTGGTTTCTGCCCTACATTGACATGAATCAGCTATGGGTGTACAACCCAGCAGTCCCACTGCTGGGCATACACAGTGAGGAGAGCAGAACTGAAAGAGACACGCGTACCCCAGTGTTCATCGCAGCCCTGTTTACAATAGCTATGCTCTTCTTTTCTGTTCCTGCTGCCAGAACACAGAGCCCATGGAGGTTTCGGCTGCCTGCATTAACTATTCCTCCAGGACTTAATTTTTTTTTTTTTTTTGCCCCTCAGCCAGCCCTTGTGAGTGAAGTCGCTCAGTCGTGTCTGACTCTTTGCGACCCGATGTACTGTAGCCCGCCAGGCTCCTCTGTCCATGGGATTCTCCAGGCAAGAATACTGGAGTAGGTTGCCATTTCCTTCTCCAGGGGATTTTCCCGACCCAGGGATCAAACCCAGGTCTCCCGCATTGCAGGCAGACACTTTACCCTCTGAGCCCTTACTACCCTGCTATCATAAACATTCCCTCCGCGTCCCAAGGATTTATGTTACTGAAGGGAAGGCAGACTTGAAGTCAGGCCCCAGGCTAATCATGTGACGAGCCTGGAGCAGTGGTTGGCTTTTGTCCTGCATTCAAGGCAAGGTTCCTCACCAGATAGAGAAGCAGGGTGCAGTGCATGGAACGTAAATCGAGGCTCCTTTGGGGCCAGTTTTTTTGGGGGGAGGGGCTTCCCTGCTAGCTCAGACAATAAAGAATCTGCCTGCTAATGGAGGAGACCTGGGTATAATTCCGGGGTCCGGAAGATCCACTCTTCCCACTCCAGGATTCTTGCCTGGAGAATTCCCATGGACAGAGGAGCCTGGTGGGCTATGGTCCATGGGGTCACAGAGAGTCAGACACGACTGAGCAACTGACCCTTGGGCCAGTTTTAGAGACTCAAGTGAAAAGACTGCACCTGAGCTATGTAAGCCACTGCACTCTGAGGTCAGGAAGAGCAGAGGCTTTGTGTTCTTCACCCTTGCAGGGAATGCCCTGGTGGTCCAGGAGTCCGCTCCATGTCCCAAAGGTAAGGGATGCGAGTTCGATCCCCAGTCGGGGAACTAAGATCCCACATGCCAGGCACCCTCCAACCGCCGCCCCCTCACCCCCTGACCCCTGCAGAACGGAAACCCTTGGAGAGTTTTCGACACCTGTCTCACTACACTGGTCACCAAGGGAACCCTCAAGCTAAAACCGGACATGCCTTCCCGCTTGGGACTCTGCAGAAGAGTCCAGCGGACAAACAGCTGGTGGAGAATCCCAGCGGAGGGCAGTCAGTCCAAGACTGGCAAGTGGAGACTCATTCTCCAAGACCGAACTGAGGCTTGGCCCTGAGGGTGTTGAGTGGGGGGACTGACATCCCAGGGCAAATCAGGCAGCTGGGACGAGGGCGACCGGACACTTGTGGGAGGCTCCTCTCTTGAGCCGGACGGGGGCCTGGAAGCTCAGGATCCACTGGGCGGCTGCCTTATGATCATCTGCAATCAGCATCTATTCTCTCTGTATGCATGGGACCAAGTGGGCACATTCCCGGGGTACGGGTCCTGCTGTGAATTTCAGGATGGGCTCAGCTACTCTCCGGCAAGCCACCGCCACCTCCAAAAGCCCAGGAATGTTCACTAGTACATATACAAGGAATAAACAACAAGGCCCTGTGATATGAGAGAGTGGGAGAAGAATACACTGGTCTAACTGAGTCACCTTGCTGTACAGCAGAGATTAACACAACACTGCAAGTCAAGGATACTTCACTGACATGTATAAAAGTAAAGTCCAGAAACCTGAACGAGTATACATATAGAAGGGATAAACAACAAGCTCCTTCTACAGTTGGACCTCTACAGAGCACAGGGAACTCTTTTCAATACCCTGTGATAAAAGAGAAAGGAGAATTACAGGGCAGCAATAGAGAAACCAAGACCCTGATGCTGGGAAAGACTGAGGGTGGGAGGAGAAGGGGACGACAGAGGATGAGATGGTTGGATGGCATCCCCGACTCAATGGACATGAGTTTGAGTAAACTCCGGGAGTTGGTGATGGACAGGGAGGCCTGGCGTGCTGTGGTCCATAGGGTTGCAAAGAGTCGGACACGACTGAACAACTGAACTGAATTGAATGGAGAAATGGATATAGACAACAGACTTGTGGACACGGGGAGAAGGGAGGAGAGGGTGAGATGTATGGAGAGAGTAACATGGAAACTTACGTTACCATATTTAAAACAGATAGCCAACGGGAAGTTGCTAAATGTCTCAGGAAACTCAAACAGGTACTCTGTATCAACCTGGGGGTGAGGAGGGAGATGGGAAAGTGAAGTCGCTCAGTTGGGTCCAACTCTTCACGACCCCATGGACTGCAGCCTACCAGGCTCCTCCGTCCATGGGATTTTTCAGGC
Source organism: Bos taurus (assembly GCF_002263795.3). Lineage (NCBI taxonomy): Eukaryota > Metazoa > Chordata > Mammalia > Artiodactyla > Bovidae > Bos > Bos taurus. Next base: position 4,509,139 of record NC_082638.1, on the reverse strand, counting down.
AAGAATACTGGAGTGGGGTGCCATTGCCTTCTCTGGAGGTAGATGGGAGGGAGGTTCAAAAGGGAGGGGACATATGTATACCTATGGCTGATTCATGTTGAGGTTTGACAGAAAACAGCAAAATTCTGTAAAGCAATTATCCTTCAATAAAAAAATAAATTAAATTAATAAAAAAGAGAGGATGGAAAAGTATATATATATATATATATATGTCTAACTGAGTCACTTTGCTGTACAGCAGAGATTAACACCACACTGTAAATCAAGTAAACTTCAGTAAAAGGTATAAAAATAAAGCCCGGAAATGCTAACTATTATATACAGGAGGAATAAACAGCAAGATGCTACTGTATAGACCAGGGAACGCTGTTCAGTATCCTGTGATAAGGCATAGTGGAAAAAGAATACGAAAAAGAATATATACGTATAACTGCATCATTTTGTTGTACAGCAGAAGTTAACACAACACTGGAAATCAGCTCTACTTTGTTAAAAAAATATAATAAAAAAAATGAAGCCCAGAAATGCTTACAATTATACACAGGTTGAGTACACAACAAGATCCCACTGTATTGCACATGGAACTCTATTTGATATCCTGGGATGAATCATAACGGAGAAGAATATTAAAAAAAAAAAAACAATGGACGGCCGCCTTGGTGGCTCAGACAGCATAGAATCCACCTGCAATGCAGGAGATGCGAGTTCGATCCCTGGGTCGGGAAGATCCACTGGAGAAGGAAATGGCAACCCACTCCAGTATTCGTGTCTGGAGAATGCCACAGACAGAGGAGTCTGGGTCCATCGGGGCTTCAAAGAGTAGGACATGACTAACACTTTCACTTTTTCTTTTCATACATATGTGTAACTGAATTGCCGTGCCGTAGGGCAGAAATTGACACCACCCTGTAAATCGACTCTAATACAGTAAAAAATAAGAAAATAAACATGAAGCCCAGAAATGCTAGAATATGACAACGGCTGTTACATCTCTAAGTCATGTCTAACTCTTTGCAGCCCCATGGACCGTAGCCTGCCAGGCTCCTCTATCCATGGGATTCTCCAGGCAAGAATACTGGAGTGGGTTGCCATTTCCTTCTCCAGGGGATCTTCCTGATCCACGGATTGAACCCGGGTCTTCTGCATTGCAGGCAGTTTCTTTACCAACTGAGCTACGTGTTGAGACCCTCCATGGAGGCTAAAGGGAGGTTCTCTGGCAGCAAAGAGCAGAACACACGTGGACCCCATTCACTGACTCAGTCCTCTGGGGCCACACATAACATGAACCAGAGCTGAACAACAGAGGGAGATGAAAAAATCTGAGTCATTTCAAGGTTGCTGTTTTCGGTTATTTACGGTTTTTAATTATCAAGCACAACCCGTTTCTTCACGAGCTGGGCTAATCACAGTCTTGTCTTTGATATACTGCTTTCGGGGACTTGAAGGTATTATGGCTTTATTATCAAACCCCAAATAGAGTCCCAGTAAATTACCTTCCTTTTTGTGGCATTCCGGTGACTCCAAGAGGGGAGAGGGTCACCGGGATTGATCGCCACGGAGGTTCTTTCAGGGGAGACAGGGCTGGAATAGATGCTTCTTTAAACGTTCTTCTTTATCCATTCATATACTGGCTGGGTGCCCACAAACATATTTGATTGAAATGTGTCTGCAAAGGAACAAAATACATGTAGTGTAACTGTTTGATCCATCCCGTCCACTGAACCTATTACACAACTCTGAAGCTTGAACAATTCTCTTTACCCTTTGTATTACACATACACCAAATTTTACAGAAGGAGTTTTCATCTACATTTCTTTTTCTTTTCTTTTTTTGGCTGTGCTGGGTCTTCATTGCTACTCTGGCTTTTCTCTGGTTGTGTCGAGCGGGGTCTGCTCTCTATTTGCGGGGTGTGGGCTGCTCATTGAGGTGGCTTCCCTTATTGTAAAGCCTAGACTCTAGCATTCACGAGCTTCAGGAGTTGTGTCTCCCGGGGTCTAGAACACAGGTTCAGTGGCACATGGGCTGAGTTACCCAGGGGCACGTGGGATCTTTCTGAACCAGGGCTGGAACCCATGTCTCTTGCATTGGCCCTTGGATTCTTTACCACGGAGCCCCTGGGGAAGCCCACAACCTAAGTTTCTTAAGGCAACACACACGTCTATTTATCAATAATATGATGTTTGCAAATATACAAATTCAGTATGTGTATGTGATATGCCTATCTTTCCTCTTGCTTTTCTTATACTCACATCCATGCATAATTATTCATTGGAAGGACTGATGCTGAAGCTAAAGCTCCAATACTTTGGCCACCTGATGTGAAGAACTGACTCGCTGGAAAAGACCCTGATGCTGGGAAAGACTGAGGGCAGGAGGAGAAGTGGACGACAGAGGATGAGATGGTTGGATGGCATCACCGACTCAATGGACATGAGTTTGAGTAAACTCTAGGAGTTGGTGATGGACAGGGAAGCCTGGCGTGCATGGGGCTGCAAAGAGTCAGACATGACTGAGCGACTGAACTGAACTGATAACACAGAAGAATGTGTGTCTCTGTAAGTTTAAATTTTATGTAAACACAATGCCTCAAGTTTCTTAAAGTCACACACACAACTTGATTCCTTACATATATCACATAAATGTGTGTGCATGTCTATATATACACACACATCCCATTTTCATGATTGTTAAACTCTTTACCCTTTGAGCTACTTCAGGTTCTCTGTCTGTACAATTTACTATGCAAATTTATGCTTACTTTAATGCTCTGGGTACCACAGTGACTTGCCGGGATGCTAAGTTCATTCTCAATGATTGCTTTAGGACAATCTGGTCAAGAGAGCTGGAAGGTCTCAGTGGACCCCAAGCACACCAGTAGTCTGGCGCTTCTAAAAGCATATTCTTGGTGCAGGGTTGGGGAGGCAACAGAGATGCAACTCAACGGGAAGTTAACAGAGGTTACTTTCTTGTTAAAGGGAGTGTGTGATGTGTTTGGGAAATGCTACGTTTGAAGAAAAAAAAAATGAGAGAAGTGTATCCTGGACCTGAATCATTGTGAGTGGACAAGGGGTTTGTGGATTTCAGAGGGACCATACAAGCTGCCCTACTTTTTCCAGGCTTGTGTTATCTTAGGGAATGAGAGGAGGCGACCAGCAGCCTACTTTCCGCTGCTGTCTTTCTGCTGTCTGCTTCACTGTGGTTTGCTTGGTTAGGCTAAACAGGACAAAACCTGCTTCTCTGGGCAAGGCTGGGCTAAGAGTTGCTTAGTCAGACACTGTGCTGCTGCTATTATGGGTTAACATTCAAATGGCAGGTGGAAAAAAACCAAATGTTTCTTCATTTGGTTTATTTTGGGGACTTTCGTTTTCCTTTTTTTCAAATAGTATTTATTTTTTTTTGCTGGTGGTCTCCAGGATAGATAGAGGGAGGGAGGGAGGGAGGGATGGATGGACGGATAGACAGACATAGATGGATGGATGAACAGACAGACATGGATGGATGGATGGATAGATAGATAAGACAGAACAATAGACAGATGGATAGATAGATTGGACAGATAGATACAAGGATAGAGGGATGGGTGGATACAGAGTTAGACAGATACAGGTGGATGGATTCATGGATGACAGACAGACAGATAGATATGATAGAATTGACAGATGGATAGATACGCAGACAGACATAGATGGATGGATGGATAGATAGATCAATGGATGTGGAGAAAGACATGGACAGGATGGATAGATGGGATTGATGGATGGATAGATGGATGGACATATGGATGGATGGATGATGTATGTATGTATGTATGTATGGATGGATAGATGGATGGACATATGGATGGATGGATGGATGGATGATGTATGTATGTATGTATGGATGGATAGATGGATGGACATACGGATGGATGGATGGATGATGGATGGACATATGGATGGATAGATGGATGGATAGATGGATGGACAGATGGATGGATAGATGGATGGATGGATGGATGGATGGATGATGGATGGATAGATGGATGGACATATGGATGGATGGATGAATGGATGGATGGATGGATGGATGGACATATGGATGGATGGATGAATGGATGAATGGATGGATGGATGGATGGATGGATGGATGATGGATGGATAGATGGATGGACATATGGATGGATGGATGAATGGATGGATGGATGGATGGATGATGGATGGTTGGATGGATGGATGGATGGATGGGTGATGGATGCACATATGGATGGATGGATAGATGGATTTATGAATGAATGGATGGATGGATAGATAGACAGATGGATGGATGGATAGATGGACGTATGGATGGAGAATAGATGGATGAAGGATAGATAGACGTATGGATGTATGGATGGATGGATAGAGAGATGGATGGATGGATGCATAGATAGATGGATGGATGGATGGATGAATGGATGGATGGATAGATGGATGGACAAATGGATAGGTAGATGGATAGATGTATGGATGGATGGATAGAGAGATGGATGGATGGATGGATGGATGATAGATGTGATAGAGGGATAGACAGATGGATAGATAGGTAGATAGAGAGATATGTAGAGGGATAGATGGATGGATAGAGAGATGGAGAGATGGACACACACATAGACAGAATCATGAATGCATTTGATTTTCTCATCAGTCATCTATGAGGGATGTGGTTTTGACGATCCACAGCAGAAGAAACCTCAAAAACACAGACAATATAAAAATAGATAGTTCTGCCTGTCGGTTCCTTGAGAAGAAGCAAGACACCACTCTCCCTGGACTCAACTGATTTCCTGTTTTCTTCATAAAATCATCACAAGCCAAGATTCTCATGCATCTGCTCACCACACGCACCATGGGATTTGAGGGGATCAGTGGCCAAGACCCCCTGGGAAGCCTGGGTGAAATGCAGATATTGGTTCAGGTGGGTTTGGTGGGGCCTGGGGGGTCTGCATTTTTGGCAAGGCCCCAGATGGTGCTGACGCTGCTGGTCTGTGGACCACTTCTGCTGTCTACCACTGCGAGGAGTATACAGAGCCCTCTCTGGCAGGTAGGTCATCTGGGTGGTAGTCTGATAGCAAAGACGGTCAAGAAAAATGACCTTCCTGCAAAAATACCAACTGCACCCAGGAGGAAAATACCACAAGCAGAACATGCAGCCATCCACATCAGGCATCCCTCCCAGAGCTCCCTGGGCTGGACACAAACGGATGGGTGGAGGGGAGCAGAACCATGGTCCCTACTGCCACACCAGCTATGTACGGAAGCCAGAGCTTGCTTCTTTTTTCTTTGTAGTAAAGGACTGTATTTACTAACATAGCATATTTAGTTGAGTGGGGGCTTCCAAGAAGGCTCAGTGGTCAAGAATCCGCCTGCCAATGCCAGAGATGCAAGAGATGTGGGTTCAATCCCTGGGTCGGGAAGATCCCCTGGAGGAGGAAATGGCAATCCACTCCAGTATTCTTGCCTGGACAGAGGAGCCTGGTGGGGCTACAGTCCACGGGGTCACCTAGAGTCAGACATGACTGAGCATGCATGCATGTTTACTTGAGCACCTACTATCTACCAGGCCTCACTAGGATGTGGTGGCAGAGGGGGTCTTTCTCCTGAGCTTGCTGATGGTAGGTATGGGGCTCAGACATAGCCATAGCAAACTGCCCATGTAAACAATGGAGAATCACAGCTCTGAAGTGTTAGGGTAGAGCTCAGAGATCACATGGAATATGTAAATAAGGAGATCTCGCCTTCGGGTAGATGAGAAAGGCATTCCTTTTTGTTAAAAATTTTCTCTTTATTTATTTGGCTGCTCTGAGTCTTAGTTGCAGCATGCAGGATCCTCACTACGGCATTCGAACTCTTAGCTGCTGCCTGTGGGATCTAGTTCCCTGACCAGAGATGGAACTTGGGTCCACCTACATTGCGAGCATGGACTCTTAGCCACCGGACCACCAGGGAAGTCCTGAAACCAGAGCTCTTAGTTTCCCCGCCTTGTCACAGGAGAATCCCTGCGTGGGTCCATCCTGACGCTGAACGTGATGTGGAAGCCCTTCTCCTTGGGCTGGAGGAAGCGGGGGGCAAGGCTCGTGAGCCCCCCATGGCTGGAGCAGAGCAGACTCTACAGGTGCCCACCCGCCAGGAGCCGCAGGGACCACCGGGCTCCGGTCTGCCCTGCCACCAATCTCAGCTGAGTGGTACCCACGCCTCACAGACACACGAAGACAAGGATGGGGCAGAGGGAGGTGACGGATGGCGAGACAGACGGCTCCAGCAAGCCGGCAACCAGACAGACAGACCTTAGCTCTCCAGGAGCTGTGCGACCTCGCCCAGTTCCCGTCAGCTTGCTTATCTGGCATCTCGAAGGAAAGGGTTAATTAGCAGGACACTTAACTGGGTTTTACAAGCGTGGAAGGACACGTTGTCTAAGTTGCAAAATGAGCGTGTTGTTGTCAGGAGGTGTTGTAAAAAGGAATCAGCGAAATGTTTCAGGTCTACGGGGAGCACATTCTTATTTTTTTTCTCTAATGCCTCTTGAGTCCCAGACTGAGAGCTCTTTGAATCAGGTCAAGGATTCTTGGAGTCAAGGGACATGAAGATGCTGACTGCATATGCAGGGCAGAACCTCTGAGCTGCAGCTCCGCCTTCTTGTTTCAGTAGGCTCCTGGGATCCCGTGCACATAGGACTCCTTATACGTGTGTGCATGTGTGTATGCGTAGACAGAAATACAGATAGGTGGATAGAGAGATAAATGGATAGATGGATAGTTAGAATATAGATGGATAGACAGATAGATGGATGTATGGATATAGGTGGATGATAGATAGAAGGATGGATGGACAGATTAGATGGCAGGAGGAGACCCGAGTTCAATCCCTGGGTCGGGAAGATCCCCTGGAGGAAGAAATGGCAGCCCACTCCAGTCTTCTTGCCTGGAGGATCCCCTGCACAGAGGAGCCTGGTGGGCTACTGTCCATGGGGTCCCAAGGAGTCGGACACGACTGAGCAACTGATACACCCACAGATGGTTGGATGGACAGATAAACGGATAAACAGAAGATGGATTGATGAGTAGATGGATGAAGGATGGACAGAGAGATAGGATGGATAGATGGATCGATAAATGCATAGATGGATACATAGATAGGAGATGGATGGATCGATACATGGATGGGTACATAGAGGGATCGATACATATATAGAAGGATAGGTGGATAGATAGAAGGATGGATGGATGGATAGATGGGTGGACAAACAGAAGTGTGGATGGACAGATGGATGGATGGGTGGACAGATAGTGGCTGGATCTATAGGATTGATAGATGCATGGACTGATAACCAGACATACAGGAGGTGTTTGCTACTGGCATTTAGCAGGTGGAGACAAGGAAGGCTGCTACATACCCTACAGCGCCCAGAAACAATCCTCCTGCTGCTAAAAATTATCCTATTATTTTGCCAGGGCGGCCATAACAAAGTACCATAGGCTGGACGGCTTCTAAGTAACACACTTGAGTGTGTTCTCGCCTCGTCCTGGAGGCTGGAAGTTACCGATCCAGGTGCGGGCAGGCTGGGTTCCTCCCGAGGCCTCTCTCCTGGGCGTGTCGACGGCCGTCTGCTCCCTGTGCCCCGACGTGGCCGTCCCCCTACCCCCGTGTGTGTCTGTGTGCTGACCTCCTCTTCTTATAAGGACCCCGGTCCTGCAGGATCAGGGCCCACCCTAGTGACTTCCTTTTATCTTCATCGCCCCCTCTTTAAAGATCTCCAAACACAGCCACATTCAGAGGTCCCGGACGTTCAGCCAGGACATCCACATTGAATTTGGGGGCACACAATTCAGTGCGTAATGACCTTCCTGCCCCAAATATGTACAGTGCTGAGGTGGTGGTGGTGGTGGTGGGGAACCCTGAACTCGGGGCACACAGGCAAGTGGTCTCTGCACGGTTCCCAAACCTCAACTCACCACTTCTTTCTCTGCTTCCCTTATCTGCGTGCTCCAGGCCTTGGGGCCACCTGCCCCAAGGGCCACCCCTGGTGTCATATCAGCCCACGCAGCCCCTGAGGCCAGAGGTCTGCAGCAAAACCTGCATTTCCAGTCATCAGGGTCAGCGACCTTAGCTTCAGGCACCTGCCCCTAATGACACACTCACTGCTTGAAAGGCCTGAAGGAGCGGGCTCACGCCTGTCACGTTTTCCCTGCCTTGTTCACTCTCCTGGGCTGGATGGTCTCCTAACTCTGCATGATTGGGTGGTAGCTCAAGATAGGCTGGTGGTAGGTCCCCGTAAAAACCTGCGGGGGAAACGCTCCCTGCCTGCAGGGCTGTCAGTGTGAAACCGGGTAACCAACCTGCAGTCACTCTACATAGGACAGAAGTAAGCAGACAACCTGGGTTACCGATTTTTTTAAAGAACAGAAGACGATATTCTCTGATGGACAGAACGTTTGAGTCCCCCTAAAACTCCTAGCTGGAAGCCGTAACCCCCAGTGACTAGGATTTGGAGGTGGGATCTTTGAGCGTTTACTTGTAATTTTCTATATTTTTTAAAGCTCATTTAGAGCCCTTTTTTTTTTTTTTTTTACTTTTTATTTTGCATTGGGGTATAGTGGATTAAGAAATGCTGTGACAGTTTAATTGAAGTATGTATGTCTGTCCAGTTGCTCAGACACCCATGGACTGTAGCCCGCCAGGCTCCTCTGCCCATGGAATTTTCCAGGCAAGAATACTGGGGTGGGTTAGGGTTAGCACTGTTGAATTAAAATGCTGTGTTAATTTCTGCTGTACAGCAAACTGACTCACTTATACACATGTATGAATACATTCTTTTTTCATATTCTCTTCCATGACGGTTTATCACAGGATATCGAATATAGGTCATTGGGCTATACATTTGGGCCTTGCTGTTTATCCATAGGAGTTTAGTTCTGATATCAGCTCTGACTGCAGGGTTTTCAAGGGGAAAACCAGTCCCCACAATTAGCTGCTTTGCAAAAGTCACCTTATCAACACAACAAAAGACACCTTGGAGAAGCAGTTCCCCAACACCTCTGGGGTGTCTGTCTGTTGTATCCACATCTCAACTCAATTCTGATCTGTCTACTGCGAGACAGCATTGGATCCCACAGTGTAAGGGCTCCGTCCCACCAAACTGCCCCCCACCCAACCCCACCTCTTTCAGACATCAATCAAAAGTCCACATAGTCACCTGTCCTTCCGACTGACCAGCTTGAGGCCCCAAGTTCCTCCAACCACCTCCTTGAGTTTCATTTCCTACAGTGGCTCACAGAACTCAGGAAACAAGTTACTTTCGGGTTCACTGGTTTATTATAAATGGATACAACTGTGGAACAGCCAGAGACGCACCGGGGAAGGATATGGAGGTACGTGGAAAGGACACGGAGCTCCCACACCCTCGCCAGGGAACCACTGTCCCATCACCTCCATGGGTTCACTGCGTGTTTTTATGGAGGCTTTACTATGTGGGCGTACTGATTACACCATTGGCCATGGGTGGTTGGTTCAACCTCCAGCCCCTCACCCTTCCTTGGATGCTGTGGGTGATTCTGAACCTTCTGAGGCTCTCATGAGAAAATCTATCAGGCGCTTCCCTGGTGGCTCAGTGGTAAAGAATCTGCCTGACAATGCAGGCCACACGGATTAGATCTCTGGTTTGGAAAGATCCCACATGCTGAGAAGCAACTGAGCCCGTGTGCCACAACTCCTGAGCCTGTGTTCCAGTGACCCGGAGCTGCAATTACTGAAACCCAGGTACCCTAGGGCCTGTGCTCTGCAGCAAAAGAAGCCACTGCATTGAGAAGCCTGGGCCCCACAATTAGAGAGTAGCTCCTCCTTGTCTCAACTAGAGAAAAGCTCACACAGCAACAAAGACCCAGCACAGCCAAAACTAATTAATTAAATAAAATTAAAAAAAGAAAGCAAATTGGTTCCCCTGGCAACCAGTCCCCACAATTAGCTGCTTTGCAAGAGTCACCTTATTAACACAACAAAAGACACCTTTATCTCTTTCTTCACTTAAGAAATTGCGAGGGCTCCAGGAGCTGCCTGAAATGGAATGAAGACCAAACAGGTATTTCTTATAACTCCCAGGGAAGTAATTAGATTTAGACGAGGTCACGAGGGTGGTTCAGTTCAGTTCAGTCGCTCAGTTGTGTCCGACTCTTTGCGACCCCATGGACTGCAGCACGCCAGGCCTCCCTGTCCATCACCAACTCCCGGAGTTTGCTCAAATTCACGTGCATCGAGTCAGTGATGCCATCCCACCATCTCATCCTCTGTCGTCCCCTTCTCCTCCTGCCCTCAATCTTTCCCAGCATCAGGGTTTTTCCCAAATAATGTATGTTTATGTAGATCCACACTTTACATGCATGTATGTACATAGCTTATGTACACATGGATATACTTTATGTATATTTCTATCCATCCATACATAAGGACTTTCCCTGATGGCTCAGAGACTGCTATGCAGGAAACGCAGGACCTGCTGGTTGGATACCTGGGTAGGGAAGATTCCCAGGAGTGGGGAAATTGCTCTAGTATTCTCGCCTGAAAAGTCCCATGGATAGCGGAGCCTGGCAGGCTACAGTCCAAAGGGTCACAAAAGGTTAGACACGACTGAGCGACTGAGCACGGAGCACATATAAAATACGTATTTTATGTATATAACAGATATGCTATTATATACATAAAGACATCAAAGTTCCACTCAAGACATTGGTACTTTGGGACTTCCCTGGCCGTCCCCTGGTTGAGACTTTGCCTTCCAAAGCAGGGGGCGGAGGGGGGCGGGGGCGGGTCTGATCCCTGGTCAGGAAGCTAAGATCTCACAAGCCTTGGGGCCAAAAAACCACAACATAAACAACAGAAGTGATATTGTAAGAAATTCAATAGACTTAAAAAAAATGGCCCACATAAAAAAATGGGGTTCGGGATGGGGGACACATGTACACCCGTGGCTGATTTATGTCGATGCATGGCAAAAACCATATCAATTACCCTCCAGTTAAATAAATTTTATTCTCAAAAAAAAAAAAAAAATATCAGTACTCTGATGCCTGTCTTCCATCTCCTATACTTTAAACTTTCAAGCTGCTCCCCTGTGAGTTCTCCAGCTAAAGGACTGTCAAGCATGGAACCCTTGCACCTGGAGGGGACATGCTGGCATCTCCCAAACTCACCACAAAGTCCGTCTGCTCCTGCCAGTAGCAGCCCCAGATGTTTCCTGTGTCTTGAGTCAGCAAAGCCCTTTTGGACTCGGCTCAGCCGCTGTGATGGAGGCACTGTGGTGCTCTGTATGTGTAACCTGCAGGTCGGGCCTCACCCATCAGCCTCACACTTGCTAGGAGCAGGGCAGACAGAGCTACGGAAGGAAACTGGAAGCCGCTGAGGGTCATCTGCAGGGCTGGAACTGCTTCCAAAGAAAACCTGGCTTCTACATGGCTCTCCAAATACACTCAAAGGAAACATACAGCCGGAAGAACCAAGGCAGCAAAATAAGGAAGCTGATGTAAGCTGGGGCTGTGGGCTTCCCTGATGGTCCACAGGTGAAGAGCCTGCCTTGCAACGCAAGGGACACCCGTTTGATCTCCGGTCTGGGAAGATCCCACATGTGGCGAGGCAACTAAGCTCGTGGGCCACAACTCCTGAGCCCTTGTGGTGCAACGACTGAAGCCGCCATGCCTAGAGCCCTCACTGTGCGACAAGAGAAGCCATCGCAAGCACAGCCCGTGCATTGCCACGAGAAAGTAGCTCTCCTGAAGCGATGAAGCCCCGGCACAGCCAGTAAACAAATAAATTTTTTTTAAAAAGAAACAAGGTGATACTGTATATAGAGTGGACTTCCCTGGTGGCTCAGACGGTAAAGCGTCTGCCTACAATGAGGGAAACCCGGGTTCAGTCCCTGGGGTGGGAAGATCTCCTGGAGAAGGAAATGGCAACCCACTCCAGTCTTCTTGCTTGGAAAATTCCATGGACGGAGGAGCCTGGTGGGCTACAGTCCATGGGGTCACACAGAGTTGGACACGACTGAACGACTTCACTCACATACATATATGTATATATATTCTGGGGCGATTCCAGGTGGCGCAGTGGTAAAGAATCCACCTGCCAATGCAGGAGATGCGGGTTTGATCCCTGGGTGGGAAAGATTGCCGTGCAGGAGGAAAATGGCGACCCACTCTAGAATTCTTGCCTGGAGAATTCCAAGGACAGAGGAGCCTGGCGGTCCTTGCAGTCACAAAGAGTCGGACACAGATCAGTGACTAAACAACAAGAACAAACAATACCTAATGACATGCGTAGTAACCACTTGAATAGAACACATTTTCCTGTTTTTTTTTCTAGTCGAGCTTGTGACAAAGACACATGACTCAGTTTTCTCATGGTTGTTGATATTTTGAGGTGTCTTCCATTGTGGGCAAGAGACGTTTCTGAAGGGTGTGGAAAAGAAGACTTTAAAAAAAAAAATGACCTGAGCCATGTTTTCAAGCCTTGTGGGAAAAGTTTCCTAATGTAATTCATCTGCAACTGCACTACCCTGAGATTTTGCCCGCTTAGCCTCCGTGAAAGGGGAACTCCCCTCTGCCAGCGCATCCATTTCCTGTAAGTGAACAAACTGGATTGTGTGCCGAGACGTGCCCAGGGTTGCAGTGGCTGAAACGGGGCAAGGGGGACCCTCCAAGTATCTCTGTGCCAGGGTATTGAGAGGGTAACAGGCAGGAAAGCCAGGGGTCTCCAAATGGAGGAAATAGCCTGCAAGTGTCAGACATTTTTATCTCTCTTAAGCAGCAGGAGGAAACAAACTAGCAATATTTTTTCCTTCTCTATACACATTTAAGGGAGGTTTCTCTTAAAACACTGTGTTGCCATAATGACACCTGGTTTCGCCTGAAGTTAGCTATTCTTGAGCCTAGAGATAACCAATGCCTTTTTCTTATGGAAATGTTTGTCTTAAGCTATGCTAATGTGCTATGCCTTTACCCCAAACTCTGTCTCCAAGTCGGTTCCGCCTCTTGGCCCAGAACCTACTCTACAAACCAGTATGTTATACTCAGATATTGTTCCCCTAATCTATGTAAATGAAACTATTTGTATGGTGGTCTGCCCTTCTTCAAGATTCAAGTTAATCATTTTATGGCCCAGGATAAACCATTTGGTGCCAAAATTATCCCAAAATGCATCTTATGGGTGAGGGGCCTGGTGCCATTCTGAATTTTCAGACATTCCTTTCTTTCATTAACAGACTGCTAGTGACTATATAACATCCAGCTGAAGACTAGCAGGGGGGTACTCTTTCTGCCCCCTCCTGATGCCTATGTCAGAAGCTTTCTCTATCTCCTTTATACTTTAATAAAACTTTATTACACAAAAGCTCTGAGCGATCAAGCCTCGTCTTTGGCCCCGGATTGAATTCTCCTCCGGGGGCCAAGAATCCTGGTGTATTCGCGTGATTCAACAACAACCTTTCAGTATCTCACGCCTTCATCACCTGCATCTGTGTCTGCTTATTTTTGCAGCGAATCGTCACAAAGCGTCCAAACCCAGGCAACTCTGTCAGCACCTTCTAAGGAGCCCCCTTTCCCTAACACAGAGCTTTCCTCTAGCTCCCGCCTTACCCTTGCTGTTTCCAATTCTTAACCCTGGCACTGGAGCTTTTTTCTTTTTTCCTTTCCCTTTTGAAAACACTCCTTTTGTCTAAGGAATCAACAAAGTTGTTACAACCAGAGAAGTGTCCATTTACATTTCTAAAAATGGAAAGAAGCTGAGCAAGAATTCTAAAGGGTCCAACAGCTGAGCCTGGGCAGACAGGAGGCCCCCAATATTTATGGAATAACTGTGTTCCAGGTTGAATTGTGTGCCCCTCAAAAAAAAAACAAAACAAAAAAAAAACAAAACATAAAAACCCTGCATAGGAGGGACTTCTCTGGTGGTCCACTGGCTAAGACTCCCTGCCTCAATGCATGGGACCTGGGTTTGATCCCTAGGTGAGAAGGATCCCCTGAAAGAAGGAAACGGCAACCCGCTCCAGTGTTCTTGCCTGGAGAATCCCACGGACAGAGGTCGAGCCTGTCGGGCTACAGTCCTCGGGATCACAGAGTCAGACACGACTGAAGGGACTGAGCATGCGTGCACACAGGAAACTAGATTCTGTCCGCTGGAAACTCACATGCTGCAACTAAAAAAAACAAGATGCCACAACGAAGACTGAAGATCCCACAGGCTGCAACGGAGACCCAGAAGAGCCAAATAAATAAATATAATACATATAAAAAAAATAATAGTGTAGGAGTCCTGACCACCAGTACCTCAGTGTGACCTTACCCGAAGAGAAGGTCTTAAAAAAAAAAAGGTCTTGACATAGGTAATTAAATGAGAACGTGGTCATGAGTCTGGGTGGCAATCCTGGATGACTGGTGTCCTTATAAAAAGGGGAATGTGGACATGGAAACAGATGCACGGACAGAAGGTAAGATGACGAGATAAAGAGATAAGACGGCTGTGTAGGAGCCAAGGAGAGAGGCCTGGCACCAACTCTTTCCTCAGAAGGCGTTAACCCTGTCCAGCCTCTGATCCCGGACTTTTGGCCTTCAGAACTGGGAGGCACTGACTTCATGTGGTGGCATCTACCCACTCTGTGGTCCTTCCATACGGCAGCCTAGCACATTTGGAGGAGGAGGAAACGGCAACCCACTCCAGTATTCTTGCCTAGAGAATCCTGTGGACAGAGGAGCCTGGTGGGCTGCTGTCTATGGAGTTGCACAGAGTCGGACACAACTGAATCGACTGAGCAGCAGCAGCGCATTTGGGGCAGAGTCTGCTCACTAACTGGCTGATGAACTGCCCTCTCTGAGGTCCAGCGTCCTCAACAGGAAATCATGATTGGATGAAACCAGGGAACGTTTTGTCACAGCCACAGCTTGACAAAAAGACATAAGTTAACTGAGCATATTCTATTTGCCACTTCCAACTGCCTGCCCAGTCCATGGGGTCGCAAAGAGTCGGACATGACAGTGACTAAACTGAACAGCTTGCCCTGGCTTGCATCATGTAACGCTTTTGTTTCATGCACACAGAAAGGCAGGCACAGAGGTTTAATGCTGATATGTGCTAAACTAAGCTGTCTGAGTGCCCAGTTGACACACTTCACCAGAAATACAACACTCACATTTTAAAGTCTCTGCAGCTTTCTTATTTCTGCCTCTTTAAAGATCCTATCTTTATGTTTAAACATGCATTTGAAAATGCAGTCAGTCCTCTCCTGACTCCTTGCAACTCCATGCACTGTAGCCTGCCAGGCTCCTCTGTCTGTGAACTTCTCCAGACCTGAATACTGGAGTGGGTAGCCATTCCCTTCTCCAGGGGAATCTTCCCAACCTAGGGATCGAACCCAGGTCTCCCCCATTGCAGGCGGATTCTTAACCATCTGAGCCACCCTGGAAGCCCATTTGCCAACATCCATTTACAACACCAGCTAACAATAATAGAAATGGGTTGGGGGAAGGTATTTCTGAGAGTGGGAAGGAAAAAAAAAAAGAAATGCTGCTTTTCAGCTTGCCTTCAGACAGTTTGGGGCGGGGAGGGGAATAAAACTCAGTAATCAAAGCAGATGAGATACACAAGGCAAAAACGGGCAAGGCATTTAACATGTCTTATTCTGGCTCTTTACCAACTGAGCTACCAGGGAAGCCTCAGAGTCCCTTGGACAGCAAGGAGCTCCAACCAGTCCATCCTAAAGGAAATAAGTCCTGAATATTCATCGTAAGGGCAGATGCTGAAGCTGAAGCTACAATCTTTTGGCCACCTGATTCGAAAAACTGACTCACTGGAAAAGACCATGATGCTAGGAAAGATTGAAGGTGGGAGAAGGGGACGACAGAGGATAAGGTGGTTGGATGGCATCACCCACTCCGTGGACATGTTTGAGTAAGGGCTTCCCTCGGAGCTCAGTCGGTAAAGAATCTGCCTGCGGTGCAAGAGACTGGGGTTCAATCCCTGGCTTGGGACGATCCCCTGGAGAAGGAAATGGTAACCCACTCCAGTACCCTTGCCTGGAAAATCCCATGGACCAAGGAGCCTGGTGGGCTGCAGTCCATGGGGTCGCCAAGAGTCGGGCACGACTGAGAAACTAACAACTTTGACAACACACTTTTGGAGTAAGCTTCGGGAGTTGGTGATGGACAGGGAAGCCTGGCTGTCCTGCAGTCCATGAGGGTCGCAGTGAGTCGGGACACGACTGAGCGACTGAACTGAACCGAACCGATGCCGGCTCTCTGCTATCAGACTTCGGCTGCGGAATCGCTCCGGGAGATGCACCAGCCAGGGTTGCTCGGCGATACAGGCGCTCAAGGAGGGGGACCCGCCGCGCCATTGCTCACGCTTCCTGCCAAAGCCGAGGTGGCGGGGTGGGGGCGGCTATAAACTGAAAGGGAAACTTGCCAAGAGTTTGGGGACAGGCGCTCCGGGGCCCGGGCCGAAGTCCCCGCGGGGGCGACACCATGACTAAGGCCACCCTGCTGCCCATGAACTTGCTGGCTCTGAAGAGAGAAGCACTTCAAGCGCGGTCGAACCTCTGTGCCCTCCCTCCCTGCCTCCCTCTTCAGGCGCGTTCCAAATTCGAGCTGTACGCGCTGACCCCTGGACTAGCGACGCGGCGGCCCGTTTTCACGGGTGAGAAGTGACCCGGGTGGGTGGACGCGGACAGGAGGCCCAGGGCGCGTCTCGGGAGCTTTGCGAGGAGGCCGGCCGCCGGCACACGCCGAGGAGCTGTGTGGCTCAGAGCGCGCGCTTTCCGAGTGGACCGCGCGAGGAGGCGAGAGGCGCGCGTGTGCAGAGCGGCTGCCGGCGCAAGGGGCTGGCCGCAGCGCGCGTGCGCGGGAGCAGCTTCGGGGGCGCGGGCGAGAGGAGGAGGAGGAGGAGGAGGAGGAGGAGGAGGCTCGGGACCGCGCGTGCGCAGAAGGGCTCGGGATGCGCGCGCGCCAGGCCAGAGCGCGCGTACGTGCGGGAGCAGCCCTTGGCGGGAGGATGGGGGCACCGGCGCGAGGAGGCTGCCCGGGGGCCGCGCGTGCGCAGAACGGCTCGGGACGCGCGGGGCAGGCCGGGAGCGCGCCTGCCGGCGCCTCCTCCCCGCCCTCCCTCTCCCCCCGCCCACCCCGCGAGTCGGCAGAGAAATGGCGGCGCCCGTACCCCTTCCGCGTCCCGTCACCCACCTGCTTTTTGACATGGACGGCCTCCTTCTGGGTGGGTAGCCTGCGGCCGCCTCCCGCCAGAGCTGTCTGGGGATTGGCGGGACGGGAAACGCAGGCCCTCAGCGCCGGGGTCGGGGGGCCACGACGGAGCGGTGTGAGGAGACCCCTCGGTCACCTCAGGCGGGTCGCCCGCCCGGGGCTGCAGCGTAGACGGCTCCCGGGCACTTCCGGCGGCCGCGCCGCGCTTGGGGGGCCGGCGCGCTCAGGGACCCCCGCGCTGGCTGTGGAGTTTCTTGGTGAGGTCCCCCACCCCGCACCCCAGAGGCCGCGAGCGCTGCGCGCAGCCACCCAGCCTCAGTTGCCCTGTCTGCGCCCCGAGCTCCCAGGGGCCCTGCCGGGGCTCTGCCCTCTGAGGTGCACGCACCTGGTTGGTAGCATCTTACAGGCAGGACATGGTCCTCCATCCGCCGATGTGGGGGTGTGGGGGGCGGGCGCGGGGGCCTCTGCCGACGTCTGCAAGCGTTTGGGGGTGACCTAGCCGGAAGGCGGGAGTGCCATGCAAGCGGGGTTGCTGCTGAAACGCTCTCCGCAGTGCAAGGGACCGCGCCACGGCCACTGCAAACGCTCCTGACCCCCAGTGTCTTGTGCTGAGGAGGAGGTGATGGTAGTGATGGAGCCCTGCTCAGAGGTCCGGCTGGGCCGAGGGACTCCCAGCACGGACATCCGAGCGGGCAGCCTCTTTGCAGTGCGGTGCCCGGGTCCCCACCCCGCCGCTGCCCAATCAGAATCTGCACTTATTTAACCCAAGTGTCGGAAAGTTGGAGATGCATACAGCGCCCAGGGTTTGGAGTGGTTTAGCAATCCCGCGCACCCCCTCCGAACTTGTCCTGCAGTGGCTTGGTGGTAGGTGTGACCTCCACCAACCGAAACGGAATTCAAGCAGGATTCATAGAAAGCACTCACTTTTTATAACTCAAGAGCCCGCTAACTGCCCTGAGTGCAGCCTACGGCTTGGGCCATTTTTTCCATAACGGTGCCAAGTGTTACACGACGTTAGGGCCTGCGTGTTCCTGACCTCAGTCTCCAGAATGTTTCACAGAACTGTAAAAATGTGTGCATACTTTATGTAGACTACTGATTTGGTGGAGGTGTGTGTACTTTTAATGTGTGTGTGGTAGTCATTCAGCCGTCTCCGACTCTGCAACTCCATGGACTGTAGCCTGCCAGGCTCCCTGTGTCTATGGAGCTTCTCCAGGCAAGAACACTGGAGTGGGTTGCCATTTCCTTCTCCAGGGGAATCTTCCCTGTCCAGGGGTCGCACCCCAGTCTCCTGCATTGCAAGCAGATTCTTTAGCGTCTGAACCACCAGGTAAGACTTTCATGTACTTTAATGCTTCCTCTCGTAAAATCCTGCAATGTGGGAGAAAATATTTATGTTGACTAACTGAAAGGAAAAGCTTGCACAGCTCAGAGAGATAAAGTGACTTGCCCAAGGTCACACAGCTAATAAGGAACAGAGCTGAGAAATGGTTACAGATCAATCTAGTTCTAAATAAAAGTGCTGCGCTCAGCTTAATGAGAGTGAGTGTGACCTTGCCCCTCTGATCATGTAACTCGGTTCAATAATGGGGCTGTTTTTTTAAAGGCACACAAAAACCAGTCTCTTATTTCTTTTCACGGACCCAGGGCTTCCCAGGTGGCTCAGCAATAAAGAATCCGCCTGCAGTGCAGGAGACTCATGAGATGTGGGTTGGATCCCTGGGTGGGGAAGATCCCCTGGAGGAACGTATGGCATACCCACCCTGAGCAATCCCATGGAGAGAGGAGCCTGGCGGACTACAGCCCGTGGGGTTGCAAACAGTCAGATGTGACTAAGCAACTTAGCACATAGCATAGCACAGAACTGTAAACCAGTGAATTCCTAAGGGAGAAAAATAAGTTCCTGTCGAGGTCACTGACTGGATGGAATAGTGTATGTGGCCACTAAACCTGATGTGACTCAATTTCAAAAAGGCCTCTGGGATTCATAAGTATAGTTTGTGGACATGGGTTTTCCTGCCCAGGTGGTCAAGGTAAATTGTCAAATAAATGCTTTACCCTCTAATGAAAGGTCTAGAGAACATGTTTTGGGAGTCTCATGAATTTTAATGCAGACTGAGGTGTCTCATTAAAGTTAAATTTATTAAACTTGTAAATGAGCTTGGTGCTTCATCCCCAGTCAAGACACACATACGTGTTCCCTGGAGCCATGAATGTGACTTCTGTGGTGGTAATTGCAGGGGTTATCAACCAGGGGCTTCCCTGGTGGCTCAGCTGGTAAAGAATCTGCCTGCAGTGTGGGGGACCTGGGTTCAATCCCTGGATTGGGAAGATCCCCTGGAGAAGGGAAAGGCTATCCACTCCAGTATTCTGGCCTGGAGAATCCCGTGGACTGTATAGTCCCTGGGTTCGCAAAGACTCAGACACGACTGAGCAACTTTCAGTTATCAGTCAGTCTCCACTTCACTAGTTAAGGCAAGTTGAGTGGTTTGTCAAGCATTGGACTGGCAGTTGTGTTACCCAATCCTCTGAACAAGTCAGAGAAGCAAAGATTAGTGGCCTTTGGGAACATAAGACCCAACTCTTTCCCTCCCTTTTACGTCATCCTGCCCTGACTCTTCCTGGAGGTGGTAAGGCCTTGCAGAACTTTCTCAGAAATGCGCCTTTGGTTATTCTGTTACTTTTTACAAAACGTCTGGAATAAAACACCAGTTTCCAGAATGCAATATTTTACTTCCTTTAATCTGCTTGATTATACCTGTTCTAGGGCACCCCATTTCAGTACTCTTGCCTGGAAAATCCCATGGATGGAGGAGCCTGGAAAGCTGCAGTCCATGGGTTCGATGAGGGTCGGACACGACTGAGTGACTTCACTTTCACGCATTGGAGAAGGAAATGGCAACCCACTCCAGTGTTCTTGCCTGGAGAATCCCAGGGACGGGGGAGCCTGGTGGGCTGCCGTCTGTGGGGTCCCACAGAATCGGACAGGACTGAAGTGACTTAGCAGCAGCAGCAGGGCTTCCCTAGTGGCCCAATCAGTAAAGAATCTGTTTGCAATGTGGGGGACCTGTGTTCGATCCCTGAGTTGGGAAGGTCCCTTAGAAGAGGGCATAGCAACCCACTCCAGTATTCTTGTCTGGAGAATCCCCATGGACAGAGGAGCCTGGTGGGCTGCAGTCCATGGGGTTGCAGAGTCGGACACGACTGACCAACGAAGCACATACCTGTTCTAATTTTCAAGGGCCTGACTTCAGTTTGTCTGTTGTTTGCATAACAGTGCGTCATCAGTTAATAATAAGTTCTTTTTTGGTCTGCCCGCTTTTCAGAATTCCAAATGCATTTTCCCAGGAAGTTCTGTTTGTTTGTGTTAGCCCCAGTACTTGAATTTTCCAAGAAGTGGATCAGAAAACAGTGAGTTGGGTGAGGAATTCTTAGAGAAGGGCGAAGCTTGTGGACAATGAGGAAGTCTGGAGATTGTTACAGGAATGCTGACAAGAACACCAGGGTTACTTTCTAGTGCTTTTGAAGTGTTTGCTGCTGTTGTCTTTTCAATCTTTGGAATTTGATTTTTGTTGACACAGGTAACAATTATCTGTGAGCTAGGTAGTAATTTTGGCCCTCAGATGCTATTTAGACCCAGAGACAGAGGGGACTGAGATTATTTATGATCAAGGATAAGATTTTGAAGGAAGAAGATACAAGTATTAAACACTCAGCTCCTGAACAGGAAGGATTTTCTTGTTGCTTAAATAACTGAAGTTGTTTAATGACTTGAGGAGCACAAGAGGCTCTCTTTAAGAGAGGGGAAAGTTGGTGGTCCAGAGTCCTGCAATCTCATAGGCGTCAGATCAGATCAGATCAGTCGTTCAGTCGTGTCCGACTCTTTGCGACCCCATGAATCGCAGCACTCCAGGCCTCCCTGTCCATCACCAACTCCCGGAGATCACTCAGACTCACGTCCATCGAGTCAGTGATGCCATCCAGCCATCTCATCCTCTGTCGTCCCCTTCTCCTCTTGCCCACAGTCCCTCCCAGCATCAGAGTCTTTTCCAATGAGTCAACTCTTTGCACAAGGTGGCCAAAGTACTGGAGTTTCAGCTTTACCATCATTCCTTGCAAAGAAATCCCAGGGCTGATGTCCTTCAGAATGGACTGGTTGGATCTCCTTGCAGTCCAAGGGACTCTCAAGAGTCTTCTCCAACACCACAGTTCAAAAGCATCAATTCTTCGGCACTCAGCCTTCTTCACAGTCCAACTCTCACATCCATACATGACCACAGGAAAAACCATAGCCTTGACTAGACGGACCTTTGTTGGCAAAGTAATGTCTCTGCTTTTGAATATGCTATCTAGGTTGGTCATAACTTTCCTTCCAAGGAGTAAGCGTCTTTTAATTTCGTGGCTGCAGTCACCATCTGCAGTGATTTTGGAGCCCAGAAAAATAAAGTCTGACACTGTTCCACTGTTTCCCCATCTATTTCTCATGAAGTGATGGGACCGGATGCCATGATCTTCGTTTTCTGAATGTTGAGCTTTAAGCCAACTTTTTCACTCTCCACTTTCACCTTCATCAAGAGGCTTTTGAGTTCCTCTTCATTTTCTGCCATAAGGGTGGTGTCATCTTCATATCTGAGGTTATTGATATTTCTCCCGGCAATCTTGATTCCAGTTTGTGTTTCTTCCAGTCCAGCGTTTCTCACGATGTACTCTGCATATAAGTTAAATAAACAGGGTGTAGGACTATGTAAGAGAGCAAAGTTAAAAAAGGAAACAGACACAGAGGAAATGAGCTTGAATGGAAACTTTTTCTGTCCTAACACATCCAAAATATTGTTACTCAACACATAATCAATTAAAAAAAATCATTGAGATGGTTCACCTTCATTTTTTTACCTAGCCTTTGAAGTCTGTGTGTATTGGACACTCAGAATGCATCTCCACACAAATTAGCCAGGTTTCCAGGCTTCACTGGCCACGTTTGGCCAGGGCCTCCCTTGTTGGATGACCCAGGTGCAGGGTTTTAGGAAGCAATTCATTGATGATTGCCCTTGATAACAGGTCCAGGTGGAGGGTGGATGTTAAACATATTGAGAATTAGGAATTCTGCGGATGTGTAAGATGTGATATACATATAATGTGCTTTCTAGGAGTCTGATGCAGTAATTATAATCCTTAAAAAGTCAGCCTTAGGAAAATAACTTATTTTCAAATTCTTAAAAAAAAATCAGAAAAATAATATTGTGATAGATGGGTCAGGGAAAGTATGATTATTTGCAGTGTTGATTATAACTGACCATGTCTCCATAAACATGCAGATATTGCAGGATTTTTTATTTGTTTATTTTTAATCCCACAACATGTGAGATCCTTGGCTCAGTGGTAAAGAACCTGCCTGCCAGTAGAGGAGATGTAGAAGACGCTGGAAGAGGAAATGGCAACCCGCTCCAATATCTGGGGAATCCCTTGGACAGAGGAGCCTGGCGGGCTATGGTCCATGGGGGCACAAAGAGCTGGTCAAAACTGAGCACCACATGTGGGATCCTAGATTCCCAAGCAGGGACTGAACCTGCACACCCCCATGGGAAATACCGCTCTTAACCACTGGGCCACCAGTAGAGTCCCAAGATGGCCGGATTTTAAGGGGTGACACCTGGCTTCTAATTCACCGTCACGGAGAGGAGCGGATGGCCTGTTGTGTACCTGTTTGCTCTCCCATAGCTTTGTCCCAGGAGAAGGCAATGGCACTCCACTCCAGTACTCTTGCCTGGAAAATCCCATGGACGGAAGAGCCTGGTGGGCTGCAGTCCATGGGGTCGCTAGGAGTCGGGCACGACTGAGCGACTTCACTTTCACTTTTCACTTTCATGCCTTGGAGCAGGAAATGGCAACCCACTCCAGTATTCTTGCCTGGAGAATCCCGGGGACAGAGGAGCCTAGTGGGCTGTCGTCTATGGGGTCGCACAGAGTCGGACGCGACTGAAGTGACTTAGCAGTAGCATCAGCAGCTTTGTCCCTGCCCAGTAATGGCCCTTGAGATGGTGTGGGAGGGCCCGGTTCTCCTTCTGGGTGCCTCTGGGTGAAGGCAGGGCCTCTCTGGAGCTCAGCAGCTCACAGCTGTGCCCACACGGGGTCAGAGTCCCCTGTCACCCGTCGTCCTTTTGTTCACTCCCCTATGCCAGATTGTCTAGACCCCAGAACCTCCACACAGCTGATGACAAACAGAGTCTCCTTAGATGGCTTTAGCACTTTCGTAGGTTACTTCCCTGAGGGCTCCGAAGGTCAAGAATATGCCTGCAATGCAGGAGACGTGGGTTCGATCCCTGGGTCTGGAAGATCCCTCGGAGAAGGGCATGGCAACCCATTCCAGTATTTTTCCCTGGATAATCCCAGGGACAGAGGAGCCTGGTGGCTACAGTCCATGGGGTCACCAAGAGTCCGACACGACTGAGCAACCAAGGGGCAGGTGAAGGTACCAACAGACCGTGTTGCTTGTCCGAGAAAATCCATCAGGAATAAGAAAGGACTCTAGAGGGGACCAAGGTGGGGAAACTCAGGCCTGTTAAGCTGTGCTTCCTAACAGTCCCAAACCTCGTCAGCCTTCAGTGTGTGCCTGCCATTAGCAGTTCGTATCCACCACAGCGGCTCCTGTTTCTAGAATAACTGGGGAGAGGGTGAGATCAAAATTGCAGAATTCTGCAGGTCGACGGGAGTTTGGTCCAGCTGGCAAGACAGCTAAAATTCTCAGTGGGTTTCTGCCAGCGCAGGGGCAGAGCATCCTTGCCTTGCTTTCTGCTAGCTTCCTTATCCTCCCCGTGGTGTGCTTTCCTCTGGAATCTCAGCAGCGAAAACAAGCTACGATCTCAGGAGAGGAGTCATCGTTTTTTCTCTCAATCTGTTTTTTCCTCCTTCTCCTTGGAAAAAGCTGTGTGTTGGGGATTCTTTGGTCCCTTTTGTCTTTATGATGATTCTCTTTTCTCTGTTTCAGCTTCTTTTTTTTTCTTCCTTTCATTTTGTAAGCTGCTATAATTTATCATTTACGCCATGTCATTTTTCAGGGGTAGACCGAGATTTAATGTAACGGAAAAGAGCAAGGGAAATAATGCCCCCAAGAAACGTCTGCCAAGAGCTGTCATTACACAGAGTTGCCCAAGTGACTTTTTAAACCTGTGTTTGCAGTGTTTGAAAAGTGACGGATACATAGCCTGAGGTCAGAAGGTGCCATGGTGTTTGCATTACATTCAAAAATAAAGATCTCACCATCAGCTGTACATGAATACTGGCTTCCCAGGTGGCGCTAATGGTAGAGAACACGCCTGCCAGTGCAGGAGACAGAAGAGACACAAGTTCGATCCCTGGGTCAGGAAGATCCCCTGGAGGAGGGCATGGCAACCCACTCCTGTATTCTCTCCTGGAGAATCCCATGGACAGAGGAGCCTGGAGGGCTGTCGTAGACTTGTAAAGACTTGGACACAGCTGAAGCGATGTAGCACGCACAGGGTATTAGAAGCTTCCTAGAATTGTGTTGAAATGGGGGGCGAGGGCAGTGCTGGTGTTACAGAACACATTTCTGTGGTTTAAAATGGCCTTCTGGGTGTCTGAGGAGAATCTTCTTGAACACGTAATGATCGTGACAGACTCACATTTCTGTTTCTTGAGCAGAAATGCTTAAGAAGTGTTCTCCCGCTTTTGGTCTTTGCAGAGGTGGACGACCATCCCAGCAGCCCTCAGGTTACCTTCTGAGTGTTGGTCAGATCCATCCCCATTTTCCTTTAGGGTCTGGCTCTCTCACGCCCTTTGCTGTGATGCCTGCGGTCAGTAGCTTAGCTTCTGTGCACAGAGTACCTGTGCAGACGGGGGCCTGTGCCTGCGCTGAGGGCGGTCTGCTCCATGCCCTGGCCTGGCAGGCAACTCCGTAGGCCTGCCTCCTGCCCCTGGGCCGGGCAGTCGATGGCCCTTAACTCACCTCCTGAGGCCTAGAGGCCAGGAACGGATCTAGAGGTGAACTAGAGTCTGCTCGACGCCCGCTAGCCTGTCCAGGCTACGTGAGATGCGGACCCGTGATCACAGCTTGCATGTGTGTGTGTGCTCAGTTGGTTCAGTCGTGCCCGACTCTTCTACCCCATGGACTGTAGCACCCCAGGCTCCTCTGTCAATGGGATTCTACGGGCAAAAATACTGGAGTGGGTTGCCATTTCCTCCTCCAGGGGATCTTCCGGACCCAGGGATCAAACCCATGTCTCTCAGGTCTCCTGCTTTGGCAGGTGGCTTAAAAATCCATAAAGGACTGTTTGGGAGGATGGGCTCTGGGTAGGTTGGTTTGCATATGAAAGGCACCCTCGTTTACATACAAAAGACAGCTTCTGACCATCTCTGGGAATTAACTAGCCTTGGGAGGGGCAGTCTCTTCCCCTGGGTCAGCTTGTCAGAGTATCAGAAGTACTTCCCTGTCCTCCTCCTCCATCCCCTTCCTTGTCTTTTTTCCCACTTGGAGCTGGGCCCAGGGATCTCTGAAGACATTTGGGCACCAAATTTTCTTTGGGGGGAATCTTTTTTTAAATTTATGTTTATTTGGAGGATAATCGCTTTACAATGTTGTGTTCGTTTCTGCCGTACATCAGTATGAATCAGCCATCAGTTCAGTTCAGTCGCTCAGTCGTGTCCGACTCTTTGTGAACCCATGGACCGCAGTGTGCCAGGCCTCCCTGTCCAGCACCAACTCCCAGAGTTCACCGAAACTCATGTCCATGGAGTCGGTGACACCATCCAACCATCTCATCGTCTGTCGTCCCCTTCTCCTCCCGCCCCCAATCCCTCCCAGCATCAGGGTCTTTTCCAAGGAGTCAGCTCTTTACATCAGGTGGCCAAAGGATTGGAGCCTCAGCTTGAGTGATATGTATACATACATCCCCTCCCTCTTGAGCCTCCCTTGCACCCCATCCTGCCCACCCCATCCTGCCCTCCGGGTCATCACAGAGGGCTGAGCTGAGCTCCCTGCGCTGTAGAGCTGCTTGCCACTATTTTACGCCTGATAGTGTATATATGTCCGTGCTGCTCTCTTCATTCGCCCCGCTTCCTCCCTCTCACGCTGCTCCACAGGTCTGTTCTCTGCTGCGCATCTCTATTCCTGCCCTGCAAATAGGCTTGTCAGTACAGTTTTTCTAGATTCCCTAGTTAAACGTTAATATAGAATATTTGTTTTTCTCACTTACTTCACCCTGTATGACAGGCTCTCGGTTCACCCATATCACCACAAATGACTCAGCTTTGTTTCTTTTTATGGCTAAGTAGTATTTGATTGTTGGAGAAGGCGATGGCACCCCACTCCAGTGCTCCTGCCTGGAAAATCCCATGGACGGAGGAGCCTGGTGGGCTGCAGTCCATGGGGTCGCTACGAGTCAGACACAACTGAGCAACTTCACTTTCACTTTTCACTTTCATGCATTGGAGAAGGAAATGGCAACCCACTCCAGTGTTCTTGCCTGGAGAATCCCAGGGACGGGGGAGCCTGGTGGGCTGCCGTCTATGGGGTCGCAAAGTCGGATACGACTGAAGCGACTTAGCAGCAGCAGCAGCAGTATTTGATTGTATATGTCTGTGTGTGTGTGTGTGTGAGACGTCTTCTTTATCCATTCACGTGTCAGTGGACATGTAGGTGGCTTTCATGTCCTAGCTGCTGTAAATAGTGCTGCAGTGAACACTCAGGTACCACGCATCTTTGAATTACGGTTTTCTCAGAGGTATATGCTCAGTACTGGGCTTGCTGGGTCATACGGTAGTTTTTATTCCTAGCTGTTTAAGGAGTCTCTGTACTGTTTTCCATACTGGTTGTATCAATCTTTATTCCCATCTTTTGGTAGAATCTTGAACAGCAGCTGGTATTTAGTTAAGAGATCACATTCAAAAAAAAGAGAGAAGCTTCCTACATGTCCTCCTGAAGTAGCCACTCACCGATACCTGCAGCTCACAAGGTGTGCCCGTCAGACCTTGTGACAGCCGTGTCCCTCGGGAACCCGGCAGCCCTGGGCCGACGCCTCTCTGCAGACGTCTGCCACTGCAGGCCTGGCGTTTTCTCATCCATCACTCCTGAGGCTGGAGCTCGAGCTGGAGTGAAGAATGACATGGATTTAACAGCAGTTCTGGCAGTGCTGGGCCAGCGCTGTCCTTGGCGTGAGGGCCCTGTGGCTGCATTTTCACAGGTCCACAGGGTTCTCTGTCCAGGTTCACCACGGTTTCATTGCTTGGAAACCTTTCTGCTCCTGCTTTAAGAAAAGGGGATCACTTGGTTATCGAAGAAACGTTTTGTGCCAGCAAGGTGTTACTTGGTGTTTTCTTCCGGCTGCAGACAGTTGATTTCAGTTGGTCCCTGGTACATTCCAATTTCTTCTCTGCGTCTGTTATTTCCCTTTTTTATCTTAGAAGCATTTCCTTTGGTTACACTGACAGCGTGTGTTTTTTGCCTGATAACTGTATAATCAAGGCCGACTCTGAGTCCAGCTGAGATAACTGTCTTTTGCCACCATGTACTTTGAGTTTGGCACTGACAGCTGGATGACCATGCGTTAGCTTTGAAAGTGGTATGCGGAGGTGACTGGCTTTGCAGAGGGGGAGTTCTGGTCGAATTTGAGATGTGTTTGGAGAAACCATCGAGCTGCCTGGAGAACCCAGAGAAAACCGAGCCCGCTGTTTCCTACTGGGTCGTTTCAGCAAGCATCTCAGTGGGTGGCCTTGGGCCAACTTGGAATGCCTGCCAGGCAACCGTCACTGGTTCAGGCACAATGGGACATCCTTACTGGGCTTCCCAGGGGGCGCTGGTGGTAGAGAACCCACTTACCAATGCAGGAGATGTGATAGATGCAGGTTCCATCCCTGGGTTGGGAAGATCCGCTGGAGAAGGAAGTGGCAACTCACTCCAGTATCCATGCCTGGAGTATGCCATGGACACAGGAGCGTGGCAGGCTACAGTCCATGGGGTCACAGAGAGTCGGACACGACTGAGTGACTGAGCACGCACGCATCCACCACAGAGACCACATAGCTGACCCCTCGTGTTCTAGCCTTTGTCTCACTCCGAGGGTCGATGGAGGGTCCCACTCAGGCCCACCTGTGCTCACTGAACATGTTAGCTATCACCTGGAGAAAGCCTGCTTCCTCACTTCACCCTGGTACCCGCTCTCCCTGCCAACTTGGTGCCATTCCCCGTCCTCAGGCGTTCTTCCGCAGCAGAGCCCGCCCCCACCTTTGGGGTCTCGGGCATGTCTCAGACAGGGCGGGACCCTCCTGGGCCTTCAGAGGCTTGTCAAGATACAAGAAAGTCAGGTCCAAGACAGCCTGCTAGCCGACACAAGGCCTTCAGTGTACTGTTTTTTGTTGTTATTGCTGCTGTTGTTTTTTAAATTAATTAATTTTATTTTTGGCTGTGCTGGGTCTTCATTGCTGTGAGGGCTGTTCTCTATCTGTGACAGGCAGGGGATATTATCTAGTTGTGACAGTGTGACAAGCGGGGCTGTTCTCTAGCTGTGACAGGCAGGGCTGTTCTCTAGCTGTGGCAGTGTGACAGGTGGGGCTGTTCTCTAGCTGTGACAGGTGGGGCTGTTCTCTAGTTGTGACAGGCGGAGGCTATTCTCTGGTTGTGACAGGTGGAGGCTATTCTCTGGTTGTGACAGGCAGGGCTGTTCTCTAGCTGTGACAGTGTGACAGGTGGGGCTGTTCTCTGGCTGTGACAGGCGAAGCTGTTCTCTAGCTGTGACAGGCGGGGCTATTCTCTAGCTGTGACAGGTGGGGCTGTTCTCTAGTTGTGACAGGCGGAGGCTATTCTCTGGTTGTGACAGGCAGGGCTGTTCTCTAGTTGTGACAGGTGGAGGCTATTCTCTGGTTGTGACAGGCAGGGCTGTTCTCTAGCTGTGACAGTGTGACAGGCAGGGCTGTTCTCTAACTGTGACAGGCAGGGCTGTTCTCTAGCTGTGACAAGCAGACCTGTTCTCTATTTTGACAGGCAGGGGCTGTTCTCTGGCTGTGACGGGCAGAGGCTGTACTTTATTGTGACAGGTGGGGCTCTGCTCTAGCTGTGACAGGTGGGGGTCTCCTCTAGCTGTGACATGCAGGGGCTGTTCTCTAACTGTGTCAGGCGGGGCTGTTCTCTATCTGTGACAGGCGGGGGCTGTTCTCTAGTTGTGATAGGCGGGGGCTGTTCTCTAGCTGTGACAGGCAGGGCTGTTCTCTAGCTGTGACAGTGTGACAGGCGGGGCTGTTCTCTAGCTGTGACAGTGTGACAGGCGGAGCTGTTCTCTAGCTGTGACAGGCGGGGGCTGTTCTCTAGTTGTGATAGGCGGGGACTGTTCTCTAGCTGTGACAGGCGGGGCTCTTCTCTGTGACAAGTGGGACTTTCTCTGGTTGTGACAAGCATGGTATATTCTCTAGCTGTGACAGGCGGGGGCTGTTCTCTAGTTGTGACAGGCGGAGGCTATTCTCTAGCTGTGACAAGCAGACCTGTTCTCTATTTTGACAGGCAGGGGCTGTTCTCTGGCTGTGACGGGCAGAGGCTGTACTTTATTGTGACAGGTGGGGCTCTGCTCTAGCTGTGACAGGTGGGGCTCTCCTCTAGCTGTGACAGGCAGGGGCTGTTCTCTAACTGTGTCAGGTGGGGCTGTTCTCTATCTGTGACAGGCGGGGGCTGTTCTCTAGTTGTGATAGGCGGGGGCTGTTCTCTAGCTGTGACAGGCGGGGCTCTTCTCTGACTGTGACAAGTGGGACTTTCTCTGGTTGTGACAAGCATGGTATATTCTCTAGTTGTGACAGGCGGAGGCTATTCTCTAGTTGTGACAAGCAGACCTGTTCTCTATTTTGACAGGCAGGGGCTGTTCTCTGGCTGTGACGGGCAGGAGCTGTACTTTATTGTGACAGGTGGGGCTCTCCTCTAGCTGTGACAGGCAGGGGCTGTTCTCTAACTATGTCAGGCGGGGCTGTTCTCTAGCTGTGACAGGCGGGGGCTGTTCTCTAGTTGTGATAGGCAGGGGCTGTTCTCTAGCTGTGACAGGCAGGGCTGTTCTCTAGCTGTGACAGGTGGGGCTCTTCTCTGACAGTGACAAGTGGGACTTTCTCTAGTTGTGACAAGCGCAGTATATTCTCTGGCTGTGACAGGCGGGGCTCTTCTCTGACTGTGACAAGTGGGACTTTCTGGTTGTGCCAAGCATGGTACATTCTCTAGCTGTGACAGGTGGGGGCTGTTCTCTAGCTGTGACAGGTGGGGGCTGTTCTCTAGCTGTGACAGGCGGGGCTGTTCTCTAGCTGTGAGAGGCAGGGCTCTTCTCTGACTGTGACAAGTGGGACTTTCTCTAGCTGTGACAGGCAGACTGTTCTCTAGCTGTGACAGGCGGGGGCTGTTCTCTAGCTGTGACAGGCGGGGCTGTTCTCTAGCTGTGACGGGGGGGCTGTTCTCTAGCTGTGACAGGTGGGGATTGTGACAAGTGGGACTTTCTCTGGTTGTGACAAGCGCGGTATGTTCTCTAGCTATGACAGGCGGGGCTGTTCTCTAGTTGCGGTGTTTGTGCTTCTCTTCACATTGCTTTCTCTTGTTGCAGAGCATGGGATCTGGGACAGGTGGGCTCAGTAGTTGTGGCTCCCAGGCTCAGCTATTACACAGCATGTGGGAATCCGGGGCCAGGGATCAAACCCATGTGCCCTGCATTGCATGCTGGCCTGTCTTCCACTGGACCACCTGGGAAGCCCTTGTGCAGTGTTAAATGTGACTTTGCAAAAGAGATGTAGTTGTCTGAATACGATACAGCCCTTCTTCATAGCATTTGTGTTTGTTATTAGATCAGGTAAAGGCACGTCCGCCCTTGGTGAGCAGATGGCACACATGTGAACTTAACAGCTTCGTGTAACCGCACCTGTGATACTGAATAACCAGTGCAGGGTACCTGTCTTGGCGTTTATAATATCATATTGAGCGTTGGGCTGGAGAGAGAGTCAGGCCCTGAACTGGAGGGGTCCTTTTCACACTGGCGTCTTCCTTGGTGCCCGGGCTTGGGGTGAGTGTGCAGGACTCTGCAGGCATCAGCTGTCCTTCCCATCCGGGAGGGAGGTGGTCTTCCTGTTCAGACTGATGCCCCCACATGGGCTGGCCCTGGCCCTTCCTTCCTCAAGGGACGGAAGGGTTGCCTTTTCTTCGGAATGTCACCAGCTCCTCTTCTCCTGCTGCTTCTAATTCTTCTGTTGTTTAGTCGCTCAGTCGTGTCTGACTCTGCCACCCCATGGACTGCAGCCTGCCAGGCTCCTCTGTCCATGGGATTCTCCAGGCAAGAGTCCTGCAGTGGGTTGCCATTCCCTTCTCCCGGGGATCTTCGCACCCCAGGGATTGAACCCGAGTCTCCCGCACTGGCAGGCGGATTCTTTCCCACGGAACCACCAGGGAAGCCCAGTGCTTTAGTACCAGAGCACAGCTTGTTCTAGATTATCACTGAAACACAATTTCCCTGCTGTCCAGGCTCCATCCTGCCTGCACGCTTTCCACCCACAACCCAGGAACTTTGTCAGGATGAAGGGTGCAGTGACTTTCGAGCGGCTGGCTTGCTGTTGTTCAGTCGCTCAGCTGTGCCCGACTCTGCGAGCCCACGGACTGCAGCACAGGCTTCCCTGTCCATCACAATGTCCCAGAGTTTGCTCAGACTCACATCCATTGAGTCCATGTGTGGCCGGCATCTCTTGTGTTTCCAGAACTTTGGGCTTCATGAGCCTCTATTACCCTGCTCTGTCCTGCGCGTCTCATCTGTCTGTCCTCCTCTGTCCGTGTTCAGGGCCCTGGCCTTGGCCGTGGACCCCTTCCCTGCGATCTCTCATGGACACGTGGCTTCGAGGAGCCTTCTGCTCTATCGTCTCTGGGTCCCTGTGCGCACCCTCACCTCCCATTTAGCTCCCTCCACACTTCCCAGTGCCCATGGGCACTCCACCCAGAGGCCACCCCCAAGACCCAGGTTTCAAGCCGAGGCCAGACCAGTCTGCCACGCTCTCCATGAGCCACTTGTGGCCTTTCTGTCTTCTGACCCTCCACTGTCTCTTCCCAACATCAAGTCCTTCCTGCTGGCTGAAGATTCACGGTCATGCTGGTGTCTTCGGGCCCCCCGTCTCCCTCCTTGGGTGACAGTGTTTCCCGGGAGTCTTCCCCGCGGACACTGCCCGCCTCAGCTGGTCCCCTGGCAGGGAGCCAGGCACCCTGTTCCTGCCCATCTTCCTGCATTTCCCGGCTCCACGGACCTCACCTCGGGGACAGAGCCTGACCGGCGTTGCCTCTGCAAGAGAAGAGATGCAGCTATTTAGACTCTCGGGTGCCCGGGGCAGGTGTGTCCCTCCCAGACACGCTGGTGACAGCAGGTGAGTGTTGGTGCTCACGTGGGGGAGACGGCATACAGTGCCCGGTGCCCGGCACATACAGGTGAAGCAGGCTTTGCCAAGAGGACCCACCCCAGCAAGAGTTTTCCCCCCAAGTGCCCCTGCTTTGCCTGCTCAGAGGAGTCTGCACAGAAGTGGGCCCCTGAATACTCTGCAGGAGGAAGGCATCCGGGCCTGTAAAAATAGCCCTTGACTCTACCTGTTGCGGTACATCTGACTTGCCCTCCCGTGTGCTGGCTTTGTGCGTGCGTGCGTGTGCATGTGTGGTTATGACACAAACACGTAAGTGATCTCCGAGTCGGCCAGGTGCAGCCGGACGAGCATGTTCTTCCCCAGAAGCCCGAGCTGTATTGCAGCCCTCATCTCATTCAGCCAGGCTGAGAGCAGCCTGATGCAAAGTCTGACACTGAGTGATTTCGGGCCAGTCCCCCCCAAGAAGGAAGTGTGATCTGAGGCTGACCCGCCCAGTTGGGGAGCCTGCTTGAGGACAGGGTTTTTGGTTCAGAGGGCATTCAAGATCAGCGTGACAGCAGGGATTCGCCAGGGCGGTCGAGGGGAGAGACGGTCAAGGCCTCGCCTCGCTTCTTGAGCCTCACGGTTTTCCAGAGGTCCTGAGGCCAGTTCAGGGAAGGACAATCTGCTCAGCTAACCCAGTTTTCCTGGGAGCCGGGGGCAGGAAGCGAGTCATGCCTCTCAGGACACTGGATTCGTCCTGAGCAGGCCCACGGGAGGGCCTCCGTGGTGGCTCAGTTGGTAAGGAATCTGCCTGCAAAGCAGGAGACTCGGGTTCCATCCCTGGGTTGGGAAGATCCCCTACAGAAGGGAAAGGCTACCCACGCCAGCATCCTTGCCTCGAGAATCCCTTGGATGGAGGAGCCTGACGGGCGACAGTCCATGGGGTCACAAAGAGTCAGACACGACTTGAGCGACTGAGCACACCGCCCAGGGCTGTGGGAGCCGGCTGGGTGGCAGGAGGGGGGCCCCCTGTGCGAATCTGCACGCGCCGAGGGTGGGGAACAGCCGTGGCCCCAGTGCAAGGTGAACGCAGAGGCCTCAGGAAGGGCACCCAGGGTGCTCTCTGCCTCGCACCAGCCCCAGGAACGTAGACCTCACCTCCCGCCTGTCGCCCGGCCCCACAGTCTCGGGGTGCCACACAGGGCAGTGACCTCAGTGGGGGTGACCGAGCCCGCGAGGCTAGGACCTGCCTAGGGGCTGTCGCAACCGTCCAGGAGAATGAGGCAACGCACACGCACGCTTGTTATTCCCCAGGGATCCCTGCGGGCCCTGCTGTCTCATCCAGCGGGTTCCTGACCTCTGCTCGCATCATCCTGCCTTGGCGTGCACACTGGCGTGTTCAGGAAGGGCCTCGAATAATCCAGGCACCCAGCTCTTGGATAACCCGAGCTTGTTTTCCTCAGGTGTGAGCGTCACAGGCAGAAGCTAGATGCCCAGCCTCTTGTTCAGCAAACCCGCCCCGCACCTGCCCAGCTGTTGTCTGTCCACCCCCGACTGCCTGCCTCCTCCTGATCACGGGGAGCTCGGTCCTGGGAGTGCCAGGGGCATTCCTCTGCCTTGGGCAGCAGCGCTCCACTCCAGTGCCCGCGGCTCATCTCACCCCCACATGCACACGGGCGGCATCTCACGGGGCTGTCTCGTTACTGAGGAGGCTTCTTGTGTGTCCAGTTGGCTCCTGGACACTGGGTTTTAACGTATTTCCTAGTAGCTCCGTTGGTAAAGAATCCGCCTGGAATGCATGAAAGCCCAGTTTGATTCCTGGGTCGGGAAGATCCCCTGGAGAAGGGATAGGCTACCCACTCCAGTATTCTTGGGCTTCCCTGGTAGCTCAGCTGGTAAAGAGTCCGCCTGGAATTGCGAGAGACCTGGGTTCGATTCCTGGGCTGGGAAGATCCCCTGGAGAAGGGAAAGGCTACCCACTCCCGTATTCTGGCCTGGAGACTTCCACAGACTATAGTCCACGGGTTCGGATAGGGAGGCTCTAGAGAGAGGGTTACACGTATGCACATGGGTGATTCACACTGTTGTAGGCAGAAACTAACACAATACCGTAAAGCAGTTACATTCCAATTAAAAGCATCAACTGTTAAAGTTTCAGAATCGTACTTGTCCCTTAAACACTTCTGCTTATTCTGTTAATAAATCTGGTAGACATTAACCATCACTATTAAGAGACAGGATGATATTTGACTCTGCTTACACGGGTTTTTTTTTTCATCAACATAAACACCCTGATGCTTGTGACCCTCTGTTTATCTGAGGTCTTCTTGAAAATTTGTTCTTTATCTGACATTTTTGCTCCGGTGGTTCTTCACTGCCGTGGGCTTTTCTCTAGTTGCGGTCAGAGGGCTTCTCCTCGCGGGGCTTCTCTCATTGCGGAGCAGAGCCTCTAGGTGAGCAGGCTTCAGTAGTTGCAGTGCACTCGGTCAGTTGCCCTCAGCATGTGGGGGTCTTCCCAGACCAGGGCTCGAACCCCGTCCCCTGCATTGGCAGGCAGATTCTTTACCTCCGTACCCCTCAGGGAGGCCCAAACACTTCACTTGAGCTAGTTCGGTTCACAGCTCTGATAGATGTTAACCATCACTGTTAAGAGGCCATGATAGAGTTTGACCGTTTGCACATTTTTTAATCCACTTAAACACCTTTCTGCTTGTGAAGCTCCCTTATAGCGCGTTTTATTTCCTGGTTCAGTACTTCCCTTTTCTGAATTAACACACAAAGCCTTTCTGAATAGACAGTGGTCACTTTAAGGCCTAATACATGAGATCTATAAAACAGATGAGCATCAGGTTCACTTGAATCTTCCAGTAGAGTTCCAATAATGTCGTCTCTGTGAAAATTATTTGACTGTGCGCGGTCTTAGTTGTGATGTGGTGGAGTCTTTAGTTGAAGCCCGTGGGATCTTAGTTCCCCAGCCAGGGATCAAACCTGGGTCCGCTGCTTTGGGAGCACAGAGTCTTAGCCACTGGACGACGAGGGAAGACCCTTGATAATATTGTCTTGAAAGGGCAGGTGAAAATTAGTAATCTCAGTGTGTACTTCAAAGTTTATTTATACCATTGTTGCCCCAATAGGCCAAATTCCATTAAAGAGTACATATAACAAAATGACAAATAACTTGCAAAAACTTATTCCCCTTTTACATGCCTGTGAATGTTTTGGGAGTCCAGAGGTGCCTGCCTGTTCATTATAGAAACCGTTTTTCCACCCAGCTGATTAGATTTTTGCATTTCTTGGCATATATGAATGTTTTCCACCTAAATCCCATAATCTTTGAACCTGACGAGAATTCTGCATTTGTTCAGTAGGTTTCCCAGGTCCGTGCAGGTCCCGGGGGCAGGGCCATGAAAACGATATGTGAATGGCTGAAGGATTTCTTGCATGTCCTGTGTCTGACTTGGAGTAACACGGGCGTAAGGCTGTATACCTGTGGGAGTCAGAAAATGAGCGTTAATTGTGCGTCTGAGGAGCCTCTGCCTGTCCCTAGAGGACACTTCTGGGTCCTCAGAGTTGCAGACTCAAAGGCCCTGGCGTTTGCGAACAGGGTGGGCACCTGTGTCTCCTCGTCTCTCAGAGCCCCTGAGATTGGGGGACTAGGACAGGAGAGTTTCTACTTGTGCCGACTGAGCTCCGCCTCCTGTGGCCACAAAAGGTGCGTTCTGCTTGGGAAGGGAAAGGACGCCTGACTGCTTGTTCGTCTTTGCAGAAATGCCGGGGTAGAAGTAAATGAAGTCTGAGATGTGCGAACCACTGTCCATTTTGTGAGCAGATGTTCTTTAAAAGAATATTGACTCGTATTTCCTGGGGTCCGTCTTTAGTCCCTTCCCATAAAAAAACAAGACACAGAAGGATATTTTTTAATCAGTTGCCCTTGCCTTTGATGAGGAGGGCATGGCAACCCTCTGCAGTATTCTTGCCTGGAGAATGCCGTGGAGAGAGGAGCTTGGCGGGCCACAGTCCATGGGGTCGCAAAGAGTCATACACAATGGAGGTGACTTAGCACGCACGCCTCATACACACGCACACCTTGCCTTTGACAGAAATGCTGCGTGGGTGAAGATCAATAACTCAGAGTTGTGGGCTGATGTGTGCACCACCAAAATTCATATTTTGAAGCCCTAACCCCCTGGGCCTCAGACTGGGGCTGTACTTGGAGTCAAGGTCTTTAAAGAGGTAAGTAGGTAAAATAAGGGCATTAGGCTGGATCCTGACCCCTTAGGTGGAGA
This sequence comes from Bos taurus, assembly GCF_002263795.3. Taxonomy (NCBI): domain Eukaryota; kingdom Metazoa; phylum Chordata; class Mammalia; order Artiodactyla; family Bovidae; genus Bos; species Bos taurus. Next base: position 4,472,268 of record NC_082638.1, on the reverse strand, counting down.
AGGGACTGGCAGCCCTCTCCAGTACTCTTGCCTGGAGAATCACATGGACGGAGGAGCCTGGCGGGCCACAGTCCACGGGGTTGCAGGAGTCAGACATGACTGAGCGACTCACACACACACTTTGACCCCTTAGGACTGGTCCTTATAAGAAAAGAAGAGCAGCACAGAGGCACACACGGGGACTACCACGGGGGGACACGGGAGGAGACGGCTGTCTGCACACCCAGCGGAGAGGCCTCAGGAGGAGCCAGCTCTTTCCATGCCTGCATCTCCGGTTTCCAACCTCCAGGGCTGGGGGAGAGTAACTTCCTGTTGTTGAAGCCCCCCAGCGTTCGGTGCATTGTCATGGCAGCTGCAGCGAGCGAATCCCCCTCGGAAATGTAGGGTGTTTGATGCCGGGAAGGGGTCAGGGAGCTGCACTGGCGTCGGACAGATCTCCCAGGCAGACTGCGGCCAGGGAGGCACCCCCTGGACGCCCAGAACTGTGCTGTTGGTAGCTGAGACACCACGATTACCGTGTGATTTCCCCCAGTCTTCCTCCTGTCATCGCTTTCCAGTTGGGTTCTCTGACAGTCTTCTACCCCACCCACACCAAAAAAACAAGTAAACGGAAGCGCACAGAGCAGCTAAAGAAATAGCGCCAGTGACACAGTGGCTTGTGTATCTTCAAAGGAGAAGAACTGCATCCTTTTTTTACCTTTCTCCATCTCTTGCTAGATCCCACAGCGCTTTGCACTGTACTAAATTAAAAGTGCTTTTGGCGCTGCCTCCGTACCAGTGCATACACCACGCGTGATCCAGTCCATGGGGAATTCAATCCACTGTACCCACAGCAAGGATGAAAATGTTGGGATAACAGGAGCAGCCACTGAAGGAAGGTCTTGAAAAGAAGTGGAAGCTGTTGATCTGGGTGGGAAAGGAGGGCTTTAAAAAACTGCACGTCTCTGGGTTTCAAGGTGAAGTGTTGCATTCAAATGACTCCCGAGCTAGCAGGGATTGATGGATAGACCCCACTCAACACATGAATTCAGGGCAACACCTTGAAAGAACTCCTGTTCTCTGTCAGTCTTTTATGCAGCTTCTTCAGACCCACTTTGGTGACAGCCTGCACGTTCTTTTCTTTTTGGCTGCACCAGATCTTTGTTGTCGTGCACAGACTTTCTCCACTTGGAGTGACGGGGGGGCTACTCTGGTTGCGGTGTGCAGGCTTCTCATTGTGGTAGCTCCTCTTACCGCAGAGCGTATCGGCTCCAGGACATGCGGCCTTCGGTAGTTCACAGCTACATGCCCAGTAGTGGTGGGTCCCAGGCCCTAGAGTGCAGGCTCAGGAGTTGCGGCTCTTGCTGTGTTTCTGCTCATCTGTCCCTTATGAGGGCCCTGGCATTGGATTTAGGGTTTCCCTCATCCAGGAGGACCTCATCTCAGACCCTTCACATCATCACATCTGCAAAGACTGGGATGTTTCCAGAGAAAAACAAATCTTGTGAGTTTCCAGAATGGCGTTCAGTGCTCTTCACATGTCAGTTCATCTGGTGCTCATCAGAATCCTCCAGGTGAGGGCAGTGATGAAGGTGAGGTTGCCTAGGAAGAAACGGAGGGTCGAGGCGCGTGACTCAGGGCTGTGATCCCCGAGGAGACGTCAGTGACATGGCGAGTGATAGAGGTTTCCCCTTAAAACAGGGTGTCTTTCCCACTGTTACAGTTCATAACAGGCAGGAAACAGAAACCACCTAAGTGTCCATGGACGGGTGGCTGAATGGATCAGTGGGTGGATGCATGGATGGATTAGTGAATGGATGGGTGGGTGGATGCATGGATGGATGGATAATGGGTAGATGAATGGCTGAATGGATTAGTGGGTGGATGGGTGGACAAGTGGGTGCGTGGATGGATTAGTGGATGAGTGGGTGGGTGGGTGGATGGATGTATTGATGGATTGATAAGTGTGTGGTTGAATGGCTGAATGGATTAGTGGTTGGATGGGTGGATGGATGGATGGGTGGACAAGTGGGTGGATGGATGGATTAGTGGATTTTAGTGTGTGTTAGTTGCCTGGGTCTGCTGTAACAAAATGCCACAAACTCACTGGTTTAAAAAACAACCCAGATGCCCTTTCTTGTGGTTGTTGGAGTCACAAGTCCAAGACCAGTCTCCCTGGGCTGAAGTCGAGGGCTGGTTCCCTCTGTAGCAGGCTCCAGGGCAGAGTCTTGCTTTGCCAGCTTCTAGAGGCACCCTGCCTTCCTTCCTTGTCTTCAAGCCCTTCAGTGCTTCACCTCTAACCATCCTTTTTTTATTACAGGCGTTTACAGCCCTCCACTTCCCTCCAAGCACTGCTTTTGTTAAATGCCACAGCTGTTGGTGTGTTGCATTTGTATTTTACTTCCTCCCAGCCTATCTTATAAATCCCTTGTAATTTTACCTTTTCACAACTCACCATTTAGGTGTGTATTTGTTTAACTTCCACAGAGTTGTGAATTTCCCAGGCTCTCCCTCTGTGAGTGATTTCTCATTCTGTTCCATTGTTGATCAGGGAAATACTTGGCATGATTTTGATCCTTTGTGGATGTATTGAGCCTTGTTTAATGGCCTAGCTTATCATCTTTCCTTGTGAGTGTGAGAAGAATACATTGTTTTGTAATGTTTGGGTGGAGCATTTCCGTAGTGTCATAAAATTCAGTTGGTTTATGGTATTTAAGTAGTTAAGTCGTATGCAGCAGTAGTTATCTATAGTCTTCAGCTATAGAGTTTTACCTGTAGAGGTTTAAATCCAGTCTTGTGTTCCTTGTGAATTTTCAGTCCAGCTGTTCTGTCCGTCATTGAAACTGTGTCGTTAAACGTTTCCAGCTACTGTGGTCGACACCTGTTTCTTCCCTCAGTTTGGTCAGTTTTTGTTTTAGGTGTTGTGACTTTGTTGTAAGTTTCTTACATGATTATAGTTGTCGCATCTTCTTCATTAAATTACCCCTTTCTCCTTATACAGTGCTTCTATTGAGTTTTTGTTTGTTTCTAGTAGAAACGTTTGTCTTAAGTCTGCTTTGTTTAATGTGCTCAGTGTGGCTTTCTTTGGTTACCTTGTGCATTTAATATCTTCATCCTCTTACTTTCAAGCTTTTTGCACCTTTCCTGGTAAAGTGTGTCTTGTAGACAGTATATAATTGGGTCACGTGGTTTTTCATTTTTAATCTGTTCTGCCAGTCTTTACATTAATTTGTATGTAACCTTTTACATATAGTGCCATTATTGATAAAGGATTTACCTATATGGTTATCTTACTTGTTTTCTCTTTCTTTTTTGATCACACACCATCAATCTGTATTTATTAACTAGCATTCTGCTGTAGAGAAGACTTTGCTCTGTCCACATTTCTTATTGCAGGGTTAGTTCACTGGCAGTATTGTTTCAGGTGTACAGCATAGGGATTTGATAATTGTATAGACTGCACTCTATGTAAAGTTATAAAATGTCGTTATTTCCTGTGCTGCACTTCACATTCTTGTAACTTACTTTACTGCTAGTAGTGAACACCTCTCAGTCTCCTTCATCTGTCTTGTGTCTCCCCCAGCCCTCTGCCCTGGGGTAGAAATAGTCTCTGAACTGTGTCTGTTTCTGTTTATATTAGTTTGAAATGCGGCCCTTTGCAACATGGGTGGACGTAGAAGGTAAGTCGCAGAAGGACAGTCCTTATGTTTCCATGTGTCTGTGGGATCCAGAAAAGAAACACATCTGTGTCTTTTCCTTTCCTTCCCTTTCCTCCATTCCCCTTTCCTCCATCGCTGGCTTCTTTTATGGTAACTAGGTATTTTCTTGTGTACATTTTAACTGTTTTATTTCTCTGACCTTTTTTTGTTTTTTAGTTATTTCATTAGTGGTTGCTGTATGTATTACAGTTACCAACTTATACCATCTAGTTTGCATTAATACCCGCGTAGTTTAAATAGTATACAAAAACGTGGCTGCTGTGTATCTCCTTTCCTACCCTCCTTTGTGGTGTTATTGTCCTAAAGGTTCCCTCTTTATACATGTTGTGCATTGCATCTTTACATATGTTATGTGCCCATCAGCAGAGATTTCTAATTATAATTTTATGCAGTTGTCTTTTAAATCAGATTAAAAAAATGATCCACAAACAAACAACACATTTATCTTGTCTTTTAAGTCCCCCAAGGGCAAAATCACCCTGATTATAAACCATCACTTTAAGGATTGGGGGGGCGGGGGAAATTGTTATCACATCACCATCTATCAGCTCATTTTAAAGTAACTTTGCATAATTTAGAAAGATTGCCAAGGAAATAGTTGGATTGGTGATTGGGTAATGAATCAAGTGTGTAAAACACACTGCATACTCAACTGTTTGCAAATCTTGCTTGATGTTTTCCAAAACAAAAGATACAGTAAAAATTTACTATGATTCTTGGGTTAAATGCCACCTTCAGGTTAAAATTTGGGTCTGATAAGTTCTGTTCAAGTATAGAAAATACTGTTGACTGAGCTTCACCGACTTGATGGACCTGAGTTTGAGTAGACTCTGGGAGTTGGTGATGGACAGGGAGGCCTGGCATGCTGCAGTCTATGGGGATGTGAGGAGTCAGATACAACTGAGCGACTTGACTGAACGAGCAGAGAAATAGATACAAAAACCATAAGCTGACTCTAGTAGTGGTTTCTTGGCCTTCTGAGGAGCCTTTCTGGAGAATCACTGACTGTCAGTTCATTGCCTGTTGCTGTTTTTTGTGGGCTGCGTGGTTGGGGGGTCACGTACTCTGAACATGCTCTTCCGCTGTACCTTCTGAACACGCTTTGGTGTGTAAGTTGGTGACCACAGCCCACACGTGAGCCTGCCACGGGGCCCAGTCCTTTTCAGGAGCCCCAGGTGGAAGGACGGCACCGTTCCTGAGCCTGCCACGGGGGCCCAGTCCTTTTCAGGAGCCCCAGGTGGAAGGACGGCACCGTTCCTGACTCCTCCACCCTCGTGCCCAGCCTCTGTCCTTGGACCCGCTGTGCCCCCTACGAAATGACGTGCTGATGGATTTTCTTAAACTTTATTACGGATTATGTGAGAAAAAAAGAAAATAATTCTTGACTCATACCCACATCTGTTAGAGGTGGTTGATCGTTCCACTGAACCATACTAAATGCTAATCAAAACTTTCACTTGAGAAAAGATCACTCGGTTAAATCATGACCAATCTTCATTTAAAAGAGTTGCGTTTATTGTTACTCCTTCACAGTTGGAAACTGGCTAGCTTTCAGCCACAAGAAACAGTCCATCACACCCTGAAATACTTGTTCTCAAAACCTCTGAGAGCAAGCAAGCTCCTAATTTGAAGCAAACATTACCGGGACTCATCATTTCACGCTTGTTAACTACTCATTTAGGTCTCTTACATTCCTAAACACAAGGAAGCTGCTGGCTCTTGCAGGCAAGCGCGCCTGTAAAGGTTAAACTGCACGGACTAGACACGCTTCTCCCGTCTCTTCCGTGTGCGCAGATGACACGCGGAGCTGGCGGCCCCGGGAGGGAACACCAGAGTGTCCCGGGCGTGGCCGTGAGCGCTGTCTGGTGGAGGCAGCCTCCGTGACCTCCCCATCCTCTTTTCTCTCTCTGCTCCCCAGAACACCGGGCCCCTCTCTGCGGCGTCTGACACACCGTCTGCCACCACTCCAAGGTCTGAGAGGACTTTCCTGAACTCCCAGGGCCTTGGGGTCAGCAAAGGGCCACGTATCATTGGGTCTCAGTGGAGAAAAATACTCTGATGTACGTACTGCCTTTCAGTCACTCGTTCTGCAAAGCTTCCTCTACCTCCCCAGGTGACTGTTCCTTTTTTTTTTTTTTTTTTGACAACAAACATCAGGGAGCTTTCCAGTTGCAGTCACCGTTGCTGTTCAGTTAGTCGCTCAGTTGTGTCCGACTCTCTGCGACCCCATGGACTGCAGCACGCCAGGCTCCCCTGTCCTTCAACATCTCCCAGAGTTTGCTTAGACTCATGTCCACTGCGTCAGTGAAGCCATTCAGATGTAGAAGCTGGATTTAGAAAAGGCAGAGGAACCAGAGATCAAATCGCCAACATCCATTGGATCATAGAGAAAGCAAGAGAATTCCAGAAACACATCTACTTCTTGCTTCATTGAGTACATGAAAGCCTTTGACTGCAATCTCTGAGTATGTATTTAAGCTCGCAAGGATGTTTGTGTCTCATATGTTGTTTCAGTGGGTCTCACGGAACAGGTGCCTGATAAAACCCTGTGTATTTATTACCTGGTGGGGAGAGGTGAACGGAGCTAGCTAGGGAGTGGGGTCCTACCAGCGAGTGGGAACATGCGAGGGTTGGCTTGTGGAGGGTCAGGTGGCTGCAAGGAGACATGGATTACGGGGTTGGGCAGACCGCGTTCTGTGTCGGTACTGGGTCGGGCAGTTTGTTAACACATATTTGTGGAGCTAGTCTGATGTGCTGGGAACATGTGATAGAAACTTTGGTGAATGGATTCCCAATGGGTACTGCCTTTTTTTTTTTTTTTTAATGGAACATTTGGAACAAGGAACTCTTAACTTCTCAGATCATACGGCCCTTGCCATTGCAGGAGCCGTGTGTGAGCTGTCGTGGACAGGGAGAAAGCAGAACTCATAACTGCCTCTTCACACACAGAGGATCCCTAACGGCCCTCCTCTTAACTCACAGAGGATCCCTAACCACCCTCCTGTTAACTCACAGAGGATCCCTAACTGCCTTCCTCTTAACTCACAGATGATCTCTAATTGCCTTCCACTTAATTCATAGATGATCCCTAATCTCCCCCCTGTTAACTCCCAGATGATCCGTAACTGCCTTCCTCTTAACTCACAGATGCTCCCTAACCTCCTCCTTTTAACTCACAGAGGATCCCTAACTGCCTTCCTGTTAACTCACAGTTCAGTTCAGTCTCTCAGTCGTGTCCCATTCTTTGTGACCCCATGGACCGCAGCACGCCAGGCCTCCCTGTCCATCTCCAACTCCCGGAGCTTGCTCAAACTCATGTCCACTGAGTCGGGGATGCCATCCAACCATCTCATCCTCTGTCGTCCCCTTCTCCTCCCGCCTTCAATCTTTCCCAGCATCAGGGTCTTTTCCAATGAGTCAGCTGTTCGCATCAGGTGGCCAAAGGATTGGAGTTTCAGCCTCAGTCCTTCCAATGAATATTCAGGACTGATTTCCTTTAGGATGGACTGGTGGGATCTCCTTGCTGTCGCCTTCCTGTTAACTCAGCAGATCCTTAACTGCCTTCCTGTTATCTCCCAGAGGATGCCTAACCTCCCTCTGGGAGCCCCTGCCTCCTGCCCTAGGGGCTCCAGCCGGTGACGCTGGTGCCGGCGCTTTGCTCAGGGCTCCGGGCTCGGCACAGATTCCCCGCTCAGGTGACACAGACGCCCAGTAGGCGTATCCTTGTTCTTGCACCCCCAGCGTACAGAGAGGTTAGCCAAGGCCCCACCTGGGCCCTGAGCACGGGTCCCCAGCTCCCAGCTGCTGGTCAGCCACAGAGCAGGCCTCCAACCCAGGCCGCTGGCCCCAGAGCACCCGCCGCCCCCAACCTGAGTCCTCGGGAGCACCCCGGCCTGCGGGCAGAGGCTGCTCCCTGTGGCCCCCACCCACCTGGAAGAAACCCCAGGTCGGGGAGGGAGGCTGAGGACATGTCTGCTTCCTTCCGGTGTGGTTCGGAGAGGAAGAGGTGTGCAGAGGAAGCAGTCGGGGTGTGCAGAGGAAGCAGGTCTTACCCTGCATGCTGGTCACTGAGCCTCTGCTTGGGGTGTTTCGCTCTAAAACAATGCAAGTCCCGGTCGTCCAGCTGAATTATAAGCGCGGACTGCCCTCCCTCCTTCCCATCTTCATAGGGCAAAACACATGCTGATGCCGTCCTCAGAGGCCGGGGTAAACACGTGTAAATACGTCCTCTGTGATCAGCTGGACTCAGTACCGCGCAGTGGAACCTCAGCCCCAGACAAAGTGGAGAGGAGATCAGGCGTGCTGAGGCCTTTTGTGGTAACAGCTCGGGGACCCTAAAGGTCAGTGCACACCCCAGCACCTGGGGGCCCAGCCTGCAGCTCGTGAGGAAAACCCGGGCCTCTGGGCTGGGTTCACACCCGCATCCAGTGCCCTCCTGTCTCTGCCCACCTGGCCTGTTCACCTGCTGCCTGAGTGTCGTCTCTCCTTACTGCCCCCAGGACTGAGGCCCAGGTGTACGTGCGGTACTTTTTTAGCACACCGGCGGAGGGGAGCACCCTGTGTGGCTGTGGCTCGTTGCAGACCACGCGCGAGCTTCCCGTGAAAAATAACCCAGGAGCAAGGTGCAGAGCCCGGAGCTTTGGAGGCCGTGCGTGCATGGGACGGTTGGGCACGGCTGCTGTGCGCTCCTTCCTTTGAATTATTCTTTTATTTTTAAATGATCTTGTTTAGTTCTGGCTATGCTGGGTCTTCCTTGCTCCGTGGGCTCTTCTTCTGTAGTCACGGTGAACACGGGCTGCTCTGTAGCTGTGGTGCTCAGGTTTCTCCTATCTCTTGTTGCAGAGCGCAGGCTCTGGGGACTTTGGGCTTCCGTGGTGGGGGCGCATGTGGGCTCAGTACTCACGGCTCACGGGCCCCAGAGCACAGGCTCAGTAGTTGTAGGGCACGGGCTGAGTCGGATCCTCTCAGACCGGGGATCCAACCCATTTCTCCGGCATTGGCAGGTGGACGCTTTACCTCTGAGCCACCAGGAAAAAGACTGACTTCATTGGAGAAGACCCTGGTGCTGGGAAAGATTGAAGGCAGGAAGAGAAGAGGGCGGCAGAGGATGAAATGCTTGCATGGCATCACCGACTCAATGGGCATGAGTTTGAGTAAACTCCAGGAGTTGGTGATGGCCAGGGAGGCCTGGCGTGCTGCAGTCCATGGGGTTGCAACGAGTCGGACACAACTGAGAGACTGAACACCACCACCACCAGAGAAGCGCACTGCTTCCTTTTTATTTTGGCTTCTGGGAGAACTTTCCCTTCAAAGCACTGTCCCTGTCATTGGTTGTACGCTGTCGTCTGCTGGTATACTCTTTGCCAGATTGGAGGAGTTTGACAGTGTGTTGAGATCCTTGATTATCTCACCGAAGGTTTGGCGTGATTTTCATCTACATTGTGAAGAAGAGTTACGTGACCGCAGAGTCTTCTGCAGATTTATAATCCCCCTGTTCTAGGCCTTGTAAGTGAAAAGCACCAGCTTTAGAGGAAGAGCGTGTAACGCCTTTTAAAAGAATACAGCTCTTTTCCATCTTTAGACTTTGTCGTTTCTCTTGCTCATTTCTTCCTCCTGCACTTGGCTCATGGCGAGTCCCGAGTGGTGCTCCTCGCCCAGCCTCTGCTGTTTTTCCTGGCACTCTGCGTGCTTTCCAAACCCAGCGGTAGTTTCTCACTCGCTCAGTGCCTGCACTGTCTTGTTAGTCTCTCTCTCCCAGCTGCTGGAAGAAAAGTGTTCACAGGAAGAAAGCAAAGTATACACAGGCTGCCTGCCAGGCCCTGCCTCTGCACACCTGCAGAGCCCTCCCGGTCTTGAGGGAAGCGGGATGTGAGCGAGCATTCGATACGGCCACCCCTCCTCATTGTCCCCCAGAGGCGTGGGCCAGCCCTTCCCTCTCCGCCGGGACTTTTTCAGAGAGATGACATGCAGGGGGGCTTCTGGAAGAAATCTGAGCCTCTCAGGTTACGATCCAAACACTGGCTTCCTCCACCAAGGAGCCCAGGAGGACTTGTCTTTAAGTCTCACCTTCCTTTGTACCAGAAAGGGAACCAAAACTGGGACGTGTCACCCAACCCCGGGGTCATGCCTGAGCGAGAGCAGTCAGGTGTGTACCAGAATGGAGATCTGAGAGCTGCTTCGTAAGTTAAGTGTGTTAGTCGCTTAGTCGTGTCTGACTCTTTGCGACCCCGTGGACTGCAGCCCACCAGTCTCCTCTGTCCATGAGATTTTCCAGGCAAAGATACTGGAGTGGGTTGCCATTTCCTTCTGGGGATCTTCCCAACCCAGGGATCAAACCCAGGTCTCCTGCACTGTAGGCGGATTCTTTACTGACTGAGCTACAAGGTATCTGCTCGTTATGTGTCTCTTACGGTGTCCCCTCCCACTGTCTCCCCATATCCAGCCCATGGTAGAAAAGCAAGGACCCAGATAGTTAAACGGAGAAGGCAATGGCACCCCACTCCAGCACTCTTGCCTGGAAAATCCCATGGATGGAGGAGCCTGGTAGGCCGCAGTCCATGGGGTCACTAAGAGTCGGACAAGACTCAGCAACTTCACTTTCACTTTTCACTTTGATGCATTGGAGAAGGAAATGGCACCCCACTCCAGTGTCCTTGCCTGGAGAATCCCAGGGACGGGGGAGCCTGGTGGGCTGCTGTCTATGGGGTTGCACAGAGTCGGACACGACTGAAGTGGCTTAGCAGCAGATAGTTAAAGCACTGAAGGTGAGTTTGTACTTGATACGCAGCTATACGTGGTTTTGCCTTGAAAATCGGAGAAAGCAAAGCCGTTCTGTGCTGCTGCTCCTTGTCCAAGGCTTGGTCCTGCCGCCACTGGCCAAGTGTCTAGGGCCCCTTCCTAGGAAGCGGGCTGCAGGCAGGAAGGACCAACCAGAGCAGAGCGGGCCGGGAAGGGCAGGTCAGCTGCCTGGAGATGCTGCCTCGGGCTGGGGTGGCTGGGGGTGGTCTCCGGGGCCCGTGCACTTCGCCGCAAAGTGTAGAATCAAGTTACCTTGCAGGGAACCCCTGCCGCTACTGCTGCACGACCGGACTGCTACGGGTGGGGGGCGGAAATGGAGAGCACCGGACTTGTGCCTTCCTCCTGGGAGGTGCAGGCGGGCATCTGTGCTCACGCAGGGGCTCCATTCAGAGCCGCACCCGCGTCCGCCCGCTCCCGCCGGAGTGATTGCAGGGGTCGCGGAGCACTCGGTCGGTCCCTCGCGGTGCAGGCCCTGCACACAGGCTGCAGTGTGCACGCTCGCGGGTGCTCCATCAGGACGCCAAGTCTCAGTAGTGGTCAGGCTCAGCAGAATGTGCCTGTCAACGGAAAAGACTCTTGAACCATAACGCAGACATTTCGGGGCTTCCCTGGTGGGTCAGCGGTTAAGAATCCGCCGGCAGTGTGGGAGACGAAGGTTCGATCCCTGGGTCTGGAGGATCCCCTGGAGGAGGAAATGGCAACCCACTCCAGTATTCTTTTTTTTAGTCTAAATAATGTATTTTTGTCTGTACTAGCTCTGTTACCGCGCAGGCTTTTCTCTAGTTGCGGAGAGCGGGGGGCCTCCGTGTAGATGCCGTGCGTGGGTTTCTCACTGCCGTGGGCTCTGTCTGCCGAGCACAGGCTCTAGAGCATGCGGGCTTCAGTAGTTGCGACACAGGGCTCAGGAAGTTACAGCTCCCGGGCTCTGGAGCCCAGTCTCGGTTAGTGGTGGCTCGGGCCTTTAGTGGCTCCAAGGTAGGTGGGATCTTCCCAGATGGGGGATTGAACCCATGTTCCCTACATTGACAGGCGGATTCTTTCACCACCGAGCCACCAGGGAGGGCCCCACTCCAGTATTCTTGCCTGGAGAATCCCACGGACAGAGGGGCCTGGCGGTCCACGGTCCACAGGAGCGCGGCATTGGACGCAGCTGCGCACAGACTTCCTTTCCCTCCCACCCTGTAAGGTTCCAGCGCAGCAGAGGGCAGGCCGCCGGGGCACCGTCTGAGTCTCCAAACCCGCCAGCGTTTCCCCTATGTCCACGGGCCCCCCTCCCGAGAGCTGTCTGCTCTGAACGCGGGCTCTGCGCGCCGTGAACACATCCCTCAACGCCGCTGTATCTCGGCCCCCTCGTCTCCGCAGATACCGAGCGGCTCTACTCAGCTGTGTTTGAGGACATCTGCGGGCGCTACGGGAAGAAGTACAGCTGGGACGTGAAGTCTCTGGTGATGGGCAAGAAGGCGCTGGAGGCGGCCCAGCTGATCAGAGACACGCTGCAGCTTCCGATGTCCGCGGAGGAGCTGGTGGAGGTGAGCCAGGCCAAGCTGAAGGAGGTCTTCCCCACGGCCGCGCTCATGCCAGGTGAGGTCCCCGGAGTGCGCTTGGGGCTCTGAGCGGCAGGTCTCAGCCTGCCAGGGGGCGCGCTAGCGTTCTCCTCTTCCCTGAGAACTCGGAAGATGCCCTTCCTGGTAAGGCTCCGAGGGACTCATTAGAGACGTTGGAGGATGCTGGCACGTGCTGTGGGTTTTCCGGGGTGGCCCCGTGGAAGAGAACCCTCCCGCCAGTGCAGCGGACTCAGGTTCGATCCCGGAGCGGCGAAGATCCCCTGGAGGAGGCATGGCCACCGACTCTGGTGTTCTTGCCTGGAAAATTCACGGACAGAGGAGCCTGGCGGGCTACAGTCCATGGGGTCACCAAAGAGTGGGGTGTGACTCAGCGACTACAGGACGGCAGCATCATGTGCTTGTCGTTTTTGAGCTTCCTTAATGTATGTTCTCACGGATTCCTGAGGCCCGAAAACATTTGCATTTTGTTCATGTCAGTGTGACCTAGAGATCACATTCCTGAGAGAATTGCTTCCGAGTTTCAAATAGGTGGCTTTTGCTTTTCACAATCAGAGAATTCATGTTACAGCAGCTATGCAAACTTGAACATGTTGATGATAGGCAAGCAGCGAAATCTCCCTAAAGAAGTTTAAAAAACACTTATTTTAAGAGTTAAAGGTGTAATTCAGTTCTAACATGTCTGTGTGGCCTTTACTTGTTTTCCTTTGAGAGCTAAGATGACTTTTCTCCCCTGGGGCTTGTTAGCTGAAGATGGAACAACAGAACTGCCTGCTATTTCTTACTATAAGTGAGGAGGTCAAGAGTGTTCTAGGTTACAGGGACCAAAATGGCTTAAAAATGGAGTGTTATTTTAAGATTCTTCTAGGAAGAAAGGTGAATTACTCAGTCTTTAGAATTCTTGGTGCTCAGGGAGAAAAAAGTTTACAGTCAGAGCAGTAATTTTGGATTCAAAATGGTATTAACATGAGTCATGGTCATTTTTTGAAACACATGTAATTATCTGCATTTATACATATATCCAGAGGGGCAGATTGAATATCCCCTGGAACTAGTGAGTTTCCTGGAAAGGACCTTGCTATTTCTGCTGCCTGGTATTACAAAGAAACCGTGTGGGCTGTTCTTGGATTACACACACACACACACACACACACGCCTGTACATCACACATACATACACGTGAATGTCACACACACGTTAGACACATGCAGACATATGTCACACACACAAACACGTCACACACACACACACTTATGTCACACATATACACGTTATGTCACGGAAATACATGTGAACACACACACGTACCTTGGCATATGAGCACAAGCACCATGACACACACTCCCTTCACCAGCTGCCTTTCTGGGCCGTTTGCACACGTGGGGATGCTGACAAGCTTCAGTGATGGAAGCACAGCTATTAATAAACGTCACAGAAGTTCTTGGCTAAAAGTTTATCATCTTACCATTGTTGAGTGTGCCAGCTGAGCGTTAAGAACGTTCAGACGGTTGTGTAACCAGCAACAGCATCCATCTCTCTCAACTTTTTACCTTGTGGAGTTGAAGCTGTGTACCCAATAGACCCTAACTTCCATCCCTTCCTCTGTCTCTCTCTCTCCAGCTCCAGGGACCTCCCCTTCTGCTTTCTGTCTCTGTGAATTTGAACTACTCTAGGTATCTCACATGGCGCTAGTGTTAAACAGCCCACCTAGCAGTGCAGGAGACACAGGTTCAGTCTGTGGGTCAGGACGATCTCCTGGAGAAGGAAACAGCAACCGCACTGCCGTGTCCTTGCCTGGAGACTCCCGTGGACAGAGGAGCCTGGCGGGCTGCAGTCCATGGGGTCCACAGTCAGAGCTGCCTGAGTGAGCGCACGTGCACAGATCCTCAGTGTTTGCCCTCCTGTGGCCAACCTCGAGGTTCGTCAGCGCTCTCATTCCACACGTGCAGCGTGCGACAGGCTTCTCTCCCTCTGAAGACAGAATCATACTCCATTGTGTGGATGGACCTCACGTTGCTTATCTGTTCATCCGTCGATAAACACTTGGGTTGCTTCTGCCTCTTGGCTACTGTGAAAACCACTGCTGTGAACATGTGCATAGAAATACCTCTTCAGGAACTTGGTTTTATTTATTTATTTTTGGGGGGGGGTACAGTCCCAGAAACACAATTATCGAATTATAAGGTGATCCTCTTTGTAGTGTTTCGAGGGTCCCCCGACTGTTTCGTAGACCGGCTGTGTCATTGTATGTTTCTTCCAACAGTCCACAAGGGTTCAAGATTCTCTACATTTTCACCAACTCTGGTTATTTTCTCTCTTTTTGATAGGAACCATCCTAATGTGTGTGAAGCCATTATCTCTTGGATTTGAATTTCTTGAATAATTAATGACATAGAGCGTTGTTTCTTGCTGTTAGCCATTTGTGTGTCTTCTTTGGAGAAATGTTTATTCAAGTCCTTTGCCCATTTTTTGATTTTTTTTTTTTCTTGTTGAGTTCTAGGAATTCTTCATATAATAAAGTCTGAATACAAACCCACTTATCAGCGACATGGTTTGCAGATATTTCCTCCCATTTCAGAGGTTGCTTCTTCACTCTGTTGAGTGTGTCCCTTGATACCCAGAACTTTTTACGTTTGATGTACTCCCATTGACTATTTCTGTTCTTGCTTGAGTTTTTAGTGTCATAGCCAAGAGTTTAAAAAAAAAAAAAAAGATCCTATGTCTTAATGCTTTCTTTCTGTTTGTTGTCTTTTAGGAATTTTGTAGTTTTAGCTCTTACCTTTCGGCCTTTAATCCACCTTATATTAATTTTTGCATATGGTATAAGAGTCCAGCTTTGTTCTTTCCAAGTGGATATCCATGTTCCCAAAACACACTTTGTTGAAGAGACTGTCGTTTTCCCCATTGAGTGGTCTTGGGAGCCTTGTTGAAAGATCACCTGGGTGTTGCATGTGTGAAGAGTTATTTCCAGACTCTCTATTCTATTCCATTGGTCTATATGTCTGTCTTTATGTCAGCACCAAACTGTTTCGATTACCATATCTTTGTAATATGTTTTGAAACCTGGAAGTGTGAGATTCTCCAAGTTTGTTCTTCTTTTCCAAGATGGTGTATGGCTATTCAGGTTCCACTGAGAGTCCATATAAATGTTGGCATTGACTTCTGTATTTCAACAAAAAGTGCCTTGGGATTTTGGTATGGATTCCTCTGAATCTGTAGACCACTTTGGGTACTGTGGGCACTGTAAAGATGATCAGATCTTGCGGCCCATGAGCCTGGGAAGTGTTTCCCTTTCTTTGTGTCTTCTTCAGTTTCTTCCAGCAGTATTTTGTAGTTTCAGCATTACAGGACTTTCACCTTCTTCTATTTCTCTATCACGCACTTGTCAGTGGGTTTATTTAAATGTTCTTTTCAGATTTTTCCTTGTTTAATGTGTGGAAATACAGCTGACTTTTGCATGTTGATTTTTGTCATCTGCAGTGTTGCTGAAGTTTGTTAATAGTGCTATGGTCTTATGTATATGTGCAGAATCTTTAGAGTTTTCTACGTTTAGGATCATTTCATGTGCAAACAGATGACTTCATCTCTTCCTTTCTGATGTGGATGTATTTTATTTCTCTTCCTTGCCTAGATGCTCTGGCTAGGACTTATAGTGCTGTGTGAGATAAAAGTGAGACGAGAAAGCGTTGTTTTCTTGTTCCTTATTGCAGAGAAAAAGCTTTCAGCCTTTTAACATTGGGTATGATGTTAGTTATGGAATTTTCATGTATGGCTTTTATTATGTTGAGGTACTTTTCTTTTATTCCTGGTTTGAGTGTTTATGTCATGAAAGGGTGTTGAGTTTTTTCCAAATGCTTTTTCTGCCTCAGTTGAGATTATCCTTTGGGTTTTGTTCATTTTGTTAACACGGTGTGTCACGTTGATTTTTGTATGTTGAACCGTCCTCGAGACTCCATAAATAAATCCCCCTTCTTCACGGTGTAGAAGAATCCTCTGAATGTGCTACTTAAATAAGTTTGCTAGTATCTTGTTGAGTGTGTTTGCCTCAGTTTCTTGTCATTTCTTTCTTTGGCTTTGGTGCCAGGGTAACGCTGGCCCGATGGGATGAGCTTGGGAGTATATCGTCCTCTTTTAATTGTGGGGAAGAGTTTGAGTACTGTTGGTGGTAATTCTTTACAGTCTGGTGGAATTTTCCGGTGAATCTGTTTGGTCCTGTTTTCCTTGTCGGACGGCTTCTGATTACTGAATTAATCTCCATAACACATAGAGGTTTGAACAGACTTTCTTTTGCTTTGATCTCGATAGCTTGTATATTTCTAGCAATTCATCTGTTTCTTCCAGGCTATTCAGTGTGTCTGCTTACAGGTTCTCACATTATTCTCTTTGAATCACTTTTATTTCTGTGCTGTTGGTTTTTAATGTACTTGCTTTCGTTTCTGATTGTATTTATAAGCCTGGTTTTTGTTTTTTTCCTTCAGTAATCCAGCTAAGTCTATATTGTTTGTATTTGACATGGAGTCTCTTGCATTGTTTAACATACAAAGCACCCTTGATGATTTAGGCACGCAAATCTCCTCTTTCTTCTTTATCCACCCAAGCCTTTCAAGTGGTTTTCCTTCCAGAATTTTTGTGTCCTTTTTTTTTTTTTAAGATATACTTGAGACATGATGGTCGTGGTTTAGGCACTAAGCTGTATCCGACTCTTGGATACCCGAATGGCTTATAACCCACCGGGCTTCTCTGTCAATGGGCCTGCCCAGGCAGGAACACTGGAGTGGGTTGCCATTTCCTTCTCCAGGGACCTTCCCAACCCAGGGATCCAATCCATGTCTTGGCAGGCAGATTCTTTCCCATTGAGCCACCAGGGAAGCCCATACTTGAGATATATTCTACTACAATTCCAAGAAAACGATGTCTTCTGCAGCTAGCATGGTAGTTTGGCTGGAATGCCATCAAGTCTATATTATGGAGTCTATTTGGTGATCCAGTCCATGTAGTATCCTCATCTTGGCTTTCCCAGTGACCAGATATTATGTAAATGATACCTCATCCTGGGTAATCACTGAAGAGAACGGAACCCTAAAACCAGCTCCAGTGTAGAAATGAGATGAGAACTTGTTCTTCCTAGACGGTTTAGTCCTGTTGAAGTCGCCTGGAAGACTCTTGTCTCTGCATACATCTCATGCCAGTCACAGACACGGTAAGGACAGAGATCTAGTTTCTACTCAGAGAGACGTGCTGCACCCCCGAGTTGCCACCTGTGCCGCCTCCCTCCCAGCACCTCTTTTATGTGAGCCAAAGCCAAGCCCCACCGGAAAGGCAGCCTCCCGGGTCTGGAGTCCAGGGAGCGGTGACGGTAGCCAGGAACAGACCACTGCCGTCTGTCCAGATCAGGTGTTCCTCTTGTCCCCTTGCCGCTTTGACTCCATCGTGCAGCTCAGGATGATCGAGGTGGAGCCCTTGACTTCCGTTTCTCTTCCCTCTGCAGGTGTTTTCTTGGGGGGCGGGGGCATTTCCAGCTGGGGAAGGCACCTTGAGCCCATGAGAGGAAGGAGCCTGTCTGTAGAGAGGGTGTTTTATGAATTCCACGTCCTTCATTTTGCACAAGGAAATGGCAGCCCACTCTAGCATCCTTGCTTGCAGAATCCCCACGGACAGGCGGGCTGTAGTCCATGGAGTCGCAGAGAGTCGGACACGACTGAGCGACTCACACAGACGTCCTTCATTCTGACGATGCAGCTCTGCCTTCAGGTGAGCGCTGTGGCCCGGCAGGTCCTTAGTGCGGAAGGGAGGGCAGGTTGCCTGGGAAACAGGCCCTGCCATAGTGATGCAGGAGGTCGGCCTGGGCCGTCACCAGGGTGACCAGCCCCTGATTATGAGGTGCGGGCGGCTCTGCCTGGGTCCCGCCTCACGGAGGGTCGGGCTGGCCTGTGCGGCTTGGAGGCCAGGCATGAGTGACTTGATTCCCTCCTCATGAGCTGTGGACACCTCTCTTTAAAATCGGCCGTGGATGTTCTAGGAGGCAAGTACTTTTTTTTTTTTTAACTTTTTATTTTCTATTGAGGTATAGCTGATTAACACTGTTGTGATGGTTTCAGGCGGACAGTGAAGGCACTCAGCCGTACATGTACATGTATCCATGCCCCCCCAAACTCCCCTCCCATCCAGGCTGCCACATGACATGGAGCAGAGTTCCCTGTGCTGTCCAGCAGGTCCTTGTTGGTTCTCCATGTGAAACACAGCAGTGTGTACACATCCATCCCAAATTCCCTGACTGTCCCTTCCTGCCATCAGGACAGAAGTACTTTTGTCCAGTATGTCCTGTAAGCATTTACCACATCCCTTAGTGATGAAACAGAATGTAAGTCAGCCAAGGGTCTAATTATTTTCTGAGAATAGACATCTTCTTAACAGTGGCAAAAATTTTTGACCCAAAAAAAAAATATATATATATATATATATATATATTGAAATGTATGTGGTTTTACATAGGAAAAATTTTGACATGGAATGTAAGGAAACCGTCAGAACAGTGTTCCCCATGAAGGGTGCTGATAACCTCCAGTGTATTTTTTTTTTTAATTACTGTTTTTTAATTTAAAAAATGATCTCTAGTTTTGGCTACACGAGGTCGTCGTTGCTGCGTGTGGGCTTTGTCTAGCGGAGGCGAGCAGAGGCTGCTGATGGTGGTGTGCGAGATTCTCACAGCGGTGTCGCTTCTCTTGTTGAGGATGAGCTCTACGGCTTAGGTGTCTCACGGGCTGTGGGGTCTTTCTTCCCCAGCCAGGGCTGGAACTCCTGAGCCCTGCGTGGGCAGTGGGTTTGTCACCCCTGAACCACGAGGAAAGTCCACCTGCACCGTATTGTGGAGAAGATTGCTTCAGTCGCGGGTTCTTGGAGGTGTATGACGGTAATGTGTTTTGGCATCGTTTAAGCAGGAGTAAGTTGGTTCGGAAGGCCAGTAAATAAAGTCTGTGGTTTTTAATGGTGTGAAACCCCTAAGAAGGTCTCCTGTTGCCGTGGCTCTTTGCTTTTCCTGCTCTTTTTCCCTGGGGGTGGGGGTTGGGGATTTCCCACGGAAAAGCCCAGGACGTGACTTCGGGCCCGTAGAGGGGACGGGGATAAGGCCCCGCCCAGGACTGCTGGCCCAGAGGCACTGCCCCGTGACATGGGCCCCTGAGGAATGCAGGTCCACCGCCACCGTGGAGTGTCGCCTGGGTGTTGCCCGTGGGGACAGGTCCCAGGTGGAGACAGGCCTGACCCGGACAGGTCCTCACCGGGGCTCCAAAGTCCCTCACGCCAGGACAGGCTCGGGATTCACTGACGCTGCTCTCGGGAGCGCCCTGAACACTACAGCGCAGCCACCCAGTGGGCAGCACTTTCCCTGGGGGGCGCCCCGGGCCCGGTCCACCTGGGCCTGTTTCTTCTAGGCCCGGTGCCTGAGCCTCTTGTCTGTTTCCACCTGTCTGCCTTTGGCTTTTCCGTTTTGTTCTTCATCTGCCTTCCGCCTTTAGTTCCCCATGGCTGTCAGCCAGCGTGACCATCTCCCGCCACCCCACTTGGTGAATACACCTTCCACCACCCTGGCAAGAAGGCACTCGCTTTCTCAGGGTCCCTCTGTAACTTCCTCTTCCTTTACTTAACCCTTACGTGCAGCTGCTGCTGAGTGGGTGCTCAGGGAGACACAAAAGAAACGTCTCCTTCTCCATGCAGTCCGTAATCAGAGTAGGACGCATGCGTCTCAGTTCAGTTCAGTCGCTCAGTCCTGTCCAACTCCATGTGACCTCATGGACTGCAGCACACCAGGCCTCCCTGTCCGTCATCATCTCCCTGAGCTTGTTCAAACTCGTGTCCGTCCAGTCATAGAGTTGACTAAAATGTCTTCATCTTTTTTTCTTATATACAAATAAATTTCAGGTCTTACAAGATCAGTTCAGTTCAGTCGCTCAGTTGTGTCTGACTCTTTCGTAAACCACGCACTGTATAGTCCGTGGAATTCTCCAGGCCAGAATACTGGAGTGGGTAGCCTTTCCCTTCTCCAGGGAATCTTCCCAACCCAGGGATCGAACCCAGGTCTCCCGCATTGCAGGCGGACTCTTAACCAGCTGAGCCACCTGGGAAACCCCATTACTTACTGTTTAACAGGGATTCCCAGGTGGTGCTAGTGGTAAAGAACCTTCCTGCCAGGTTCGATCCCTGGGTCGGGAAGATCCCCTGGAGGAGGGCACGGCAACCCACTCCAGGATTCTTTCCTGGAGAATCCCACAGACAGAGGAGCCTGGCGGGCTGCAGTCCACGGGATCAGAATGAGTCAGACACGACTGGATTGGCTTAGCATGCGCACACTGCTGAGCCATTCAGGATGCCTCCTTCTAGGACATTTCTTAGGATACCTGTGTGATGTGTGTATACACACACACATCCCTTAAAGGAACTAAAAAAAAATTCACCAACATCCAAAGCAAGTAAACAGTTGATGCATAGAATGAAAATCCTGAAATATTTAAATTACATTGCTTGGCAACTTTTATAGGAAGAGACAGGTGTTAAGCAAGTGAGAACTCTTTTTTTTTTTTTTTGGCTTGTACATGAGGTGAGTCTCCTTTATGAGCCTGAGGCGTGTCAGGGACTAGCTGAGAAGTCAGGTCCTCTGTGTGTTCTTACGTGTGCCTGCGTGTCAGCCTCGGGTCATTTTAGCACCTGCACTTCCCAGGTGATGCTCTGCAGTCCTGCGAGGTTTAAGTAAGCTGCCCACAGATGCTCAGAGCTGGCCTCTGACTGGCAGGGGCTCCAGCGAGCAGAGCTGCACTGTTCGCAGGGCAGGATTTGGAGAACGCACCCCTCAAAGGCAATGCCGACTCACAGGAAGAGTCCTCTTCCAGGCTGTGCCATGCTCCTGAGCCACCCACCCCACTCTTGAGGCGGGCTTCCCTGGTGGCTCAGATGGTAAACGATCCTGCCTGCAATGCGGGATCCCTGAGTCAGAAAGATCCACCCTTGAGGTGGTGCCAGTGGTGAAGAATCCCCCCTGCCATTGTAGGAGATGAAAGAGACTCAGGTTTGCTCCCTGGATTACGAAGATCCCCAGGGAATGACTACCCGCTCCAGTATTCTTGCCTGGAGAATCCCAGGGACAGAGGAGCCTGGCAGGCTACAGCCCAGGGGGTCGCAAAGAGTCAGACACCACAGTTGAAAGGAGAGTGGCCCTCAGGGTGAGTCAGCAGGAGGTTATCCCCTTTATCTGCCCTGGAATGTGAGCTCATAGCCTGTGGTCATGCCATTCCAAAGCAACTGATGAGAAATCCACAATGATGTTGAAATCCAGGCATTGCTCAGGGTGCTCTTTGAAGGGGCAGAGGTGTCAGTGCAACGGTTGGGATGTTGTTTCGGGGCGGGGTGGGGGTGCTCTGAAGAGCTCCAGTACCATAGTCCTTTCTGTCTCAGCACAGAGAGGAGTTCAGAGAGAGCAGAGTGGTAGATACTCGTGGCTAATGAGAAGACGCCTGTGAGGCTCACAAGCAGGTGGACAAGACTTGTCACGCCCCGAGAACTTGGCCAGCCACAGTTTTATAATCAAAAGAAAAGTAGGGAGGAGGAGAAGACCACCTTTTTCCTCATTCTTGAGTAGATGTCACGCTTCCATCATCAGCTCCTCCTCCACGTTGGGCAGGGGAGTTTTCTTGTCTTGCATGGTCAAGCTATTTCACAGAGTTGTTTTTTCATGTGGGCAGAGCATGACTAAGTCACTGAGCTCACTGGGCGGGATGTGGGTCTCATGCCACCGCCCTTTTATTGTTTGGGGGCAAGTCTCCTGCTTCTGTTGCGTGGTTTTGCTGCTAAGCTCCAATCCTTTGGCCACCTAATGTGAAGAACTGACTTCTGGAAGAGACCCTGATGCTGGGAAAGATTGAAGGCGGGAGGAGAAGGGGACGGCAGAGGGTGAGATGGTTGGATGGCATCACCCACTCGATGGACATGGGTTTGAGTAAACTCTGGGAGTTGGTGATGGACAGGGAAGCTGGCGTGCTGCGGTCCAGGGGGTTGCAAACAGTCAGATACAACTGAGCGACTGAACTGAGCGAAGCCTGCTTGGTTGTGTGGTTAAGCAGCTCTCCTTTCCTGAGTGATCATTTAACTTACGGGGCTCTCCCATATTTTTTTGTGCTTCCAGTTGCCTCATAGGGCTAACTGTCTGATCGCCTGCTTTGTCCCTTCACTCTGTCCCCGTCATCTGGAGCCCTGCTCTGAGAACCTGCTCCTGTAAGTTGCCGCCCCCTTGCACCTCCTGGCCGTCATTCCAGCAGAGAGACCTGGTCTCGGGGTCCGAGGTGGCAGCTGGAGATTCCGGGGGCTTCTCCGTACTGCTGCCGAGAACCGGTGCTCCCCTGTTGTTCCTGTGTGTGTCTGTGTGTCTTCTCTTTCTTTCCCGAGCTCTATGCTTGAGGGCTAACCGTTTGTCAAAATTTTGCCAGCACACGTTTGTATTTGCAGTCATGAACTACGACTCCTTCTCATAATCACGGCCCCCTGTTTCTAGTCTCCACCTCAAGCTCCTACCTTGGGTCCGTTTCATCAGTTTCCTGTGGCTGATGTTCCAATGACCGACAGACGTGGTGTCCTGGGACAACAGAAATTTATGTAGGCACAGTCCTGGAGACTGGAAGGCTGAGGTCAGTGTGTAGGCAGGCCCACAGTCCCTCCAGGGGCTCCAGGGGAGGCTCCTCCCCGCCTCTTCCAGCCTCTGGGGGCTCCAGGCGTCCATCCCTGGGCTGGTGGTGGCTGCCTCCCTCCTGTCTCCGGCTCCATCTCCACGTGGCTTCTCCTCCGTGTCCATGTGTCTCTTCGGTGTCTTATGGGGAGCGTATCGTGGGATTTAGGGCCACCCTCATCCAAATGACCTCATTTCAGAATCCTTTACTTCTCATCTGCAAAGATCTTGTTTTCAAGTCAAGTCCTGTTCTGAGGTCAAGTTGTCCCAGGGCCAAGGATCCTCCAGAGGCTCCAGGGGAGGGTCTGCCCTGCCTCTTCCAGCCTCTGGTGGCTCCAGGTGTCCGTCCCTGGGCTGGTGGCCGCCTCCCTCTGTCTCCACGTGGCTTCTCTGTGCCTGTTGCCCTTTCTCTTGTGAGGACACCAGTTACTAAGGGCCCTAGTTGCTGTTACGAATGTCTGTGGGTCTCTCTGAGTTCATGTAGTTGAAGTCCTGACCCACAGTGTTAATGTATTTGGAGGTGACCTGATTGCGGGCTGGTGAGATCATCAAGGTGGCACCCCAGGAATGGGATTAGCGCCCTTCAGTGAGAGGCCCCTCAGAGCTCGCTCCCCCCACCCCCCACATCAGGACACGGGGTAGGTGGCCGTGAGTCAGGAAGAGGGCCCACCCAGGTGCCTTGGTCTCGGTTGCAGCCTGCAGACCTGTGAGAAACAGATTTCCGTGTTTACACAGCAGCCAGGCCGATGGGGCTGCACGACAACAGCTGGAGCAGAGGAAGGCAGACGTCACTGGGCTGAGTGCATGTGTGCGTTGCTCAGGCGCATACAGTCTCCTTTTTCAACCCGCATGGACCATAGGCCGCCAGGCTCCTCTGTCAATGGGATTCTCTAGGCAAGAATACTGCCGTGGGTTGGCATTTTCTTCTTCAGGGAAATCTTCCCAACCCAGGGATCCAACGTGAATCCCCTGTGTCTCCTGCGTTGGCAGGCACATTCTTTACCGCTGAGCCAACTGGGAACTCCCACTGGGTTTAGGGCTGATCTCATTCTGAATGTCCTTCATCACCTCTGCACAGACCCTCCTCATCCCAGGTCAGTTCATGGTCAGATACCCCAGGGGTGAGGACCTCACCTCTGCTCAGACCCTCATTGTCCCAGGTCAGCTCACGGTCAGAAACCCCAGGGGTGAGGACCTTCACCTCCACACAGACCCTCCTCATCCCAGGTCAGTTCACAGTCAGAAACCCCAGGGGTGAGGACCCTTATCTCTGCACAGACCCTCATTGTCTCAGGTCAGTTCATGGTCAGAAACCCCAGGGGTGAGGACCCTTATCTCTGCACAGACCCTCATTGTCCCAGGTCAGTTCACGGTCAGAAACCCCAGGGGTGAGGACCCTTATCTCTGCACAGACCCTCATTGTCCCAGGTCAGTTCACAGTCAGAAACCCCAGGGGTGAGGCCCTTCACCTCTGCACAGACCTTCCTCTTCCCAGGTCAGCTCACGGTCAGAAACCCCAGGGGTGAGGACCTCACTTCCGCATAGACGGTCTCCTCATTGTCCCAGGTCAGTTCACAGTCAGAAACCCCAGTGGGGAGGACCTCACCTCTGCTCAGACCCACGTCCCAGGTCAGTTCATGTTCAGAAACCCCAGGGGTGAGGACCTCACGTCTGCTCAGACCCTCATTATTCCAGGTCAGTTCATGGTCAGAAACCCCAGGGG
This sequence comes from Bos taurus, assembly GCF_002263795.3. Lineage (NCBI taxonomy): Eukaryota > Metazoa > Chordata > Mammalia > Artiodactyla > Bovidae > Bos > Bos taurus. The sequence continues at coordinate 4,447,779 of NC_082638.1, read as the reverse complement.
TGAGGACCTTCACCTCTGCTCAGACCCAGGTCCCAGGTGAGTTCATGTTCAGAACACCCTGACGTCTCTTTCGGGGCCCACCACTGCACCCACCGCCCTTGAAGGCATCCCCTGTGGCCTGTGCCACGCTGGTGCCAGCCTGTCCCCTCCCAGGCAAGGGGCACTGTCACTGTCTAGGAGAAGGGTCTCCCTTCCACCCTGCGGGCTGCGAGGAGGAGGGACCGAGCCTCGTGTCCAGGAATGCTCGGATTGGAGGTCTGAGCGGGGCAGCCGGCTTGCGGCAAACCCTATGCCAGGATGGCGTGGTGTCTGCTCTCTCCCTGGGTGGTTCCATCAACCAAGCGCCGACTCTGCCGCCCCACCCCCGCGCCTCCCCGCAGGACTCTAGACTCCGCGGCTGCTCCGCGGTCCCCTTGTGCTGAGCCCGTCCCTGAATAGTGTCGTCTCCCCACCCTGGGTCCTTTCCGCTCCCAACCACAACGTGTCTGCGGGCTCAGGTGAAGTGTCACAGAGGACGCCTGAGCTAGATGGGGGGCTGCTGGATACAGCCACCCAGCACCTGAATTTCAGGGCAGCAGCTGAAAGAACCCGTGTCCTCTGTCGACCTTCTCTGCACGCATCCGTGTGCAGAACCACCTTCCTGGCTCTTCTGTGTGCAGACCCACTTTCCTGGCAGCCTCCACATCTCTCCTCACCAGCCCGAAGCCTCTTGGATGAAGTCAGGCAGAAACACTCAGCTCTCAGCATCGCTGATCTTCGACAGTTCTTTCCTTCCCTGTAGATCAGTCCTGGGAATGCTCATTCTGTGTAGCAAGAGCGATCTGTCTGTGTCCGGCCATGAAACCCACTTGAGCACCCCGAGGCTACCAGCTGTCTGCTGGCTGGGTTTCATTTACGTACCTAATTAATGAGCTTCTGTGCAGGACAGAAGTCCCATCATGTTTCTAGTCTTTTACTTCGCAGAGAGACTAAGAAAAAGTCAGCGTACGGTATTTAAAGGACACAAAAGTTTTTGAAGTAATCGGGCAGTAGCATGTTAATACCAGGAGATTTGAATGATTGACGAGTAACCTGAGTTTGATGGATTGGTGGCGACCATGGCTTCTACTATCTCGTGGGGCCTTGCCTTGCTGTGTGTGGTTTTATGGGTGGTGTGTTTTACAGGCGTTCCCTCACAGCGTCACCACCCGGAACGCAAATCATTGCTGTATCCCAGGACAGAACCGAGCCCCAGACACGGGGCTGCTTGCCACGGGCTGTGCTCAGCCTCCCTGACTCTGGGCTCATGTTTGTAACCATCTCGGACATCTTCACGGAGCTCATCTGATTTAAAAGGAGTCTTTCCCGGACTCCCTGGGGTTCCGGTGGTTAGGGATCCACCTTCCAGTACAGGGGCCACAGGTTTGCTCCCTGGTCTGGGAAGTAAGTTCCACATGCCATGGGCCAACTAAACCCGTGCTTCGCAGCTAGGGAGGAAGCCTGGACACTGCACCGGAGATCCTACGTGCCGTGACTAAGACCCGGTACAGCCAAAAATAAATACATAAATAAAAGCAACAGATCTTAAAAAAAAATTTAACAGTCATCCAAAAACTTATTCATTCCCCTATGGATAAAAATGTTGACTCTGTTTTCCAGTGTAGGCTTGCTGGTGTGTATTTATTTTGGTTAGTATTGCCCCGTTAAGTTAGTGCATTACAAAATAGTCACAGAACTAGAAATACTTAAAGTATAAGCTAAAGTGAGATCAACCATATTTAAATTTTTATAATCAATAGCATCAGAGGACTCTTCCAGCAAAATTTTCTTTTTCCAGTAGGTTTTAGAGGAAGCATGTATTTAAATATGCTCCAGTATTTTTTAGTATGCTGGTTTACTGTTGGGTCATACAACTTGAACCTTTTGTTTTAATGCCAGTCATGTTGATACTCAGCTTTAATCACCATATCCAGACCGAGGTGATTATTGGATGTATATTTGTCATAGGCATTCTTTCATCCTTTTAATTCACCAATTCCATGAAGGTTTTTTATGGAAATTTAGCTAATGTAATTCTACATATTGGTCATTAGTTGTTGCAAGCTAATTAAACAGTGTGGCTTTTTAATATTTTCAGATAACAGGTTTCAACCCCACAGCAGCTCTTCAAGTAGGGTACTTTCATAGTGGTTGTAGGTTGGCTTCAGTGTGAGGTTAAGTGTGTGTGTTCACAAGACATACGGGTCTGTAGTTTTTTGTATGTTTTTCTCTAGCTTCCGTATCAGAAAAGTGCCAGTCTCAAAAACACGAGTTGGGAAATAAGTGTTCCCCGTGATTTTCTGAGGTTTCCTGAGAATTGGTGTGGTTTCTTCCTGGGACGTTTGGTAAGTTCACCAGCGAGGGCGTGCGCTGCCAGGTCTGGGACGGTTCTTAGCTTAGATTCATCTTTTTCCCGTGGATGTAGGGCTAGTTACGTTATCGCTGTGTTCCCGAGTGAGCTGTCAAAGAGCTCTCTTCCAAAGAACGTTCCTCTTCAAGAAGAACTTGTCCATGTCCTCTACGTTGTCACAGTTCTTGGCAGCTGCCCGGCTTTGCTCTGATAGTGGTAGAGCTTTCGTTGCTCAGTCGTGTACCACTCTTTGAGACCTCATGGACTGTGGCCCACCAGGCGATTTCTCTGTCCATGGGATTTCCCAGGCAAGAATACCACAGTGGGTTGCTATTCTTCTCCTCCAGGGGATCTTCCCAACCCAGGGATGGAACCAGCATCTCCTGCGTCTCCTGCATTGCAGGTGGATTCTTTTATTTTTTTTTTAATTTATTATTTTTAATTGAAGGATAATTGCTCTACAGCATTGTTTTCATTCCCGCCTTACATCAACATGGATCAGTCACAGGTGTACCTGTGTCCCCTCCCTCTTGAACCCCCTCCCACCTCCACCCTGTCCTCCCCTCCAGGTTGTCACAGAGCCCCAGTTTGAGTTCTGTGAGTCGTACAGCGAATTCCCCTGGCTGTCTTGTTTTACATACGGTAATGTATGTGTCTCCATGCTCCTCTCTCCATTCATGCCACCCTCTCCTTCCCCCACTGTGTCCACAAGCCTGTTCTCTGTGTCTGCATCTGCTTTGCGGCCCTGCAAGTAGGCTCATCAGCACCGTCTTTCTAGAGTCCACATGTATGTGTTAATATACGGTAAGCACCATCTTTCTAGAGTCCACATATATGTGTTAATATACGGTAAGCACCATCTTTCTAGAGTCCACATATGTTTTAATATACAGTAAGCACGATCTTTCTAGAGTCCAAATATATGTGTTAGTATACCTAACGGTGTATCTGTTTCTGACTTAACTTCACTCTGTATAAAAGACTACAGGTTCATCCACCTCATCAGAACTGACTAAAATGTGTTCCTTTTATGTATGAGTAATATTCCACTGTATACTTGTACCACGGCCTCTTTATCCATTCATCAGTGCATGGACATCTAGGTTGCTTCCACGTCCTAGCTATTGTATGTAGATACTGTTCAGGTGGATTCTTTACCCGCTCAGCTGTCAGGGAGCCCTTGCTCTGACCGGCGTGGCAAGCAGAGCACCAGCCATCCCAGTAGTCGCCTCTGATCCTCTGGGAAAGGCCATCGCCGAGCCCTGAACTGCTTTTCCATGTCAGTGCTGAGTGCAGATGTCCCCGTGCTGACACCCCTGCCCTGTGAGGACAGCGGTGAGATCAGACGAGGCTGCAAGCTGGGGGGAACGGAGCTGGCCCAGCGTCGCCCCCACCCCCCTCCACCGCCGAGGCCTGCACACACCCCCCTCATCCCTGACGGTCCCCCTTCCTCCACCCCCCGCCCCCAACCCAGGCGTGGAGAAGCTGATCCGCCACCTGCGGAAGCACGATGTGCCCTGTGCCGTGGCCACCAGCTCGGGGACGGCGTCCTTCCAGCTGAAGACCAGCCGCCACCAGGACTTCTTCGGCCTCTTCCACCACGTGGTGCTGGGCGACGACCCTGAGGTGCGGAGCGGGAAGCCTGAGCCCGACATCTTCCTGACCTGCGCGCGCCGCTTTTCTCCGGCTCCTCCCGCAAACAAGGTACGCAGCGTGGCTGGGAATGGGGGAGATACCCGGTGCAGGTCGGGGGCTCTCCGTGTCCACGCGGACGGCTGCTGCGCGGCTCCTGAGACTCGAGGCGAGGGCACTGCAGGCAGTGGGAGCGCCATGCCTGGGGAGGGCCCTGCACGTCGTGGGGGGCAGCGCGGAGGCCCTGAGACTCGGCTGGAGAGACCCACCAGACTGAACCGCACGGGGCGCCCGGGGGGTCCCAGAGCGTCTAGAGCTGACCAAGCGTGGCCTATGGGCACCGAGCGGGGAAGAGGGGCCTTTGGAGACACGGGACTCCGGCATCCTCATTTGTGACGCGCAGACCCGGACGCGCATGTGCAGTTCAGTTCGGCGATTCTGACGTCGGTCAGCCACCCTCACCGCCGCTCTGCCTGCGCTCTTCTCGGTGATACTTCATCACAGCCGAGCTGGTGCGTGCGAGGGCGCTTGGTTTTCACTGAGCGGTCGACAGGCTTCTGTGTGTTTCTCCCTCTGGAAAGGGCCGCCGGAGGAGCTCCACCTGCATCACGCAGGGTCCCCCGTGGGGAGCGGAGGAGGTGTCTGAGTCTGGGACAGGCTGGCGGTGAGCAGTGGTGCCTCATGGCGCACTGGGGCTGCTGAGGTGCGGGGCGGAGCCTCGGCTGTCCGCAGGTGTGGATTCCGGAGCGTCTGGGGGCTTCTCCAGAGGCGTGGCTCCTGGTGACCCCGGGGTGTCTCCGCCAGGCAGGGCGTGTATCCACTGGGGTGTGGCGTTCCCAGCTGGTTCCAGGATCCTGGATCAGGTGCCTTGTGGGGAACCCGTGCAGGGAAGAGCGTTTCCCTGGAAGGTGTTCTCACCGTTGTGCCCTCCCACTAACCAGTGAGCCGGTGATGGGACCCAGCCTGGTGCCACAGAAATCAGAGCCTCAGGACTGTTACTGCAAAACCAGTCTCCAGAGGCAGGAGATGGGGGAGCGTTCTTGAATGACCTGCTTTTGGGTTTAGGACCTGACTTGTTGCATTCAGGTTATAAGGGCAATCGAAACACAGAACCAGCACCACCAGTCCCAGCCCCAGCCTGTACCTGATCTCAGACCCGCACTGGACCTCCCACGGTTCGGTATACCTAGGACAGGAGCTCCCCTGGAGTCAGTGCAGACCCCGGCTTAGCGGCTCAGCTCCCAGGGACGGCCCCCACTTCACACGCCAGCCACCAACGGAGGCATCGCAGCCACTCACACTTCTCCCCGGCCGACCACAAGCTTGGGGATCCCACAGAGCCCACTACCTCGGCAGTTGTAACTCACTAGAACGACTCAGAACTCAGGAAGACACTGTGCTTGCCTTCACTGGTTTACCCAGGCAGCCCAGTAGTAAGACTCTGGGCTCTCAATGCAGGGGCCCTGGGTTCTATCCCTGCTCAGGGAACTAGATCCCCCGTCACTGTAGTTAGGAGTCTGCACGCCATAGCTAAAGAGCGAAGCTTCTGCCTGCCACAGCCAAGACGTACTGCAGCCAGATACGTGATATAAATACAGCCCAGGAACCCTGCAGCGGACAGCTGTGTGGGGTGAGGGGCGGGTGGCTGGGCTGCTGGAGCGTGCAGGCCCACTGGGTGCACCAGCCTCCAGCACCCACCTGTCTTCAGTGCCATGCCTCCTTGGCACCTCCTTCCAGGGGTGTTTGTGGAGGCTCCATTGCCGGCAGTTAATTCACTGGCCGTTGGTAAATGCATCCTTTGCTGGCCGTGGAGATGAGGGGGTGGGCTATAAGTGGCCGCCCTCCAATCGCGCCTTGGGGTGGGACACAGCCAGGAGCCCATCAATCACGCCTTGGGGTGGGACACAGCCAGGAGCCCATCAATCACGCCTTGGGGTGGGACACAGCCAGGAGCCCTCCAATCGCGCCTTGGGGTGGGACACAGCCAGGAGCCCATCAACAGCCCCCCACCCCGCGCATCCTGCGTCCATCTAGGGACCAGATACTCAGGCATGCTTGAAAGGGGATTAGTATGAATGACGCGGAAAATGTGTTCACTGCCCAGGACATGTCAAGGGTTTTAGGAGCTCTGTGCAGGAAAGTTAAAGTAGGGCTTCCCTGGTGGCTCAGACGGTAAAGAATCTGCCTGCCATGCACGAGACCCAGGTTTCATCCCTGGGTCAGGGAGATTCCCCTGGAGAAGGGACTGGCTACCCACTGCCCACTCCAGTATTCTGGCCTGGAGAATCCCGTGAACAGAGAAGCCTGGCGGATACCAGGGGCAAAGACCAAAATTTTTTTTTTTTTTACATTGCAGCCATAAGCATCATTGAGGGTCAGTGAGGGACAATGATTCCCATACACGGCAAGTTCAGCTCAGTAGTGGATGCAGGCCAGCCGCTAAGCCGCAGAGTTGGAGCTGAAGCCGCAGGGCTGGCAGGGCAGGGGCTGGGGGCCGAGCGGCTCTGCTTCTTATGTCAGGACGTGTCCGTGTCCACGGGCTCAGCGTCCCGCTACAGGTTCCACACAGATGGGTTCTTTTCCCTAAGAACTGCCCCCCCCTCCCGCCCCACTTAATGTTGACCCCTTCAGGTGATGAAGCGGCTTCTAGAAGGGCCACCTCCTATATGCACTGCAGGTTGCTGTTGATCAGCCTGGCGAAGCGAGGCGCCACTCCCCTCCCCCCGGGCAGACTGGTACCTCCCGGGAGGCTCCCAGAAGGAGCACTGTTTATCCAGCCCATCCTGGCAGCTGAGAGGACAAGATGCTGGACCGTCACCTCCTGAATCGTGTGGCCGCGGGAGTTCAAAGAGGAGGCTGCTGCCTGCCTGCCTCCACCTCCAGGCAGCCCTTCCTTTGCCCGGCACCCTGTTCATGGAAACACGGTGTTTGCAGGTTGGCGAGTGTGTGTGCAAGCAGCGACAAGGAGACCATGTTGCTGGCTTTGCGTGAAGACATTTGCAGCAAAACCATGGACGGGGTTGGGGGGGTGGGCAGGGGTTGGGGCTCTAGCTTGCAGGGCAGGAGATTCCCTTGGTGAGGCGCCGGTCCGGAGCTCGAATGGCCCTGTTGCCCGCCCTGACGGTGTTCATTTCAGATGCGTCAAAGGAAGCTGAGCGAGTGCGTGGCCTGGGCGTAATCCAGCTCTTCCGGTGTCCTCCGCCAGTCACCCTCGTTCCACACCCACGTCTATTCATGCAGGTGTTTGTCTTGCAGAGATCAACCTCTCTTGTCCCATTTCGTACGCAAATAACAGCTCATGCATTTGGGTTTTCCCCTGGTGACGTGCTTCTGGTGGTAAGAAGGGCTGTGTTGACAGGCTCCTGGTTGTGCCCCACTCTGCAACCCGATCATCCTGTACTTGAGTTTGTCTCCCGAGTGCAGGGGCTTCCCAGGGGATTCAGTGGTAAGGACCCCGCCTGTCAGTGCAGGAGATGTAAGAGATGCAGGTTTGATCCCTGGGTCGGGAAGATCCCCTGGAGGAGGGCATGGCCACCCACTGCAGTATTCTTGCCTAGGAAATCCCATGGCCAGGGGAGCCTGGAAGACTGCAGTCCATGGGGTCGGAGAGTTGCACACGACTGAGTGACTTAGCACCTGAATCCAGGAAGCGGGTGCAGAGAGGCCTGTGCAGACACGACAGAGCTCTTAGGTCATGTCCTGTGCTCTGCCGATGACACAGTGCAGGCCCCAGCACGCGGGGGTGGCGAACCTCAGAGTGCAAGGGCGTGTCACACTATTAGTAAGTCCCTGCAGAGAGCCACGGTGCCGGCGCAAATTTGCGATGGTGTGCGTGTCACCGAATGAACTCAGCGCCACGGTACTAATAGGGAAGCGGGAAAGCACAGGCGGTGTGAAAGGGGGGTTTGCGTTCACACACTGGTTACGGTCTGCTAGGAGGAAACGCCTCACAGGGCTGGTGTTCATTGTTTTCACTGAAACTGTTTCCTCCCAACCTGTCCAGGTGTCATCCTTCTGTGCTTAAAATATGTAGTGATAACCAGGTCCCGGGGGCATGTTCTGGGACCTCTTCCTGTACGCTCTTAGGTTCTGTGTACGGGGTGTGTCAACTAAATGGACAGAAGACATTAGCAAGAGAAAATACAGATTTCTCTCTGCATAAGAAGGCACTGCACAGGAAATACGATTCAAGGAGGCATATAGAAGCTGGGGTTTATATACCATCTTAATAGGGCTTGGGGAGAGAAAGAGGGGCACTTCCGGGAGACCAGATATCTTTCAGGAACATAAATGGGCTCTCAGGAGAACAGAAGAGAGAGACGATCGTCGTATGGTGACGTCTGTTGGGGTGATTTCTTACACAGGTGTTGACCTCTGCAGACTTCCGTTTAGTCATAAAAGTCAACGTTCCTGGGTTGTGAAAATCTTAAGGAGAGGCTTTATGGCAGTAGAATTTCTTTTTCTTTATATATATTTTATTGAGGTATAGTTGACTTACAATGTTTCAGGGGCACAGTGAGGTGATTCAGTTATACATATATACATATATATTATTTTTGAGATTATTTTCCATTGCAGGTTATTATAAGATATGACTACAGTTCCCTGTGCTATACAACCTTTGCTGCCTGTTGCATGTGTATTTTTTAAAAAAATTAGAAATCTAGCACTCTATTCATACTAGGTCAAACGAGTGGAATCGAAATGTCAAATTTTTTAGTTAGGCCAAAATTCCCAAGTTTTCTACAATATATATTGTATTTATACACTAGTATATTGTCATTATTGTATTATAGTACACTATTTATATAGGTGTATATCAAAGCTTTTCTAGTGTGCTTGATAAAGACTTGAGAAAGAACATCAAAAAAAAAAAGGGAGATGGAGAAATTGGAAAACATAAACTAAATGAAATAGCAGTGAATGTGAAACAGAAAAAGTGAAACAAAGTGGGTAAAAGTATAAGATCATCATATAGTCCAGTTGTTTTCAAACGTGGCAGCTCACCAGAAACACATCTGGGGCTTTGGAGAAAAGCAAGCAATACCTGGGCATTTGTATGTTTCAAAAAATTCCAATTTACTTCTGACAGCCATATGGATTTTAAAAAGCGATTACAGGTTTTTCTATTACATGGTTTTTTATGGATACAGTTTTGTTGATACAGAATCGTATTATTTTCCTGTTGACCGATGATGAGACAGTGGTATTAAGTGAGTAATAGTTACATAATCACAATAGAGAAAGATGTTTATCAGTTTTCACAGTCAGTAGCCAAACAAAAAAATAAACAAAGATCATTACACTTGCAAGCCATAATGGGAACATGGTTAACATAACAATATAAAATAATTACATATGATCTGGGGGGTCAGGCAGAGTGATGTAGAAGGTGGGGGTGGGTGCCTGCACCCAAGAAGCCCCTCGAGTGCAGGCAGTCAGCACCTTTGATATTTCCAAGCGCCCCTTCACCTCCACGGAATGGAACAAGCACAACTGATATACCTGTTTTCATCTGCCGGGCAAGTCTGTCTTTTGGTTGGAATGTAGCTCAGTTTGTAAAGAATCTGCCTGCAATGGCGGAGACCCTGGATGGATTCCTGGGTCAGGAAAATCCGCTGGAGAAGGGACAGGCTACCCACTGCAGCTTCCCAGATGGCTCAGCTGGTAAAGAGTCCGCCTGCAATGCGAGAGACCTGGGTTCCATCTCTGGGTTGGGAAGACCCCCTGGAGAAGGGAAAGGCTGCCCACTCCAGGGTTCTGGCCTGGAGAATTCCATGGACTGTATAGTCCGTGAGGTTGCAGAGTCGGACATGACTGAGCGACTTTTCACATTTCACTTGGTGCATTTAACTCATTGACACTTAAGGTAATTATCGAAATACATGATCATGTTACATTTTCTTAATTGTGTAGGGTTTATTTTCTGTAGGTCTTCTCTATGCACAAAACACAAGAGAAGGAAGGGACGTACTGATTTTTTTAAATGTTTTGTGCTCGTGGCATGGGGTATGGGATCTTAGTTCCCCCACCAATGATGGAACCTATGCTCCTAGCATCAGTACCACTGCACCACTAGGGAAGTTTCTGTGCGATTGAATTTTTCAGGGAGGCTTTAAGGGCTTGGTAAAGCCCATTCAGATGGTAAAGGGTCTGCCTGCAATACAGGAGACCCAGATATGATCCCTCGGTTGGGAAGATCCCCTGGAGGAGGAAATGGCAGCCCACTCCAGTATTCCTGCCTGGAGAATCCCATGGATGGAGAAGCCTGGCGCGCTACAGTCTGGGTTGCACAGAGTCGGACACGACTCCACGAGTAACACTAACACAGGGAACCTTTGCTTTGAGGAATATAAAGAGGGGTTAGGAAAAAGCCTCTTCCCACTGCTGTTGATTCTCAATGTCTTCAGCTCAGAAGAATCCTTGGGCCCCTGTGGCATGTTCTGGGCCCCCTTTACCCCTGAGGGAGTTCCTTTTTTGTTTTTCTCCCGAACCCCTCCTTGTCACCTTCCTGATTCCTCTCCCCTGACATTCAGCATCTGGCTGGCCAGCAGGAAGGCCTCTGCTCAGTGAGCTCTGCATTTCTGGAGGCCCTCAAGTCCTCCTCCATCCCGAGAGGTCTCACTTTCCCCGTGCCTCCCTGGTCCTGGGCTGGCCCCGGGAGCCTCCCAGGCTCTGTGATGCCCGAGTTGGATCCCACCTGCACCTTCCCGCGGTCTGTGGCCACTGGCACGTCCCCGGCCCTCCCCAGCTGGGTGGCTCCAGTGACCTCCTGAATGGGAGGCCCTTGTGCCCTCGCATCTCCCCCAGACCCGCTGCACCACCTCGCCCTGCTGGCAGCCCTGCAGAGATCAAAGGCCATGGTCCGAGGTCCTCTGGATTGCAGGGTGACTTAGGCGGCCAGGCCTGGGCGCTCCCAGTTGTCATGAAAACACGGGCTCCCATGGGACTTCCCTGGTGGCCCACTGGTCCAGAACTTTGCCTTCCCGTGTGCGGGTTTGATGCCTGGTTGAGGAACTAAGATTCCCACCTGCCTGAAGGCCCAAAAATGAAAACATAGACATAAGCAATGTTTACCAGACCTTCAAAATGGTCCCATATGGAAAAAAAAATCTTAAAGAAATGGGCCATCTACAGCTCACAGGCCTAGAATGCATAGCGAACAATGCTGTGTAATTACATTATTTAGAGCCATAAGGACCCACTCTCAGCTGTCTGAGATGGAACGATGGGGGAGATATAACTCTTCCTGGACAGGAGATATGAAATATACCTCCTACACACACTTCTCCTCACGTCACCTGGATGGGTGTTCATCTCTGTTTTCACATCCAGTCTAGTTGTGTATGTGTGTGTGTTAGTCTGACTCTTGGGACCCCATGATGGACTACAGCCCGCCAGGCTCCTCTGTCCATGGGATTCTCCAAGGCAACAATACTAGAGTGGGTTACCATTCCTTTCTGCAGGGCGTCTTCCCAACCCAGGGATGGAATCCATGTTTCCTGCGTTGGCAGGTGGGTTCTTTAACCGCTGAGCCACCCGGGAAGCTCTCAAATGTCGCCAGTCGTCGCGTTTGATGTATTTCAAGCCTCTCGACCTCCACAGAATGGAACAAGGAAATCCAACGGCAGCCCCATCTCCCTTTGCAGGAATCATTAAGCAATCTCGCTTAAGTTCCAGCACTGAGAACCTCTTCCTACACCCCTGCCCCATCTCCCTTTGGCATCACAGGGAGCATCCACCTGACTGGAGCCCTTTGCTGTGTCTGTCTGTGATGTTTCTGTTTGGTTGTGTTTGGCGTGACTCCTGGTAAATAGATCTCAAAGCAATTAAGTTGCTTCTGGTTCTGTGGATTCATATGCACAGACACATACATCAAACAAGATGTAAGTTGGTGCAGGGGTGTGCCAGAAGCCAGCTTTTGTTACCGACTGGAAACATCACTTGAGGGGCTCCTGTATACTTTGCTCCTGTAGTGTGGTTGCACCAGCGTGACTGCTGAGCGGCTTTTTCGGTTCTCTACACGTGGCTGTGAAATTTCCCCGCGTGGGCCGTTTCAGAGGACGGTAGTTCTCATGAGGTCATCAGGACAGCGTGTTCATGTAACCCAGCCATCTCAAGCCGCCATCACAGAATGAAAATCTGACAGGACTTCAGACCTTTACAAGGATGGGTTGTATCTTGGATTTCTGATAAGTTAACTAAATAGCCATGCCTGCAAATACATGTATTAGACACACAGGACTCTGCTAGTCTGGGAGCATTCGGGCTTTCCAGATGGACCTAGTGGTGAACGACCTTCCTACCAATGCAGGAGACGCAGGTTCGATTCCCAGGATGGGAAGATCCTCTGGAGAAGGGAATGGCAACCCACTCCAATATTCTTGCCTGGAGAATCCCATGGACAGAGGACCTGGTGGGCTACAGTCCATGCAGGTTGCAGAGTGGGACACGACTGAAGTTACCTAGCATGCACGCATGGGAGCAATCTCACTTAAGTTCCAGCACTAAAAACCTTTTCCTACACCCCTGGTTTTGCCTGGGGAATGTGTGTACAGCACAGCTGTGGTCTTGTTTCCAGTTCAGTCTGCCTGGCTCCCCACAGGACCCCATCAAGTGTATACCCTTTCACCCAGCCACTTTCTCCCTTGCTGGTTCCTGCAGAATTCCATCTTAGCTGCTGCTCGTGTGAGTGTGAGTGAACATCGCTCAGTCGTGTCCGACTCTGCGACCCCATGGACTATACAGTGCATGGAATTCACCAGGCCAGAATACTGGAATGGGCAGCCTTTCCCTTCTCCAGGGGATCTTCCTGACCCAGGGGTGGAACCTAGGTCTCCCGCATTGCACGTGGATTCCTTACCAGCTAAGCTACCAGGGACTAGTGTATAATGGGCAGGGAAGGGGTGGGAGTCACCCTATAGGGTTAAAAAAAAAAAAAAAACAGCTGAATGCAAAGACTTCTTAGGGTGTGCCAATAAACAGAATGCCTAAGAAACACTGGATCAGTTGTACTCAAGGTTAAACAGATTCAATGGATCTGAACTTGGACAAACTCCGGGAGATGGTGGTAGACAGAGAGGCCTGGCGTGCTGCTGTCCATGGGGTGGGGAACAGTCAGACACGCCTTGGCGACTGAACCACAGCAACAGTGGTTCAGGTCATACCGAGTTCGTTATTGGTGTTCAGTCGCTCAGTGTGGTATGGGGGCTTGCCAGGTGGCTCAGTAGTAAAGAACCTGCCTGCCAGTGCAGGAGACTGATTTGATTCACCGGTCGGGAAGATCCCCTGGAGGAGGAGGGCATGGCAACCCACTCCAGTATTCTTCCCTGGAGAATCCCATGGACAGAGGAGCCTGGCGGGCTGCAGCCCATGGGGTTGCAAAGAATCGGACACGCCTGAGCGTGCACAAACACACGTTTCCTTGCGTGTGTATCACGTCCTGTGGTAACCGCCAGGCTCTCTGTACATGTCGTCTGCAGGTAGAGGGGGAAAATCCCCTCAGCGGGTCCGTCGGCAATAACCCTGTTTGCAGCCGGAGGAAGCGTGCGCTGTGTCACCCGGGAAGCTCCTGGTTCCTCCGCGCAGACCGCAGGCGGCTGCCGTCTGAGCCATCCCCAGGCGCTTCTTCCTCGGAGAAGGTGCTCCGTGGGGTTTGCCGCACAGCTCGCCCCGGGCGTGTCGTCACAGTGTGCTCGGGCGGCCGGAGAGCAGGAGCACAGACTGGGGGGAGCTGCAGTAGCAGGCACGTGTGCCTGCTGGTCCTGGGGCCGGGGTCCAGCCCAGGGGGCGCTCATCAGGGCGTCCTGCTCGCTCCTGTGTCCTCACGGGGGCGGTCCTCCGGGGGCGAGGAGGGCGGGGTGGGCAGAACGACTTCCCCGTCTACTTCGAGGGACCCCCACCCTCTCTGATGAGGCCCCCTTGGGACTCGGTCACCTAAAAGGCCTTCCAGGGACCCCGTCTCCAAGTCTGCTGGGTGACGGGCTTTAGCACTGGATGTATTCAGACACATTAGCCACCTGCGGGGTGACCATCAAGGCTGACAGCGCAGGCCAACTTTCAACACGGGAGACCAGTGGGGCCTTGGGCCGGTGCTGTGGTTCACCACAGTATCCGCAAAAGGCCGAGGGAGCCACCTCTGCTCACACCCAGCTCTCGCCTCTCACATTCAGCCCATCTCCTCTGATGCTCACATACCTCTGTTCACACCCAGCCATCTCTGATCACACGCAGCCATCACCTCTGACACTCACACACCTCTGCTCATACCCAGGCACCTCTGATCACACCCAGCCCACCTCCTCTGACACTCACACACCTCTGCTCACATGCAGCCATCTCTGATCACACCCAGCCTTCACCTCACACCCAGCCCACCTTCTTTGACGTTCACACACCTCTGCTCATACCCAGCCATCTCTGATCACACCCAGCCTTTGCCTCTTGACAATCACCCACCTCTGCTCACACACACTTCTGATGACACCCAGGCACCTCTGATCACATCTAGCCCACCTCTTCTGATGCTCACACACCTCTGCTCGCACGCAGTCATCTCTGATCACACCCAGCCCTCACCTCTCACACCCAGCCCACCTCCTCTGATGCTCACACACCTCTACTCACACCCAGCCCTCGCCTCTGACACTCAAACACCTGTGCTCACACCCAGGTATCTCTAATCACACCCAGCCCTCGCCTCTCAGACCAAGACCTCTTCTCTGACACTCACACACCTATGCTCACACCCAGACATCTGTGGTCACACCCAGCCCTCGCCTCTGACATTCACCCACCTCTGTTCACACTCACATACCTCTGTTCACACCCAGCCATCTCTAATCACACCCAGCCCACCTCCTCTGACACTCACCCACCTCTGGTCACACGCAGCCATCTCTGATCACACCCAGCCCATCTCCGCTCACAGCCAGCCCTCTCCTCTCATACTCAGCTGCCTCACCTCACACCCAGCCCGCCTGCTCACACCCAGCCCGGTCCTGCTCGCGCAGGACAGAGGCAGGCCCGTCTTGTCTCTACCTGGCCCTCCCCAGTGCCCTCAAACCTAGGCTGTCAGGAAGCAGGCTCTCCTTCCCTCCACCGTAACGGTGACCCCAGTGCCCTCCTCGTCAGAAAGCCTGGACTCCCCTTCACCTCAACAGGGGCTGTGTCGTCCATCAGCCTCCACGTCGCCTCTGAAGGATTTCCCTGATCCCATCCTCTGTCCCTTCCGTCCACCACCATCACATGGAGATTCTCTTTCGTGCATCTTCATTACTAGCAAGTGGACCATCTTAGTTCTGATGATGCTTGTCTTTCAGGGACCTCCTGACTCCCTGGTGGTTCAGACAAGCAGCCAGGTGAAGCTCGTGGACGTGGGTTACCCCACAGGGCCCCCCGCTGAGTCTGAGCATCTCTGGAGGAGCAGGGTCGCCACCTCTGGGTGCTGAGCCCCTGAAATGCTTCGCTTCACCTCCCCGGTTGTTCGTTGCAAATGTCATCCCTTCTAAATTAAACCCCTCCAGCTACAGTTTAATTAAGCTCATCTGTTCTCCTGGAGATGAAATCCAGATATATTTGAGCCCTCAGCTTGGTGAAGTGAAAAGAACACTGCATTCTGGAGACCTGGACGCCATCCCTAAATGCTGTGACCCTCCTGCCGCTGTGACCTTCAGCTCACCTCTGAGCCTTGGTCGGCGCAGGTCCCACACTGGGGACGGTGACAGGAGAGTGCTGGCCAGCCTCTGTGCTCCCGTGTAGCACTCTGCAGCCCCTGTGTGGCTCTGAGTCCTGAACGGGGCCCTTCGGCCACTGCCCCAGATGTAGCAGGCAGAGCTCAGGTGCCCGCTGTCTGCCTGGCACTGTAGCGGGTGGGCTGCGTCTCCCACAGACCTGCCCGGTTACACACACAGGCTGTCAGAGGAGTGTTCCTGACCAGCCACTGCCTAAGACTCTTGGAAGTGTGTCCTGGGGTGCCCGCTATGGGTGCCAAGCTCCTTAGAGTCCCGAAACTTTGTCCCGGGGTGCCTGCTAAGGGTGCCGAGCTCCAAACATCACCCTCGTAGGTTAAAGGTTCGTATATGTCGTGGTCCGTGTGCAGGTTGGAAAAGACATTCCAGACCTAGAACATTTCAGAGTCGAGTTTGTTAGAGTGGAAGACGCTGTCAGAACAGCGGCTCACGGGAGAGCCGATGCTTTTGTGGGTCGGTAGTGGGTGTTTGCAGCCTTGGGCCAAAGCCGATTGCTGCTGGAGGGGTGGTATTAGGTGACTGGTTATTAGGGCATTACAGGGTGAATGTTTTATCTAATACGGAGTCAGGGAACGACTGGTGTGGCTCAGGGGGCCTCATGTCAACAGTTTCTATGGAGCTTGGTCCGTTCCAGATGACCCAGTTACACACAGGGGTCCACAGCTGTGACCCTGGTACAGGGCTGCTCAGTACCCACAGGATGTCAGGGCGGGGGCTGAGGTGCAGGGGCGGGGAAGGGCGTTCTGTGCCCCCAGCCTCTCCACCTGCTGCAGCGCCTCACAGCCCTCACCTTAGTTACGGGGACTGTCTCTCTGCAGAGACCAATGTGCATGTCCGCTAAGGTCACATTTTCCAAGTAGGTGTGACTGAGTTTTAGGTCCAGTGCGATTTCCATCAAGGCAGAGTTGGCAGGGCTGGGTGAGTCACTGAGGGAGCAGTGAAGTGACGGAAAGGAAGGAAGGAAGTGAAGGTCAACACCCGCTGGCCGGCGTGGGGGCCCGAAACCACCGGCAGGCCTTAGGGGACCTGCCAGGAGAGCACGTGCGCGTGTGCTCAGTTCTCAGTTGTGCACATGTCCTCCCGCTGTTGGTGTAAGGTGTGAGCTGTACTGCTTTGGCTTGTGTCTTTCAGTGGTTTGGTGACCCTTAAGTCCTGTGATAGCTGGGCAGACTCTTTCCGGGTAACTTTCAGAGCTCTGTTCTTTGATTTCAACACCTAGGCAGGCTGTGCAGGAAACACACATGCAGCGTGCAGAGCTCTCGTCCCTGGGTGCTTCTCGCCCGTGAGTGCTCCTGGCAAGACCGTTCGGTCTTAGGCAGTGCTCCCTCGCCTTGTCGCCAGGGCTCCGTTTCATGGAAGACGGTTTTTCCTTACACCGGAGCAGGGGGCTGGTTTGGAGACGACTCAAGTGTATTTCCATTTACTGAGTATGCGATTTCTATGATCATGACATCAGCTCCACCTCAGAGTATCAGGCATGAGATCCCAGAGGCTGGGCGCCCCCGTTCTCAGGAAACAAAGACGCAGAGAATAGTGAGCACATAAAAGCCGTCTGAAGCATTTTGACTGGTGCTTCACAATCCAGTCGTCATGCTGGTTCGCAGTCTCGCCACTTCTAAGAAGGCGGGGAAAGCCTACGATTCCAGGTGCCGTCGAATGCCCAAGAAGCCGGTTCTGTCCCTGTGCAGCTGGCACTGGGGTTAGTGGGCGCTCGGACCAGCACCGCTGCTGCTGGCTCTCAGCAGGATTGGGGCTGTGTGTTTTCCATCCTGCGGCTGACTGCTCTGTTGGGCTTGTGTGAGGACTGGGCCTGGCCTGAGATGCCGGGGGGTCCTGTTCCCCCTAAACCACACACCCCACTACACACCCGAAGCTGTGTTTCCTGCCACAGTCTCCTCATACACGCTCCAGTGGACCGGCCAGTTCCGTGACCCAACACAAGCGCGTGTCCCTGGCACACAGTGAGGCCAGACAGGGCTGAAGCGTCGGGGTCTGGAGCTGAGAAAGGTTGACTGCAGGGCCAGTGAGGAGACGGTGCCTCACCCTCCCCCGCCACGAAACCCCCAACTCCCTGAAGGGGTTTCAGCAAAGCATTTTAAAGGCGAGAGAAGTGGGGCGTGGTTGGTTGTGACCAAGTTCTGGGTGCAGGAATC
Organism: Bos taurus; assembly: GCF_002263795.3. Taxonomy (NCBI): domain Eukaryota; kingdom Metazoa; phylum Chordata; class Mammalia; order Artiodactyla; family Bovidae; genus Bos; species Bos taurus. Next base: position 4,429,876 of record NC_082638.1, on the reverse strand, counting down.
CTAGGTTCTAGGTTCTTACAACAGCATTTTAAGACAGCTTTTTACGTCTGTAAAAATGGGAAAGCGTCAGCCCTTTAAACGTCAGAGCCTTGAGGATGGCCTTCCTGTGTATTTCAGGCTAGGGGCTTCCCTGGTGGGGCTACTGGTAAAGACTCCACCCACTAGTGCAACAGACTGGGGGTTCAATCCCTGGGTGGGGAAGGTTCCCTGGAGGAGGGAATGGCAACCCACTCCAGTATGCTTGCCTGGAGAATCCCACAGACAGAGGAGCCTGGCGGGCTACAGTCCACAGGGTCACCAAGAGTCGTGCGCGACTGAACCAGTGAACAGCAACAATATTTCAGGCTCTCAGCAACGTTCTTAACTCAAGCAAAAGCAGTAGAAGAAAAGGTTAAAGGGAAAGAAACAAATCTAATGTGGAGTCAGATTTCTTCTTCCCTATTACAGTTCGCTTTTAAAAACTTCAAATTCTCTTTTGCCATCTCTGTACTTCTCAAATTCTTGTTGCGGATGTCAAGAGTCTGCCTGGCGCATGAGAAAAGTGTTTTCTCAGAGCCGTGAAGTGAGGAGGCTGGGTGAGAAGCCCGGAAGGGCGGGATTTGAGGAGCTCCCGGCACAGTGTCTGCAGTCACGGTTTCTGTTCTCATTTGGACTGGATTTACTGCACAGCTTGGTGCAGCGCTAAGGCATCCGCCTGCCAGCACAGGAGAGAGACATGGGCTCCAATCCTGGGTGAGGAAGATCCCCTGGAGGAGGGCATGGCAACCCTGTGCAGTGTTCTTGGCTGGAGAATCCAATGGACAGAGGAGCTTGGCGGGCTACAGACCATGGGGTCACAAAGAGATGGACACAATTGAGTACACAAACCCCACAGACTACGATTGCTTTTTACCTTTGAGGACAGTCAGCATCCTGAGTGAACGGGTGCACATGCCCCAGCTTGTCTGCTCGTCTTTTCCCTGAATCATTTCGAGGACCCGGCATACTCACTCTCAGGATGCCCTCCCACCGGCCCTCTTGCTACACCAGCCCCTTAGATCCCCTCCGCCCGTGGACACGGGGACTGGCCTCCCTGATCCCCACCACCCTTTCCTCTGCAGCCCGCATGCTAAGCATCCTGGTTCACGTCTCCTTGGTAATCGGGGCGGTTCCTTCCAGAATTAGGCGGGGACAAATGATGCGCTGAAAAGAGTCACTAATAAACACGCCTCTAGAAAGAGCGAAACTTGGGGAAGCGGGGTATGTCAGCCTCCTGGTTGGTGCCCTAAAGGGCCGCACAGCTTTTCCATGTCAGTCCGCCGTGTGCTGCTGGAGCGTCAAGGGCGTGTGGACACAGCTCTGCGTTTGCTGTGTCTGCATATGTGCTCTGCGTATCGCCTTTGTGGGCTTGTGAACGGGCCGTCGAGTGTGAAAGCACTGTCCCCTCTCCTCGGAGAAGGAGAGTGTCCTGGGCCCCTGCTTTGCTTTGTGCCCCCGTTTCCAAGCCTCCGCTCTCTCCTACTCCTGCCCACATGCTCCTCGGCAGGAGCCTCTCACAAATGGTCTAGCTGTTTTCGTAACTCCAGCCAGACACCGTGAGGCCAAGGAATCAGCTAAAATCTCTTCCTCGGCCCCTCCGAAAGGTCCCAGGGCGCCCACACCGCGCTTCAGAACCCTCGGGGGTCTCAGAAACAAAACGCCAGTTGACATTTCAGTGCCTGTGCAGGTCCCAAGTAAAACCCCAGGGAGGTTGGGAATCCAGGCCGGTTGTATCCTGAAAAGGCAGGGAGCGAAACAGCGGGGCCAGGAAGCGCCCGGCTCAGCTGGAGAGACCGCCCTGGGCGGCCCGAGTGCAGTCCCCCTGTCCGAGCGAGAAGGCGTCCCTTCCCGGCCGGGGCGAGAGCCGGAGTCCCTGCTGTCCAAGTGTGAAGGCGTCCCCTCCCGGCCACGGCAGATACATGGGGGAGTCCGGGGCTGTCCAGGCGGGATTGCGGCCCCTCCCTGCTGGGGCGAGAGCCGGCAGTGTCCGGGGCCGCCCGAGGCCTGCCGGGCGGGCGGCGAGCGGGCTGTTCCGGGCCCAGGACCCTGCTGTCGGCCACCGCGTGCCGGGCACCCGCCCACCCTGTGCGCTGCCTGGGGCTGACGGCTGGTCCTCGCCCTGTTGGCAGATCCACAGTTCAGCCCCAGAAGGAAGGGATGAAGGGAAGGGAAAGAGATCAAGTCGGCGAGCCTGCTGCAGACCAGAGTGTGTGGTGTGTGTATGTGTATGTGTGTTTTGTTCTGTGTGTATTGTGTTTGTGTGTTGTGTGAGTTTATTGTGTTGCTTGTGTGAGTCTATTGTGTGTTGTGTTGGGTGTTGTGTGAGTGAGTGTATTCTGTGTTGTGGGTGTGTCGTGTGGGTGTATTCTGTGTTGTATGTATTGTGGGTGTGTTGTGTGTACTGTGTGTATTGCGGATGTGTTGTGTGTATGGTGTGTGTTGTGTGTACTGCAGGTGTGTGTGTCGTGTGTGTGTTGTGTGTATCGTAGGTTGTGTGTACTGTTGTGTGTACTGTTGTGTGTACTGTGGGTGTGTGTGTTGCGGGTGTGTTATATTGTGTGTATCCTGTGTGTCGTGTGTGGTGTGTACAATGTGTGTTGTGTACTGTGGGTGTGTTTTGTGTATTGTGGGTGTGTTGTGTTGTGTGCATCCCGTGTGTCGTGTGTGTTGTGTGTATTGTGTGCTCTGAGTGCTGCGGGTGTCCACCCCCGGCGTGCTGGGGCAGCGGTGCATTGGGCGCCGAGGAGAACGTCTCGGTGGACCAGGGAGCAGCCCTGCTGACGGCCACGCGGCCCCCCGCAGACAGATGCTCAGTGCAGAGGGTGCCTCGGCCCCGCAGAAGGGCTCCCCGGGGCTCCAGGGGGAGAAGCCGCCTGCAGCGCGCAGACGCGCGCCCGTCCCTGGGCGGGGAGAGCCGTGGAGGAGGGCAGCCTGCTCCCGTGTTCTTGCCTGAGAGTCGCACGGACAGAGGAGCCTGGGGGGCTGCAGTCCACGGGGTCACAGAGAGTGGGATACGACTGAGTGAACACACAGGCATGCGTGCACGCTCCCACGGCCCGTGTGGAGTGCCAGGGGTGCAGGGAGACTGGGCAGGCGCGTGTGCTCCCGGGAGGGAAGGGGTGTGAGGCTGACGGCCCGCTCAGCCCCGGGCAGGCCTGTCTCCCACTCGGAGCACGGACTACCCTGAACCTGGCATGGGCTATGCCAGCTTTCGGGGCTCAGCGATGGGCCAGCCTGCTGTCAATGCCAGGGTGGGCCGTGCTTGGATGGGGAGCCTGCCAGCCCCCTCCGGGCCCCTCACGGGTGATGAACCGGGCAGCCCCCGTCCACACCTTCCTGGGTCCCGCAGAACTCCTGCCACGCCCACAGGCGGACTCAGCCGCCGGCCACGGTGGCCGTGCCCACCCAGGCGAGACGTGGGTACCGACTGGGACGACAACCCTCTTTTTTTTTTTCCTCCCTTGCCCCGCAGTGCCTGGTGTTTGAAGACGCGCCCAACGGGGTGGAGGCGGCTCTTGCCGCCGGGATGCAGGTGGTCATGGTCCCCGACGGAAACCTGAAACCAGACCTGACCTCCAAGGCCACCCTCGTGCTGGGTTCCCTGCAGGATTTCCAGCCCGAGCTGTTCGGCCTGCCGCCCTACGACTGAGACGGCGCCCACCCACCCCAACCCCGCGGGGGTCCCTGCCGGGAGAGGGCCGGGGGGACGCCCCGAGGAGCTGGAGGGAAGCCCCGCGCCCAGACCTTCCCCGGAACTGGCCTTCAGCCGCCAAGCCTTCTCACCCCGCAGAGGGCAGGGCCCACGCTCTCCACAGGGGCCGCAAACCCTCACTTGACACGCAGAAGACAGATCCGGCCTGGAACACAAGATGGAAAATTCTCACTCGAATAATCGAATTTAGTGTCCGAATAATTCAGCTTCACGTCCTGTATCTTCTTTGGTGTTCTCAACCCTGGCTGGCAACTGTAAAATATGTATGCATATATGTATGTGCTTGTATGTATATATATGTAGGTACATATTTATTTATATTTATAGACATCGAGTACTGTATCCTCTTCAGTGTTTTTTCATCTTCACAGGCAGTAGCCACTGATACAAGTGAGGTGCTCATTCTGTCTGTAATCTGAGTGGGAAATTCACATCACGGGTGAGCTTTTAATAAGTGACACTCTTTATCAGTAGACGATGGCATTCTTCCTGTGTCCTTCAAAGTGCTCTGGACCTGTGGTCAGAGCCTGTGACCGCGATCATCTGTCGTTTGCCGTCGATGTGAACATCATTGTAGCCTATATCTTATATCGAGGTGCATATATGCACGTTCGAGAATGTTTTCTACCTCAGAGAAATCGTTTCCTTTAAGATCATTTATTTTTCTAATACGCTCTTTGGTACAGATAGAATTGGACTGGAGAATGCAGTCTTGGTACCACCAAGAACCCATTTGGGGAACAGTTTATCGGACATTACGCTCTGGTGATTAACGCCTTCTAATAGATTTCCTTCAGAAACCTGGCACGCTGCAGTCCATGGGGTCGCAAGGAGTCAGACACGACGTAGCAACTGAACAACAGGCTTCCTCAGCCTTTGGCGATGGGAACATCATTAAAAATGATAATAATGTAATCACAGGGTGTTCCTACTGGGTGGCCCCCACCAAGTATTCTCTGTTACTGATTGTCTTGAGCTGATTTTCAGCTGTGTAAGGTCTTAGAAAAATGATAGAAATATGTGTTATGGTGATGATTGTTCGTGATTATTGCTGGCCTTTGACCAGTTTTGCACCGTTTCAGCTAATTGATCTCAAAATTTCTTGATGGCCCCGTATACGTGTCTGTTCTTTGAATTCTCCCTGAAATTGCTTGTAACATCTTACTGTTTCTTACCAGTTAATTTCTCATCTTACCAGTTAATTTCATTGAATAAAAGTTTTGACTCTTGTTTCTGTTTTATTTGTGAGTGTGATTTTATCTTTCTCTTTTAGAAACAATGTCATATCCCAGGGACTTCCCTGGTGGTGCCCTTCCCCATCCAGTGCTGGGCGTGTCAGTTCCATCCCTGGTTGGGGCGCTTAACATCCCATATGCCTTTGTGGCCAAAAATCCAAAACAGAAAGAAACAATATTGTAACAAACTCAGTAAAGACTTAAAAAAAAAAGTATCCTCTAACAAATGTAAAAGATAAATGTGACTGGTTGACTATTTTTTTTAAGCCACAAACAGTATTAATACTGTAAGATGATATTTGCATATGTATATTTTTTAATTTTTATTGAAACCTACTTGTTTTACAATGTCATGTAGCTTCAGGTGTTCAGCAAACTGATTTGCTGATATACATGTATGTATTCTTTTTCTGATTGTTTCCCATTATGGGTTATTCCAGAATATGGAGTAGATTCCCTGTGCGGTGCAAGTACGTCCTTGTTATCTATTTTATATACAGTAGGCATTTACATATGGTCAGTGAACCAAGCTTTCTTTGCACTCAGCAGATAAAGGTTCTCAGTGAAATGGTCACATACTTGATTTGTAAGGGATCACATTCTTCCCAAAAGCTTGTGTTTCGTGCATAAGGTCGTTTCTATCCCTTGTTTTACACTGCACATATAAATGATATCATACGGTATTTGTCTTTCTCTGACTTCCTTCGCTTAGTACGATCATCTCTGGGCCCACCCATGTTGCTGTAAATGGCATGTCTTTAGATCTCTTATTAAACGTGAGACCGTGGGAAACATGCCATTAAATACGTTTACTCATTGAGAACCTTGTCAAAGAGGTGGTGAGTTCATATATTATGCAGAGGCATTTAAAATGACTTGTTTACAAAATCTGCTTTGCAGAAGAATTGCCTTGCATTCCACATTCAGAGTCTCAGTCAGATAAGGATAGATATGTAATCCAAGTCAATACTCTTAATTGGTACTAACTATTCCGTTTAAAAGTCAAAAACAAAAGTATTCCTCCTTCAGTACGTTTTTATCACCATTCTAGAAGTTCTAGTCAATGAGTAATGCCACTTAATGTTTACATATGAGTCCCATGATATAAAAACTCTCCGAACGGTGTCTATTTCTGCACTTCCGAAGGATGTCTTCACTGGATCTTGAATTCTGAAGTGTTAGTTGCTCAGTTGTGTCTAACTCTTTGTGACTGCATGGACTGTAGCCCGCCCAGCTCCACTGTGCATGGGATTCTCCAGGCAAGAATACTGGAGTGGGTTGCCATTCCCTTCTCCAAGAGATCTTCCCGACCCAGAGATGAAACCCAGGTCTTCTGCATCGGCAGGCGGATTCCTTACTGCTGAGCCATCCAGGAAGCCCAAGAGTGCTCCTTGTTACCTGCCTCTAAGTCTGAACGTCTTGAGGAGACAGACTGAGGCACAGTCAAATGGTTTTGTATCTTATGAGGCCAGTGCTGGGGCTGACTCTTAAAGGTTAACCCTCAGGGCAACACTCCAGAAAACGTCATCATTCCCCACACTGTTAATCGTGAGCTGCAGGGAAATACATAGAAATTGTTGGTAATTTCAAGGATGTTTGGCATTTCAACACCATTGTCTGGGTGCAGAACTGACTCTTCTGGATCTTGCCTGGATGTGGCCAGCCCTGTATGTATTTCCTCGTGGGCCCACGCTGTTGAAAGCAGCCCCCAGAACACACTCTTGCTTTATTAGCTGCACCATCCTTTTTAAAATATATATATATATATATTATTTTTGATCTGGACCATTTTTTTAAGTCTATTGAAATTCGTCACAATATTGTTTCTGTTGTATGCTCTGCGTTTTTGACCACAAACCTTGTGGGATCCTACTTCCCCAGCCAAGAATCGAACCTACATCTCCTGCCTTGCAAGGCGGTGTCTTAACCGCTGGACCGCTGGGGAAGTCCCTGAGTCATCTATTTTTAATTAAGAAGAATATTTTCCTTACACAAGTTTGAGACGCCCACTAATGGAGAAAATACGAAGCCTCTGGAATGCCAGCTCTTATCTCTTGCCTTCAATGGCTCCCTCCTGACTGCGGTCCTCAGGATTCTCGAGTTAACCTCCGGGAAGCTGTGAAATGTCAGTCTCCAGAGCTCGCTCTTGGGAAACACCAGGCCCCCGGGTGATGAGCTGTTTGTTCTCTGCTGATCGCCTTACTAACACGCAGCCATGTTGGTGAGGCAAGCGGTTGGTCCGTCCAAGGCCGGATCTGACGCGAGAGCGATGCGCCTGTGTTTTCAGCATCCCTGCGGGGTTCCTGCAGGTCATCCATCGCTAGGCTCACGGTCCCCTGAGCAGAGCATCCGCTGGTGGTGGTTTAGTCGCAGTCACGTCCGACTCTTGCGACCGCCCCCACGGTACAGTCACTGTATCCCGCCAGGCTCCTCTGTCCGTGAGATTTCCCAGGCAAGAATACTGGGCGTGGTTGCCATTTCCTTCTCCACGGAGATCTTCCCAAGCCAAGGGTCAAACTTGCGTCTCCTGGTTACTCTTAGGGCAGGTTTTTAACCTCGTTCTCAAGGACTGGGATCTGAGGTTTTTTCATCCATCTCTCCTTTCTCTAACGGTATTTTTTTTTTTTTTGTCTTTTTATTTATTTTGTAAATGTATTTTTAATTGGAGACTAATGGCTTTACAAATGCTGTGTTGGTTTCTGCCGCGCAGCCAAGTGAATCAGCTACATGTATCCCTATATGTATATCCCCTCACTCTTAAGCTTCCCTCTCAGCCCCCATCCCACCCCTCCAGCTCATCACACAGCACCGAGCTGAGGTGCCTGTGCTATCCGGCGTCTTCCTACTAGCTAGCTATCTTACACACATGGGTAGTGTATATGCGTCACTGCTGTTCGACTTCTCTCATTTTGGTACCTCGATTCCTCCTCTGCAAACTGCAGGTTGTCCATAGGACTGTCCTGACGACCCCTCCCCACCACCGTCCCCACCCCCACACCATCCAGTGAGAACTTGGCTCCGGGGTTTGGGGATGAAGGGAACTCAGCCTTCAGCCTGTTGGCTTCAGGGTCCCCAGAGCGCTGCTGAAGGTGTGGGAGACGAGCTGCTCCGGTCAGGTGAGAGTCCCTGTGGGCCGCCCACTCTCCTGTTAGCTGCGGATGCACAGCTTCCTTTCTCTGCCCAGAACTCCTTGGAAGCAGCAGCTCAAAGTATATCCCAGAAGTTTGCAGGCTAGATATCTCGCAGCACCTGACGGGGTTTGTTTCCCAGCAGTGGTAGACCAGATGGTTGTGATCTGACCCCCATGCAATGTGGAATTTAATATAAGGGCTATAGTTAAGGACCCATAGAAATGTACAATTGCAAATTGTTATACATGCTGGGAGGCAGAAGAACAGTGTCTTAGGGGGAACAGTGGTGGGCACCTCCTTTAAATTGGGGCCTGTAGGGTCAATGAGACGGCCTCAGTATAGAAGCAATATATAAGGAGGCAGTGGAAGTTGGCCAGTTTCTTACGAACTTACTGATCAGAGACATGAATCTGCCTTTTGTTGCCTGACTGGAGTGTCTCAGTGTTCACTTAACAGATTGCCAGCCATAGGTGTTAGTTTCTGCCAGAATCCCCTGGTCAATAAATGTGTTAAAAAGCAAAACAGATATCGACTATACATTACCCAGCATTTCCACTCTTGGGTAAGTACTCAGGAGAGATGAAAAAGTTTGTCCACACAGAAACTTGCACGCAGATGTTCGCTGCAGCGCCATTCGTAATAGTCAAAAGGAAGAAACCCCAGGAGCCATCCAAAGAGGAGGGCTTGGAGGGAGTTGGCTGTGATAAGGTCCGAGATTCCAGTGTTATTCGTACCTTTTAACCAACACCCAAACACGTTCCTCTAATTAGCTCACATTAGAAGGAGCTTCCTGTATGTGGAGCAAGTTCCGTCATTTGGACAAGAGACGGCTAGAGATCTCAACCAGGGATTGAAGTCTGCAAGATGAATTGATGAACTCAGTCCATTTTCTGATGTTAAATGCATGTGTTTTTAAGTGTACATCACTGGGACTTCCCTGACGGTCTAGTGGCTGAGACCCCATGTTTCCAGTGCAGGGGGGCCTGGGTTCGATCCCTGATCTGGGAAGTAGAGCCCAGATGCCACGACTAAAGAACATTTGTTGCTGGATGCCACAACAAAGACCCTGCCTGCTGCACCTAACACCCAGTGCAGCCAAATAAATACACATTGAGTAAATAAGGAAATATCACTCAGCTGCATGGCAACAAGCTGTCGGTGAGAGGAACCAACGGAATGGACAAAGTAAAAGAGGAGGAATTCAAATCACTTCATGGTTTGTATTCAGTTTCTAGTGATCCAGTGGTCCTGTGATGGTGTGTCGAGGTAAGCCAAAGCCTGGCTTAGGAAATGCAGAGCTTCAGGAGAATCTGGGTCCTAACAGATGAGAAGGTGCCCGGTGAAGACTGGTCAGAAGGAAGTGATTGCAGCGTCATAATGCTGAAAGTCTCAGGACTTCCCTGGTGGTCCAGTGGTTAAGAATCCACCTTGCGGTTCAGGGGACATGGGTTCCATCCCTGTTTGGGGAGGGGTCCAGTGGTTCAGAATCTATATCTTGCAGTTCAGAGGACATGGGTTCAATCCCTGTTTGGGGAACTAAGACCCCACATGCCACGGGGCAAGCAAGCCCGTGCACCACAACCAGAGAGTCTGTGCATGGCAGAAACAAAAGCTCGCACATGAGCCAGTGAAGACGCTGCGCGCTGCAACTAAGACCCAACACAGCCAAAGAAAGAAATAGCGAAAAAGCGAAAGTCCACCTCGAAATACAGCCAGGAGAACAAGGACCATCTGGACAGACAGGTGGACACGCAGTCTGGGTACCTGTGCTTGGAGAAGAAGAGTTCTGGGGGCCAGTGACAGACTGGAGAAGATGAAGGGGAAAGGCTTGACACCATGAGAGGAGACTACACTTGAGAAACATGACCGATCAGGGGAGCAAAGACTTGGGCCTGTCCCTCCAGGGGAAAAGTGAGCCTGGGGAGAATCTGCTGTCTCTTGTAGTTTTCTGTGGACTGAATGGTCCAAAGTGAGTAGAAAGAGGAGGAGGTGCTTTGTCACCCCAGACGGTACAGAGTTGTGCAAAGGAATCTTACCTTGATCCTAAATGAAAGGAGGGCCCCTGGCCAGCGGGCAGGGTTGAAATGTCTCTTTCCAAAGTCGAGGCTGTGGACAGAAGGGGAGGACTTGAGAACAGGCTGACCCAAGGGAGGGCAAGCAGAGAGGAAAGGACTCCTGAAGTGGTTGGCATTTCCCCCCGAAAGTGCATCTAATCCCGCAAATCCAGCACGGCCCGGTCACTAAAGTTCTCTCAGCCTGCGTCTTCCCAGCTCACCACACCAGATGTCTGTTTTCAGCTTGCCAAGGACGCAGCCACCGGCTCGTATGAGTCAGGCCCCCGACAAACACTCCTGAATCCACATCTCTCTGCCTGCACTGAACCAGGTTGGGTCCTGCCTTTGTTCAAGCCCTGACAAACACTGCTGAGCCTGCATCTCTCTCCCTGCACTGAATCACGCTGGTTCCCGCCCTGTTCAAGCCCCCGACAAACACTCCTGAGCCTGCATCACTCTCCCTGAACTGACCCAGGCTGGATCCTGCCCTTGAGCCGGCACGTCACTCCGTGCACTGAACCAGGCTGGTTCCTGCCCTGTTCAAGCCCCCTACAAACACTCCTGAGCCTGCATTTAATTTCCTGAACTGAACCAGGCTGGGCCCTGCCCTTGTTCGAACCCCCAGTAAACACTCCTGAGCCACCAACTCGCCCCCTGCCCTTGAACTAAGGCGCATCCTGCTCTTGTTCAGTCCCCCAGCAAACACTCCTGAGAGCCCGCATCTCACTCCCTGCAGTGAATCAGGCTGGGTCCTGCCGTTGTTCAAGCCCCTGACAAACAGTCCTGAGCCTGCGTCTCACTCGCTGCACCGAACCAGACTGGATCCCGCCCTTGTTCAAGCCCCCGACAAACACTCCTGAGACCGCATCTGACTCTCAGGCTGGTTCCTGGCCTTATTCAAGCCCCCGGCAAAATATCCTGAGCCCCCGACTTTCTCCCTGCCCCTGAACTACTGTGTGTCCTGCGCTTGTTCAGTCCCACAGGAAACACTCCTGAGCCCGCATCTCACTCCCTGCACTGAGCCAGGCTGGGTCCTGCCCTTCTTCATGCCCCAACAAACAGGCCTGAGCCCACATCTTGGTCCTAGCATTGAACCAGACTGGGTCTTGCTCTTGATCCACTCCCCCAACAAATGCGCCTGAGGCCACATCTCGGTCACTGTACTGAACCAGTCTAAGTCCTGCCCCTGTTCAAGCCCCCGGCAAATACTCCTGAGACCACATCTCGGTCCCTGCACTGAACCAGGCTGGGTCCTGCACTTCTTCAAGGCCCCAACCAACACTCCTGAGCCTGCGTCTGACTCTCAGACTGGTTTCTGGCCTTATTCAAGCCCCCAGCAAACAATCCTGAGTGCACATCTCGGTCGCACATCTCTGTCCCCGCACTGAACCAGGCTGGGTCCTGCAGTTGTTCAACCTGTGACAAGTACTCCTGAGCCAACATCTCAGTCCGTGAACTGAACCAGGCTGGGTCCTACCCTTGTTCATGGCCCCGCCAAATACTCCTGAGACCACATCTCGCTCCATGCACTGAACCAGGCTGGGTCCTAGCCTCGTTGAGCCCCGACAAACACTCCTGAGCCCACATCTCGGTCCCTGCACTGAACCAGGCTGGATTCTGCCCTTGTTCAAGGACCGGAAAAACACTCCTGAGCCTGCATCTCGGTCCCTGCACTGAACCAGGCTGGTTCCTGCTTTTGTTCAATCCCCCGGCAAACAATCCTGAGCCCACAACTCGCTCCCTGCCCCTGATCTAAGGTGTGTCCTGCCCTTGTTCAATCCCCCAGGAAACACTCCTGAGCCCGCATCACTTGCTGCACTGAAGCAGGCTGGGTCCTGCCCTTGTTCAAGCCCCTGACAAATATTCCTTAACCCTCATCTCGGTGCCTGCACTGGACCAGGCTGGGTCCAACCCACGTTCATGCCCACTACAAACAGGTCTGAACCCACATCTTGGTCCTAGCACTGAACGACACAGTGTCGTGCCCTTGTTTCATCACTCAGGAAATACTCGTGAGCCCACATCTTGGTCCCTGCACTGAACCAGGCTGCTTCCTGCCCTGTTCAAACCCCTTACAAACACTCCTGAACCTGCATCTCACTCCCTGCACTGAAGCAGACTGGATCCTGCCCTTGTCTCTCCACGCAGAACTCCACAGTGACTCCCCACATAGCCTGTGAATCCACTTGTGACAATACAGAGGCCCCGGAGATCATAACTTCCCCACTCCATCCCTTCTATCAGAGTGCTCCCTCCTTGCTTTTGGCCGAGAACCGCTAATAAACAGGGAATGACATTTTGATGAGCTGCTAATAAGAGGGAATCACATTTTGATTTTTGATGAAAAATCACATTTAAAAAATTTTTTTAATTTTTTTATTGAAGCATAATTGCTTTACAGAATTTTACTCTTTTCTGTCAAATCTTAGCATGAATCAGCCATACGTATACATATATCCCCTCCCTTTGAACCTCCTTCCCATCTCCCTCCCAATCCCACCCCTCTAGGTTGATACAGAGCCCCTGTTCGACGTTCCTGAGACATACAGCAAATTCTTTTTGGCTCTCTATTTTATATATGGTAATGTAAATTTCGACTGGTGTGCTGCAATTCATGGAATCGCAGAGTCGGACACGCCTGAGTGACTGAACTGAACTGAACTGAACTGAATGTAAATTTCCAGGTTACTCTCTCCATACATCTCATCCTCTCCCCATATCTGTTAGTCTATTCTTGATATCTGTTATTCCATTGCTGCCCCGTAAATAAATTCCATTTTTCTAGACTGTATATATGGATTAGTATATGATATTTATGTTTCTCTTTCTGACTTACTTCACTCTGTATAATAGGTTCTAGGTTCATCCACCTCATTAGAACAGACTCAGAGGCTTTCCTTTTTATGGCTGAGTCATATTCCATTGTCTGTATGTACCACAACTTCTTTATCCATTCATCACATTTTGAAGATACAGACAGGCTTTTGAGTAGGAAGCAGTAGAGGAGAAAGGTCTGAGTGGCAACTTGCTGGGACCGTGGAGGAAATTTCCAAACTAACACCATTACACACTGTTTTAGTGACGTGAAAAGTCGCTCAGTCGTGTCCGACTCTTTTTGACCCCCATGGACTATACAGTCCATGGAATTCTCCAGGCCAGAATTCTGGAGTGGGTAGCCTTTTACTTCTCCAGGGGATCTTCCCAACCCAGGGATCGAACCCAGGTCTCCCTCACTGCAGGTGGATTCTTTATCAGCTGAGCCACAAGGGAAGACCACACACTATTTTAAGAGAGTTCCAAAATAAACTTACAAGTGTGAGACTAATTCTCAAATAAGCCATAGTGATGAGTGACTGAGTTAATGTCTCCTTAAAAAAAAAAAAAAAAGAATGTTTACTGAAGGCTGACCGTGGGCATCCATGGCCTCCCCGAATGCCAGCTCCTTTTATTGAATTACCGGGTGCAGGAGGCAAGCCCGCCTCCGTCCTGGGCAGCGAGAAGGCCGTGGGATCAGGTTGGGAAAGGACGTGCCCCTGGGCACTCGAGCAGCAGTGCAGGGCAGCACACAGTACTTATGTTCTTTAACTCTCTTGTGAGGGTCCTTGCCCAGGGCACCGCGTCTCTCCATTTCCACCCCTGTGGCAGCAGCATTCAGCTGACTTCTCAGGGCAGAGCCACGATGGGGCTCAGCCAGCTCCTAGAACATGCTCCAAGCTCTGGGGTGACACAGATGCCCGCATCTAAGGGGGTCTGAAGATGAAGGTGGTGCCCACTGGACCACTTTTCCTGGGCAGCTAGAGATGGGGCTAGTTTTACAGACCTGCTTCATGAAAGACTCTGTCTCCAGACTCATGTTCACAGTGGGGTTGCAACCCCAGAGGGCAGACAGTCAGTCTCCAGAACTTCCCTCCTTCCTGACTGCTCACCCTCTTTTGGACAAAAGATTGACACGGTAGATGTCTGTGTGAGGGTGTTGGCTGTACCCCAACCCCTGACCTTCCCTGTGAGGTTCAGAGGGTCTGAGCTCAGAGGAAGAAATTGACACATACCTTCCAGGATTGGAATGGCTGGTCTTCCTTATCATAACCCAAATCCCATGGTGGCCTGGAGAACATTGAGAAAATAAACAGCATTCTGGGCTGTTTTCTCCACTTATTAGACTCACAGCTTAACGAGAAGAATGCCGGTATCACGCCCCCAAAGTTAGTCACTCAGTTGGTCACGTCCGGTTGTTTCAACCCTACAGACTGTAGGCTGCCAGGCTCCTCTGTGCATGGGATTCTCCAGCCAAGAATACTGGAGTGGATTGCCATTTTCTCCTCCAGGGGATCTTCCCAACCCAAAGAACAAACCAGGGTCTCCCGCATTGCAGGTGGATTCTTTACTATCTGAGCCACCAGCCTACACTTAGCCACAACGGCACTCATAAAGGGAACTCACCACTGGAGAGTCATTTCCAAACCAACATTGTTACACATTCTCTCAAGAAAGTTCCAAAATAAACTTCCACCTTTCTCTATATTCTATTATCTCCCTGATATATATATATATATATCAGATTAATTCTCAGATAAGCTGTGGTAATGGCTGACTCAGATATGCACTTCTTAAAAAAAAATGTCTACTGCAAACATTCAGAAGGAAACTTCTTGCATGAAGAAGGAAAGGGCGGTCAGAAAAAAACGGAGAGCATCCCTCCTCACAGGATATGGAGCTCAGACTTAAATACAGGGTTCATTTCTCCTTTAAGACTATGATGTTTTTCTCCTAAAGTGGCCCTGTTTCAGTTGACTGCAAATTTATTATAATATGAAGTTACTGAGTCAGGTGTATTAATTCCCACACCACCAGAGTGGTATACATTTGGGGAATTCTGTTTGTTTTTCAGCGTTGAATGGTTTCCCTACCCACTGAGCAGGAGTAACCCCCTCTCCTTCTAAAACCTTTTATTTTGTTGAAATAAGTCAGCTGCTACAAGGAAGAGGTATCAAAACCAACATCTGTCTTTAATCTCTTTTCAAAAAATCCACACACTTCACCTCCCTCTTCAGTGTATCTAAAAGGTGATCTGAAACCCTGAAAATGTAAAATCGCTGCACGTGGCACTTGTGGGGATGCCCGAGGACGATTTCCACATCAAGTCTGAATCCTTCCCCTGTTGCCTCCGTAACCCACAGCCCCCAGGTGATCCTCCCCTGCGGTTTCCTGATAATATCTGCTGCGTTCATCGGGGCTGCAGACTTTTTACTCAGCAGGATGTTGAGCTCAGACAGAGAGTGCCTTCCACAGAGAAAACTGGAAGGGAAAGGAGAAAATAGAAATTATCATAGGAAGGGGAATAAATACGGTATACACACCTGCATGTCTATATAGCTCTTCTATCTATCTATCTGCCCACCTGCTTCTATCATCTGTCTGTCCACCTATCGATCTGCCATCTATCTACCAGTTTCTGTAAACTATCTACCTATTTATCATCAATATCTTCCTGCTTCTATCATCTATTATCTTCCTGTTTCTATCATCTATTATCTGCCTGTTTCTATCACCTATTATCTGACCGTTTCTATCACCTATTATCTGACCGTTTCTATCATCTATTATCTCCCTGTTTCTATCATTTATTATCTGCCTGTTTCTATCATCTATTATCCACCTGTTTCTATCATCCATTATCTGCCTGTTTCTATCATCTATTATCCACCTGTCTCTATCATCTATATGTACCTATCTCTATCATCTATTATCTGTTTCTATCCTCTATTATCTCCCTGTTTCTATCATCTATTATCTGCCTGTTTCTATCATCTATTATCTGTTTCTAGCCTCTTGAGAAATCTGTATGCAGGTCAGGAAGCAACAATTAGAACTGGACATGGAACAACAGACTGGTTCCAAATAGGAAAAGGAGTACGTCAAGGCTGTATATTGTCACCCTGCTTGTTTAACTTATATGCAGAGTACATCATGAGAAACACTGGACTGGAAGAAACACAAGCTGGAATCAAGATTGCCAGGAGAGATATCAATAACCTCAGATATGCAGATGACACCACCCTTATGGCAGAAAGTGAAGAGGAACTCAAAAGCCTCTTGATGAAAGTGAAAGAGGAGAGTGAAAAAGTTGGCTTAAAGCTCCACATTCAGAAAACGAAGATCATGGCATCTGGTCCCATCACTTCATGGGAAATAGATGGGGAAACAGTGGAAACAGTGTCAGACTTTATTTTGGGGGGCTCCAAAACCACTGCAGATGGTGACTGCAGCCATGAAATTAAAAACGCTTGCTCCTTGGAAGGAAAGTTATGACCAACCTAGATAGCGTATTGAAAAGCAGAGACATTACTTTGCCAACAAAGGTCCATCTAGTCAAGGCTATGGTTTTTCCTGTGGTCATGTATGGATGTGAGAGTTGGACTGTGAAGAAGGCTGAGCGCCGAAGAATTGATGCTTTTGAACTGTGGTGTTGGAGAAGATTCTTGAGAGTCCCTTGGACTGCAAGGAGATCCAACCAGTCCATTCTGAAGGAGATCAGCCCTGGGATTTCTTTGGAAGGAATGATGCTAAAGCTGAAACTCCAGTACTTTGGCCACCTCATGCAAAGAGTTGACTCATTGGAAAAGACTCTGATGCTGGGAGGGATTGAGGGCAGGAGAAGGGGACGACAGAAGATGAGATGGCTGGATGGCATCACTGACTTGATGGATGTGAGTCTGAGTGAACTCCGGGAGTTGGTGATGGACAGGGAGGCCTGGCGTGCTGTGATTCATGGGGTCGCAAAGAGTCCGACATGACTGAGCGACTGAACTGAACTGGTCATCTATTATCCACCTGTTTCTATCATCTATTATCCGCCTGTTTCTATCATCCATTATCCGCCTGTTTCTATCATCTATTATCTGCCTGTTTCTATCATCCATTATCCGCCTGTTTCTATCATCTATTATCTGCCTGTTTCTATCATCTATTATCTCCTGTTTCTATCATCTATTATCCAACTGTTTCTATCATCTATTATCTGCCTGTTTCTATCATCTATTATCTCCTGTTTCTATCATCTATTATCTGTCTGTTTCTGTCTTCTATTATCTCCCTGTTTCTATCATCTATATTTCCCTGTTTCTATCATCTGTATCTACCTGTTTCTACTATTTATCTTCCCGTTTCTGTGTTCTATCATCTATTTATCTATCCCCTCTCATTAACATCTGAGTTTAGTGCAGTGTGTCTGCTATAGTTGACAAGCCAGTATTATTACCTGATTACTCAGTAAAGCCCACAGTTTATAACCACCTGTGCTCTGTCTAACCCCTCCCCTCCTCCTTAACCCTTGGCAATCAAAGACTTTTTTTTTTAACCACCCCAGTTGTTTTTTGTTGTTCAGTCACTAAGTCATGTCCGAATCTTTGTAACCCCATGAACCGCAGCACGCCAGGCCTCCCTATCCATCACAAACTCCCAGAACTTCCTCAACCTCATGTCCATCAAGTCAGGGATGCCATCCAACCATCTCATCCTCTGTCGTCCCCTTCTCCTCCAGCCTTCAATCTTTCCCAGCATCAGGGTCTTCTCCAATGAGATGGCTCTTCTCATCACACGGTCAAAGGATTGGAGCTTCAGATTCAGCATCTGTCAGTTCAGTTGCTCAGTTGTGTCCATCTCTTTGCAACCCCATGGACTGCAGCACACCAGGCCTCCCTGTCCCTCACCAACTCCCAGAGCTTGCTCAAACTCATGTCCATTGAGTCGATGATGCCATCCGACCATCTCATCCTCTGTCGTCCCCTTCTCCTCCTGCCTTCAATCTTTCCCAGCATCATTGTCTTTTCCAATGAGTCAGCGTTTGGCATCAAGTGGCCAAAGTATTGGAGTTCATCAGTCCTTCCAACACATATTCAGGCTTGATTTCCTTTAGGATCGACTGGCTTGATCTCCTTGCAGTCCAAGGGACTCTCAAGAATCTTCTCCAACACCACAGTTCAAAAGCAGCAATTCGTCGGCGCTCAGCTTTCTTTATAGTCCAACTCTTCACATCCATACATGACTACTGGAAAAACCATAGCCTTGACTAGATGGACCTTTGTTGGCAAAGGAAAGTCTCTGCTTTTTAATATGCTGTCTAGTTGGTCATAACTTTTCTTCTAAGGACCAAGCGTTTTTTAATTTCATGGCTGCAGTCACACATCTGTGGTAATTTTGGAGCCTGAGAAAATACAGTTTATGACTATTTCCATTGTTTCCCCATCTATTTGCCATGAAGTGATGGGACCAGATGCCATGATCTTAGTTTTCTGAATGTGGAGCTTTAAGCCAGCTTTTTCAGTCTCCTTTTTCAGTTTCATCAAGAGACTTTTGAGTTCCTCTTCACTTTCTGCCATAAGGGTGGTGTCATCTGCATATCTGAGGTTATTGATATTTCTCCCGGCAATCTTGATTCCAGATTGTGCTTCCTCCAGCCCAGCGTTTCTCATGATGTACTCTGCATGTAAGTTAAATAAGCAGAGTGACAATATACAGCCTTGACATACTCCTTTTCCTATTTGAAACCATGTCCAGTTCTAACTGTTGCTTCCTGACCTGCATACAGATTTCTCAGGAGGCAGGTCAGGTGTTCTGGTGTTCCCATCTCTTTCAGAATTTTCCACAGTTTGTTGTCATTGACACAGTCAAAGGCGTTGGCATAGTCAATAAAGCAGAAGTAGATGATTTTACAATCTCTTGCTTTTTTGATGACCCAACAGATGTTGGCAATTTGGTCTCTGGTTCCTCTGACTTTTCTAAATCCAGCTTGAACATCTGGAAGTTCATAGTTCACATACTATTGAAGCCTGGCTTGGATAATTTTAAGCATTACTTTGCTAGCGTGTGAGGTAAGTGCAATTGTGCGGTAGTTTGATCATTCTTTGGCATTGCCTTCCTTTGCGATTGGAATGCAAACTGACCTTTTCCAGGCCTGTGGCCACTGCTGAGTTTTCCAAATTTCCTGGCATACTGAGTGTAGCATTTAACAGCATCATCTTTTACAATTTGAAATAGCTCAGCTGGGATTCCATCAGCTCTACTAGCTTTGTTTGTAGTGATGCTTTCTAAGGCCCACTTGACTTCACATTCCAGGATGTCTGGCTCTAGGTCAGTGATCACACCATCGTGATTATCTGGGTCGTGAAGATCTTTTTTGTACAGTTCTGTGTATTCTTGCCACCTCTTCTTAGTATCTTCTGCTTCTGTTAGGTCCATACCATTTCTGTCCTTTATCGAGCCCATCTTTGCATGAAATGTTCCCTTCTTATCTCTAGTTTTCTTTAAGAGATCTTTAGTTGTTCTCATTCTGTTGTTTTCCTCTATTTCTTTGTACTGATCACTGAGGAAGGCTTTCTTATCTGTCCTTGGTATTCTTTGGAACTCTGCATTCAGATGCTTATATTTTTCCCTTTTCTCCTTTGCCTTTAGCTTCCCTTCTTTTCACAACTATTTGTAAGGCCTCCTCAGACAGCCATTTTGCCTTTTTGCATTTCTTTATTTTGAGGATTCTTTTGATCCCTGTCTCCTGTACAGTGTCATGAACCTCCGTCCATAGTTCATCAGGCACTCTCTCTATCAGATGTAGTCCCTTAAATCTATTTCTCACTTCCACTGTATAATCATAAGGGATTTGATTTAGGTCATACCTGAATGGTCTAGTGGTTTTCTCTGCTTTCTTCAATTTAAGTCTGAATTTGGCAATAAGGAGTTCATGATCTGAGCCACCGTCAGCTCCCAGTCTTGTTTTTGCTGACTGTAGAGAGCTTCTTCATCTTTGGCTGCAAAGAATATAATCAATCTGATTTCGGTGTCGACCATCTGGTGATGTCCATGTGTAGAGCCTTCTCTTGTGTTGTTGGAAGAGGGTGTTTGCTATGACCAGTGCGTTCTCTTGGCAAAACTCTATTAGACTTTGCTTTGCCTCATCTTGTACTCCAAGGTCAAATTTGCCTGTTACTCCAGGTATCTCTTGACTTCCTACTTTTACATTCCAGTCCCCTGTGATGAAAAGGGCATCTTTTTTTGGCTGTTAGTTCTAGAAGAAGCATCAGCCTTCCCGATGAATATTCAGTGTTGATTTCCTTTAGGGTTGACTGGTTGGATCTCGCTGGTGTCCAAGCGAGTCTCAAGAGTCTTCTCCAGGAGCACCACAGCTTGAGAGCATCGGTGCTTCGGCATTCAGCCTTCTTTTCACTTTCCTAGAAAGTCGTCTAGCTGAAGCATAGGGTGCTGTGGTTTTTCACACTGTCCCGTTTCACTTGGCCGTGTGCATTTTAAGGTTCTAAAGATTTTCAGAACAAAACATTCCGCTTAAATCAAGAACAATTCAGGAATCATACATATTTTCCATAACTGCAAAATGGACCGACTCGATTTTTCTAACATTCCACGTGAAGGCCCCTAGTTCTGTAACCAGCATGCAACAGTGTGGTTATATCTGATGTTTAATGCCAGTCTCATTTGGCTCATGCATTCTTTGCATTTTTATGCATTCATTCCACACTTGTGTATTCATAAAGCCCTTGCTTGAAAGGAGCTTACAATTATTTTTATTACAAATGCCATTACAAGCGGGAGCTTACAACTGTTTTTTATTACAAATGTCATTACAAGCAGTAGCTCATGTGTGTCTACATTTTTATCTAAAGAAGTCAGAAAATACACATGCCAATGAACTCCGATTAAAATCCAAAAATTAGGGTGTCCTGGGAGATTTTGCGTTTCATGTGCGTTCATGTTTAAAGAGTCTTTTGTTCTGAACATATTTATTCGTGACATCTATCAGAGTAGTTTTCAACTGTGAGTTTACCTTGTCCTAAGGAAACTCATCTCCCCTATTTCAGACTTTCAAAGTAGTGTGCCAGGAACAAAATTGCTAAGTACCCGGGGGACTTCCCTGGAAGTCCAGTGGTTAAGACTTGCCTTCCAATGCAGGAGGTGCAGGTAACCCTTGGTCAGGGAGCTAAGATTCCCCCATGCCTCCTGGCCAAACCTCCCCTCCCCCCCGGCACACAACATAAAATATAGAAACAGTATTGTATCAAGGGGCTTCCCTGGTGCCTCAGACAGTAAAGAATCCACCTGCCAGACGGGAGACCTGGGTTCCATCCCTGGGTTGGGAAGACTCCCTAGAGGAGGGCATGGCAACCCACTCCAGTATTCTTGCCTAGAGAATCCCATGGATAGAGCAGCCTGGTGGGCTACAGTCCATGGGGTCGCAAAGAGTCGGACAGGACTGAAAAGTGTCAGACACGACTGAGGGACTAAGCACACAGCACATTGTAACAAATTAAATAAACGCTTAAGCAAAAGAAATACTTGTACCACCCCCGCCCCAATAGCCTACTTGAGTCCATCAAGAGAGCATCGTATTTTGACATCTAATAACTTCCTAATCAGAAAGAGGATTTACCCCCTCCCAAAGTTAAAACGCATTCTCTGGTGGTAGAGAATTAGTCCTGCTGAGGTCAGAAATGAGAATCCCAGCTGGACGTTTCGAGTCTTCGTGAGCAGCGGAGTGTCGGCCCATTGGACAGAAGCTGCTTCATTTTGTGTCTCACAGCCCTGGGTCCACAAATATCATTTTGAAGATTGAAAAAAAAAAAAAAGGGGGAGGGTGAGGACATGGCCAGTAGTATAATTATTGCACGTCTGCACATATGTGTGTGTGTGTGTGTGTGTGTGTGTATTTTGTGGTCGCGTCCAAGTCCTTTGCGACCCCATGGACTGTAGTCCACCAGGCTCCTCTGTTGATGGGATTTCCCAGGCAAGAATACTGGAGTGGGTTGCCATTCCCTTCTCTAGTGTGTGACATGAAAGAAATATATATTTATAGTTTGAGAGTTTCCATAATATAGACCTCCCAATCCAGTGTGAGAATAGGTGGTCTGTGTGGTCTGAGCCCCTGAGGTTTTATGGTGGAGTCTGACACATGCTAATTTACAACCTCAACAGAAATCCCCATGCACAGAGGGTGCCTGGACTCTGTTCTCTTTCACGTTGAACTCAGTGACATTGGGACTTCCCTGGTGCTCCAGTGGTTAAGACTTCAGCTGCCAACATGGGAGAGTTGCGGGTTTGATCCCTGGAGAGCTAAGAGGCCATGTGCCTCACCACCAAAAAACCAGAACATAGACAACAGAAGCAATATTGTAACAAAAATCAATAAAGACTTTAGGAATGGTTCACAGCAAAAAAAAAAATCTTGAAATAAAGAAAAATGAACCACACAGCTCCCCATCGTGAAGACTGATATATGATGATGTAAAACAATTAAGCAAAAGCATCTATTTGCTTATCTAAGAATTGTGAAGTTTTTATAGTGAAAAGTGCTAAATCTATTTTTAAGGTTGACAGAGGATATTTGTCACTTTTCATGGTCTTTGTATGATGAATTAAGTTCTGTGCGTTGAAGATTTAGTATAATTGACCTTTTTAAATAAAGGGAAGACAAAGCTTGTCTCCCCCTGGGATTCAGAGATGCCGGTGTCTCTTGAAAATAGGGTGTTTGAAAGTCGGGAGACCTATGAAAGTTCTGGGTCCATCCCAACCACAAGATACCCCATTCACCAAGGACTTATGGATCAGAAAAGTCAGTGCCAGACGGATGAAGCGATGTGTTCGAAGCTGTCCAGCAGGGAGTTTTCGCTACACTTCCAAGATGCCACCACTCACAGTGACTTTTCTTTCTTCTGTATTGTATGCCGTCGGGCTCAGATACTCAGCAGCACCTTGGACCCTCCTTCTGGTCACTGAAGAGTGCATGGAAAATGTAGAGACAAGCTTGGCTTAGAAAAGACTTCATGGTGGTCAGGAGCCACTGCTTCCTCTCAGTGATACTGCCTTGAAGCCAGCAAAATTTCTCCTTCTCGAGACTCTGATTTCCCCCTCTCATCACAATATATCCACCAACAACGAATCAGCATTCCGATAAGTGATTTAATTTATATCATTTCAAAAAGCAGTGAAAGCACACTACTAAGCTAGGTTTGTTTAGGAATGCATTCATTGTTTTCAAAGAGCAGAAACAATTAAATCCATAAAGAGCAGGCTAGGAATTATCTTTCCAGGAGGAGAGGAAGAGCTTTTTGATGGACACAAAACTCATGGGGTCGGAAAATTTCTGGGGGTGCTGCGTGCTTTAATTTTCACCCCGGGTGGCGGTTACACAGCTGTCGGCCTTATGTTATTCCTCAGACTGTGTGTATACTGGTTTTAGGGGCTTCCCAAGTGGCGCTCGTGGTAAAGAATCCACCTGCCAAGTCAGGGGATGCAAGCAACGCCAGTTCGATCCCCGGGGCGGGAAGATCCCCTGGAGAAGGAAATGGCAACCCACTCCGGTATTCTTGCCACGGACAGAGGAACCTGGCGGGCTACAGTCCATGAGGCCTCATCGAGTCAGACACGACTGAGCAGCTAAGCACACAGAAGTATGACATGTTCAGGGATAAATTTGAGAAAGAATGTGCAAAACCTGTAACGCAAAAAGCTCAAACACAAACAAAAATCTTGAGAGAAATAAACTAAATAAATGGAGAGCTATGCATTGTTTATAGGTTGAAAGACTGAATATTAAGATTTTACATTTCTCATGAGTTGATCGGTAGATTTAACACGATCCCAATCAAAATCCTAAAAGGCCTCTTTCCTTAAAATTATCCAGTTGATCTCAAACCCATAGTGAAATTCAAAACACCCAGAATAGCCGAATCACTTTGGAAAAAAAGAGAATAAAGTTGAATGACTTAACACTGCCTGATTTCAAGAGGTATCATAAAGCTGCAGTCATCAAGAGTGTTGTATTGGCATTAAGTTCATAGATCAGACGAATTGGTAGGGCTTCCCTGGTGTCTCAGACAGCCCTCTCAATAATATTCAGTAGGGCTCTAAGATAACCGTGTCTTTTGACACCTCTGTACTAAGGACTCGTCTTGGTATGGATCAAACATCTACAGACTTGGACCCTGCGGTTACAAATACGATTAGCCATAGATTGATAAAATAATAGAAGTGACTTCTCCTTTATCACGACAGAAGCAGGGTAGAACAATGGTCTGAAGCTGAGGAGGTGGTGCCCACAGTCCACTTGGTTGATTCTATGCAGGCTGTGTTTTGAATGCCGAAAATAAACCCAAGGAACGCTGACAGAGACAGCAGAGAAAAGGATGCTGCAGGTGGAATGATAAAACCACTTGGGGAAAGCATGCTTCCGTCTTTAATTCGGTTGTTTAATTGCGCGTAAAATCAGCCCTATTATATTGTCCTGAAAATTAGGCAGAACCCCACCCTTCACCTGCTTCTGGGACTTTTGCAGCAAGTATCAAAAAATGAGGTATTAACGAGCATTCTGTGCATGTGATGACCCAGCAAAGACCTCCAAAACTACACGCAGCCGTCACGGCTTCCGTCTTGACAACGTGGATACAAAATTGCTAGCCGCCATAATAAATCACAGAGACGTGACTGAACAGGTGTCTGCGTGGGTGTGTATATTTTTCAGCAAACCTGCAACTCAAAACTGTTTACCTTAGACATTCCAAACGTACGAGGTTAACCAGTGGTTCGTGACAGTTAACATAAAACACGTCTCCCCAACACTGTTAAGTAACTGGCGTGGCATTTTGATACAGCGTAAGAAGGTCAGGGGTTCCCTGGTGGCTCAGATGGTAAAGAATGCGCCTGCAATGCCGGAGACCTGGGTTCAATCCCTGGGTCAGGAAGATCCCCTGGAGAAGGGATAGGCTACCCACTCTGGTATTCTTGGGCTTCCCTTGTGGCTCAGCTGGTAAAGAATCCATCCGCCTGCCATGTGGGAGATCTGGCCCTGAAGGAGGGCATGGGAACCCACTCCAGTATTCTTGCCTAAAGAACCTCATGGACAGAGGAGCCTGGCAGACTACAGTCCAAAAGGTCGCAAAGAGTCGTACACAACTGAGCGACTAAGCACAGCATGGCACACGGGGGCAGAGGGGGAATTAAAGGCATTTGCGTGGGGACAGAATCTCTTTTTGGCCTCTGAGGGTCTCTGGTCTGTAGCACAAGCCCTTCCAGCCAATGATTTCTAGGTTGCTAAGGAATTAGATCCCACTCCAGCTGGCCCTTTGAGTTCATTTTTCTTCCTTTTTGAGGTTGCAACAGTAATCGCAAAACTGACATTTCCATACAGCTGCCGTTGGAATGAAAGGCAGCGCTTATATTTTATAAGCAAAGGATCCTTATTGGAGCCGGATACCATTTGAAGCTAGCAAAGATTCAAGCAGAGGCCTTGGGACTTCCCTGGTGGCCCACGCTCCCAAACGCAGGGGTCCCGGCTTCGATGGGGAAACTGGATCCCACATGTTGCAACCCAGAGTTCACGTGTGGCTGCTAAAGATCCCCCATGGCGCAGCCAAATAAATATATTTATTTTTAAAACAGGAAAATGCTGGTCCTTTTGATGGACTTGGGAGGAAAAAAAATATTGAATTATTTCCCGGGCTTCTCTCTGTGTCAGAGTTGGTTTGCCTCAGAATGTGACCCGAGCTGAGACAGGCAGTAAGGTTGCCCGGGTTTATTTAGATCAGCCTAACAGTTCACCAGCGTTCTCCATAAACCTGCCGGTCAGCCCGAGCCACACCGAGGCTGCGTCAACACAAGCCTCCGGGTCTTTCTCTGCAGAACCACGGTGACTGCTCATCGTGAGCCACGAGCGGTTCTCACTGCCCCACCTTCATCCTTTGCCTCCTGCCTGAGAAGGTCTGCTGAACCCTCATCACCACCGAGACCAAAGGGTGAAGACCATCTCCCGTGGCTTCAGGACTGCCGTGGACTTCTGCAAGGCGCCTTTCCGTGTGACAGCGTGACCATAACACACACACACGCTCTTCCGCCTTCATGAAGGCTTAAGATAGCACCTTCTTCTCCCCACCAGTTCCCACATTCGATAGCTCTCTGCCAGCAGGAGCCAGGTCCTTGTCCAAAGTGATAAAAACAGAGATGCTCCAACAGTGCTGAGGAGTTCCCCTGGTGGTGCTCATGGTAAAGAGCCCACCTACCTGTGCAGGAGATGTAGAGACTCAGGTTCAATCCCTGGGTCTGAAAGATCCCCTGGAGGAGGGCATGGCAACCCCCTCCAGTAGTCTCACCTGGAGAATCCCGTGGACAGAGGAGCCGGGAAGGCTATAGTCTATGGGGTCACAAAGAGTTCAGTTCAGTCCAGTTGCTCAGCCATGTCCAACTCTTTTCGACCCCATAACTGCAGCACACCAGGCCTCCCTGTCCATCACCACCTCCCAGAGTTCACTCAGACTCACGTCCCTTGAGTCCGTGATGCCATCCAACCATCTCATCCTGTGTCGTCCCCTTCTCCTCCCACTTTCAATCTTTCCCAGCATCAGGGTCTTTTCAAATGTCAGTTCTTTGCAGCAGGTGGCCAGAGTATTGGAGTTTCAGCTTCAGCATCAGTCCTTCCAATGAATATTCAGGACCAATTTCCTTTAGGATTAACTGGTTCCTTGCAGTCCAAGGGACTCTCAAGAGTCTTCTCCAACATCACAGTTCAAAAGCATCAATTTTTCGGTGCTCAGCTTTCTTTATAGTCCAACTCTCACATCCATACATGACCACTGGAAAAACCATAGCTTGGACTAGACGGACCTTTGTTGGCAAAGTAACGTCTCTGCTTTTTAATATGCTGTCTAGGTTGGGCATAGCTTTTCTTCCAAGGAGCAAGCATCTTTTAATTTCAGTATTTTTGTCCTACGAGTCCATGGGATTCTCCTCTTGTGACCACCAGCATCTCTAGAGAGGTCGCAGGAACTGAGGGGTGAGCTTGATAAGGCTCTGAGGTTCTGTTGCTTCAACCTCGGCTGATATTTTTTCATCTTTTCTAGCCGCTAAGTGGTATTCTGCTCAAATAAGCATCTTCCCGTTATAAAAGCCAGGCACTGCCTTTTATTTCAACTTCTGCTGTGTGGGAATGCTAATTTGGCTCTAACTGGCTCAAACTCTTAAGGAAGAGACGTGGTCTCTTGAAAGCTTGCATTAATCATCACGTTTTTATCTTTTTAAAATAACGGTACTCTCAAGGTAGAAGACCGCACGCCTGTTCGGTTCCACGGTTAACTGACCACATCACCAGGGCGGAAATGAGTGCACGTGGCTTGGTCTGTAAAAGAGGAATTTTTGTTTTCTTGAGTTCCTCTCCAGCACTTGGTTTTTCTCCAAAGTGCTGAGATCTCAAAAAAAGCACCTGTTCCATTTCTCAAATTATCTTTGATGTGTAATACCTGAAAGATGTTTAGCCTAATACACCAAAAAAAAAAAAGTGTTCTCATGGTGCATTTATGATTGTGGGTAAAAGTTCAATTATATTATTTTCCTTATTTGCAATTATATAGATTTAAATGGTGTGTGTGTGTGTGTGTGTGTGTGTGTGTTAGTCACTCAGTCGTGTCTGACTCTTCACGACCCCATGGACTGTAGCCTGCCAGGCTCCTCTGTCCAAGAATAATGGAGTGGGTTGCCATTTCCTCCTCCAGGGGATCTGCCCGACCCAGGGATTGAACCAGTGTCTCCCGCATTGCAGGAAGATTCTTTACCAGCTGAGCCACCAGGGAAGCCCAAGAATACTAGAGTGGGTAGCTATCCCTTCTCCAGGAGAATCAAACCTGGGTCTCCTGCATTGAGGCGGATTCTTTACCATCTGAGCCACTAGGGCAGAACCATATACATTTAAATTGATGAGGAAAAGGTAAAGTGAATATTCCACATTTACTCCTGTCTACTTCTCTCTTGGGTGGGGGGAAGAAATGGTCGAGTTTGTACCCTGAAAGCTCACCAGGCTTCAGTGTGTGTGCAGGTGGGCGTCTATAAGATAGATTGTGGGTCGTATCCAATTTTAGGAGGAACGCTTAAGGGATCTTGGCCACCAAGGCAAAAGAAAGGCTTGGTTTTTCCGCAGTTGCTCAGCAGGTAAAATGAAATGTGTTCTCACTTTCTGCAGCCCTCCTGGCAAAGGCTTTTTAACCGAGAGCAAACTGCGCGGACAACAGCAGCTAGGGTGTAGAACTGAGTGGGCTTTTGCAATCTACCTGAGGCCCGTGGTCCCCTCTTCGGAGGGGGGCGATATTTGGGCCGAAGAAGGGACGTTTGACGACAAATCCCAGGGGGCCCCGTGCTTTGTCATTGACACTAATTTTATGCTCTTAGCAGCCTTCAGAGCAAGAGGCTTTGGTGTCTAATTATCCCCGGCCCTTCCCGAAACAGTGTGAGCTCAGCTTTTCAAACAGAATCGCAGTACTTGGCGTGCTCTATTAGCTTAACCTGCAGGAGAAGCTGTGTCCTGGAGCCTCAGAAATAACAATGCATCCTCACAAATATGAAATGCAAACGTGTGCTCTCGCAGTCTCTGCCTGGGTGAAGCGGGGGGCTGATACAGAGGGCTTGAGGCAGGCGACCTCAGTCTCTCAGTCGTGTCCCACTCTTTGCAACCCTTTGGACTGCAGCCCTCCAGGCTCCTCTGTCCATGGGGATTCTCCAGGCAGGAACGCTGGAGTGGGTTGCCCCGTCCTCCTCCAGGGGATCTTCCTGACCCGGGGATTGAACCCGGGTGTCCTGCGTTTGGAAGTAGATTCTTTACCAATCCGAGCCACGAGGGAAGCCACCTCGGGGCAGGAGACCAGAGCCGTGTGTACGACGTAACATCCAGAGGCTGTACGGGGTCAGCGTGGAAGTCAGCTTATCAGCTGGGGGCCTGGGCAGAAGGCACAACCCGAGGTGGTGGTGGGTGGTGGGTATGAGCAGAGAAGGGCAGTACAGGTGGGAAGTATCGCACGTGGTCAGACGCATTCAGAACGTAGACACAACACCCTGGATTGCTGTGCGGTCCGAGTGCCAAGGGCCAGGGTTTGTCCAGGCCGACACTCGCTCCTTGGATGCGTGGTAATTGTCTCCAGCGTGTTCTGCAGGGTCCCTCTGCTCACACACCTAATAGAAAGGACACTCAGCCCGTGGTCCCAAGGACCATCCTGACGATAGATGACTATCTGTCTCCATCACTACCATCCACCTCAGAGAAGCCCCCGGGGCAGAGGAGACATGCTTGGTCACCCCCTCCTCCCCAGTCCCGGAAAGCGTCCACCAGCAGTTTCTGGGGTGGGTAGGTGCCTCCGGACGAGGCTGCAGAACCTCTCTTTATTACGTTGTCCTGATGGTGAAGTCAGGAAAGGCTTCAGTGTGGAATCCAGTCCGTGTTGATCTGACTACTGACACGGGAGGGTGAGACAACAGGAGGACTTGTGACTTGTGCTTCTCAGCCTGTGTTTTCCTTCTTTCAGTTCAGTTCAGTCGCTCAGACGTGTCACACTCTTTGTGACCCCATGGACGGCGGCACGCCAGGCCCCCTTGTCCATCACCAACTCCCGGAGCTTACCCAAACTCATGTCCATTGAGTCCGTGATGCCGTCCAACCATCTCATCCTCTGTCGTCCCCTTCTCCTCCGACCTTCAATCTTTCCCAGCATCAGGGTCTTTTCAAATGAGTCAGTTCTTCACATCAGGTGGCCAAAGTATTGGTTTAAGCTTCAACATCAGTCCTTCCAATGAATATTCAGGACTGATTTCCTTTAGGATGGACTGGTTAGATCTCCGTGCCATCAAAGGGACTCTCAAGAGGGCTTCTCCAACACCATAGTTCCAAAACATCCATTCTATGGCACTCAGCTTTCTTTATAGTCCAACTCTCACGTCCATACATGACTACTGGGAAAACCATAGCCTTGACTAGATGGACCTTTGCTGGCAAAGTAACATCTCTGCTTTTTAATATGCTATCTAGGTTGGTCATAGCTTTTCTTCCAATTCCATCTCACGCCACATATGAGAGAGATCACACAGCTTTCTTTAATTTCATGACTGCAGTCACCATCTGCAGTGATTTTCAGCCCAAGAAAAGAAAGTCTGTCACTGGTTGCATTGTTTCCCACCTATTTGCCATAAAGTGATGAGACTGGATCCCATGATCTTTTCCTTCTTTATTGAGGTGTGATTGACACATAATCCTGTATAAGTTTAAAAGAGAACTGTGTTATGATTTGATACACTTATACATTGTGAAATGACTAACACCGTAGAGTTAGCTGACACCTGCATCGCTTCACATACTTTTTATTTCTTTTTGGAGGGCTTCCTAGGTGGCTCAGCAGGTAAAGAATCCGCCTGCAACGCAAGAGACGCAGGAGATGTGATTTTGATCTCTGGGTCAGGAAGATCCCCTGGTGGAGGAGGAAATGGCAACCGGTATTCTTGCCTGGAGAATCCCATGGACAGAGGAACCCGGCGGGCTACAGCCCATGGGGTCACAAAGAGTCAGACATGAATGAAGTGACGGAGCATAATTTCTGTCCATTTCCATGGTGATGAGAGCATTTAAGATTTACGGCCTTGGCACTGTTCACGTATATAAGACGGTGCTGTTGACTGTGGCTCCCCGTGCTGTGCATCACGTCCCTGGAATTCATTCCTCTTACAGCTTGTCCTCTTGTTCTCCGTGACTAACATCTCCGCATTTCCAATCCCAGCCCCCAGCCCCTGGGAACGACCACTTTACTGTCTAAGAGTCCAGATTTATTTCACTCTACTGTCTGTTTCTAAGAGTCTGGATTTTTTTTTTTTAATTGAAGGATAATGGCTTTACAGAATTGTGTTGGTTGCTGCCAAACATTACCATGGATCAGCCCTGGGTACACATGTGTCCCCTCCCTCTTGAACCTCTTTTCCACCTCCTTCCCCATCCCACCCCTCTAGGTTGTCCCAGAGCCCTGGTTTGAGTTCCCTGAGTCATGCAGCAAATTCCCACTGCCTGTCTCATTTTGCATATACTAATGCATGTTTCCATGTTACTCTTTCCATACATCTCACGCCACAGATGAGAGAGATCACACAGTATTTCTCTTTCTATCAGTTCATTTACCATTGTGCCCTCATGGTACATCTAATTTGTAGCCAATGGCAGCATTTCATTCTCTCTTCTGGCTGAATAATATTGCTGTGTGTAGAGTGTGTGTGTGTGTGTGTGTGTGTGTGGTACCTTTATCCCTTTTTTCTGTAGACGGGCATGTAGGTTGTTTCCACATCTTGGCTATTGCGGATAAAGCTGTATAGAACACGGCTGCAGACTTTTCTTCGAGATCTTGCTTTCATTTCTTATGAAAATGTGCCCAGGAGTGGAGTTGCTGAGCCATATGGTCGTTCTAATTTTAAATATTTTGAGGAACACCCCTACTGTTTTCCACAGTGGTTGCAGTAATTTACGTTCCTACCCCTGGTGTGTAAGGATTCCTTTTTCTCTGCATCCTCACCAGCACTTGTTATTTTTGTTTTGTTTTGTTTTGTTGTCTTTTTGAAGATGACCATCTTGGTTCAGACAGTAAAGAATCAGTCTGCAGTGTGGGAGGCCCTGGTTCAGTCCCTGGGTCGGGAAGATCCCTGGAGAAGGAAATGGCAACCCACTCCAGTCTTCTTGTCTGGAGAATCCCATGGACAGAGGAGCCTGGTGGGCTACAGTCCACGGGGTCGCATAGTCGGACACAACTGAGCGACTTCACTTCACTTCACTTCTTGGGGTGTCCTGGGTGGCTCCATGGTGAAGAATCCCCCTGCTAGTGAAGGACACCCAGGAGACATGGGTTCCATCCCTGGGTTGAGAAGATCCCCTGGAGAAAGGAGTGACCACCTTGTTGTCATTCTTGCCTGGAAAATCCCATAGACGGAGGAGGGTTGCTGTCGAGGGGGGTTGCAAAGAGTCAGACACGACTGAGCACTCTGAAGAAGGGAAGTGGTGATTTAATCATATCCTATGTCACCTCTGAGGACACACATGAGACCCGTGGGTAAAAGTTACAGGAAGTCACACTTTGGTTTTTTATGATGAGAAAACCTAGTTTTCAAATAGCTATTAATTACCATTGGGAGTCACAATTTGTGACGTCTCGACTTCCCAATCCTGGACATGTTCTAACCCTCTGGCTACCCCAAGATGGGTTAAGTGCCTCAGAGTTGCTTTAAATACCTCTCCTTCACTCTGTTCTGTCTCTAACATGTTCTCTGTATCTGTATTTTCAGTCTTCCAAGTTAGATGTTTTGAACTGACACTTCAGTGGGTTTAAATAGACGCGCTTCCTGCTTTCCAGTTTGACAAACTCCTGGTTCGTGTTGGGAGCAGGCAT